>NW_024043372.1:8015489-8690489 GCF_014851395.1 Micropterus salmoides
TGCGAATTAAAGTGCATGTCTATTCACCAATTTTAGGAGTAGAGGGCACATCGATAAAAACAGTTGGTTGCACTAATTCTCCAGTCAAGTGCCATTAAACCATTGCAGAAGAAGAGGACGTAATTAAAACAGCTCAAGTCAAATCCCAAACTAACAAAAGTGAAAGATGGGGAAAAAGTAACGGAAATAGTGCACTTTTTGTTTCATATATACATTTCAGGGAGGTTACAGTCACAGATCTGACGTTTTCGTCAGGATTCATTCGCTAATCTTTTTTTATTGCACTTTGTCATATGTAGTTTTTCCATGTAGGTTTTTTTATGCACAAATTGAAAATGCCCATAAATGCAGGAGGATGGAAACACACTTACTGTCATGACTCACTGGATATTAGTTAGTAACAATCTACAGTAAGTCAAATGTGTGCAGTTTAAAAGGCTTATAGTGGTCTTTAATGTAAAGATAGCAAAGTTGCAAATGTCCAGGTAACTAGGCAACATCATACTATAAATAAACTGACCAACTGTGGCGATAGAACAGTGGAAAACACACATGCCTTTGGTACAAGAGACCTAGATTTGTTTACAACTGCGACACATCCACTGATGTGTCCCTAAGCAAGACACTCAACCTGTAGTTCCTCCAGAGGTGACTCAGACATATATAGCAATTGTAAGTCACATTGGTAAAACACAGTAATTAATTTCAATGAGACCACTGCTTCGGTGGGGTTTCAATGCAGAAGGTCTAGCATTTGTTTTCCCTGCCACTTCTGCCAACTTAAACATGATTAGTGTTTTTATGATTATGTTAAGGCAACTTAGTTAAGGTTTGGGAAAGACATTTTGGTTCAATATAAAAAGTAAACGCTGACTTTTCGATTTTTAACCAATCCACAATGAAGGGAAACAAAATTAATGTGGCTTATATTATCGAATATAATGCAGTAATCAGCAACTTGTTTTTTTGGACAAGGCAGATCTGTTTCTTCTATATTTACATTGCATTTCATGTTTTCCTATTGTGCAAGTAAACCTTTCTAATAGATTTTTTATTTAATATTTAACATTTGTTGTTGCAAGCAAATTTTCAGAAAACCTTTTGAAAATGCTATCAAAAAGTGGTGGGGAGAAAATCACCCATTTCAAAAAGTGGTGGGGACATGTCCCCAGCGTCCCCAGTGTAAATGACACCTATGCCACTATGTAACATCATAGTTCTACAGCTTATCTCGCAATCATCAAGGTGTAGGATAAATTGATTGCCACCATGATACATTTCCACGGTTGTAAAAATCATAACCATAGTGTTATAAACAGCTATGCAGTTTTTTTTTGCGTCTGATGAGCCTCCAAACTCGGGGATCTATTACTCAAACTGGCCTTCCTGGATTGTATTTCACCTTCTTACCAGTTCCCGAAACAACCCCCCCACAGTGCAAAGTTCAAAGACAATGATAAATAGATACACTCATTCTCAAAGAGAGTCAGACGAACCGAGATGTAGCAAGACCTCAACCCAATGATTCACCCAATTCAATCTTCAAAGACTGGGTGCGATAAAGAAAGATACAGAGCAAGACAAAGAATGACCACACCTGGGTGTCCGTTATGGTGACTCAGCCCCTTCAGACGGTAAACTGACTCACTGCCAGCTCGACTATCATTGTCTCAGCCTGCTGCCAAGGCCTTCTACAGACGACACAGACAAATAGAGGAGCTCTGTCTGTTTGGCTTTTACTACATTAAAAATTATTTGAGAGATTTGCAGTAAACTAACAGTATGTGTTGAACACCAAAATCCAGTTAAGTTTAGCAGGGCAGACGATGCGTCAAGTGCCCCTTCTGGTTAGTGCTCTAATAAATTGTTATTATCTGTGTGCAGATGGTTATTCTCATATAAATCCCCAAATGCGTATGACTGCAGTTTGTCATCTTTTCAAAATGGGACATTTATCACGTTTGTATGTTGCCTGCTAAAACATGTTAATTGACTTTTTTAGCATGTCGACAAATATTAACATAGTATGACTGCAAGTATGAATTAATAATCAATAATATTTTCAAAATGGGACATTTTTCACATGTTTGTATGTCTCTATTTTAAAACTACAAATGTTTGTTGGCCTGCTAAATCATTTTAATGGACTATTTTAGCACGCCAACAAATATTAACATGGTAATATGGGTATGTAATGCAATATTAATATTAATGTAATCCTGAATTTGTTTGAACTCTAAAATACAGGACATGCTAAATGATGATGAATTTTTCTGGTATTTTCTGGTATTTTACGTAGCGACAGTGTATCCACATATAGAACCACAATCACAAACAACAAAGATTGATTGACATGGTTATTATGGTTTTCCCCAAGATTTATTGTTAATACCTGTGTACCCACACATGTATGGCAAGTCAAAGTGCTTTGCACAAAACATAAAAGCATTATTGTGTAAATGTGTTTAAATTACCTTAAATGGCCCTAATAAAAATTTTTGGCATGCTAGCAGCATAGCTCTTGGGATGGCAGTATTGTCGGTTGGGCCACAACCTTGGTCCAGACTTAAATCAACCTGATGGATTGCTGTGAACTTTTATACAGATCATGTTCCCCAGAGGATGAAACCTACTGAGTCTCAGATTGCTCCTCTAGCATCACCATGCTGTTGCCATTTTTTTGTTTTTAGTTACATTTGTTGGCGACATCGTCAACCAATGTAACCAAAATCAAAAACATTTGTTGACCACCCAAATGTCCCTTTGCAAGACACTTAACCCCTAGTTGCTCCAGAGGCGTGCGTCCTCTGACTTATATAGTAATTATAAGTTGTTTTCGTTAAAAGCTAAATGTAAATGTAAAATGTTGTTACAACTAATGGGTGGACTGCCACATAATTGGGTACAGGTGAAAAGCAGACCAAGTTGCCCAGAGGATTCTTTGTAATGACTCAGCTAAATGGACTTTTCCTGTAGCAACACCAGCAGGTCAAAGATTTCACTTATTCTGTGAAATATCTCAATCACTACTGGATGGATTGGCACAACATTTTGTACAGACATTCATGTTTTATGCTAATTAGTAAATGTTAGCATGCTAACACGCCAAACTAAGATGAAAAACATGGTGAACATGTGTATGAGATAAGATGTTCAGCCTTTATCCAACTATGCAACTACTGAGTATCCAACTACAGGCAGTTCAGTACTTGAAGACAGGAGAACAAGGGGGCAGTGGTACCATTATTTTGTCCAGCCTCTCTGCACACTGGTGTAATTTGTGTCAGTGTTCCCAGCAGAGGGCAGCAGATGCTCTACACACTATTTTACATGTGTGTATGGTATATATGGTGAGGATAGACTGCTACCTGATTGAAATGAATGGTAATCAGGTTGATAGGTGGACCTGAGGTTGCTTTATCATCTTTTTATGTTTCACTACAAGGTGATAACATAGAATTCTACTTAAATCATTGGTTTATGAGATTTCTTTGTGGTGCTTGATGGTTTTAGAGTTTAATAAAAATAAAAATAAAAAGTGTTGGGTCTTTCCAGAACCAATGTTCTGTTTACAATGTGTTTATTATATAGTTTTTAAAATATCTCAAAGGTGACAGGATTGACTCCCCCAGCAGTTGTATGCCCTGTGGCAGCTCTGAATCAACTGTTCTCAATTACTTTTGATCCAATTCAGCAGGTTGTAATATGTTGCAATAAGTTGCTTTCCTTGCAAAAGTTAAATGTTTTTTTAATGTTTTATTTTCTGTATGCACTGAAGTATAATGGTGTAATATATATATATATATGTTCTTTCTGCAAAATTAGGGCTTTGGTGAGTCCAGCTGGGCAATAAAATCACTTTAACATGCAGCTATAAACTCACAAGCAGACCTAAATTAAAAGTTGACTCAGATGAAACATGCTTTTACAGTCTCACCCAATTGGTCCCTGGGGCCTGTCAATCATGGAAGTGATGTAATGCTGTCTGGCTCTGTTGATTCACTCCACACACACACACACACACACACACACACACACACACACACACACTACACAACACCAATATTCAACATTTCAAGTCAGCTTTTATAGCAATCTTGGGTTTATAAACACTTTAAAAGTTATGTGGATGTGTTTACTAAGTTCTTCATCATTTTTTTTTTGCACATGTGTTAAATAAGCACATTACTTTATCAGAAGACTAATGTTCATTTCAAACCCATTTGGGCCTTTCATTAGTGATTGCCATAAAATAAGGGTGAATATAGCAGCAAGACACCAGTGGAAGGCTTTCACTGTGAAGCGGCTGCCAAGAGTGTTTTAGCCACAAGGGTTAGTCAATGAAGGCGAACAACTCATTGCATTTTAAAAGTTGTCTTAATCTAGATTTAGTTCGGCCAGCTATAACACACAGCTGAATCTGAAACAGCTGCACTGTATTACCACATATAACCCAAGAGGAAATAAAATTAGATGTCATATTCACTCCGAGCAGCATGTGTCGACTTACAGTTTAATCCCGAAAAAGATATTATATTTCTTTAACTGTTGTTTGAATGAATGATTTCAAGTAAACTGTTATTTCTGCTCTAATTAAGTGTCTACCAATTAATAATTAATGTCTAGTCCAGCCCAAATTAATGTCTAGGATCTGAAATTGTTGTTGTCAGTTCATAGATGAAGGCTGTGGGATGCGTCTGACAGCTCCATTAAAGCTAGTACGTGGAAGTTGAGTTTAAATTATTGGAACTTATAATATTGGCTTTTTCTTGTTCAACACATACATGTGTTAAAATATTAACATTATATTATGTTATGTTATTTTGTGAGCATAAATGATTAATTATTCATTTACATGACTGGAGTAATTAGTGTGCACAATTTACTCACAGAATTAGTGATTTGTGCCCATTTGTGTTATTATGTGAGCAAGAAGTTATTTGTGTACAATTTATTAATACGTGAGCACAAATTTAAATATGTGTGCACAGTTTATAAGAATTAAGTAACCTTTGAGCATGAATTTGTAATTTGTATGGACAATGTATTATATTTTAGGGGTGAAATTAGTAATTTGTATGCAAAATGTGTTAATTCAGTCCCAGGAATTTACAATACCTGCACCCAGTTTCCTTTCAGGACATCTGGAGGGCTCCAAAACAAAGAACCTTTAGGTAAATGTTAGGTAAACATCAAAATAATATTAATAGTAGAATATAGTTTGCTTCTTTTATGAATGAATGCAAAGCTGTAGGTTAAATGGTTTATAGGCCTATGTCATTTTGCCATTAGTAGCCTACATGTCCAGTCTCTTCTAAGTTAACCTATGTAATTTTGTGATTTGGGTCTAAATAAACAATATTCGACTTATCATCGTCTTTGTTTTCTCTTCAACTGCTGTTTCCTCCTCTCTGTGTGCTTTGGCAGACCTGTGATGTGCCAAACTGAAAAAAGAAAAAAGAAAGCAAATGGAAATTGGAAATGAGAGACAGACACAGACTGTGTCACCGAGAGAGGGAGAGAGAGAGAGAGAGAGAGAGAGTCACTTAGAAATCCCTGGAGACAGAGGGAGAGAGGGGGGGTGAGACAGAGAGAGGAACAGACAGGACCAGACGGACGTCCGTTTGCAGTTTAGTCGCCGGTCACTCAGCTGAAAACACGGAACCATTAAACCTGATTGCTAACGGATGGAACCGGACATTTAAACTAGGCTTAATTAACTGCATTTAGCTACGTTCAAACTACATTTACCCTGCTGTACCGACACTTCTACGGTACGCCAATAGATAGATAGATAGATAGATAGCGGAGGAAGAGGAGGAGAAACCGGAGAAGCGAGGAGGAGGAGAGAACCGAGACAGAAGGAGGACGGACGGACCGGAGGGGAAGGAGAGGAGGCTGGAGAGAAAAGGGAAGATTTTTTTGGGGGGGGGAGAGTTTGGCGTGGTGGTTTTTTGGTCTCCTCTCCTTCTTCCGATCGCTTTCTCTTCTCCAGCCCTTCCCCGCTTTCCTCGTCAGGAGTACTTATGTCTGGTTTCAGGAGGCTTTAAATGTTGAACTTGATGGGTGTTTTAAACGCCACAGCCACCAATGTCTCCTGTACTTGTAACTGCAAGCGCTACACCTCCCTCCAGAGCATGGAAATCAGTGAGTAACTTGCATTTCGTTACTTTTTTTTTTTTTTAATGTTTGCAATTCAATTCTTCTTCTTTAACTGTGTCTTCTATCGCGCCTGCGAAGCGGACGTTGCACACACGGTATTTTGGATAAAAGTCAAGGACGCTATTTTTTGTTTCATCGGCTCGTTGTTCAGATTTAACGTAAATCGCACAAGTGCAGAAAGGAGAAACATTGCTTCCTTTGATAGTTTGTGGAGTGTTAACTGTCTGTATTTCTAACATAGGTCATGTTGTTCACAAAATATGGTCACTCTGTCATTTTGAATATATTTAGGCTAATGCCTGTGTAAGTTGGCTAGAAGTTGGGCTGTTTTAACGTTACAGACCCTGATTTTTCCTTAACAAGACAGTTTCGTCGGTTAACGTTAATTATGCGATTATGCAAAATCGCTAGATAAATTAAAATACTCACGTTTTCTCCTCCTGTGAACCTTTTACCCCAGTTCTGACTAACGCTTGATTTTGAACTTGAACCAAATCCGCAAGCTTCCTATCGCTTTCCGCAAAGCCGGAAAGAGCCTATAATTTTCGGCTTTTTTGTGCCGTTGTATTTGCTACGAAAGCTGCATTTGACAGATATTGTGATTTTTAGGTCGTTGGTGCTGTGTCTGCTTTTGATCTTTATCTTTCTCTATTTGAATGATCTGCCTTTTCGCTTTTCGTTTTTAAACGACACAAATACGACTTAAAGTGTTTTCAAACGTAACAGGAAGTTTCCGTGGAGGACACTGAAAGCTTGATATCGAAGGAAAAGGTGGGTTTGCTCGGTGGAAAAGGGGAGAAGTTTTGTCGCCGCTTCGTCATTCGAGCAAAGCCAGACGTCTGTCTAGCCGTGTGCTTGCGTGCGCGCGTGTACGTGAGCGCGCGCGTGTTCGTGTGTGGTCGTATCCGGGAAATCCCTGTGTTTGCATGTGTGTGTGTGTTTATATATTCCCGTGAGTGGACTCTTATGTCTTGGTGTGTTGTTTGGTAAAGCAAGGCGCTAAACCTTCCCCGGGTTAGGGGTTTTATTCCTACTGACTGACACCCGTGCTGGTAATGTGGGCTATACAGTCATAATAGGCTACTGAACGGTAATTTAGATGAAAGCTGTGTGTGTGTCCTGCTGAAGTCACTAGTAGGGCTGACTCAGACTGCTCCAGAGCCAAAGCAGGCTCGATTAAAAGGTTCAGAGGAAGACGAAGCATGCAGAAAAAGTTCAAGAAAAGCCAAAGACATTAAGTTTACAATCTTAGAAAAAAAAAAGCAAATATTTGCTCTTGAGACAGAGAGAGAATGACTCAAAATTATTAATTGATTATCAGGGTTGTTGCAGATTAATTTCCCTCAGATTGACACATCAATAGTAGTAGGCTACATAATAATAATTGTTTGGTCAATAAAATCGTGAAAATCAAAAATTTTAAAGCCCAATGACACATTTTTAAATGTCTTGTCCGACTAACAGTCCAAAAGGATAAAAAAATCCTTTAGTTGTAATCTTTAGTTTACGATCAAGATAAAGTAAAGCAAATCCACCCAAACAATTAGCCTACAAATGGACTGTACGGTGCCTTTCTGGTCTAGCAATTGTATCAATGTAATAGAGCGAGTATTATTTGCAAGGGTAGTATTGTTAGTAGGAATAGTGGTAATAGTAACAGAAGTAATAGCAATTGAACTAGTACCAGTACAGTGACAATGGTTTTGGTACTGTGCAGTTATAGCTACAGGAGTATTAGTCAGTTCCCTTGCAGTATCCATAAGTATTCGTTGTGATTACATTACCAAAAGTATGTGGACCCTCAAACATTACACCTATATGTGATGTTTGAACAGATCACTCCAATGCCATGAGCATTAATATGCTGCTTTTAACAGCTGCCACGCTTATTGTTTTTGGTGGTTGAAGTCAGGGCTCTGTGCAGGCCAGTCAAGCTCTTCCACACCAAACTGGGAAAAACACTTATATTTTGACCTGCGTGTGGAGACACTGCCATGTAAAAACAGGAAAGGGTCTTGAATTCCCTCCATTGGATGTAATGTACTGTACATATACACTTGTAGACACACACACACACACACACACAATTCCTCTGTCTGAGAACAGACATGATGTTTAGTCTGGAAGACAGAGGGAGGGAAACAGATAAACAAAGGAGGAGAGAGAAACCTACCGAGACAGAAGGAAGGGAGTGAGAAGAATATGTCAAAACTTTAGGAAAAAGGAACAAGGTGTCAGCAAAAGAGAAAGGCAGAGAGAAGAAAAATCGAAATAAGCAAGAAGAGAGAGAGACTGGTGAGTATATTGTGTAGAAGTTGGTAGAAACTAAATTTGGAAACTAAAAGTGATGATGCATTGGCCTTTATTTAAAAAAAACAAGATTATGTTTAAGGCGTGTCAGCTGTACTGGACATTATGCAGTGGAGTGTGACAGGAAAGATGAAAGACACAGTGGAAGAAAGTATAACAGGATTATCCAAGTCATGCACTTGAGATGTGATGATCAAAGGACGATGTAGACGTGATAGAAAAAGCCGGGCTTCCCTACATTTTTACTTCAGAAGGTCAGTTCACTTAAATAAAAAACATTTTTAATTATATTTTTTTCTCTTACATCTAGTAGAATCCATCAAACATTGGTTTTATTTGTTTAGGTTTCAGAAAAGTTATTTTGGATGATCTAAAGACCTCATTGGGGACTGCTTTCAGTGGAACTGCTTTCTATTGAATCAATCAGCCTGTCCACACCAGAAAAACATCCAACTATAGGTCGACTGTGTGCACGCACCTTATTACCACCCATATTTACATTTATTGTTATTCATTGTTGTGTCTGTAGGAAGTCACAGGTGAGGTAGTATAAAAAGCGAGGACGTCCATGTTAGAAGGTGGATAGGGTGGATCGATGGGTCAAACTAACACAGGACTTTCAGCCTGGAGGCCGGGTAAAGTTTTGCGTTATGTAGGTGACTCATGTGACTTACGTTACTTACGTCACATGACTAACATAATGTAACATACTTATTTGAACCCAAACCACAAGCTTTTCCTAAACCTAACCAAGAAGTTTTGTTGCCTAAACTTCACCAAACAGCGACTGTTTCACAACGTTAACCACATGTTTGATCGTCATGTGACTCATGTCATGTGACTGACATGACATATTCTGTCATTTAGGATGTGTTGCAGCAAATAGTCCCTATGAAAACTGTTGATAGTGTGTTCTTTCGGCTTATATAGAGTAAATGGGACACTGCTTCTGTAAAGAGATGTTGCAGTTTTTAAATGTAATTTTTCAATATTTTAGGTACCACTTGTGAAATTGCATTTAGGGTATTAGGTTGGTGGCAGTAATCTCAAAAAATGGCAATTAATCCAAAACTGTCTGCAATATTAAGTGATCTTTCAAAACAAACTGAAAACATCACCTGCAACTGTGCTCTCTATTTTATTAAATAGTCCTCTTTACACAGTTTCTGTATGCCGTCCTCTACAGAATGACATTAAAGTGAGATTAAAAATGTGATTTGTTCCACCAGAGGACCGATTGGTGTGTCCCGCTTAGGGTTGGGCCATCGTCCATCGGCGATGGCTGACAGATGGTTGAGCAGTCATCGTGATTGTAAAACCCCGCCCCCTGGCAAAAAAAAATAAAAAATTATATTCACATAATACCGCCATGTGAAAGCGGGTTTTAATCACCACGAACATTATTATTATAAATTTTAAATATGCTTCGCACCTTCCTCGGAATTCTCCCCACACTCAGACACACATACACACAAGAAGCCTACACCTCAGTTAAACACACCGGCTTGCCCCGCCTCTCTCTGTCTCCCCCCTCGCTCGTCTACTCCACTTTCTCCATCAGCAGTACGTTTTATGAAGTTGCCTAAAAGACACAGAACTCTTCTGTATTCCATATTTTTCCACCCGCGATCCGTTATCACGGCAGCAGGTGAGCCGCTTGTGGGCTTGTTAATGACAAACAAAAACAACCAAAACCAACATCTGCACCCTGTGTGTTTACTGCTGCTTTACCTGGTCTGTGCTTGTAAAATTTCCACCACGACTTGTAACGTCATAGGCTACCAAGTTTTTAGCCAAGTAAAGTCTATGCGAGTGAACACATGCACATAAGACAACCGCTATGGTCCATCCCAATGTTTCAATGTAGACTTCGTCCAATGGTAATTTTGTGGATTTTCAAAATACCAATTACCCCTTCACAGGGTTTGAGGTTGCACCTGTAACAGCTGGATTTTAATAGTTTTAAGTCCCTGAATTCTTTGTAAAGGAGCTACAGAGACCCTGACTCACTTCAACTATCTTTCATCTGTATCTCTGTCCCTCCCGCACATCTTTCCACATCTGGATCTGTGAAGTTGTAATTGTAGGGTTACATATACCTGTTACACCCTTGGACATATAAGAGAACACACACACACACACACACAGGGACACACATATGCAAAAACACATCTGTTCTGAGTGGCAGACATTGCTAGTCAAAGCACATGATATCAGCATTACTCACAGGATAGCAGTGTGTGTGGTGAAGTCATTGCTGGTATCAGCTTGTAATAATCATTTCCTACTAGCAGCTTGGTTTCCCTGTAAATTTGTTACAACATGTCTGGCCGTCTTAACACCAACACCTCCACCGTCTGTCTGTATAGCCAATATAAATGTCACCCACAGCGTTTGTCTGAGTGTGTGTCTGTGTGTGTGTGTGAGTTCAGCTGGAGGGTAGTGGTACTTATTTTGGTTATTGAATTTGAGGAAAAGAGTCAGAGTGTTCCAGGAGATGACTGCAGCATTGGGTAAGGGAAGGAAAGGCTGTATTTGTCTTCTTGTCGACAAACATTCCTGCAACTGTTAGTTCAACAACAACCCGTCTACCTGTGAGGAAGATGCAGAACCCCTAACTTCAGTGTTGTAGGGTTCTTGTGTTGTTGTTCAATAAGATGTTGATAAAATGAGTGCCAGTACTCCACTTATTCATATGTTGGCCATATTTAAAAACAATATTGTTTATTTGAGAGTATTTGGAACATTTCAACAGCAGTTTAACAAATAAAACCGTTTTCTGATATTAGACCACTGTGTTTAACATGTGGTGAGGTTTAGGCACAGTTGTTAGTATATTATATTGCTTCACCTCTGATACAGTTGGATGACACAGCAGATATATATGAGCAGATATATATACACAACCAACATTTATAATTTTTGTAGGTTTTGTTCCTTCAGTAAATCCTTGTGCAAGACAAATGGTCTACAAGTACTAACTCTTCAATAATCATAACCATTCATGCTTAACAATGAGTTCTGAACTTTGCTGGAGCACGTCAACTTTTTTTAATGTCCCACCCCCATCCAGGCTGTGTGTGACTTTATGAAAAGTTGAACATGTCTGCACAGAAGGCACTCGATAGAGGTGCAATGAAATCATCTGGCCAGGATACGTCTCTTCTCCCTACTCTGTTTCCGCCGACATAGAAAATAGCAGGAGAGGATGAGCATAAATTGCCCTCTGGGTAATGCAGATGACTAGCAGCTTGTGAGAGACTTCAAGGACTGAATATGATGTTACGGTTAAGGTTCGATAGTATTTTATCGAATCTGCATATCGAATACTGATATCTTTCAAACCTCTTATCGAATTCATTTGTGTTCAGCCTTCAACATTGAAAAAAAGCTACAACTTACATATTCAATTGAGATTGGAGTGTTTGTTAGCTGAGTGGGGAGAAACACAACACATAGATACAACCTGAATATATAATATGCTAATTATAGAGAACAGGGATAGACAAGAGACTTATGAGCCTCGGAGCTGAGTGAATCCAGGTACTTTATAAACCCGAAACACATCCGGTGGAAACAGCGATACTGTAGTGAGAGATGTGATTTCATCTGAAATGGATGTTATTGTGATAAATAAATATTTTCTAGCGTAAGCAACATCACAGCTGAATGAGATCATTTTCAGCACAAATTTGGCATTTCCAGCTACTGCTAGTGAACTGCTCATGTCTTTATCTGTTTGGGTGTCTTACAAACTATTTTCTCTGAGACAACATCAGCCACTTCTAGTTTATATAAAATGTGTGTACAAGAGCACCAGCACTCAACAATGTTTACTATATTTTTAGCTTGACAAAAGTCCCTCTTACATCTGAAATCCATCTGTGTGACTGCCATGTGTCATTCTGTCATTGTCATGTGTCACTTTGAACAAAATAATCACTCCCCACATCCTGCTCGAGCTGCAGCTCCCATGTGACACAGAGATGATGTTTACTAATCAGTGTAAAAAACAACAACAACAACAAAACCCACAGCATTTTTATCCAATTCTATTCCTGACAGCATATGTGTGGTACAAAACTACATCCTGAGGCAACATGCACGCCACTTTGTCTTTGATCACTCGAGCTGTAATAGTTGTAACAGAAGAAGCCTTTTACACCATTTAACTGAGATTACTCATAAATGTGCTGTCACAGGAGACTAAGGTTGTCACGATAGCAGAATTTTAAATTTCATACAATACTTGTATAAAATTATGATGCCTGCTATCTCTTGTGATACCACAGCAAACAAAAAAGTTGATCTTCTTCCCTCTGGATCGTCTGTGCATCATTGGATTAGAAGGCTGCACAGATAGATGTGTTTTTTTTCTTTATAGTTTTGGTACTTTCGATACTATCAAATGTATAATTAAGGGAGATTGTATACATTTAAACACGTGGTGTCGAAAAAGTATGGAGGTAGTCACATGTTTGACAGTCTCAAGGGAGGCACAACAATAGAAAGAAACAGTCGACTTCATCAGTGTTTGAGAAGACACGTCAGTTCAAGCACTCACTTTAACTGAACTGTGTTGGAAGTTTTGTTTGTTCATGCTTCTCTGTATTATATACAGTACATTATTGTCAGTTTATATTATATAGTGGTATAATGTTTGTGATCAAAACGTCCAATTTAAACCCTAGCCCTGTGATAGACTCCTATCCCTTTTACTGGCCTTGTGTGGCTACAAGTTTTTATAGAGGTTCTCTGGGTGTATAAAACCTCTTGAATCCCACCAGGTGACCTGCTTTAGCTTAGCTGTTTCGATCGTGCATGCTAATATAAATGTTTAAACCTTTGCCAATATGGAAGTGCTACACATTGTTATATCGGTTAGATTCTCCACAATTCAATCTTATAGTTCATTTTATGGAAACAAAGAGCACTCAAGTATTATTTTTTCAGTTGTACCGGCACGGTAAATTAATTAAAGGCCTGTCCAATTTAGACACCTTTTGCATATATTGGCAGGGTGAGTTCTGTGATTTAAGCACATAAACATCCTGGCTATTAAAGAGAGTTTTACAGTATTCATATATAAATATATCAGTTACCCAAAACGAGATATGAGCAGCATCTAAGTGGTGACTGTGGCCTACGGGAGAGATGTTTCAACAAAAAACAAACAAAAAAATGAAATAAGAGTTAAATTCGGTCGTATTTTCAGGCAGCGTCTTTCTTGTCTCTGTCTCTGTTTAGTCCTCATTGATTGCTTTTCTTTCTTCCCTTCTGTCTTTCTCTCATTCTGTCTCTTTTTTTTTGTCTCTCACTCAGTGAATCATGGAAATTAAATGATTGAGTCTGTTCTGGCTGGCCTCCTAGACTTATTATGTAAACCTCTCTGTCTGGCTGTCTCAGTACTCAGAGTGAGTGTACGTGTCCGCGTTTATCTATTCATTTCCTGTCTGCGTATCTGTGTGTGTACGTGATGTTGTGATAGTCAGTTGACAGAGGATTTGTAAAATTATATGTAATAATTTTGTTCTACATTCGCGTTTTCTTGCAGTAAAGAAAAAAGGTTGATATTATGTGTGTTTTACAGAAGCCTGTGTGGATCAAACTCCGCCTTTTGTGTTTTTTTTTCCTCCTTTGATTTACAACTGGCATCGTCCCAGAACCAGAATTGCTTTAATCCTTGTGTACGATAAACAGACAGCAATTTGTCTTGGAAGAAATGATTTATCCACTCAAAGTCAACTCAGCTGCATCCTTTGTTTGCCTGTTCCATATAACGCTTGACACTGGGAGCTGCCCAGTACAACCACAGTCTCAGTGGAGCAGTTGCTCAAGAGCACATCAGTTGTAGCTTTTGATGCAGGAAAGAGCATTTAGTGTTGACTGTACCTCCCCAGTTGTTTGAGTCCTGCTGACAACCCGCTGCCCTTCTATCGATGCTACCTTCATCCTCCTTTTCATCCTTCATTTCTGTCTTGCTTCCTTCTGTCATCTCTTTCATTATAGAGTTTGAAGTTGGAAGGAGCTGTTTCAGGGTAAATAAAGTCCCATTCATTTTTATTATAGATAATGTTACTCTACTCATAGCTGAAGCACTTATGCGGCTTGAATGGGCATGACAGTCTCCCGGTTGAATCATCAGTACAAATGATTAATAACTACAATATCTAATGAAAAGTCAAAAGCACAATCCTGTGTACATAAAAACGTAACCTGTGAAGTTAACTATGACTCCCAAGGTGAAAAGAAACTTCCAATCACAGAGCTTCAAATTTAAATGGCAAGTGGAAACTAAAGATTGATTTGATGACAAAACTGACAAAACAGAAAAGACAATTTGCAGCTTAAATCAGTTCACTTTTAAATTCTGGTTCAATTGTGGAGAATTCAGCAACAAAACTCAGCAGTGTTGTGTTCTTTCAACAAAACGTCCAACTGAATTTTCTGCCACTCTGATTCACGCCTTTTACTGGTTGCTTCTGCTTGGCACTGGCAACACAGGCTTATGGGTATTGTAATATTTAGAACCACCATGCCAAACCAATGGACAAACACCAGGTTTCTCTGAAACAATGAAGAAATACTTAAAACTGTTTTCTATGTTAAGAAACACTGAATAAAAAAAACATTTTACAGAATTACTTTTTACTGTCTATAATTTTTTTCCACCTTTTTTTCCACCTTTTAACCTGCTTCCTGACCTCCTTCCTTCTTTGCTCACATCCTTCTTCCTTGCTTCCTTCCTTTCTACTTCCTTCATGCCTTTCATTCAACCTCTCAGCACTTCATTGTTTCTTGGTCTAGACACAAATAGCGCACACACACAGAAACCAGAAAAAAAAGACATCATCATGGTCTCATCATGCATATATGTAGATGCATGCAGCATGTGTGTCAAGGGGCCAAGGTCAACGCCACTTTGGGGGTTGTGTGTGTTGGTGTGTGTGCTTTCTGCATATAATCTGCATACAAGACGGTGTTCAACTGAGGCCCTTGTAGTCTGTTGGACCCATATTCTCCCATTAATTAGTCTAAAGTCTGAGACTATATGTCTGTCTCGCAGTGTGAATAAATCTATACTGAGACTGTCTGAGGACCAAGACGCTGCGCTATAAATAAAGGCAATGACTGTCTGCCTGCTATATGCATAGCCTGTCATGGGACAATGTGGAAAAGATTGTCTCTTGTTTTTCATTAATTAGTCTGAGGCAGAAAAAAACTCTGTATGGCTGTCTGGTCTTCTAAATACTTCACTTGTTATCTGTTTAAGTAGTTCAGAACAACTATGTCTTGTCTTTCATTAATTAGTCTGACCCAAGGGAAGCTGGCGTAGGATTGTCTAGTTTCTAAATGTTCACATTAACATCTGATTACACATAAAGGAAAAAAATGTCTGGAAAGGGTCTTTTGGCTTTTGTTAATTAGTCTTGTTTTATAGTATGATACTGAAAACAAATCCTCTTTCATACCATACTTTGAACCAAAGTGAATTGAAGTGGTTAATCTCTAACAAATGAAGCAGTTTGTAAACGCTGCAGAATTAACGTTTAAGAGTACAATTTTTAGTAAATTTTGCTGTGGGTGACTCTCTTGAGCAGCTTGAAGGACCATCTGTTTTTCTTTCTCACCTAACTGATTTTAACATTGTGCAAGTAGAAGGTGTTTTTAGATGATATGGAAAGAAATGTAGGCATTTAATTAAACATATACCTGTTTTAATGTTATTATGTTATGCCCAGAAATAAGAAACAATTCTACATCTCTAAACAGAGATCAGTGAACAGTGTTTCAGTCTGCACACGTATGTATAGCGTATAATTTCCATTACAAATTCAGATATTCAGATGTATGTATGCAAATGCTTGTTGTGTTGATGGGGGATTTTTTTGCATATGAAATCAACATTGCTCAGCATCTGCAGGGAGAGGGGGTGAAGTGAGGCAGTCTGGCGGGGGGGGGGGCAAAGGTCAAGGGTCAGGTCAGGAGAAGGCAGGGAGGGGGAGGGATGAAAGGTTCATTGTCACATAAGTGGGGCTGTATGTATTTGTATTTAAAAATATTTTTGCTGCAGTTTACTTCTAATTGCTTTTGCCATTTTCATTTTGTTGAGCTAATTATCTCATTGTTTGTGTAAATAACTTACAGCACCCCTTCAGGTTATCAAAACGTGCACGTTTTAAACTTCATGATGTCACTGAATTTATTGATTGCAGAAATTACTTTGGTTTAATTTGCTTGTTTTATAGAGTGCAGATATATTAAGGATTGTGATGAGGCCTTTGATGATGTGTTACTGATTAATCTGTCGCTTCAAAGTCATCAAGTCACAATGCTGCCAGTAAATGTGTAATATAGCAACTGAAAGCTGAATGACAGCTTGAGAGCTGATTGGCTGTATCAATGTGCTGATTAGGATGTTGTAGCTTATCAGTCAGAAAAGTCTCAGATGACAAAGTCAGAACAGTCTTGGTGCAGTTGAACAGGCTCCAATTATACATGTTGAGTTTACGTTTTGATAGCTCTGGGTATTGTTTGAAATTTCAGTGCCATTTTTTCTTTGATACCTTAGTTTAGGGAATATCAACCTTTTTTCTTTTCATTTAACAAAATATACCAATGAATCACTGGTAAATAAAGAACAAGAGAAGAAAATATTGTCAACACTGCTTCTGTGACACCTACAACTGGAGGCTGGTGTGTAAACAGATAATGAATGACAATACAGCAAAACACAGCTGCAATAATATAAAAACATGTCTTCATAGGAGAGTCTATAATATCCTTAGATCTGCTTGCAACTACATTATAGTGTGTAACCACACCTCATTATATAATTACATAACTACATTATGTAGCAGGGACTTAAGTAAAGTGTAACATATCGAAGTTCAGCACCTTTTCCTATATTTGAATGCTGTTTTTGTGCATGATTTCGTATTGTGACAGAAAATAAGATTTTCATCAAATGATGTGGAGTCACAAGAGTAATCCTGACATGTTCCTGACATCGTGATATACACATTGTTCTTTCAATACCCTATACATGTACCTTACATCATAGCACATCACTAACTATCTGTGACAGAGTCTTCTGTCAAAGTCCACTGTGAGACACTAAAGCTGAAACTAAACTGAGACACTGAAGCTGAAACGTCACTCAGTAGCTGAGTCCTGACTGCGAGACCAGGTCTAGACAATAGACACTACAGTCTGCACACCCCCTCCCACACGTGACATAGACGTTCATGAACATGGTCTTGAACCCCCCCCCCCCCCCCCCCCCCACACACACACACACAAACATCTAGGGAGGACTGTGTCTGCCTCACTTTGCCCTTTGCCCCATAGGAAACAGCTGGGACCACATCATTTGCATCCACAAACACACACACACAGACGCCACTCGGGCCCTTTCTGTTTATATTACTAAAAATGATCATTAAACATTCAGCTATTCAAACACACAGCCTCAATGCACAAGCAATTCTTATTATAAGAACCCAGCCTGGCACAAACCCATCTCCTCCTCGATGACAACAACCCCCCCACCCCCCCACCCCTCTCTGGCTATCACAAACACACACATACACACAGAGGCTAGACTAAAGTTTGTCTAGACAGAGCGGCAGGTTAGAAAAGCACACAGACACAGTAGTCAATTTTATTTGCACACTAATGATTTGTATTTTGGGCAAAAAGGTGAGTAATGAAAGCCTGTGTAAACATCAAAATTAAATTTCTTCCCAATAATGCTGTTTGTTGAAGTAATCATAGTTCTGATTATTCACATTTTTCAGATTTGGCCAGGATTACATCCACACTAATCTGGCTAAATCTGAAAAAAAAAACCCACATATTTTATACCATTTTGGCCTGTGATCCACACAGTTGTCCCAATTTTCTGACATTTTAAAAATAAAATTACAAATTAATCATAAAAAACATCAGATTTAAGTGGCTTAGTGCAGATAGTGCACATGCATTGTCCTCATGGTGTTACGTGTAAGAAGAAGAGAAAGTGTTGTCAAATGTATATGGTGGTAGTATGTTAATTTACTTAACCTAAACATACCCATTTTGACTCCATTAAAGTCATTGCAATGACCTTGAATGTGTTGGCCAAGTAAGCGTGGGAACCACAAGAACTGATGGTAAAGGGAAGGCGTGACGATTAATGTTAAGGCCAAAAATAAAACATTTACGTCTTGCAGTTTTCATCAGATTCAGGTGTCTGATCAAACTTTGTACGTTCAATTTTTCTATTTCTGACCTTGAGTGTCATGCTGTTATCGCATGAGACTCCACCTTACCCCTTTGTTGCTTTGAGCTCAGTGTCTTGGTCCAGTCCAGCCTCAGAAAAAGAAAGGCTTATCTTTTTAGAGAGTCTGTAGAAGAGGAAGATATGGAGGAAAATATTTAATTTTGAAGGTTTGAGGAACTGTTTTTCTGCATCTGAAGAATGCGTAGACCAGTAAGGATTGTCTTGCTGCAGGAAGTAAACTGTGAGCCAACAAATTTCTTAAAAAACTCCCAACACACCTGAGTTAACAGATTCTTGGCAACATCAGAAACACAATTGCTGCTCACATTGTGTCCAACAACCTCCCGCACCTCGTTCAGTGAAGAGATCGTAGACCTTGCCAGCTGGCACACACATATATATGAGGCCCATATCGTTTTGTGCTCCGTAGGCACAGAGCCAGTTTCCCAGCTTGTTTGCCATCTATCCACCCATTAAACCTTCATTATTCAACAACAGGTCTGCTCATGGTAAACATTTGTGACGCTGATGCTGCAGAGAAATGTTGACAACATTGGTCACTGTCAACTGTGAACTTGAGTACATGGACATTTGTTCTGCTCACTTTGACACAGAGACTGTGATAAACGTTGACTTGAATATTTTTCCGACCAGCAGAAATGTTTTGTTTTTAGTATATGAACCACTGAAAATCCAACATGAAATACCCAGACAGTTAAATGTTTTCACTGCAACTCCCTCCTTCACTCAGTCTTTCCTTTTTTTGACTTTCCTTGCTATGCTTTGTTTGAATGGCTTTGTCACAGTGATCTTGTTTGGGTTTCTTTTGGAGATTTGTTTTGTCTAAAGTAGAGGTTATCTCTCTCTCTCACACACACACACACACACACACACACACATACACTTACACAAAAGCGAGGGCGAGTTGATTCACGCGGAGGATCATCATTTGAGTCTTTCAGTAAGAAAAGATCTTTTCAAGCCAGGTGTTTCTACTGTTTCTACTGTTGGCCACTGAGCCTCTCTGGTAAATCTTCATTATCTTGCTCAACAGAAAGTGAATATTAAAACAGAGGAAGCACGAAAGCAGTTATTTCTATATTGATATTATTCTGCGTGTGGGAAGTAAACATGGAGGTAATTAACTGTAGTATTATTATTATGACACCCACAATTACCGTGGTTCTCAGCCTTTTTTGCTTGAGACCCTTTAAAATTAAGCAATGTCCACTTGTGTTGTGACACCTCATCACACATTATCCACCCCAAGTTGGGAATCACTGGTCTATTATGAAATGACCGGACATTTATCTGCTCTCAGTCTCATGTAAGTGAAATAAACCTAAAACGGACAACGATGACAACATATAACAACATCTCCTAATGTCATCATTATGCCATTTAAAGCTGCATTAATTCATTTGTGTTAGCAAACAGTTGAATATTTACACAACCAGCAGACACAGATCAACATTACTATCACCCAGTTGTGTTTCTGTCCATGTTCAAGTCTCAAGTTCTGCATCATTATACTTTTAGCTCTGGTTTGGCCTCCACCAACTTTTGAGAAAACTATCTGGCTGTTGAGCTGCTTGGTGTGCCAGTTTCTTCACCAGCTATTTGCTAAATTTGCTGCTTGGTGGAGGGCAGGAAGTGTACAGTGGGTTTATCAGAGTTTCATAGAGAGCTTAAGTCCGCTTCTGCTTCCACCTTATTTCGTAAAAAAATATGTACGAATTAAACACATTTGATGTTTGTCAAATTAAAAGATAATTTTGTAAGTCAGGAAAGGTGCAGCTCTTCGTAAACAGTAATGTAACACTTAGTTTTGTGTGAAACTGCTCAATGAACTACATCTCCCGTCTTGCATAATATACATCACTATCATGTTAACGCTGTAATGCTAGCTAACATACATTGCTTGGTTGCTACTAGCTAGGTAACTTAGTTATGTTTGACACACAAATGTATCTCAGCTGATGTGTTTAATCTGGTACTTTCTCATGTAAGTTCTTTGACATTAGCTTCAGCAACGTTAGCGTCAATCATTGAGATAAAAAGTTAAGATGTTACATAAGCATTTTGGCTTGTGGTATTTGTAATTATGTATTTTCACAGTCTAACAGTTTTAGGACAAAGTGTGACTTTCTTGACTTGCAAAATTATATTTTTAATTGGCAAAGTTTACAAGGGTAATACAGGGCAAAATTCAAACTGTCAATCAAAAAACTTTTTTTCTTTTGCAGTTGACTACCATACATATTTTTTCAGATTTAAAGTCCCATGGTGGTCCACCAGAAGGGGAGGGACTGAGGCTCTCTATTGTTGAAAACAGTCCCAAAACTATGAGCTGGAAGAGGCTGGAAAGCTCAGTAGAGCTGTAGAGTGGGTGATAAATCTCTGTGGGTTCATCACCATGAGCAACCCTTTCACATTGGATATCTGAGTGTACATAAACTCTTATTTATCTATGTCTATTATTTTTTGTGTATTTTTGGATCTGTTGTGTTGTCTTGTATCTTGAGCTGCTGTAATAAGAATTTCCCCAGCATGGGATCAATATAGTCTATTTTATCTTAGTCATTTGATTCAGTGTTAATATAAAGCATTGCTTAGGAGAGCTTTTATAATGAGGCTGTGTAGATGCTAGCTCAGGGGAAACAGCCTGTTGAATGACATGACGCGCACACAGTTTGAACACACATAGTGTAGATGTCCATGCAGACATTAGCATTATTCATAATGTTGACCTGTTTTCCACACACATTCACATAAAGTGTAGCCACAACTACATGTGCTTTCAATTCATTACCATTGTTTATTAATGTGGAATTGATTTTCCCAGACACACACAAACACACACACACACACAGGGTCAGACATTCAGCAGACATTGTTGTGTCTAGCCAGGTGTGTGTGCGTGTTTGGTGTGTGTAAGGACCGGCTGAGCTGGTTTTGGTTTGGCAGCAAAACACTGTTTGGACAGCATGTCTGGCTCGCACACATACACCCACACAACCACATACCCACGCACCCACCCACCCACACACACACACACACACACACACACATACACACACACACACACACACACACAACACACACACACACACATTTACCCACATCCCCCCTCCTTTGCATGCTTGATCTCACATTCGCTCACACAACTGCATTCACTCTACCTAACACACACATACACCTGCAGTTTCAGCACAACAGGTTTGTCCTTGAATATTTTTTAGACAAAATTTTGACCCCCATCCAAACTCTGTGCAAGTCCTCACTGCTAAAATAAACTTTGTCAGGTTTTAAAATTGTTTATCTGAAAAGGAGTTAGATGCTCTAAACCAATGTTAAAAATATTACCGACAGAGTGAATTTCTTACCAACCTAAATTTACTTTCACTGCAATTTTTATTTTATATAGAGTCTAGATGCCATATAAATAAACTGATAATAGCTATGACAAACAAGGGCATCTAACCAGAAAGCTCAGTCCACAAGTCCAGAATTTTTAACCTGACAAACAAAAACAGCAAACTAAGTCAGCACATGAAAGGAAAGTAGAGCTGCAAAAATTAAGTGTTTAATCGATTGGTCAATTAACAGAAAAATAAGATGATCAATCTATGATCAATCAATTGGCAAAAGTTATGTTTCACGAAAAAACATTGAACATTTCCAGTGTCTAAAATGGGAGGATGTACTAATTTTCTATTGAATCTCTTAGGGTTTAGGCTCTTCAACAGACACAGCGAGACATTAGAAAATTGGGACTTTTTTCCCTGATGTTTTTGTAAACCAAATGATCAATTGATAATTGAGGAATAAATAAGCAGGTGACTTGGTAATGAAAATAATCCTTAGTTGCAGCCCTAAAGGAAATGCCATCTACTAATGTATTAGAAAACACTGAAATTTATCCATATCAAGATAAATGTAAATTTAGATTTAGATGCCTTGGCTCAAGGGCACTTTGGCAATGTTTTGCACTGCATTCAGCAGGGATTGAACTTCCATTACTAACCTGATGCGCAGTGAATGTGTGTATGTGTGTACATATACACACACTGCAGACTGTTAATGATTGCTATTATGTCTAGTATCACACTGGATCAGAGCCATTACACACACACACACATGCACACACACAGCCCTCTGCATGTGACCTGCCCTCTGCGACTCTGTCTGACTTTCCTCTCTCTTTCACATTCAAATGAACTGTGTGTGCGTTTGTGTACGTAGGACTGTGAGTGTATCGGTGTGCGGGGGTGTGAGACGACAGGGGTAGTCTAGATCCTTCTGGCTAGAATTCTAATGAGCATCACGCCACACACACACACACACACACACACACACACTCTCTCTCTCTCTCTGCCAGACAGGCAGCTGATAATGAGGTTTGATTTTCATATGTTTCAGACAGAATGCTCTGCAGGTCAGCTAGTACACAGAGGAGCAGTGTGTGTATGTGTGTGTGTATGTGTGATTTCTGGTCTTCATCTTGTTGGACTTTACACACGCTCACTTTTTCCGTTGTTAACATTAATGACCATGTGTGTCCATGACGACACTAGGTGTGTCATTTGCTTTTGTCTGTGTTTAACTGATGTTTCCGATGTCCTCGCAGCCAGACTTCTAGTTCATTTGTATTTCTATAATTAATCTTTTTAAACCACGGCCTGACTGCTGTTTGTGGTTGCATTAAAAACCAGAAATAACCAAAACGTTCAACCTCTTTGACCATATAAAATACAACACTCTCTTGATATTTAATGTGTGACTCTGTTCTGGCTGGTTGTGGTCAGGACCAGAAGCTCTGATTGCATGTATGTCGTGGTCTGCCTTATGCATTATATATTACTTTATGTAATGTTAAATAATTTTCTATTTTGTTTTTGGAGAAGATTTTTCACACATTTCGCACTTTCATGGTCCCCAGACAATGAATAATACTATTGTGATCCCCTAACCTTTTATATAGCATTATCATCTAGACAAGCATGGCTGTAGGCTTTAAGTCTTGTTATCTAGCAAGGCAAGCAGTTATATAAATTATTTTATAGTTACCTTACTGGATTACTTTTTGGCCTTTATTTGGCCTTTATTGGCCTGATTTTTTTTTTTTTACATGAACATAAATCTAAATATAGCCTATGTATTTTTAATAGTGATCCCTTAAGTGTCTGTACTGCAATTTCTTGTTTATAATCAGTCGACAAATATGCTGATACTAAAAATTGGCTCTAATCTTAATTATGCATAGATGTGATGGGGCTAAAATGGGCATCTTGTGATATATATGTGCATGTTTGGAGACAGTTCTGTTATCAGGTTTTACTAATATCACAAACAACTAGTTTCACCTGTGCCCAAGTTGAATTTCTCAATGAAGGTAGTGTTAGCTGCTGTGCTAAACAGGTGCGTTGTCAACAAGCTAATCTGCAGCTAATTCGCTTCCTAAAAGGCTGACATGATAAAAACACCAACCTCATTGAAGTGAATAAAAGATGACACTGGAGTTCGAGCTTAAACGTTTTCAAAGGCAGAGTCTGTGAACTACTCGCTGATTGAGTTAACATAGCCAGTGTTCCAGATGGGACTCATAGTTTAACATGGGAGTTCCCTGGATTAGCACTCTAAATTTAGACTAATGCTTCACTCTCCCTCCCTGTACTCTGATCTACTCTATCTATTCTACCCTGTCCTACTCCAGCATATTATACTCATCTACTCTGCCTGCTACCTCTATTACCTCGATCAAGCTTTACACAAATCTACAGTTCTCTGCTGCACTCGATTTTACTCTGTTTGTCTCTGATGTGTTCTCTACCATAGTTCAGTTTTCTATTACTCTTATCCTATATATTCCTGTTGTTTGTTTTTTGCCCGCCCAATGTGGGAAATAAACCTTTTAAAACTTGAACATCTACCAGCCACTGACAGATAAATGTTCAAATTCACCAGCCACTCAGTAGTAAATCATTCTTTGGTGTCTGAAATCTACCAGCCACTTTCATATTGTACCAGCATTTAGCTAGTAGCTGGTGTTTATTTCCCACCCTGAGGTATTTTGTTTATTCCTGTTATATTCTGTGTATGTTGACTAGTCACAAGCCCTTTATTAGGGTACAAATAAGTGTTTAATAAAAGTGATTTCTTTTTTTTGCTATCCTTTTTTTGAGGTACATACAATATAGTACATAAATGTATGTTTATGTTTTTTTAATGTAGCAAATTAATGAGCATGAGTGATTTATGGAAATACGGTATTTAAATATGATTTATAAATCATTATGTTGAAGTACTTTCATATGTCAGGTATTTTAATTCACTTAGAGAAAATATTACATTTCGATCTAGTTATTTTATCTATAAGTAGTTTGTCAGTTTGCTTCCCAGACAATTTACAGTATCATGATATAATGTATTTCAGTATTGCACTATATCATAACATTATTTGTGATTGGCCCACTCCTGGTGAGGCGTGTCTGTCCAGTCCAAGTGAAACATGACAATGTATCGTCCCAAATGAGGCGTGTTGAAAGTTAGGTTTCCTTTTTCAGAGCGAAGAAAGAAAGACTAGAATCAGAAAGGAGACAGATAGAAAGATGAGGACGGATGATAATTGACCTCCTCAACCACACACACACACACACACACACACAAAAATACACACCTCCCTTTCTGTTTTCCCACTGTTGAAACCAGCAGTGGGAGTTTTATGGACCAAAGTTCCCACACTTGTTGGCTGCACCATGACCGTGGCTTCCAAAGTCAATGAGAGAGAGAGAGAGAGAGAGAGAGAGAGAGAGAGAGAGAGTGTGTGTGTGTGTGTGTGTGTGTGTGTGTGTGTGTGTGTGTTTGCCTGTGTGTGTTTGTGTGCGTGCCCCCCTTCCGCCCTCCATAGCCTTTCTCATGGAAATTGGCAAGCAAGCAAATTGTGTGCACCTATGACCTATAACTCTCTCACACATACACACACAGTCACGCACACACACACACACACACACACACACACACACACACACAGCTGTCTGTGCTATTTCTGACTACCCAGACTGTCGAGTCATCCAAGGACTGAGAAAGGAAGGGGGGAGGGAGGAATTAGCATGCTTCTCTCTCTCTTCCTACTCTTTCCTCCCTCCATTTGTCTCTTTCGTCTCTTTTCGTCATTGATTGTTTTTATTCTTTCTCCTTCCTTGTCTTCTTCTGTTCTCTCGCTTGTTGATCATATCTAAACTTTTTCCCTCCTGCCTTCTTGTGTCATTTCCTTCCCTTTCCTTCTACTTCTTTCTACGACTTTTTTTCCAGTTACCTCTCTCCTATGTTTTCTGTCCTACTTTCTTTTTCTTTATCCTTAATTCCATAGATGGTGATATTTACGGTGCTGAGGAGGCTGTAGCTCCCTAAATGACGCATAATAAAAACCTCAGTTAATAAAAATGACAGTTTTACCCCTTTTTTTACTGGGATGCATAAGTGTAGTACACCAGTATTTGTGGTGGTAAAGAGGTTTTACTTACTTTTTATCTGTTAATTATCAATATGTAGGGTCTATTTATAATACTGCAACTTGCAGCAGGTCAGAGCTTTTCCATTGCTCACAAACACATTGAGGTGTTTTGGAGAGTTTAGAGTTCTTCAAGTGAATAAAAGTCCAGGCAGTAAGTGAATTGCTGTAATTACTGGCGCTGTACAATATGATAGGTGATTTGGTTATAGTTCTGTATACAGTAAAACAGATCTGCTAACTAGAGGTTTGGCAAATTATTTGATAATTTGATAATTATTAATCATTATCTACAACTCCTGGAGAGAGAGATACTCGCATGAAGTAGCAAGAAAGAGGGAGTGTATGAATATGCACACAAATGGAGACACAAAACTTTCTTTTATCATCTCGCCCAACTCATGTTATCAGTAATGTCTATGAACTTCTGTACACTGCAGACTGTCATCACTGCTAACACTGACTAAGACTTTGTTGAGACTGCAGGCAAATCAGATTTGTTTCTCAGATCAGATCTTAAAGAGAGGCTGTCCGCTCTGTTATTTACAAGCGATCAGATCAGATTTGTGTGTTCATTCATCACCAACTTAACTGTATTGGTTGCTGTGGTGACAAAGTAGGGATCTGTAATTGCAAACGTGGCTTTCCAACATGGGAGCAACACTGTCAAGTGGCGTTGCAAAACACCTTCGTTACACATCCTTCACTCTGATTTTGATGTTCGCATTGTGTGGTGCATTACGAGCGACACAAAGGACACTTTGAAATCCGATTTGAACGGCCAGAGCGTCCGGAATGATCCAATTGGAATTACATTTTAAATCACCTCCAAATGTGGCTTGGATCCAGTTTAATGTGTTTTTTTTTTACTGTAGAAAGTTTTTCAAATCAATCTGGAAATAATCTGGATATGCTAAAAAAATGGATTTTGGCTGGCAGTCTGAACAGGACCTCACAGTCTGACAGCTGCCTCATATGAACGGCTCCAATGTTGATTGAATGCACATCTGTATCCGCATATATGCTTGTCTCCTGTATGAAATGGCTATACCCCCACCGCGCTGCATTATTATAAACTACTGTCTGAACTGGTCATAGGCCACAACTTTCGCCCACATGCACGTCCTGTCTCACTCCCTCATCCTCTGCTTGCAGGTATGCTTGACTTCAGTGTTGTTGCCTGTGTACTTGCTGTGGCTGCTTTGTTCACGCCTGTTTTAGTGTAAAACTCAATTCTCTGTTAAATGTTGTAGATAACTATCAGATATGAACTATCTTTGCAGTACTAATTAATGCAAAATAAATATTACTCTATTGCACCTTATCTACTTTCCTTCATTTTCCTTCCCTCCCTCCCTCCTTCCTTCCTATTTTCTTCCTCCCTGCCTTTCTGTATTTCTCTCTCTCTCCTGTCCTCAAATCATCCTCTTTTTCACTCCTCCCTCCGTCCTCCAGATCCCCCCTCTCTCTGTCTGTCTGCTCTCTCTGAGCCATCTGACTCGGCAATGACCGCCTTTGACCTTTAGCTGAATGCACGAGGAGGAGGGGGAAGAGGAGGAGGAGGAGGAGGAGGTGGATAGATGGAGAGCAGGCAGCGGATGACAAATGAGCTAATTGCTTTAGATTAACCATGGAGTGTCTGCCTGCCTGCAAGGCTTACAGCCTCCTCCTGTCTAGACAACACCCCAGAGGGAGGGAAGAGATCAACAGTCCCTCTCATGCAACATGACCGAGAAGTGAAAATGTTTTAATGGCTTTTTTGTTGTTTTCTTCTAAATTGCACAAGGCAAGTTGCGGAGATGAGGTTAGAAATCTGCCCACAGCAGGAGCATGTATATTAAAGGGACACTACTTCTGTAAAGTTTGGGGACAGATTTGAGAGAGAATGGTCAAAATCAGTGCAGGAAAAGCAGAGATATACTGACCTTTAAGTGTTTTCCTCATTAGACCTTTCAACCCTGCCAAACATTCATGTCTTCCAAATGCCACACCTCTAGTTTTAGTAACACATAGGCTTACTGTTATATATTGTAGTCTCCATGTCCCAGCTGAGGGGTAAAACAGTTGGAGTCCCCCTTTAACTTGGCCGGTCAGTAAATACTCAGTATGTCATTAGAGAGGAAAATATTTGATGAGTCAGCTCCCTGAGGATGTTGCAACGGACATACACATCAGTCCTGACTTTTGAATGGTATCTCAACTTTTCCTGCCAGTGACCAAACCAACAGGCGAATGAAATGTGAGTAAAGGAGGGACGTCCACAGTGTCTGAGTTAGAAAGACGAAAGACCTGCAACTCTGTGACAGTTTGTCACACGAGAACTCAGACCACAAAAATTTGAGATAAACTGGAAATTGTCACCTCAAAACAGTGAGTTGGAGACATGGATGCTTTAAGGGTGGTGCTTTAAGAGGTCAAGTCCTCTGCATTTCTCTTCTGGCACCAGTTTAAAAGACATTGCTAATGTTTTTTTAATTCACAGTGCTAAAATTAGACAGTTTTAGATTAAAAAATAATTATTAATAAATACAACAATTTAACATTTTTTAATTTATTTTGAGTAGAGAAATCTCTTTGAAAACAGCTTTTAGTATAATATCATGTATAGAGCATTTGAAACATAAAGCTGCTTTCAAATTAGTAAAACATTTGTAATAAGTATAAATAAAAAAATAAGTATAGCACAATAACTGAATTGTTCAAATAAATAGACAATGTCCAGATATTTTGAATATTATCTGGGGATGAAGTGCTGCTTTGATTTATAACCTCAGTATTTTTGGATGCAGCCATAAACGATCATTATAAAAATTAACTTAAGAAGGCTCTGCAATCTGTATTTTAATTGTATTTGGCATAAACAACTAGCTGTACACATTTGTGGTGTAAACATGTGACAGAAATCAGATGCAGTAAACCCTGAGTGCTGTTTGGCTCAGTGAAACTTCACTGTGTCTTCATTGAAGCATGTTTTGGCCTTAAGGATGTTTTATCACTGGTACAGCTGCACAACACATTTGTTTTAAATTTAAAATAATTTTTTTTTTTGATCCCAGAAAAGCTTCTGAAATTATAAGTTGGGGGAGGGGGTTAAGAATAAGTAGAGGGAGATAAAGAAGAGAAGAGATGGAGGAGAAATAAAATGGCTGAGGAAGAGAGAAATAAATTAAACTACATTTTTATGTTAAATATGCACACAATATGCTCAGCTGGAAATGTGCCTAGACATTGCACAATTTTTTACCTGTTTTGCTCAAATGGTGGCGTATCGATGTTATTATGTAATCGTGTCCCTTACTTTTGGAAATTCACTTACCCTGTTAGTATGAGTAGAGTGGAAGGAGTGAGGTCAGGGGTGAATTTAGAGACAGCAGGAAATGAAAGAGAAGCAAGAAGCAATACAGAAAAAAGGGAGAGCATAAAAAATAAGAGAGGACAAGAACGAGGAAGGAGGAGGTCTGCTGACAGACCTGTTGACTTCCCCATTTCTCCCCAAGAATTTTCTATGAAATATGACTCATCAAATCAGAGAAGCAGAACGGGAACAGCACATTTTTATTATATTTCTTTAACACTGCAACAGACCTGTCACAATCTGTGATTAATGATCTAATAACTAATAAAATAATAATTAAATAAAAAAAAATATATATGCCTCCTAATCTGGAAGACAACTGTAATAAAAGTGGTTCGTGTAAGTGCCATTTGAAAATGTAATGATGGCTATGTTGCATTGGCAATGTACCATACCCTTGTATGATGGCAGGAAAACAACATGCCTTTTTTATGTTTGAGTTTGAAAAGAGAGATAGACAAGAAAGAATGAGGAAAGAAAGGAAAGGAAAGGAAAAAGGAGTTGTGTTGTGTGAGTGTTTTGGCTGAAAGTTGGAGTTCAGGACCAGCTAACAGAACAGAGAGACAGACAAGCTGTCAGCAGGCAGTGTGGGTCCAGCATTTTGGTGCCCACAAAGCTGTCGGACCCCACAAGTATAGTGGAACCCAAACCCCACGAAATAAAACAAGCTCCCCCTCCCACACTCAAACACGCACGTAGTGGAGGTCTGGGTGGCTTCACACAGATGGTGAGGCTGGCATCACAGTGTGTTTAAGCGTCTGTTCCTTTTACAATGATAACAGTTCTCTTTAATAAGCAGAGGAATGCGACTGTTTACATTTCATAACTTTAGTCTGCGTGTTTATGTTTCTTTTGTGTGTGTGTTTGTGTTCTGTCTTGTGTTCCCCTCTTGGCTCCCGTCTTTCTTTTCCTCCTTGTTTTCTTCACTTCATCCTTTCCCTCTGTTTTCCTATAGCAGTAAATATAATGAAGAAGATTTACATTTATTTTTTTAATTATTTAAATATTTAATATTTACATCATTTATTAAAAAATGTAAAGTGGCAGTGTAAAAGAGGAAGTGTAAAAGTAGAAGCAGGACTATGTGACTGAGACCATAGTCAGTGTGTGTGAGTCAGAAACGTTTTCTATGGGAAACCAAGTTCTTATCTTGGTTTCCCACCAAATAATAATGTCAGAGAAACAATGTAAAATAGTCCCTGCTCATGCAGTTTACATTAAAGAAGACTCCACTGAAAGTCTAACTTTTGAGTTAGAGTTTGAGGTACTTGTGAGGTGGCTCTGAAAGGTTTATAGCTTGCTTTTTCACAGAGGACAGCAGCTGTAGTCAACTTGAATTCACAGCAGCTCTGGAGGCTCGATGTCAAAAGCCAATCAAAATGCCAATAGAAACATCTCAAACTGTGATCCGTGTGTTCAGTATCTTCCAGTCTCTCATAATTTCTCCACAACATAACAAACACGCTACTTCCATGTCACAATCCAAACCATATTTAGCAACTGACTGGCAGTATTTTTAAAGCAGAGAAGCAGATTATCCAAACACTCAAAAGATAGATTTTCAGTGGAGTATCCTTTTAATCATTTTAAATCATATTTCCTGTAAAATATGACCTACTTAGTACATGCCATGACAAGACCTCACACATTTAAAAAAAATCAGATCGCAATTATTTTGACACATAATGCAATTATGGAGTGGATGATTCGATTTATGATGGGTTCTGTACCACCGATAAGGATGTTCCCTTACAACTGGAGAATATGATGTACATGCCAGGCATCACTGTAGCACCACACTTTACCATTTATAATAGTATGTTGTGACACATTTTACCTTTATCAAAAAAAGCTCCTGCGATTTGGATATTGCACCTTGCCATATTGTGATTTCGATAATAGTAATGAACTAATGAATTAATTAATTGTTTAGCCCTACTACAGATGGTAATTCACTTGCTGGGGGCCATATTAAAACTGAACATAGTGTATGCTGTGGTGTTAGCATGACGTTTTGCTGCCGACACGTTGGAGGATGTCATTGATGTAAATATTGAGCAGATAAGTTTACAGCACATCAGTTCATTGCTTTAAATCCCCAGATTTTTCAGATATGCTAATGAGTAGTGAAGTTGAAACTTCAGACTCTGCCCCCTCCACCCTGTCTCTCTCTCTCTCATCATTATTCTGTCCGTCCCTCTGACCCATCTGTGTCTCCCAGACGCTCCCACCACCCCCCCCTCTTTTTCTCTCCCCTCTCTCTGTGCCCCCTCCCCCGCCCCCTCCCTCACATTGACCCCTTTTGTTCACAGCTATTGGGTGGTGGTGGTGGGGCAGGAGGGGGTCCAGTCAGCTGTTTCCTCAGTGTGTGTTTGTCTGGACAGTGTGGGAATGTATGTGTGAGAAAAAGTTGCAGACAAAGCTTGGTCGAGCCTCAGAGTGTGTGTGTCAGCCAGTGAGGACACACATGGTGTCAGAACATCCACAGGACATGTAGTTTGGAGTTTGGCTGCAGCGGGAAGATTTGTTTTAGTTTCTTTTACTTTTGTTGTTTTGGTTTAGTTTGAGCTTGTTAACTTGGTGAAAGGTTATCACCAGGTTATCTATGAGAGAAAGTCTTGGTCTGAGTAAAGATCTTGTACTGTGAGGAGACTATGCAGCCTTCGTCAGGGAGTCACAGCCATGAAAACTGTGTTCAGACGCAACTGTGCGGTGAGTTTCTCATCTCTAACAGAAAAGAAAATATATCTTTAATCATTTGGCCCTTTTTGGCCCTTCTCTTTGTTGATGTGTTTTAGTCACTCTGGACCAATATAGTTTTTGGCTTGAGTTGGGAGGACAATACTCCTCAAGTTGATTAATTTTTTTCTTTAAAATTTATATTGTTTAGGGCAGTGGAGTTGAATCGATTAGTTGACTGACAGAAAATGAAGTTATTAAGCAAAATTGCCAAATATGCACTGGTTTCAGATTCTTAAATGTGACATTTGCTGCTTCTGTCTCATTTGTGTCTCTATAAATTGATATTCTGTGACGTTTAGACAACTGGTCAGACAAAATAAGCAATTTAAAGGCATCTTTTCAGGCTTTGGTAAACTGGGATGATTTAAAGGAACAACTTTTGGGTTGCCAGGTAGTGTTGGCACTCATTAGTTTCTCACTTGCTAATAAGTCATCAAGTCTACAGTTGTAAATATTTAAGTTGTTAATAAATGGATTTTGGAGCACATTCTCTGCAGCAGCCCTTCTCCAGAAGTTAACTAAACTAGCTAAAACCACAATGCAAGTGTTGTGCCAGAGGAGGATAAACACTAGCAACAGAGATTGTTCAAACCCGGCAATCTAAATGTTATTATGAATAGCTTATAACTGATGTACAACTATAAGGAAATGACTTATTGCTATTAAAAAAGCTTACATTACTTATAAACTCCCAATATTTAGTGCAATAAATAGCAAATTCTATCCCAATCGCTGACACGTAGCCTTGAGTACTGTAAAACTTCTAGATGTTGACTGTTGAGATTGATAACCATGTTTTGAAATCTGGTTCTGTTCTTAAAGTCAGGTTTCTATTCACTGTAACGAATCAAGAGTTGTCTCAATCTTGAATTAGATGATGAAACAGTGAAGGTAGCTTCTAACCAGGCATCATTTTGAAGTTGGCTGTTGAAACAGGTGAAACAGTAGCAATCGAAACAAAAGCTGGTTAAACAGGAACGTGAATAAAGGCCTTTTTGAAAACTTTATTGGAACTGAAGTACCTAGACCTGGTTTGGTTTCATGGAGTGTATTAAGGTTACTATACAGGAAAACAGTATTTTAGGGTTGTTCCCGCTGCATGTGTGGGTTATAGGGTAATATGTGACTGTTTTTATTGATCTAATGTGTGTAATGTGCAGTGTGTCTGTCACCTGGTCGGTAGTGTTGTGAAGTCAGCCTCTTGTTTTAATAGTGATTTTAGGTTTTAGGGGAACTAAAAAGGTTAAATACAGGTTTGAGAATGATAAATGCAGGGTTGAAAATAGAAAAGGTTATGAATGAGTTATAAGGTCACCTGAGTGTGTGTCTCTTCATGTTGTGTAATGGTTAGCTGTTCAGAAGAACATAACGAGGATGTGAGAACTGGTGTGAACTGTCTGGAAACCAGTCTGCAATGTGTGTGTGTGTGTGTGTGTGTTTTTGCCTGTCTGACTTGGCTCTGACCTCTGCCTGCTCCCTGTAAAAAAAGTGTGAGAAAAATGCTTCGTTTGTGTGTGTGTGTGTGTGTGTGTGTGTGTGGTGGGGGTGTTGGTGGATGGAGTCGGGGGTGGGGGAGTAGAGCAGGCTGTCTTTAAACAAAGCTAGCCCTGTCTGTCTGTCTGGTCTAGTCTGGCTGTGTGTGTGTGTGTGTGTGTGTGTGTGTGTGTGTGTGTGTGTGTGTGTGTGTGTGTGTGTGTGGGTGTGAGACATCCTGACCTCTACAGAAGGACTACATCTTTGTCTGGACTGTGTCTGAGAACCTTTTTTCTCTCATACACTCATACAAAACAACCTCATTGCTGTATTGACACTTGACACTTTATATGCATTTACGATTAGACGCTACTTTATTAGTAAACTGTGGAATAATGTGTAAAACGTTTATAATTAATTAAGCTATTTTATTTAAATCGATAATTCATTATGATATTAATGAATTAAGCAAAAACGGTGATTATTGCCTGGTTCTTCAAGGATCCACTGTTGTTCTGGGTTTTATAGCGTTTTAAATGGAATATCATTTGGATCTGAGAGCTGATATTTTATAGACTAACTGATTAATTGATTATCAATGTGAGGTCAAGTAACCTCAGCTGGATTGACAACACAAAAACACATCACAACATATACCATATATCACCACTTGACAATATTGCTTCAAGTTTATTTGTCATGACCACCATAATAAAATAAAACCGTGAAGTGAATACTGCTTCTCTCGGGACCAGGGTGTAAATACCAACATAAAAACAGCAAAAGTGTACTGGTACCTCTACATACACACATACAATGTGTGTTCCACAGTGGACAGTTTACATGTGAAAACATAATTTTCACTTGGAAAATGACTTTGTCCACAAATTCAGTACTTTGAATTTACTTTTTCACATGCGACATTTGCAACAGAGGCCTAAATATCCTGACTTTTAGCCCCTAGTGTGAGTAGATTTTGAAAAACACTGTATCCTACACTTCCCATTATGCAGCAGACTGGGAAATGTCCATGTTTTGCAATCACCATGCCCCAACATGTGTAGCAAGCTTCTGTTTAAAATCTGTAGTTTCCATCGGAAATACAGATATAACCTTAAAATAACCCTGTTGATGTCATAGTGACATCATCAGGGTTATTTTCTCAGACTTGACAAAACCACAGCCTGCCACAGAAGACGTTGTACAGCTGTTTTCACAGGCTGAGTAGCACTAACCATGACAAGTAAACTGATATGATGATCTTTGTTTCTGTGTTGTTGTAGCCCAGCTGGAGTTCATCCAGATCCTGGTGATCGTTGTAGTGATGATGGTGATGGTGGTGGTCATTACCTGCCTGCTGAACCACTACCGCCTATCAGCACGCTCCCTCCTCTCCAGACATGCCCCCACACGCCGGAGACACCTTCCATTGGCCAACGTAAGTCAAACACTACATTTACGTGTAGTCTGTCTTGACAGTATCCAGCACTAGTGCAATACGATAGAACATATTGCAGAGAAAAGACTTAATGACTTTATGGGTGTTAATATTGCAATTCGCTGCTTTAAACTTTGAGTGAGTAAGTGTGACCAGATGGCGGTCTGATTATTAAGCATATTTTCCAAAGTGTAAATGTGGCCACAGTCATAGCTGGAAGCTTTGGTTTGTCAAAGAAAAAATGGTGGCTAAGAAATAGCTGCTAGAAGTTAAGCTGAAAATATATGAAATCCTGTAAGAAACTTGGGTCACATTTTTACTGCATGCAACAAGCTTTTATAGCAGATATTTAAGTGTCACTTAAATAAAGCAGGATGTTTAAATGTGGAGAAAATGGAGAGCATTAAAAATAAACAGGAGCCAAAAAATATTCAGTCAAAAACTTATGAATTTAAGAATTTAAAATGCTTTAATTAAAGTTAGTGTTAAAAATTGTCGAACATAATTAGTTAATTGTCTGAAATATTGCTAAAGAAACATACAAGTTAACTTTATTCATAATCAACAGACTTCCTACAGTGCTGGACAAGGAGAAGAGCTGTGCAGTCCATAGTTTCAGTAGTCACAGTGAGGATAGTAGTTAATTTTGTTTACCATCTTTTAATATCCCTTAAGATATTAAAGGACAGTACCCCCCCCCCCAGCCACAGTCTGTTCACCCTGCTGCATTCTGGGAAGAGATATAGAAGTTTCAGTGCTGCACCACCAGACTGCAGAGAAGCTTTTTCCCCAGCTGTCAGGCTCTTAAACTCAAATTCATCCTCAGCACTGCTCCATTAAATATAGTTTATTTCTGTTAACTATTTTTATAATTGCTTCTATATTAATGTATATTGTCTGCTACATGGCAGAAACTCAATTTCACTCTATAACCTGTTGTAATGTGACAAAATAAATCTACCTACCTACCTACCTACCTAATAAACGATATAATCAGAAGTATAAGAGTTTGAGGAGTCCTGAGTGACAGCATGTGATCATAGTGATTAAATACTGCTGCAGGCTAATGCTAAACACTGACTCATTTCTTCAATAAGTGCAACAGCGGCCAGCAAAGACTATTTCAAGAAACACACACACGCTGCCTTACACCTGAGGCTTTTACAAACATATGACTTCACTTGTGCTCCCTGAATCACCTGCTACTGAATCACTTTGTGTGTGTGTGTGTGTGTGTGTGTGTGTAGCTTTATTCTACAAGTTAGATATGAGTAAAGGATGAAGCACCCTTGTGCACACTTGTGCACGCACGCACACACACACACACACACACACACACACACACACACACACACACACACACACACACAGAGTGCTCCTGATAAGCTCAGGGGAGTCATTGTCCTAGTTAATTTGGATTAGCAGACAGACATACTGCCACACATACAGTCAGACAGGCAGACAGGAAAACTGTCACCAGAGAACAAAAAACTTGCACAAAAGTTGGAAACGTTTCTTCCACACAATGTTAGTTAAGAACTGCGTGTGTTGATTTGCACAAGAACAAGAATTAAACAAAAAATAGATTGAATAGAGTGAAATTTTGAGAAATGTTATACATATTTCTCCAGTATTACCAAGATGACTGCAGGCTTCATTGGCAGATTCACTGACACATAATGACAATACCTTATGAAAATATGGAGACATTTAAAAAAGTTCTAAAGCAGTGGGTGTTTGTTGTACACCAGCGGAGCCCTCTAGTGCACAAAAACGGAATCAAACAAACAACAAACACATTTTTCTATGTAATTTTTCACTCTGAAAAAATAACACAAAGAACCGGGCTTAAAAGTTTCAATATCACGCTAAAGCTGCTTGATTTCAAAATGTGGTTTTGACGCACTCAGTTGTCCCATAGTGCAACATGCAACATAAACATAAGAGCTACAGACAGCTGGAAAGAAAAGTGGAAATTTGTCCGACTGTATTGCTACAGCTTCCCTAACAGCTGGAAAGACATAGATATAAACAAATGAGTCCTGTAAAATATATGTTTTACTTCACAAAGTAAAAATGTATTTGAAAGAAGTTTAAATTGTCTGGTTATGTGTTTTCTGTCATAATTCAACATAAAAACAAAAAGATGCAATGAAATACTAAGTTCTATAATAAGCATCAACAGTAGTGTATATTATACACTTAACAGCATAATATTACAACTCTCTGTTTCTCTTTTGTCAGTTTTATTTAAATCATCTTTATTGACATGAAATACAATAATACAAAAAGGTATTATTTGACATAGCACAAAAAATGGATGACAGATATGTCAGTAGAACTGAAGATGTGTTGCATTTTTTGAATAGGTTTAAATCAAATTGAAACTACTCAATAGATAAACTCTCTCTCTCTTTCTCAGGAGGGCGGTCTGTGGTCTTCTGAGGGCACCGGGACAAACAGTGGTTTGAATGAGGTGAGTTCTTCTTTAACCAAGAAGTAACATTTAGTCGCGGCAGGTTAATTTAAACAGAAGTCAGCAAAATTAAACAAGAACTAACAGCTCTGTTTATTGTTATTTAGGATGACACAGCAGTAATTCAATGTCATTCTTCACCCCAGCACCAGGTGTATAACCCACGTCCTCCAGACAGAGGGGTCCCCTCGTCCTACCTACAGCGGGAGCCTCAGCACGCCCAGTCCCAGCCCCCTCTCCAGTCCCAGCGCTTCCAGCACACATATGCCCCGAGTCGCTTCCAGCCGACATATCCCTATCTGCCCCAGAGCCTCATCGATCTTCCCCCCACTATCTGTCTCTCAGACGGGGAGGAGCCACCGCCATACCAGGGCCCCTGCACCCTGCAGCTTCGAGACCCGGAGCAACAGATGGAGCTGAACCGCGAGTCGGTCAGAGCACCGCCCAACCGAACAGTGTTTGACTCCCACCCCCTCGACCCGTCCAGCTCCTGTTTGCAGGCTAGGTAACAATATACAAACTGTCAGTCAATTGTTGTGTTTGAAATTACTTCCTTGTTCTCATGTTGATAATTTCCTAGGCAAGTTTATTTGTATAGCACATTTCAACAACAAGGCAATTCAAAGTCCTTTACATAAAACATAAAAGCAACATAGGGAAACATAAAAAAAGACAATGAAATAAAAATTTGAAAACAGATAAATAGAAAATAAAAACAGGATAAAACAGGACAATAAAAGTTACAATGGAGTGTAAGTTATTACACTGGGGACAGAAAGCAGACCTGTCCCAGACGACCTGAGAGGTCTGGATGGTTCATAATGTAACAGGAGATTAGAAATGTGTGTTGGTCCTAAACCATTCAGTGCTTTCCTTACACACAATGAACACTCAAACAACATTCAAGATAATCAGACTAGTGTTTAAGTTGCATTTTGCTGACAAGTTGAATCGGCTACCACCTACCATGACTGAAAGGTACATCTACAATGATATGTGGCTTCTGAAAAATTGTGATTAGGCTTATTTTTTTTATTTAATGTTGGTGATGGTTGGGATTGTCATCGTGTTGTTATTTTTATTTTATGTTGTTTCTCTGATGGATGTTCTAAATGATACATTTTCTGCTTTAGTACGAAACTGTATTGAATCAAATATCAAAGAATGCTATCTCTCTCAATCAGCATCTTCCTTCCCGTACAATTATTCCTTTACTCACGTTTTCTTGTGTTTGTACACACTATGTCTTTATCTCACTCCTTATACAATCATTGGGAGGCTGAACTACATATAACCTTATTCTTAAAGTCAGTAAACATGACAGGAAATGTCTGTTCCTCATCCTGATTTAGATTCTAGTTGAAATCAGTTCTTGCTTATGGTGTAAACGAAGTTGCCAGCCGCAAGTCAATCAGCAACTACAACGTCCACCTCAATAGTTCTAGGGCCATTAGAAAGTACTACCCCCAGAGCAGGGATTTTTTCGGAGGCTAGGAATAATGGCTGAGGAATTCCTTTGGTCAAAACACAAGTATGGTTCCAACGTTCCTAAAATGCTACTGGGAAAATTCATGTGATAGAAATGGAAATGGGCTATTAGTGTTGTACAGACTTTGTAACCCTCACAGGTTTTTTGCTGGATTTGTTCCTGTTGTTCTGCAGTCTTATTTATGACCCTTGTTCTGCTCCCAGTCTGCAGGCCCCTCCTCCGAGTGTCCATCCAGGCCTCAGTGTGCTAGAAGCCCAGGAGTCCTTGTCCCGGCAGCAGAAGCAGGGCTCTCGAGTAGAAGGAGCTCCACCAGCATACAGTGAGGTGATTGGGCACTACTACCACCCGACATCCTTGACCCCCGGCCACAACCATCGGACTGTATCGTCCTCACAAACACCCCCGTCCTCGTTTATACACGGTTTGCTCCGACCTCCATCTCAGCAGCAAGGAAGTGTGGACAACAGGAATGCGAGGAATTCGAAGGAGAAATCCCAGAAGCCCCAACAGGTGTGACAGTACTGATTCATTATTATTAGCCTGCAGGAAAACCAGGATTATATCTGCTCGCCACTTGGGAAATGGTCAGTAAAAATGATGAACAAACTGGTCAATGGTAAAATCCACTCTGAAAGGTTTAAGTGCTGGTTCATGTTGGTTGTAATTGTTGCTGGCATTTGGTCAGTTTCAGTTTCCCCACTTCATGGATTGCGCCGGGACTGGGAAGCAGCATACGCTGGCTTCTCGTTAGGTAAGAACACCTGCACATTTGCAGGAGAAAATCTGGTACTTCCTGCTCCACAGCTTCTTACTTCCTGTTTGAGGAGCACTTCAGATGAACCGATGATGATGTCAGAGAAGAAGGGCTGAAGGTGGAAAGGGAAGGATGGAGACAGAAGCCTCCTTCTTCCCTCCAGATCACCCCTCCTCTAGACTGATCTAACTAGTCTCCATTCATTATAAATATTTACATGTTCTGTTTGTTTCTATAGAACTTTTTATGTCTTTGTTTGTCTTTTTCGCACTTGCAGAAGAAATTCTATCCAGGCAAATGGCGAAATGTTGCAATCTTCTTGGTTCTTCCAGGTTTTGTTTTCTAGTGATAATCCCCCTCGCTGCTTCAACTCCATTTAGTTCTGTTTCACGTTCAAGACTGCACAATCCAGCGTTGGTAGTGACTCCTGCACGAGGCTTTAGCTGTTTCACTGGGACCTGTTAGCACATTAGGATATTTCCAGAAAGATCCAAGTATAGTTAGTGTTATCTAGCTTACCACTTGTAGCACAGTGCTAGTCCTCGAGCTAAACGTTCTGCCTTATATCGACCAACCGGTGCAGGAGTTGTTGCTAAAATCCTTTTTTCAGTCTAGTTTAGTTTTAGCCTTTTTAACTTTATTTTTTCTAAGGAAGGTTTGCACAAAGTTTTTGACTGTTCACCACAGAAAAAGAAAAAAAATCTGCAATATGATTGACAAGAGAGAAAACAGAAAGTAGGGATATTTTTCTAAACTTGATAGATTTGTTTGAGTAAAAATGTTTTTTTTTTCTGTTTTTATATGTTGTCTAGTTTTAGAAAAAGAAACAAACATCAGTAATCTGTTGGGGTGCCAACTTTCACATTGAACATTTTGCTACATACATGTTGGCATGTATATACATTACATATTGAGTATATATACACACATGTATGCAAACCGAGAGCGAACTTAAAAAGCACGAATTTAGAGTTATTTATATAATTGCTGAAAAGAATTGCACTATGTTTTAGGATGCGCAGATGGAACATGTGAGAGAGACTTTTTGTTGTGAAGGAGCTCTGTCTATTGAGGCATAGGTATAACGAGAGAGACCTGAAACCACAGGGACTTACCAGAGGGTCGGGCCAGCTCAGTGCACAGCATCCAGTATCCCGATAACACATCAAGGGGAGATTCTGACTTTTGTTCAATGGACTCGGATCAACCATTATTGTACCATTGATAAAAAATTATAAATCCCTTGTTTATGCAAATGTCTGAGTCCTGTAAGCCAACCACAAGTCAGCATTCAACCTGTAGGCCCAATCAGAAACTCTGCTTGTAGTGCTCTCTCACTCTCTCATCCTATTGGCCGAATCATTAGCCAATCCCAAAGCTGGCAGTCCTTACCTCGACCAAACAAGCCAAGCACATACGAGTTTGCTCACGTTAATCAGACTTTGTCGCATTGAACAAATGTCTGAACTAATCAAGACAATGTGTAATGTAACAGTAGAGTAGAGTGAAGTAGAGTAGGATGTAACAGAGTTTTCTTTCCTGCTGTGTGTTATTTTATTTGAATGTCAGAGAGAGAGAGAGAGAGAGAAACAATGCAGATCCAGTGACACCTAACATCCCCTTTGTAGAGCACTACTCAGGCAGGAAACCAGGTCGCCCTACAGGCCCTGAATAAGGGACACACTGACTGTGCACTGCTTTGGCCTCACACGCCAACACATGCAGATGGTAGAGCAACATTTGTGGTCACACACAGCAAATTTCTTTTAAAATTGCGTTTCTTCTCACTTCCCAACACACATATACACACACACACACACACACACACACACACAGCCCCCCTCTGGCAATCATCCCTCTCTCTGCAGGCATCTCTGAGCACTTTACTGCACCAGGAAAGAGACAACAATCGTCTGTCAGCCAGCGCCGGCCTTGGCTCACCGCCACACGAAAAAAAACTTAAAAACTACGGTAGAATCCTTTTATATTCTAGGTTAGATTCCCCACCCTTTAGGGCCACACTTTTAAAAGATGCAAAGAGATGTGCTCCAAAACTTTAAATATTCTTCAAGTGGAAAACAAATCAAAACCGCACTACGTGGACTCGTTGATTTATCGTTCTGAATTCTATATGATCTGTAAATGTCATGACTAGGGCTGGGTATCGTTTTAAATTTAGAGTTTCAGTATCAGTACCAAAATTTGAGAAATATACATGTATTTTTATACAAAACCCTTCTTAGACAAATCCCTTTTAGTTTATGAAATGTTCAATAGTTTTTACACAAGCAGCAGTTTAAGAATATTGGCTAAATAAAAAACAATCTAAAATTGACAAAACTTACCAAAAAACAAATGAACTTGTGTCCTTTTAAAAGTTTTTTTTTTTTTTTTTTTTTAAACCATAGTGGATATTTCTGTTTTGGAGCAGAACTCTTTGTGCGATGAATGCAGCACAAGATGGGTTGTTGCAAACTAGACACGTTGAAGTGTTGAAAAGTGACACGAGTGTTAATAGCAACTCGTCTTTTGTCATCTTTTAATGAGTGTAGAAATAAAGGAAAAACTAGTGTCCTCAAGTAGAATATTAGAATATGTAGATGTTTGTATTTTTGTCTTTTAAGTTGCTGCTTGTATGAAAAGTGTTCAGTGTGACCTCCACTCTTTTGTTATGAATTTATATTGAGGGTATCACAGGTTGGCCCAAATGAAGCTAGTGCCCTTAAGGGTCCAGTCTTTATGCAACAGCGCCCTCCACAGGGACTGAACCAAATTTCCTGAAGCTGAGTCAGCTGAGGAGAGGAGAGAGTCAAATGGCCAAAAAAAATCATTTTATAATCCTCATATTCTATGTCTTTTCTTTCCCTCTCAAATGAATCGCAGGTGTTTCGGAGCTAATCATCTGTTTTCTGAAAGATAAATCCCTGGTGATCTTGGAAAAGACCAGAAGGTCCTTTAAGAACATGTGCCAGTGTTTTGAAGTTATTTCCAGAATTCTTAAAAAGTCATCTAACCATCTGGATAAAAAAATGTTTAGTCCGCTGTACAATAAATTATTTTTAACTTGTTTTCCATGTTGCGACTCTGTTTCCTAATCCAAACAAAGATGGTAACCAGAAGTGACAGTTAAAAATCTTTTCTATTATGCAGCAGACAAAATCATTTTTATGAGGAGTCTTTGAGGATTCTGGAAATACGGTATCTTCAAAACAGAGTGGCAAGTGGCAACGACCATCTGGGATTTTTAAAGGAAAACAGATGCTTAGACTGAGTGTATTCTAAACAGCAATGAACCTCTACATTTTTTGGGGGGGTATTTAGAAAAACAGGCTCTTCCTCAGATGAACAGTGGAAATTTTCTGTTTCTCTGCGATACAAAAAAGACAAAAAGGTGAAAAATAATCAAAATAATTTATTTGCGGTTCACCTTCCCTTTGTCTTGTTTACTGTCTCTCTTTCTTCTTTGTTCATGAGCTGCACTGTCATTTTAATTAAATACATATTAAGAAAAACAACATATAAAGAAATTAACACTTGACCCAAAGCAGCTAAAGAAGTGATGAGTGGATCAATCAAAGTATGAATCACCTTTGACCTCAGAATGAGATTATAAGTCCTATTGACCTTCCCTTCGCTTCCCTTTCCTGGACTGTTTCCTTTTTGAAATGGTTTGGTTCCCTGCAATGGAGGGTTTGCAGCGGGTATGAAAAGGCTGGACAGGCTTTGATCAGGGCGTCACAGTAAAAAATGAGATCAATGTAGGATCAATCTTTACTTCAGGGAAACCTGCGCTGGCTGACAATACAAAAAAAGACAGGAGGAGAGGAGGAAAAACTCCTTCTGAGGCTCAAATCACACATTTCCTCACACAGGTGAAATCATTTTACTAGCGCTGCTGATAACCACATTACCCACACATTCACACTGGTATGTTTACATGCAGAGAGGTGAACACAGTTGTAGTTATTCACCAGCTTTCATTGACCTTCTGCTTTTCTGCAACCCTTCAGTTTTCTATAAATTTTTGTAGTGGCTCCAGAAAGCTATGACAGACAATTTAAACCAATGTCAACCAGCTACCTAATTAGTGTTTTCTTTCAAAATTCAAATCCTGGGAACCACTGTTCACAGGATAGATTTTCTTGATACATAATCACATGCCCCTATGTTGAAGTTAATATATTCACAAATGAAAGCAATCAGGACTGTCTGCTAAAATGTGTCCAAGCCAGTAATAGTTTCTGTTTGAAGTGGTCACACATATCTCTCTGCTTTAAGCCAGTGTTACAGCAGAGTGTTTTTGTAAAGTCAGCGGACAATGTCTTTTCCCAGAGTTTGTGTGTGTGTGTGTGAGAGAGAGAGAGAGAGAGAGAGAGAGAGAAAGAGCTGTTAATGTACTCTGACTTGCCCTGGGAAAGACCTCCAGCTGTCTAGACAAAAACTAAACACACACACACACACACACAGAGCAGACTAAACAAACTAAATTAAGAACTAGACCTTCCACACACACAGGTGCACTTTCATTCCTCGACATACATTTTTTTTCTTATTGTGGACCACACAAGATAGCAAAAATAACAATCACACACACACACACACACACACACACACACACACACCTGGATTGCCTCAAGAGTTACCTCCCCCTTCCTTCTTCTTCCTGTCTGACCGAGTTCTTCCTGTTCCCTAGAGATGCCTGCTGTGCAATGACAGAGCTCCTCTCAGACTGGCCCTAGCTGGCATTGGCTGGCTGTCTTTCGCTCTCCTTTTGAAACGTTCGTTGTTTATTGTGGTTGCTATGTCGTACAAGTGTGCCTGCCTATGCTGAGAAGGGCAAAATGTGAGCGGTTAGTTTGGGCTGTCAATCATCCCAGGCCACGCCTTCTTACTGTCTCAGATGATGATGATGATTGGATGATGATTGAGGATGATGAAGATAGATGTTTTTGATAGTGATGCCGCAGAGAGCGTTGCAATACACCTACTATTTGCCTTTTTGATAATATTAGTCATATTTTAGCGTAGTGTGCTAAATGTACGTTGTTTTTTTTGTTGTTGTTGTTATTATTGTTGTTTATTCACTTGAGAACAAAAAAGGTCATTTTACTTCAATCCATCCAACTTTTTTCTTTTTTTCATTTGTAAAACCAACTTTGAGAGTGTAAAACTACTTAACACACAAAATCTGCAGATCTCTGGGAGGATGTGTAAATACAAGAAAATGTACTTAAGCTTTTAAGTGCCCTTTCCAGTTTAAAGAGCAAACGGTGCGATTTGTCACGGGGTGAAAAAGATGAATCCCCCACATTTTTACATTCTTCATTTGAGAACAGTTTATTTTTAAGATAGTCTTGTGCACCTCATTCAGGTCTGAGGTCGTTTTTAAGCACATTTTGCTCACGCACTTACACGTTCAAGTATACTTCTTTGTGCATGTAAACATCAAGTCCTGGTAAACCAATTTGCCCACTACATTCTTAAACATGACCTCTGCTCGCCCGGCCCAGCGTCTACATGTGTGCCTTCTGGCGTCCGGGTTCAACAAAGACTTCTGTCTGCCTGTAAGACACGTTATAGTGCAATGAACCCCTCAGCTACATCAATGCTGTTGCCTTGTGACACTTATCAGAAAGCATTGCAGTATCTATAAAATATTCGGCCATGATGTTTGGATGCACATACACTGCAGGAAAAGGAAAAAAATTGATTAAATGTGAGGAATGACAAAAACAGTTCACAGAAATTGAAAGTTTATTTTTTAATGAATTAACTTTTAGTCTCAATCTTTAAGTCAACAAGGATGATAAGTCCTTAATGCACCCAGAAGAAAATGTAAATGTGAACATCCACTACAAACGCCATCCTCTGAAGAAGATTGTGTGATACATTTAAAGCTCCAGGGCACCTACTGAGTGGTCCCTCAAAAATATTTAATATGATGCTACGTCTTGTCATTTTAGGTATTTTTACTTAAATCAGTCTTACTTTTCATCATTTTTTCCCCTTTTCCTAGCAAATATGTGCTTCCATAATAATGGGTATATAGATGGTGAATGTTACAACATATAAATTTTGCTCACTAGTTAGCCTACTCATGCTGCATTCCCGAGATGTCGGAAAATCTGAAATTTCGTTAACATCTAGAATATCCGCTAAAGTTGTATTTTTAGCATAGCATGAACTTCATATCATACAATCTTACTTTTTAAACTTAAGTTTAATGTGACAAGAAACTTTGACCTAATAATTTAATGGAATGCAACAGTGGAGCCAACATGGCTGCCAGGGAAATGAACAAACATGGTTTTTCAGCTACACTACAGCCCAGTTTTCTGTCCACAGCATCATTAAAGACTGAAGATTAAAGATTTCCAAAGAAAGAATCATCCTAAACGAGACTCTTGTCACTGAAAAACAAGACAAGTGTTACACCTGACTTGAACTTTTTCATTTTTTATTATCTTTGGGCAAACACTTTACTTTACAAATTCCTTTTCGCAGATCCTGTAACACTGTCCTTCACCTGTAGACAAGTATTTTTGGTACACAATAACATTAACGAGTACTTGTTTGAAAGAAGATCTTGAAGAAGAATAACTCATTAAGAAATTATACCATTAGTACTTGTAGCAGACTGGAGGAAGGCAAAATGTAAAACAAACTGTTTTCCCCTTTTGTGTTTTTGCTCATTCTGCATCGTTGTGTTCTTTACTGCTCACCCTGCTCTTTGAATCAGCGCAGCATGGCGCCTTTCCTCTGACAATGATGAAGAAAATATAAGTAAACACTCTTTTGGTTGCAGTGTGCATATTCAACAAATCATTCATATCTTACAGGACAGCGTTCTGATGCTCGTCCACCGCGGTGACTATTGTAGAACTCTTCCACTTGTTGTTAAGTTTTATCCTGCAAGCATGTTAAATGTGGGACTTGTACAATAGATCAGTTTATTCTGGTCAGGATTCCTACATGCAGCTGGTCTACACTTTTGAGAAAACTATGATAAAAGGCTGTGGTTGTGTACAGAAAAATATAACACACAAACAATGATCAGGTTTTGGAAGATCTGTGAAATCTTTACATTCAGTCAAGACCAGATGTCAGATAAAATATGTAGGAACCCTGGTCTGTTTATGTAGAAAAACGTTGAGTTCCCATTTAAAATCCAGTCTGTTATCTGTCACAGCATGGCTCACATACTTATATAGAGGCCTACTTATTCTCAATGATAATAATTGCTTATTTGTGTATTAAAACTGTTTATTTAAATTTATATTGGATGGTCTACGTGTTGCAAGGTTTGTTATGTTGTTTTTTTCTTCTCTGTTTGTTACAAACAGAAGACAATGGTTCGTTGTTGTCACAGAACATGGTATGAATCGGACACATTTCAGTTAGCCTACTACGATTTAAAAAATGAATAAAAAAGTTTTATAAATATGTCTCCGCGTCTCCTCTGGTTATTCATTTGTTTGTCCTCAGTGTTTCATTTTGGTACTGAAAGGGTGACGTGACTTAATTTTGCTTTCATCCAAAATTATAAATTTATGAACTCGCATGATGAGTTTACAGGAAATCAAAAGCTCTGGCATTTCTCTCTCCAGATGTAATTAGTACACATCCCATTTATACATCAGACAGACAGGACATCAGACATCAGACTGGAAATAGTTTTTGTGTATTGGATTCTGTGGGTTCACTTTCCTACTGAATTTGCAAAAAATCCCTCATACAAATGTTTATATTCATGCATTTATACACTAAAATTTAATTGATCTTCCTTAAAAAGAACGAAGTAAATGTAACTTAATTTTAGTATTGGAATGTAACTAAGTACATTAATCTTAAGTAGTGTACTTAAGTACATATTTGAGGTACTTCACTTGAGCATTTTGGTCTCATACAACTTTCTACTTATACGATTCAGGGAAATATTGTACTTTTTACCCCATTATTTTTTCATCATTTCATCATTTCATCATTTTACCACATTTATTTGACAGCTGCAGTTACTCGTTACTGTACAAATGAAGAGTGTTGCATACAAAACATATGAAAATAACTAAAAAAGTAGAGCTGTAATAATAAACAGCTTCACGTATGTTTCCTTTTAATTATTTTTATTTGAAAAATAATCAAAACAAGCTTTGTGAAGGTGTCACTTTGGGGTCTGGGTAATTGTGACAGTATTTCTCACTATTCTCAGAATTTTTACAAACTAAAAAATAAATTTGTTAATATACAATATATATTATATATATATAATATACAGTCACAGGGGCATTTTTTTTCATTGAGTACTTTTTGATTTTCATGATTATATTTACATACTTTTACTTAACCACCATTTTCAATGCAGGACTTTAACTTAGAATGGAGTATTTCTTACAGTGTGGTGTTATTACTTTTACTTAAGTAAATGATCAGGACCCTTTCTCCACCACCACTGATGAACAACCTGTACTTCTTATGTCAGTCAGCATCCAGCAGGTGGCACTCTTCACTTAGATTCAGAATCAGCTTTATTGCCAGGTATGTGTACACATATGAAGAATTTGACTCTGGATTGTACAATGCTCACGATGTGCTTACTCATACAAAAATGCAATAACACAATAATACAGTAATAAAATCAAAAACCTGCTACAGTATAGAGAACACATATATACACTATAAACAAAACAAAAGAGACAGATTGAGACAATGGTGCAACAGTGCAATGAGAAGATTGCAAAGGATGCAGGAGTAAATTATTATTACCATTATTGTTATTGTTATTATCATGTGGATGTGATATACAGGTGCACATACATGCATACAAACACACATGTACACAGTGTGATGGAGCTTAGTGCAAAGGATGCTGGAATAAATAAGTATTATGTGCAGCTGTTAAGTACTTGAGGTAGATGGATTTGGTATACGGTATATACAATATACAAAACGACAATATGAACAGTATGAACAGCTGATTAGAGACAGATTTACTGGGTTATTGCACAGGAATGGTTCCTGACAATGTGAGTCAGAGGTCAGCTGTTCATCAGAGTGATGGCTTGTGGGAAGAAACTGTTCCTGAGTCTGTGGGTTTTGGTGTACAGTGCTCTGTAGCGCCTACCAGAGGGGGGAAGCTGGACGGCACCGATGATCTTTTCTGCAGTCCTGACTCTCCACTGTAGTCTGTCCTTGTCCTTTTTAGTGGCAGATCCAAACAAGACAGTGATGGAGGTGCAGAGGACAGAGTGGATGATAGTTGTGTAAAAGTGGATCAGCAGCTCCTCAGGCAGGTTGAGCTTCCTGAGCTGGCAGAAAGTTCATCCTCTGCTGGGCCTTCTTGATGATGGTGTCCATGTTGGGCTCCCACTTCGGATATAGTCTATATTGGTGTTTAAATTGGTCAGGGCTCATATCCTGGAACTGCAGATAGACTGAAGTTTGCGGAGTGTGATGTTCATGGCACTTAAAAACTCTTACTCCAGACTTTAATTCATTCTACTTCTGTTTTTATCAGCCACAGTCCTTTTTCTCAGCAGACACATTGACTTGTCATAGAAGGAAAATCAGTGGTGTCACTAATAACATTAAAGATGGATCTTTTCTATTCAGAAAAATAAAAGAAATTTTTGAACATAAGAGGTCTGAAATGAAGGATTCAAGGAAGGGAAGAAGGGTGATAGATAAAGAGGTAAAGGCTTTTGGGAGGGATAAAGCAGTCATTGTGTTATATCACCTGGCATCCCACATGTCAGATGTATCTGAGCCACTTATTGATCAGATTCTGATTGCTCAACAACTTGAAACTGCATTACACACTTTCATTTTCCTGCCAAGTTTCTACGTCAGCTCTCACCTCAGAGTAAAGTCCCACACAGAGTTCATAAACCACTCACTCTACTATCTATCTGTCTGTTTCTCTCTACTATTTAGGCTACCTGTCTCTCTACTATCTAGCTGGCTCTCTGTCTTGCCACAAAGAAGGCAGTCGGCCCGCTGGACAAACACTATTTACATTTTTTTATTCTTTTATGGCTCACTTTGCAAAGGAGATGAAATAGTTGCAAGAGTCACTTGTGTTTCTTAAAATGGAGATGGAATGATGAATGAGGTTATGAAAAAATTTTGGGCTAAAATGGATCATTCAGGGATCATTCAAGTGATGTTACAAACCCTTTCCTTCATCCCTTCTTTCCTTACTGCTCAATTTTCCTAGTTAACCCACTATAACACCTGGAATTCCCTATCAGCTGAGACCAATCATTGCCCTGAACCCGTCAGCATCACTGCTGACGTCCAGTTGTGGGTGAGTGTTCGACCGGACCCTCCGTGATGTCATCTCTTGCAGCTGTGTAGTCCACTACGCAAGAACACACACACAGCTGATAAGCCCTCAGCTTTGATGCTACTGCCCGTCCACCTTTCATTGCACAACTTCCCTTCATGTTCTTTCTGTTAGTTTCTCTGGCTCGGTTCACGCTGCAGCTGAAGGTTAAACTACAGTGTGTGTGTTTATGTTAATGAAAAAACATATCATATCTTGCTCCACAGTATTGTGTGATTAACAGCTCTGAGACACCCTGCTTTTAGTTAGGACTGATTGTAGGCAGCTCCGAAGACTTAGCTCTCAGCCAGGGAGGCAGGTAAGGAGCTCTAGTGATCAGTTTCAGCCAGCATGAGAAAACTGTATGTCCCAATGTGACAATGTTATTTGCTTCTTTGGTGTGAACCTCCTGGTCTGAAAAGTGAAGCCAATGCAGAAGTGCCTTAAACCTGCATTCTTTCTCCACTGGTTGAAAAGAGAAGTCTAATTACATATAATGAATAAATGTACCTACTTCTCACCTGATTTATTACCTCAGTGAACACTTTTCTAATGGGTTTATGGTCTCAACTGCTAGTTTCAAGTCTTCTTCAATACAGCATGATGTTTAATTTGTACATTAGGGGGAAATTTAGAGTAAAATAGATGATGAAGCAGGGTTTGCTTTAGGGTGTGGCTAACTTTGGATTGACAAGTCACTATCACTGCAACCTGTCAGGTTTAGTGATGTGTAACCCTCCCCAGCACCACTATCTTTTGCAAATATGGCCACTTCTGGTACCCAAAAAACAACATGGTGACGTCCAAAAAGCCAAACTCAAGGCTTCAAAACAGTAGTCCACAAACCAATGGATGACATCAATGTGGTTACATCCACTTTGTTTATGCAGTTGTGGTCCAGACTGAAACAGATCAACAACTTTTTGATGGTTTGCTATGAAATTTGTGGTTTAAGTGAAATGTCTAGATAGATTGGATTGGATAGATTTCTATGAAATTCTCTTACTGGTGCAAACCTGCTCCACCTTTGCTCCACTGATGCAGATGGGATTTTGCCTGCAGCCATCAGCATTCAGGCTCATCTCACCTTTTCTGGAAAATGAGAAATGCCTTAAATGCTTAATGAGGACCAGGCTGCCTCGTCCTGTCTCATCATTGTTGCTGTAGAGGCCCTGTGGGACTTGTGTTCAGAATCAGGGTCGAAGAAGTGTGGTTTTCTGACCTCACAGACTGGAGTCCCTTGGTCAGAAAGTCCAGTAGTCAGTTAAAGAGGAAAGTATAGATTCAAAAGTCATCAGATTTGGTGAGCAGTTTAGAAATAGATAATAATTTAGATTTATTTTATTTGATCCAAATCTTTTAAGAAGAGGAGAAGAGTTAACTGATATGGACCATCTCACTGACTCAACCAAAACATGACATTTCAGTGACCAGTTGTCATCCATGCAAGACAGGCAGTATGACCAACATCTCAACAGATAATCACAGCAATTTGAAAGTGTGCACAATGATCAGCAGGTGAATAACCTAAACAAAAACTATGATCTCTCCAATGTCTGTCAGTCGCCTGCTGGACAAACATCACTCCGGGTGTTTAATGATTCATTTGGCAGAGGAGATGAAAATATGGTGCCAAATAAAGTAAAAATCTGATGTTCGAATGAAGAGATTAAACAATGTTGATCACCTGAACAGTGAGCTGGTTCCAAAGGTCGTTAAGAGCTGGGCTAAACAGGAATTAAGGAAGCAGGGAGCAAGGAGGTAGGGATGGAAGGGGAGAGAGAGAGAAGAGGGAAAGAGTAAAGAGTAAAGAAGAGAAAAGGAAACAATAAACTGAAACAGTATAACATTGAAAATGGAGACAATAAACCTTTACCCTGATAAGAGCTGTGGTACTTTATCAGTATATTACAGCTGATAAGTACTCCAGAGTCAGCATCGTTACATAAATCAGCTCTTTTTTCCCTCCCTCAGAAGAAGCTGCCTGCTGCCCTTCATGTTCAGAATGACAAACAACTTCCTCAGAATGAGAGAATCTGTCAAGTAAACAGAAAAGAAACTGTCTGTTTTCTAATTTACTGTGCTAAACTGAGTGTCTTCATATTAATATCTTAACCCAAGACATTGAGGATAAGAGGTTTAAGAGAAGACTGAATAGTTTTGAAAGAAATCTATTTAAAAACACATTGCTTTACAAACGTCATCATCACATTGCATTTTTATTCACATATTTATAATTGTAGTAAAAGCTGAGGCAGTTTATTTCAAGCCAGTTTGTTAAAGAACAAGTTAGATGTATTACTGTAATATAACTTATAGCACTCCAATTATTCCAGTTAGCTCTATGGGTGCATCTGCTGAAAACGTTTTGGATGGATAAGCAAATAACCTGCACAGTTAAGAAAAGTTAGATAAAAATGTGCACGAAAACAACCAGTTTGAGACACGCAGTAGAGGTATGGGTCTGCATGCTTGTGAGGTAATTATTTCCTCAGATAAGGCGGCTGAAAAACAAGAACATTCAGATGCTCCGTGGTGTTGGCAGAACAGAAAGAGTAAATCATTGTCTCGAAGAACAAGAACAACACAACACAATCGGACAGGCACGGTCATTGCCAAGAGCAAGTGATATATGAGAGCTTTTCTTGGTACTGTTGAAATCCAGTGTTCTACAAAGTCAGATTAAATTAAATTTTTCTTAATTCAAGTGAGATCATCTTTCTTATTATTTCTTGTTTAAAGATATAGATTCTCATTTCTAGAAACAGGTGGAACTATTCGTAATGCAATGGCATTTTATTTTCGTGTGACTTTCACAATCGGACATGAATTTATATTGGTGATTAAAAATGGGTAAGCAAAGACTTTACAATCTTCCTTTAATGCAGGTAACCTGTTTTTCATACATGGATATGTGTTGGACATGATGCACAATAAATTCCTGCGCAATCTGTCGCACTGATTATGAATCTGTAAAGGTCAAACTGAGATTAGCTTCTGATTAACAGTTCACTGTGTTGTTTGTGGCTGCTGTATTCTAAGGCCACAGCCATACGGTATAGTAAATGAATGCACAGGATTCAGATCACAGCTAGTCCCAAAAACAAGTTAGCGATGATTAACTTCTGTCACCGTCATCATCTTTACATCTTACACAACAGCTGCAGTGACCATGGGGCAAGTACATGTGTCCTTATACAGCCACAGCCCAGCTAATGGCACACATAAGGATTCAATCACTGAGGTTTTGTATCAATCAATATAATTAATTGTTTATTATATTGTATTGTGTGCATTATAAAACAATGTTGTATTAGATTATTAGTTACTTTAACTGGCAAAAGACAAGAGTTTGTATGTCCCGTGTACCGTATATTGTATCTTTTCACAGAACCAGTACAGCCAAAAGCACAGTGATGATCAGATATTCAAGGCATTGCACCCACGGCGGTGATTTTAATTAGTTTTGGCTGATTAGGCATCCTATCAAGACCGTGTGTGCGTCTAAAGATTGTGCTTGATTGACATCTCCCACACTGAAATTACACCTTTTTTAATCTTATTAGAACATGGTGTCTGGCAACCTAATATAAGTTCCACCCACCTTTAATCAGTTGCTTCTTTACATATCCAGCAGTACACAGAAAAATTAGCATTCATTTGAAGTCATGTTTGTGGTCAGATTTGTCTGCTCGTTTTAGTTCTGGTTTGGTCTCCAACAGCTCCTTAGAAAAATATCTGACTCTTTAGCTGCGCCACTTTGTTCACTAGCTAGTCACTAAGTTGTCTGTTTGTTGTTATGGTGGATAACATTTTTATTATTTAGACACTGCACTACAGTTAACATGAAAGCAGATGGCACAGTTGTTTTACACTGTTATGTAAGCTTAAATGGTTCAGTTCTCCCCATCTGAAACCAGAATGGGTGAAAAGGGTGAATAAAAGATGAAGCATAAAGAGAACTTTGTTAGAGCCACTAGCAAAATAAACAACTGGGTCTGCTACTGCTTTATACTCCCGTCACGTTGAATCACAATTAAAGTGTTATCCCTTATGAAGCTGGCTGCTTTCTTTACCTGCATTTATCTTGCCTACGCGGTCATTTAAGAAACAGGAACACTTTTTGAGTGTATTAGACTGGAGAGATAGTAGTTTTCTGGTAGTAACTTTTATCATCAGCACATTTGAATAATATTTCTTTAACATGCTTTTTACAGGAGGCGATAACTGAACAGGATGTTCTGTTATTATTTTCACTGCTGGAGAATGAGTTGCATCTAGACCAGAGTTTTTCAAGGTGGGATGTGGGACTCCAAACTGCTCCAGGGGAAGCTCAGTGAAAAATGATTACATTAGTTATCAAAAGGAGATCATATAGAATATCCTAAATGTGTGGGATTGGTTAAAGAGATCGTTCAGTGAAGTTTGGGGGAACTGACTTTCCCACTTTTCCAGAGTCAGCAGCAATAAATGTCTTAGGAGATACGTTAGTTTTTTGGTGTAGTCTGATGTTATGTCAAACACTGGCTCAATTGTTGAGTGTCAAAAAAGATAATCATGATCTCTTAGACATCTAGGACTTGAGCGAAATAAACCAAGTAAACTAAGGGGGGCTGAAGGGGTGCCTTTTTCTAAGCTTTGTCTGACAGGAGGCCCACTGTCTCAGACTTTGAAAACCCTATAGACTATATGTGAGTGTGCTGCTTTATAATATCAAAAATACTAAAAAACAAAACAGAATCAATAATAAGTTTAAATACTTTTATTGTTGTCGCCCCACTATGGGGGATCAAGATTACAATGAAACACAACCAATAAGATATTAACATTGTATAAAAATAAATTAAGGCAAAAAATAACCATAGGAACAGAAAACATACTTTTTCCACGTGTTCGTGGGGGAAAGAACACCGGAGCTCAGCAAACTTTTCTGTGTCATACATGGCAATGATGATATGATGGGTGCTCATAATAAGTTATTATTAAATAATATAATTCAGACATACAGTAGGACAACACATTGGAAACATATGAAAACATAGTGCTGCTACGACAGCATGTGAAGGGATGGAAAAGAAAGATTTCCGATTTATTTGTGACTGGTGCCCTCTGGCTGTCATTTTTATGACATTTCACTTAAACCACAGTGAAAAACTCAACAATTCCTACAAATTCATATTATTCATCTCAGCACCCCCAGCGGAATTTTAACAGTAGTATTTTCAGAATAATCATCCGAAAAGGGGGAGGATTTCTAGCTAATGAAAAAAACAAGAATTATCAGAGGAGAATTGCTCCTCTTTCAGGAAGTTGTAAGGCTTCACCTCAAAGAAAGGAATTCTTTATATGTGTTCTTCAGCACAAGAACGAGATATTCTACAATTACTAAAAGTTGGTTCTAGATTACCAACATGTTCCCTCAGAATTTCGGACACACTTCTTTTCTTCCCCTCCTGTTTTTCCTCTTTACATCTGCTTCACTCGCTGCTGCAGGAGCTCCAGCTGCCGGGCCACCTCACTGGGCAGGTCGTCGTTCACCTGCGTGGTGAAGTACTTCCTCACCTCATCCACCTCCCTCTGCCAGAACTCCTGATCCAGGGAGAACAGCTCGTTGAGGTCCACGTCCTCCTGCAGGCCCTGGAGGTTTAGAGAGTCACAGTGAGGCAGGTAGCCCACAGCAGAGGGCACGGCGCCGGCCTCGCCATTCACCCGCCTGAACATCCAGTCAAGCACGCGGATGTTGTCGCCGAAACCGGGCCAGAGAAATCCGGCGGTGGGGCTCTTGCGGAACCAGTTGACGTGAAAGATCTTGGGGAGCTTGGCGCCGGGGCGGTCGGCCATACTCAGCCAGTGAGAGAGGTACTGTCCAAAGTTGTAGCCAAAGAAGGGACGCATGGCGAAGGGGTCATGCATGATCACCTTGCCTGCAGAAAAGAAGAGGGACAAAGAGAATGTTAAATATCTTTTTAGTTATCTTATTCCATATGTATATATTTTACATTTATTTATGTCAACTGTATGTTTATGTCTATTTCTAGCACCTAATCACCAAAGAAAATTCCTTGTACTTGTAAAATACTAGTTGGCAATAAAGCTCTTCCTGATTTTCATTCTGATCTCCTTGGACATAAATCCATCCTTGTTTATCATCCAAAAATCTCACAAATCCAGTGTTTGTGACATGGATTAAACTGATTTCTAGACTAAAAACTATACACTATATGAAAATTATAAGGCAAAAGCAATGATCCTCAGGCTGAGGAAACTCCTTCAAATCCATTGAATGGTGGTCAGACTGAAAGAAAAGTATCTTGTCATTAGAAAGATTAGATTCTGACCTTTGTGTTCAGCTGCAGCGGTGGCCTCTGACCTCATGGCTGCTCCAACAAACACTCCATGCTGCCAGCTGAAAGCCTCATATACTAGAGGGACACCTGAACGGAAGCAGAGTCATGAAATAGATTATGATTAGCTGATTATTTTCTCATTTGTCATTGCATTTTCTTCCATTTCTCCTCTGTCCCCTTCTGCTATCTTCTCTAACTTATTTGATTCCACTGCATACTGTCTCTATCCTTGTCTCTCATTCTACCAATGTTCTATTTTCCAGGTTTCCCTCCTAGTTCCTGCTCACCTTCTGGCCTGCGCCCTCCAAAGATGATGGCCTCAATAGGGACTCCCTCTGGGGATTCCCACAGTGGGTCGATGATGGGACACTGACCGGCCGGAGTGCAGAAACGAGAGTTGGGGTGAGCACAGGGTTCGCCTGGGGGGAGAGACAGATGGTAAGAAGGTAAGCTTTATTTGACAAGCTGGTCAAATAAAGCTTAAAGTATGTAATGTTCTCTAGTTTTATTATCCTTGTTTTTATAACCATCCTATATATCAAAAGTACTCTCTTCCAAAAACGTGACAAAATATAATTGCAAGTTCTTAAATACCATCTTACCATCTTCTGAGCTCCAGGGCTTGTTCTTCCAGGAAGTGATGGTGACTCCCTCAGGCAGCGTCTGGTCCATTCCCTCCCAGTACACACCGCCATCGCTAGTCTCTGCAACATTGGTGAAAACGGTGTTCTTGATGATGGTCTTCATGGCATTGGGGTTGGTTTTGGCTGAGGTGCCGGGCGCAACTCCAAAAAAGCCATTCTCCGGGTTGATGGCACGTAGGTTGCCTAGTGGTAAGGAACAAAGAGGAGGAAAATATAAATAATGAACAATAGAAGGCCCCGCGACCCTCTACGCAGGATAAGCGGTTGACGATGGATGGAATAACAGAAGGTTTGTATGTTTGTATTGTTATTGCAATTTTAATGTCCCTGATTGCAAATGGAACCTCACAAAGTCTTGAGTCCCTCACCTTGGTTGTCAAACTTCATCCAGGCGATGTCGTCTCCCACACACTCAACCTTCCAGCCCGGCAGCGTCGGGCAGAGCATGGCCAGATTTGTCTTCCCGCAGGCGCTGGGGAAGGCTGCTGCCATGTACTTCTTCTCCCCGGCAGGGTTGGTGACGCCCAGGATCTGAGCAGGAGAAACATTTGGTTTGATAAGAATCGATTGTTGTGGAAAATCTGCATGATGCAGTATGGATATGTGGGCTAAATCCCTTAATTAAATTACACTTTCTTTCTTTTCATTTCTTACCAGCATGTGCTCTGCCAGCCAGCCCTCCTCCTTAGCGATACGTGAGGCAATGCGCAGAGCAAAGCACTTCTTCCCCAGCAGGGAGTTTCCTCCGTAACCACTACCGAATGAGACGATCTGCCTGCGGTCTGGGATGTGGGCGATTAATGTCTGCTCGGGGTTACAAGGCCAGTTGTTCACCAGGGGCTCTGAAAGAGGAATCAGTGATCAGCATGTGTTTGCAGGACTGAAGAAAACAAAATTATAACTGAATATAATAATCAGTAATAGCAGTAGCAGAAGTGGTTTAGCTGGTTGTAATACCTAAAGCAGCAACAGCTGTATCAGCAGTAGTAATAGTAGTTGATGCATTAATTATAATTATTGTAGCATTAGTATTTGTAGTTGTATATGTAATACAAGTAGTAACAGTAGTTGCAGCAGTAATCACTGCATCATAGTCAGTATTAGTAGTTATAGTAGTATGGGTAGCAGTAGTAATTGTAGTTGGGCCAACTGAAGGAATAAAGGAGGCATCATTCAGCAGTAATATTGGTAAAACTAGAAATGCCACAGTGGCACTAGTCCTTTTCATCAGTAGTAGATAGCGTTGCCATAGTGCTGCTGAATAATTATGATGTAAAAACAAGTTGATGTTGACTCACTTTTGAGCGGTAGAGGACAGCCGACGGAGTGCAGACAGCGGACGAACTCGCCCGTCCCCAAAGCGGACAGCACATCCTTCCCCATCCGGGTCATCACCCTCATACTGACCACCACATAGGGAGAGTCTGTCAGCTCCACGCCAATCTTAGAGAGGGGGGAACCTACTGGACCCATACTGAAGGGAATCACATACATGGTACGACCTGAGGACAGAGAGTCAGAGATATCAGCATTTTAATGTTGCTTAATTAAGGTTTTATTGAAGTTGTTTTCTTCACTACAAAAATGTTTTCAGATATCTAAGCATCAGAAAACAGAGTCAGTCAATGAATAGTCATCTGACTTTGTGTACTTTTTCTGAAATGTTACATGTTTTGCTTGAACACAATCTTGAAGCTGTAAAATTATATTCAACAATTTTTCCAAAAGTAACTTTTGCTCTGAATGAGCTGCCAGCTTCCTGCTTTTACTACTTAATTTCACAGTACTGAATTTACTTTGATGTTACATAAGTAAGATATATCAGTTATCAATACTTCAGCTTGGGTAGATTACTCATTCTTCCACTGGATTCCCCTGCATCAAATTGAAGCCTGGGTTATGTTATTTTGTGAAACTTTATGGTATTTGATGGTGGATTAGCTTGTCCTAATTATGCTGTTTTTATGTAGAATCCGTATTTCACTGCACATACTGTACTACAAGCGCAAAACAATGATCACAGTGCTAGATTACTTGTCTACCTGTCATATAAGTATAATATTATAATGTTATACTCCAAACTTGTATTCAGAATAATATTTTTTTTTAAACTTCCAGTGTTTTCATTTTGTCTTTAATTCCTTCACCCTGTCTGGTTAAAATCGAAGGTTAAATTAACAAGTAGTATTCTCTGTGGTACCTTTCATGCAACCAGGGAACCGCTGAGTCATGGCTTTGTCAAACTCTTCCGGGGGCATCCAGCGGCCCAGCTGGCTGACTGCGCCCCCCAGCGATGTGGGCACCGTGTCCCTCTGGTCCCGGGTCACAATAACAGTCTTACTCTCAACCCGAGCTACGTCCCTCGGGTCAGTCCTGGCCAACCAGCTGCAAGAGGAGGAAAGATGGAATGAAGGGAGGAAGTAGAAGAGAAGGAAGAGAGGAGAAGGATGGAAGGTAAGTGGCAGAAGTGGGAAGGAGGAGGGAGTAAGAAGATATTAGGGCTTCTTTTTTTATTCAAATTTGATCACATTTTGGAATTTTTTTCTGTCAACTTTAACGTTTAAAAATACATTGCCCATATGCCTAAGAGGCTTTCGCACTTTGCTGAAGGATGCACAAACAAAAGTTATATGTTAACCTCACTCCTGAAGCACTGCTGTCAAGTTCGTTTGACAAGTGATCTGACTGAACAAGTTACAACTTACTGATCTGTCAGAACGTAGACCTTTCCAGGTATTTTATTTACAAAATGAAGAACATTTCAGAAAATATAACTCCTAATCCCTGACACCTACCTAAAAACCAACTTAATCTCCAGCCAACTTACCAGTTCTCATATTTGTTGAGCTTCTTGATCATCCCTTGCTCCTCCAGCTGGGTCAGGATGGCGCGGTTTTCCTCGTCTGAGCCGTCACAGATGTGGAGGGAGTCGGGCTGGCACAGACTCACATTGGCATCTACAAACTCCTTCACGGCCGGACTGAGGGTACTGAGATCGCCCTGCAGGATCCTGGGACTGCTCTGGTTCTGGGACTGAAGCTGAGGAGGCATGGTGGAGGAGTCTGGAGAGAGAGTGAGCCGATAGACAGAGAAAGAACAGACAAGAGGAAGTCTAGGAGTGGAGAAAGGTTGTACTTGAGGGTGGAAAAGAGAGGAAAGAGGGGTAAAGTGAAGAGAAAATGGAAAGAGAAGAGGAAGAGAATATTTAAATATATGAATATTTTTCAAAAAGTATAATAAAGTCTTATTTAGTCTTAGATTTAAAATATGTCCTTCAGGAAACCATTTTCTTGGTTCCAGTTCTTTTTTTCCCCACATTACATGAAATTTCAAGTAACTACTGCAACCACCAGGACAAAGAAAGTCTGGGTGATGCAACAGCATCCATGTGCAGATCCCCTCTCGCTCTGCATATACCCTTAGTAACCCTCCTGACATTACACACATAATGCACTGAAAAGAAATAGCATCAGGTTACCTTGAGAAGCTTGTTTGGAGCACAGAGCCTTTAGCTTGGCCTCATCAGTTGAGGCTTCTCTGTTGGCTGTTTTCAGGAAAGTTGAGGACTGTTTCTCCTTCTTGGCTGAGTTGTAATTGCTGTGGAGAGGGTTCGTTCTTTTTATACCCTGGGATGTCCCTCAAGCAGAGGGAGGGGAGGAGGAGGGATGGGGGGAGGCCTCTAGGTTATTTGCATGGACCTGTTCCCTCCAGATCTGAAAAACACTGTGTCACAGGCCCCCAATGAATCATTAATCAGCAGCAGGACGTAAAGTCGTCGTCACATAACCGGTTCCCTCCGACCTGAACACTGATTGCTGCCAGTTTGCTTTGATCCTAAAGACAGACAGACAGCTTTGTCCTCACCACTGCTGGCACTGTCTCTCTCTGTGACACATTCATTCCTGAAAGGGAAAAACTAGGGTGAGAATGTCTGAGTGTGTACAGTTAGTTTTGCCAGCTGAATTCATTGTGAATTAATTTTGATTGATGTTTTCTGACTAAAATCATGCATCTTTTTCAGGAATTTGCTTTAGGATATTTAGGTGTAAAAGAAAGGTTAATTTGCATGTTTTTTACACTTGTTCTCTAAATTGGCTGTAGTGACACCAAATTCAGTGTCTCATTATTTATTAATTGTTAATCATCTTTAAGCTTAGATACCAAGAGCCCTGACTTAAGCTAAAAAAAACAATTCTGTAATATTCTTTCTGTCCATCTCTCTCTGTCCTCTTGGTGTGGAAACCTTGTGTCCTCTTGGTGTGGAAACCTTGTGTCCTCTTGCAGTAGCTATTGTTGAACTTTGACCCACATCATTAAGCGACGCAAGTTCAGTGTTCGACATGGCCTGTGCGTGACTTGGCAGGCCTCCTTCTTATTGGCTGACAGACAGGGGCTCGCCCCTGTGTGGTAACAGGTCAGCCATGGGAATGTGTGTGTGTGTGTGTGTGTGTGTGTGTGTGTGTGTCAAGCCAAAGACTCATTTAGCCTTTACATGTACAAGTATGGAGAGCTGTAGTTTTAGTTAAAATTATTTGTGCTGGATATGGGTGCTCAAGCACATCTACATTTTAATGTAAGCACACTTAAAATAAATAAATAAACTAAATTTTATATATTTTGGGGGGCTTAATTTGTGCACAATCTTGGCAAAGAAGAGTTTAAAGCATAATCAGGAATGACATGATTTTAGGCAACAGTAGCCTGTTGTTGCTGATGAAACAATTGTTTGGTAGGCCTATGTTTAATGTCCTTGTTCACATTTGGAAAATGCCTAACTAACATGATTAACGTCTGGGTTATATATTAATATACAGTATATATATATTATCCTTATGACACTGCATTATTTTACCTACTTCGTGCCAACCAATCCAGTCCTTTTCACTAGTTTAGCAATAGGCCTACAACCCATAAAGTACAGGAGACTGTTATTGCCTATAATTGCGTAAATGTCATGCCTGATTACGCTATAAACTGCAAACAATTCTTTGATCACATGAAATTATTCCATTACCAGAAACGTTAAAGTTTCACAAAGACATATTATTATGACAGACATAATGTGTATATATGTATATTTATTTGCATGCTATGACTTGATACAGATAAAAACAGCTATAGTCATACAGTCATTCTGGAAGTGGAATACTGCATTACATGGGTTGTATCAGCCATTTAAAGGTATTTCAACAGGTAAAAAGGACTGAATTGGTTAGTACACAGCACGTTAAATAATGTAGAGTCATAAGGATAATTGCAAAAGAGATTATGTCTTTATTTTATAACTCAGCAGTAAGTCATGTTAATTATAGGCTACATTCCATTTTCCAAATATAAACAAAGATATTAGACATGGGCCTACCAAACACATATTCCATGTGCAACAACAGGCTTCTATAATAATGTAAATGTCAGGCCTGGTTACGCTATAAACTGCAAACACTTATTTGGCCACTATTGGGATTATTCTGTCAAAAAAAACGTTAAAGTATTACAAAGACATACCTTTGCTACATCACGGACAAAAGTGATGTTTATTTGCATGTTATGTTTGTTCATAGGTGTCATTTACACTGGGGACGCTGGGGACATGTCCCCACCACTTTTTGAAATGGCTGATTTTGTCCCTACCACTTTTATTAAAGCATAATTTGTTTTTTAAAATTCTGAAATATAGCTTGCAGTTAAATAAAAAATGACAATGAGAAAGGTTTATTGGTACATTAAGAAAAATGCAGGGCAACTAAAATATAGAAGAAACAAATCTACATTGTCCAAAAAAGTAACCTAAGATAAAAAAAAAAAAACAAGCTATGTGCATGCATCAATCAGTAACTTTAACAACCTCTTGACACAGTTTCTTTTTTTGGCCAAGTTTTCCATTCTATCCTTTTGAATGGATATTACATGCATTGATCTACAGGGGAAACAGGTATGAAAGCAACACAGAATGATACCTGAGAAGTGCACTGACTTATTTTCTGTTATATTTATATAGGGGATAGGGGGGTAAGTTGTCTCATGTGTAAGTTGTCACACTGCTCATAACTCCAACACTAGAGGCTCTATGTCAAAAATCAAATAGCCATTTTGTGTGACTTCTTATTCTATGTTCAACTTCCTGTTCACATGTGGTCAAGGTCACTCTAATCTGAGGTGAGCACAATTTTATTATTTTTTTGCTTCAAAAGTAAAATATTTGCACTTTAATAATGTGTGTTGTAATTAAAAGTAAGCTCTTCTTTTAGTTTGAGAAACATAGAAAATATTGTCAAAACCAAAATTAGGTAAATAATATGGGGGCTACAAAATTAAAATTATCACCTAGGGATTTAAAGTTTATGCTCAATGGGTGACATGTCCGGTGAGTATGCCGGCCCAGTTCTTGCGTGGCCAGCATACTCACCAGACATGTCACCCATTGAGCATGTTTGGGATGCTCTGGATCGGCTTATACGACAGCGTGTTCCAGGTCCTGCCAATACCCAGAAACTTCGCACAGCCATTGAATAGGAGTGGACCAACATTCCACAGGCCACAATCAACAACCTGATCAACTCTATGCAAAGGAGATGTATTGCACTGCGTGAGGCAAATGGTGGTCACACCAGATAGCCTACTGACTGGTTTCCGGTGTGACACCAAAATGTGCGACCTATCACATTCTGTGACCCAAATGGGAAGTTAAGCGCCAGAGGCTTTGTAGACAATGTGAGACACATTTTGGTGTTCTTCCCCAATACAGTGAAACTTCAAATGTTTGAGTGGCCTTTTATTGTGACCAACCTAAGGCACACCTGTGCAATGCCCATTCTGTCTGATCAGCATCTTGATATGCCTCACCTGTGAGGTGGATGGATTATCTCGGCAAAGGAGAAGTGCTCACTAACACAGATTTGACAGATTTGTGAATAATGTTTGAGAGAAATAGGCCTTTTGTGTACATAGAGAAAGTCTTAGATCTTTGAGTTCAGCTCATGATGAATGGGGGCAAAAACAAAAATGTTGCATTTATAATTTTGTTCAGTGTAGCTTGAACCAATGCAGTCTTTTGGGGGGGCAGAGTCTAGCAGCCATCAGAGGTACCTTAAGATACTTCTGCTGGCATTAGAGGATAACTGGGCTGATTTTGGGTCAGATTCGCCCTCCGGACAATTGTGGGAATGTTCCTGATCCAAGGCTGGTCTAAACAGATTAGCTGCCCATATTATCCTGTAGTGTGAAGGGCTTTCAGACATAATTTTAACACTACCTGTATAAAACATGTTTGATATTAATGATTCGAAATGGGGAAGTGTCACAACTCCTGCATCTGACACCTGAGTTTGACTGAGTAAGTGTGTTTTGATTTGTTTTTTCCTTTGGGTGAGTGAGGCATGCTTGGTGTGTTTTTGTTCTGGTTTTCTTCCCTCCCTTCTCTCAGTTTTTGAATCTTGGGCTGGCTTCCTGGGTTGCCACAAGCTGCACCTGCTGGTAATCACCCACCTGTTCCTGATCAGCTATCCCTACCTCTTCTTAAGGAGACGCCAGACATCCATTCCCTGCTGGTTTGTTAAGTCGTGTACTGTAGGTCAAGCCTTAGTAGTCAGCTTTAAGCCTGTTAGTCAAGTTACCAGTTCGCTTTACTAGCTTTAAGCCTGTTGGTCAAGTTACCAGTTTGCTTTAACTAATTTCTCTCTACCTGTCTCCAGATCGCCTGTTCAACCTGCTCATCCACCCTGCTAGTTCCAAGCTTCTTGAGCCAAGATCCAACCCTTCCAGCCACGCCAGCCAGCCCTCATTTTCCAACTGCTTGGAAGGAGACACCCTGCCACAGTTTGCTAGCTTTGCCTCAATAAACCCAATAAACTATTTAACTGCTGCTTTGTCTCTGTGTCTGCATCTCGGCTGTGGCATAATTTTATGACAGAAAGACTCTGATTATTTCCTTTAGTGTGAAAAACAAACAAACTGTGACTGAATTTGAGCAGAAACCCACAATAGCTAATGAGAGCGAACTGACCGGGAAGCGTCACCAATCGTATGTTGTGTACTTACATAAAATGTATAAGGGGTAAATGATTTTTCTATGGAAAACAATACCAACACACAAGTGCAACCAGTTGATGAGGACAGTCTGTCTCCATGCTTTATTTCTCAAGTCACGTTTGATCACTCAAGTTACTGTGAGATCCCAATTCCCTGAAACTGCCACTCTGAAATAATTTAGTAAACGCCAAGTGTATGTGGGCCTGCGTCTTGACTGAATCATCTGGTGTATGGTCCTAACAATTAAAATATTTAAAACATTTAAATCTGTTTATCTGTCATTATTTCTGTGGTATCCCGCAGTTTTTAAAATTGGTTAAGATTTGAAAGTTCTCTAGTGTGCACCAGGCAGTGGACATTTCACCTTGGTTTCCATTGTGTCATTGGTTGACTAGTGACCTACATTATGCACTGTGCATGTCCCACAGTGTCAGATGTGGTATTTTTTGACAGTTGAAAACAACATTGTGTTTGTGTGTCTGTTTACAAGCCTTCTGGGACAAAAACACTGATAGAGCAAAGCCGACTGAACAACTTACATCAATAGAATCAATAGCGCTTGCTCAACAACAACTGATCGTGTTATTTCATGAGCTACGTTTGTGTTTTCCACTCTCCTCAACTCACGTTTCATCATCAGTCTTTTCAACTTACATTTTTGAAATCACGAATCAATGAGACAGTGATGAGAAGAACATTGTAACACAATGAAATGTTACAATGTGATGAAAAACATTTTCTCTTTCTGTAATCTGTCACCATCAACATGACCTGGCTGTGTCTGAAAGCAGATGTCCATAGCAGTACAAAATGTTTCTAAGCATTTATGACATCCTCTGATATGGTTTATGTCTGTCCTGTTTAGGAGTAACATGAGCTTATATGTTGTAAACTTCCACTACCTGACAGTGTCAAACACAAGCCAGGGTATTGTGTTAACAAGATAGAGATGTAGTGTCTCCAGTCTTTCCCGTTGTTTTGTAAGTTTGCAGCTGATGTGGCTCTAGTGAAGCAATTCACACATATCCTACAAAAACTATCATTATAATACAACGGTCAAAATTACAAGACATTAGTGATTTGGATATATATATATATATATATATATCAGATATATTTTTAGTCTTTAAGATCCTGTAGCTCTTTACTGTAGCTACTCTTGGAAAACCTAAACTTGTTTAGCAACAGTGACTTTTAAATCAGGGATGACACAGAGTTTCTGCAGTACACAATCTATATCATATCTTGAGATAATCATAAATGACTGTTTTATGGTCGGTGGAAGAAAGAGTTTGATAAGCTGGCCATATGATAAAAACATATGAAGTACAGACAGGCAATTGAATGAAAACACTATGTTTGTAAGTTCATAAAAAAGAAATGCAACACAGGGTGAATGAACTACAGCAGACCAAAATGAAAAAGGTTGATTATTTGAAAACCTACTTTTAAACAATAATGGATAGCAAAAACATAATCAATCCTTGTACATCTATTTTAATTTTACAAATGAATACTGAAGAATGGTGTGACTTTATTTTTTATTTTTTGCTAGCTGCAGAGATGATGAATGAGGATTACAAGTAGAGTTTGGCTGAGAATAAAGCCAAGTTTAAAATGAATTTATTATTGTTATTATTTAATTTAGCTGTGGTGATCATTCAGTTTCAGTTTGATTTGGATACTTTTACACCCAGACTCAACTGCACATGCCCAAGTCTTCTCAAGTCTTCACTGCAGGGAGGTCACAGAGTCCTGTGAACGTTTCTTGGTTGCTGCACCATATTAAAGTATACATTTTTGCTACTAGTTAAGCAACAGATTGCTGTGGGATTTGGGATGATAAAGTAATTGTTCACCAACTCCTGGGATTTAGCAATGAACATCATGACCAAAGAGTGAACCCAATGAAGCACAATGGGGAAAGTTGAAGGTCAGTCTTGTAACTGCCATTTTGATTTGATTAGCCTGCAGTAGGGTTGCAAGTTATAATTATTTTTATTCTGTATAAATTGGCCAGTTATTTTCTCAATTAATATTTTTGATTAATATGTTAACCCAGTCACCCATTAACTCCATTTCACACATAAAAACTACCATTATCTGTATCATGTGTTCTGCCACAAGAAGAGACTGAGCTTGGAGAACAGACAATTCAACTGTCAAAATTACAAGATGTCAGTGATTTGGATGCATTTATCTATGAACAAAAATATATTTTAGACTTTAAGATCTTTTTGCTCTGTGCTGTAGCTTCTGAGGGAGAACCCAAACTTGTTTAACAGCAGTGACTTTTCATTCAGGGATGGCAGACGGCTATCAACGCACTGTCCTTGTTTTGAAGAGGAGGTTGCATAGTTTGATGGGCTAAGGTGAGGTGCAATATTGGCAGATGAATTTATCAAACTGTGCTCACTAAAAGTCTGATCAGGTAGATTTGTTTACAGATTGTGACGCAGAGAACTTTCTTTACCTTCAGTGTCTGTGCTGCTCGAGTTAGCCAGTTAACTAACTAGCATGCTCATTTAAAAAATAAACCAGTCTCAATGCTAAAGGTAGCTTCAGTTACGACATAGACCTATAGTTTAGCTAGTATGCTAATCATATAATCATATACTCTATAAACCACCATCGTTCAGATTGAAATATCTGAACAATTATTGGATGGATTGCCATGAAATTTAGTACAGCCATTCATGTCCCCATTGGGACATTTACTTTACTTCTAGAACCACCACCATGTCAAAATTTTGAGTACATACAGTACAAAATCTACCATACTGTATCATATCTAGAAACAATTTTATTTGACTGGTTTATGGTCAGAGGAAGAAAGAATTTGCACAGTTGTGTCTGTAAACAGAGAAGGCCCAGAAAAGACAGGGTGGTCATATAAAATAAACAGGCAATTAAATGAAAACACAGGTGGTTGTAAGTTCATAAAATCCCTTGAAGTAATGCAACACAGTTGTATTGCAGGATGAATGAACTATGCCAGAAAATGAACAGGGGCTGGGACCAACATGAAAAAGGTGCACTATTTGGACACCTACATTTAAACAATAATGGATAGCAATCTACATAATCAATCCTTGTGCAAATCTTTACAGATTTACAGATACTGAAGAATGTCAGGTGTGACTTTATTCTATTTTTTTTCAAATAATACAGATTATGGATGAGAATTACCAGTAGAGTTTGGCTGAGAATAAGGTTTAAAATGAAATGTGGTTATTATTTAATTAAGCTGTGGTGATCATTTAGTTTTGATCTGGATACCTTCAAACACAGATTAACAATCAATCAATCCATCCATCCATCCATCCATTGTCAACTGCTTATCCTGCATACAGGGTCACAGGGGGCTGGAGCCAATCCCAGCTGTCATTGGGCAAAAGGCGGGGTACACCCTGGACAGGTCGCCAGTCCATCGTAGGGCCTGACTCACCTGGGTCAAGAAAAACTGCACATGCTCAACTCTAATCAAATCTTCACTGCAGGGAGGCCACAGAGTCCTTAAAAATTTTACAAAAAAGTTTCTTGGTTGCTGCACCATCTTAAAATATACATTCCTTCAGATGTTAAAGTCATTGTTCAAAAACTCCTGGGACTTCAGCAATGAACATCACACATCAACACGTTGATGAGTGAACCCAATGAAGCACAATGGGGAAACTTGAGTCTTTGTAACTACCATTTCAATTAATAATATCAAAACCTGAAAAGTAAGGTCTATGAGGTTTTTAGCGTGCTGCAAGTAACAATTATTTTCATTCTGAATTAATTAATTATTTTCTAAAATTAGAGATCAATCCAAAGCCTAATTCTACTGAGTGAAATCTTCTTATTGTTTGTTTTGTCCAACCAACAGTCCAAAAGCCAAAGATATTCAACTAATTAGTGAAGTGACGACAGCAGCAGGTACAAACCAGACTATCATTCAGCCTCGGTCCTATCCAGATCCTATAACAAACAACAGCTGCAGTAGAAGAGGTTAAAGTACCAAGTACACTGACTACTAACAATACAGGGTCTTCAGTGAAAGACCCTTTTTATCATGAGAGGAATACTGTAATACAGGGTGCAATTTGTGGTCATTAGTGACAATCTGGACTGACATCGCCAGGGAAATCTTGGAAAAATTGTGAAAACTGAATGGCTATTGTCTAGGCCTGGAAATGTTTACGAACACTGTACATTATCTCTTTATGTTTGGAAAAAACTCATTTCATCCCTCTGTCACTCCATCACTGGCTCTCATCCTTGCACCACATGCCTTTTGTTTGGTTGGTTATCACCTTGGTTACACTATATAACACTTGTCATTTCATACATTGAGTTTATATATTTTGTTGTAATAATAATTAAAATACATAGGATTGTTTGGTTTCCCAGTTTGAACATGTGTCTTTCCTTTCCTTTGTAATGGCCTAAGAACTAGGCCGTGACACTAAGAAGTCAAAATTATGTTTTTAGCAATACACAAAAACTTTTGTTGTATCATTTTCAAAATAAGCCAACACTTTTAGTAGGGCAGTGGCAAAGACTGTTGCGCTCTGGACTAGATTACAGTATCCTGCAGGTCTTCGGAGTGTGGGAGCAGTGAAAACCCATGCAGACACAGGGAGAACATGCACACTCCATGCAGAGAGCTCTAACCCCTGTTCAGATGCACAGCATAGAGAAATATACAAGGTTTATATTTCAGAGAGGCAGCTGAGCTGCTTCTTCTGGGTTATACCATGTTCATGGTGGCTGGGGAGACTCTGAGGACCCTAAAACCAGGAGGTACCTGTTCAGAGCAAAAATCCAGTAAACAAGTCCTATGGAAGAAGAGAAACAAAGCTCAGAATGAACAGGTTAGTGTCCATGTTGGAAAGACCGACAGTGACACCTAGTGGACATAAAGAGGAGTGAAACATTTACGAGAATGTGTTGCTGCTCAGGAATCACCAGAGGAGTTCAGAACAAGTCCTGTTGGAGCCATTCATAGAGTTAATTGACTCAATGTAGCAGCTAAGCCTAATGTTGCAGCCAGTTTGTATCTCATTAGCTTCTTAACTGACATCATTCTGCCATTATTAATTCCATAACATTTATCATAACAATAACAATTGTCAGTGACAAATCAATAATGAATGAGTCATGTAGTTCTTTAGATTATTGCTGTATTGAATCTTGCTTTCAAAATGACTTAAACAATTAATCAATTATCAAAATAGTTTAGTCAATAATTTATGTCTAATGATTTATTTTTTTGGCACCAGTCAAAACACACACAAATGCACACTATGCAACATGGGCTATACATACAGGCCTTTTGTGGAGACAGACCTGTGCAATACCCATGTTGTCTGATCAGCATCTTGATATGCCACACCTGTGAGGTGGATGGATTATCTCTGCAAAGGAGAAGTGCCCACTAACACAGATTATGACAGATTTGTGAACAATATTTGAGATAAATAGGCCTTTTGTGTACACAGAGAAAGTCTTAGATCTTTGGGTTCAGCTCCTGATCAATGGGGTCCAAAAAAAAAAGTGCTGCGTTTATAATTTTGTAAAAATGTGTATGTATATATAGAAACTTAAAACAAATATACTCAAAAGATAATACATAAAATAATTTGTCTGACATGGTTTGTCCACAAAAAAACTTAATTTACCTATTAAAAATTACAAGTTACATCTATTTCTTCACCCTCATTGAATCCAGAATCTATGAATAAGCAAATATTGTTTGTTCCAGTAGTAGTAATTGCTGAACACAAGATGTCTCCTACTTTAATAGACAAAAGTCTATTCTCAGTGTATGTACACTTAAGGTTTCATGTTTTCACATCACTTCTAAACTAATTATGATATCACAATCTCACGCTTGTACGTTACGGCTGACAGGTCACGATGGTTCAGTGAAGCTGGTGTATGAAAGATGAGTGTGCTCAGAGAGGACACGAGTCCAGATTTGTTTTGTTTTTTGAGTTAAAGAATGTGTGAAGCTTTGTCAGGACATGTCCTGTACCATAAATGATCAACCATACTGGGTGGCAGGGACGTGCACAGGAATTTTGAAGGGCAGTTGCTCTGACCTGAAAAAAGGCACTAAACACAGTATCCAAATGTATTAACAATATAAATGTCACCAAAATACATATGAGAAAAAGAGTTCCTTATATTATTGTTTATTGTTTTTTTTAATCATTATTATTTTTTATTTTTTTTCCTTTTTTTTTTTATTTGAAAATAAATAATCTAGATTGAATTGACAGATGGGGAAAACTCGCTTCTAATAAAATATTAAATAAAAAAACGCTTAGATTTCGGAAAAAATACAATCCTTTTTTAACCTTTTGGCTTCCCGTACATTCAGTTGCGCTTCTAGCTGGTATTCACTTCTGTTGGTACGTATCACGTATGGTAACTGGGCAAAACTACGCATGATTTGTTGTAGTATGATTGCATAAAGGAAGGAAACAGGAATTCCGGTAGGGAACAGAATCGACTGACGTGCAGGCAGCGCTGCAGCAGTGCAGCCACTTAAACAGAGTTTGCCTTTCCCCTACTGACTTTCACTTTCGGTGCCCGAATGGAAGTGAATGAGGCTTTGCGATCGCGATTATGTTTTTATTTTATTTTTTTTTCTCGGAAGGGCGAGTCGGAAGGGCAACTTGAGTCAGGAAAGGCAAACGGGCAGTTGCCCGGGCAACCAGAGCAACCCCCCTGTGCACGTCCCTGCTGGGTGGAACCACAAAGCACAAGAATTTTACACTGGGGACAAAGATTCTTTGCCGGCCTAATGTGTTGCATTCAGATACATCTAATTGGCCTCGGATAGCACATTTTGGAGTTATAATTTCATCAAGTTGGTATAATGTTCACATTAAAAATATTAAAGGTTTATGTCAACTGTTCCCCACAATATCAGTTTTTAGATTAGAGTAGATTAGATTGACTTTATTGTCCACCTCAGTGGAAATTTGTCTTTGGCGATGCACATAAACAGCTCATCATTAAAACAGAATATAAAGTATACATATTAGTATTACACATAGTGCAAATTAGCAGGTAGCAGCAAATTATAAAATTAATCTATACATTTTCAAAGCCAACAAAATAAATTAACACTTAAAAAATCTCACTACACTACATTACATTAATATTTTAAATTCAAGTTCAGTGAGTGTATTAAATCTGAACAGTTTGGCCTTTAAACCCTGTTTTATCTCTAATTTATCTTTGAAAACTGATGCTCAGAGGGGAGACACTCTCAGATGTCATGTTTGTAGCCAAATGTACTGCAGGAACAGTTATAATTTCCAATAAATCTGCAATAGAAAAAACTTTTTTCATTAACTAATGCAAATATTAGGAGTTGGGCAGATTGAGACAACATTGGTGATGCTAATTCTTCAGCTGGGTGCTGTTGTTAAAACATTACAGAAGAGGACACAACGAGATGACATAATTAAAAGAACGTCAGTCAAACCTCAAATGATGGAAAATGATGTAAAAGACATGATGGTAATATGGCACTTATGTTTGTTCGATGTAGTAATTTGCAAATTAGAGTCCTAGTGCAGACGGAACTTGGTGGTGTGGCAGTTTCATACATGAACTCTAATTTGTCAGTGATGGTCTTATATGCACAATGAAGATCTGATGGTTTGTGATGAGAATCCAAGGTTGTAAATAAAGTAGTAACATTTGCAACTTGTAATACTGTAAATAGAGTATATGTGAACACAGAGAGGCTGTCTTGCCACCAGAGGGACACTGTGGCCCAAAGATGTAGTATACAGTGAGGCTGAGACCAAAACTTTAAATTATGAACCCACATTTCTGCGACTGGCTTTTATCTGTGACTTTTTTCCTTTTTCCTTTTTCCTTTTTGTCTGTAATCTCCACTTTGACCTCCACAACATTAAAAAAATTTAAAGCCCACACAAACTGTACAGTTGACGTCTTTGCCATCTGTGAGAGTTTTGAAAGAGTTAAAGAGGAATCAGTCTCCGCCTCAGCTTCTACTTTCGGTCTCTCATTAGTGTTTGGTTTCAGCTTCCTGTGTGAAGTTAAACATATTTTTATGATCCAGAGTTTTGGAACTTGTTCATGAAAGCTGTCATTCATGATGAAATTACCAAACTTTATATTCATTGTCTTAACTCAACAAAGATTCCCTAAGAGCGCCTAAACATTTGTATGTTTTATTGTTAAATATAACAATAAAAATGCTTTAGTCCCCATGAACATATGTTATAGAAAAAACACATAAAAAACATTGACAGTTTTTTAGATGCATTCACAAAAAATGTTTTCTAATTATGTTGTGGTTGTTTAAAAATGCATTTACTGTTGCAAATTAGAGTTTTTAAGCTAAAGGTTTGACTAAATAGGAAAAAAAGGGTTGGGGTGGCTGGTTACAGGAAGTGTACTTGAAAGAAATGAATCATTTGTGAACTGCACAGCAAGGGTTGAGTGTCCACACTCTGGTCTCAGTCTCATTCTGGCTTCAACATGAAACGCTTCATGTACCTGCTGTTTCCATGTCTTTTCTCTCTGTTTTTGGTGGGTGAGTAATTCCACTGTTATCCATTGTTATGTGTCCATTGGTTTTGTATGGTCACACAGCATGTTGAGGTTAAAATAATGACGTTGATATACCAGAAGGTAATTTAGATTAGGTTATTATATATTAGCTGTATATCCAGGACTGTATGTCTCAAGCCCTTTTATACCAAATAGCCTTTACAATGTGATTCATGGGAAAAACATACATGCATACTTTATTAGAACATAATTCTATGTTACAATTAAATTTTAATGTGAAAGTGAAGGAAACACAACTGTTGTGCTGGTATGCTGGTAGTAACCTTCATTACATATTTAAATAATTGTTATGTTCAAATAAAACTTTTTGACAAGCCACAAACTATAATGCATTCACCTCCATTGTATTTGTAGTATTTTGGGGGGTTGGCATACCTTTGCAAATCTTCAAACCACAGTAGATTAAACTTAAACTATCTGCATGACTAGATACCACCAATAGTAGTGTGTGTGTGTGTGTGTGTGTGTGTGTGTGTGTGTGTGTGAGTGTGTGAGTGTAGTGGGTTCAGTGAACTGGGCAATCCAAGGTGTTGTCTTTCTGATGTCTGTAGCGTGTGAACAGATCTCTGCAGATTAAGTGTGTCTAGTTTCTCCTTTTGTATTTTAATTTTTGTGTACACTCCAGTGATCTGAATGAGGAACTTGAACTCTATAGCAACTGAGCCACAGAGTCACATGATAAGTTTTTTGCCCAGTTTAGGTACATCTCTGTGGACTGTTATAGCAATTAACTGACTGTTTTGAAGGGCATGTTTACAAATATTTAAGTCACTTAAACCTTGAAACAAGGTTTGCTTACTGTAATTATTCCTCCTGTTCATACTGGACATTACCTCCCTGCTTAATACGCTTTCAATGTAATGTAACATGCTCACACTGACAATGCTAACGTACTAATGTTTAGCAGCCAGTTATAATCTTTTATATTTTCATGTATCATTAATGTCTGTGTAACATTTTATGGCAATGCAGTCAATAGTTGTTGGGATTTTTCAGTCTGGATGAAAGTGGTTGGCTGACCGACAGACCGACAGACAGACAGACAGACAGACATTGCCACCCATGAGGAACCATGCTGCTAACTTGGCTAAAAATTACTTTGATAGAAAACAGCAATATATCTAACAGGTAAAAGTTGAAAAAAAAATGACAGGAAAAACACTTAATTGTTGTACTATTGTAGCAAAGTTCTTGCATGTAGGCCTAAACAAACCATGTATTAAATACTAATGGACGTACTGTATCTGCACATTAAAACAATCATATTAAAAAACACAGTACAATTTGTGCCTTCTCCTTTACCTGTCAGATTGTGCTGCTGATGGAAATGGATACTTCATGTATGCTGACTTCTGGTGTGCAGTGTACTCCAGAGAGCAGGCGCAGGTGGAGTATCTGGTTGACTGGTATTTTAACAAAGAGTTTATGATGCAGTATAACAGCACGGTCGGGAACTGGACGGGCTTCACTCCAGCTGGATTAAACACTGCATCAATGTTAAATGGGGACAAGTACGACATTCTACAGAGAAAAATTGAGAGGCAGCTTATTTGTGTCAACAACGTTGGTTTGGTTTTGAACATAACTGAGGAAAACAGGGGTAAATATTCAAATACTGATTACATGATCTATATTCAATCTTGTGTCTGTTTTAAGTAGGTACAGAGGTGCGGTCAGGATTCAAAAATACACCTACCAACAACTATAGCTCACCAATTAACACGTTGTATCTTGTTAATTTAAACCATACTCAAATCTGTAAAAACAACAGTGTGTGGTAAAGAGAAGCTTTGGAACAATTCTTCCACAACTTGAGTGCAGCTCTCAAGCTCTGTGTAAGTTGCCAGATAGGGTTTGTGAGCACAGGTACGATATACAGGCTTTCCAAGCCTGATGTGTCAAACCTGGCAACCTCCTTTTCACGATAAGACTTGGGGGAGCTGCACACACTCACTATTCACCAAGATATAGTTCCACCATTTAATTCTACCTAAAACTCCTATTTCATCATGCCAGACATGTGCTGTTGCTTCACAGATGGTGGATATGTCATCTTTCAGTAAAAACCTTTCATCTTCTGATTTCAGCTGAACCCAGTGTTACTCTTGTAGAGACCACCAGCTCCAGTCATGAAACCATGCTGGTGTGCAGTGCTTACGACTTCTACCCTAAATATATCAAGGTTGCATGGCACCAGAATGGACAGGAAGTGACCTCGGGCGTGACAGTAAGCGATGTAATGACAAACGGAGACTGGACCTATCAGGTCCACTCTTACTTGGAGTACACACCTGGCCGGCAGGACAGGGTCAGCTGTGTAGTGGAGCACGCCAGCCTCAGCGAGCCCAAGATATTAGACTGGGGTGAGGATTACAACAGTAAAATATCCCTTCTGTATGTTAAGTGCAGCATTATTTTGTCAATAACATGCATTGTGTGTTCTGCACTTACATGTTTCTCTTATCATTTTTGTTGCAGACCCTTCCTTGAATCACTCTGAGAGGAGCTACCTGATTGGTGGAGTTTGTGCTCTGCTGTTGGGAGCAGTGTTTCTGTCCTTGGGACTGATCCAGTACAAGCGGAAAAGCTGTGATCCACGATTTTCAAACACTTTATAATTATTTTTTAAATGTATTTCTTTTTACCTGATAACCTCTTTTTTTATAAAATAAAGCTTTATTTATGAAGCATATTTCACACAAAAAGATGCAACACAATATGCTGTGGGAGTAATTTGAAAATGATCAGAAGCACCTTGAAATCAGTTGCATAGCTTACAGGCCCATGGTGAGATTTTGGGGGGGAATTGTGTAATTAAATTACAATTAGGCTAACTAAGAAAATGTTCATGATTACATTGTAGATTACATTTGATACATTTCTGAAAAAAGCTAGGCTATGTTAATATTCATTTTGTTGCTTTACCTGTTTTTCATGTCACATGTCTTCTCCAGTTAAGCCGTTTAATAAAGTTTGATGCTATAATGATGCTTTTGATTGGTTCCTGTTTGAATTTGCAGCGTGTAAGAGCAAATGCATTTTTATTTAAGAAAATGTTTTATTCTTGTTTTATTGAATAGGTTCTTACAGTCTCATTGGTCAGTTGGTACGGGTCACTTAACCTTAAAAACAAAAAATGATTGCAAGGCATTGTGCGTTCAAAAGTATTATCATATCATCATTTTATATCTGTGGCTAGCATACGCTTCCAATAAGTTAGCATCGTTAGCACAACTTGGTGATCCTCAAAGCTGACTAATTGGCAAGTTGTGAGCTAAGCAAACAAGCCATGTATGTTGAGCACAGACACTGATATGTGCTAAATATTGCTAGCATAAATAAAATACTAGAATTTCACTCACCGAATAAACTGAAGAAAAAAAACTCCAAAAGGCACAAACATAGAGGGCTTGGAAGGAGGCTCTTGGCACACTTCCCGGCTGACTCTGGTGCAGTTTGCTTGTAATGTGAAAGCAAAAGAACCAACCACAGGATTTTATGATAGCAGATATGCATTATTTCAAAAGCTAAACTAGTAAATCAATCTGCTGATCGTGAAATATTTTCAGGAAACTATCTTATAAATAAATTATCCATAAATATGCACATCAGAAGCATTAAAGTCACCAGAATTTAATTTCCCCACATGGGTCCTGATGATGGCAGACGATGAAGGACGAGAATCACCAAAACTGTCCAATCAAAGTGTTACCTGTCATTCTGTATAACTTACTTACTTACTCCTCTTGGTTCCTTTAAAAGATCAGTGTGAACATTAACCAGAACAGAACTAAAATACAACAACGTATAATTCTTCCCCCTTGGTCCAAACCAAATGAACCAGGTGTGAAGCAGTTGTTGTGAAAGTAGCTCGCAGCCTGTCTGCTGTATTTTTGTTTCCCTCGCTGTTTAAATTCGTAACAATAGAAGTGTGAAAAAAGTGCCCAATGTATATAAGGCCCACTAGAGGTCCTCACCCCTTCTGCAATTAGCCACCAGCTCCTCCCTTGCATTGATTGATTGACATCTGAGCTGGCATAAATTTCTGACCAACATGTTCGTTGCCTTATGATTTTTGAGCCAAACAAGGAATGGGAAAACACTATATTTTAAGTAAATCTTTCACCGCTTATGTCACGTGGGATGGAAGAAACACAACAATACACATTTAAATTGACCAAAGCTTTGGACGCCACAACAGTGACTGAAAACACAGACATGTCTGAGCTCCTAGTGACCCTCCAGTGGTTTCATCCCAGCGTCACCACGGTTTCACACACAGAAGCTAGAGAAGAGATATGTGTCAGGGAACGCCATCTCCATGACGACAGTAAACAGGTCTGTCAGTGTGACTTACACACAGGTGAAACATTAGCCAGAAAGAAAGAAAGAAACCTCACACACACACTCCCTCTGCCTCACACACACACACACTCCCTCTGCCTCACACACACACACACTCCCTCTGCCTCACACACACACACACCTCTCCCTCATACACACACACACACACACACACACACACTCCCTCTGCCTCACACACACACACACACACACACTGGTCAGGACAGATGGCGGATTCACAGCGAACATCTGAACCCATCAACTTTGTGCATCAAGATGAAATCTGGTAAACTGCTTATTGTCATTAGCGCTTACTAGTATTTATTGCTGCTTTTATTAATATGTATTGTCTGTTGTAGATCTCGTGCTGTGTTTGATGCTCTGTTGATGATTGTATGTTGTTGCTCAAATGTAAGTCGCTTTGGATAAAAGCGTCTGCCAAATGTGGAAATGTAATGTATTGCTACTTTTTTTCAGTGTTGTGTGTTAGTGTTTTGTTTCAATCAGTCTTTATATAAAGGGCTGAGCATTCTTACTCAGTGTTGGTGAGATTATTAATATTTTAAAATTCTGATCTTTTTAAGAAAACATTTAACATACAATACATCATTTGTGCTTGAATGAATTATTACAATTATTGTTATTATGGTAAGTATTTTCAACATTCTCATATTTTTTTCCCCCCTCTTTCTTCCCATGGCTTTTTTCCCTTGTGTTTTCCCCTTACTTTTTATGTATAATGCCTTGTTTTTTCCCTGGGTCTGCAACATGCTATTTACTATAATAAATTAAGCTTACTAATTTATCATGTTATAACGCAAAAAGTTCCTTGTTTTAATGAGATTCAGTTTATCAATATAATGAAAGCATTATTTGTTTTAATGAGATAAGTTGATGTTGTGTAATAACGAGAGTTTAAAGATATTTACGATGATTGCAGCAATATACTGGCGTGGGGGACAGAGCAATCAGCCTTATACATTTACTCACAGCTATTGCTATTGCTGATATTGAGGTTTTCGGTCATGTCATAGCCTAATTTTAACTAAGAAACGTAATTTATTACTTTCTTTGCATTCGACAGATAGTTCCCATGTGTCTTGCTGGAAAATGATCTTCAGCTTTCTATGGGTTAAAATAAATGTAAGATGATGAGGAGGTTTTTGAGATCTGTTTGTAGAAAAGCAAGCAGTGCTACAAGTGGAACACTGGTTTCATTTCCATTTCAGTGCTCTATGAAGCAATATGTCACATATAATACAAAACCTAAACTTACTGCATGTGTGTGTGTGTGTGTGTGTGTGTGCGCGCGCGTGTGTGTGTGTGTGTAGGAAAGCACATGTGAAAGTTGAGAAGGATTCAGCTGACGTCTGGCCCAACAAGTGGGGCTTCTTGACCAAGGTCTATAAGGAGGTATCCACGCAAACACACACACAGGCACACATACATGCACGCACACATAGTTTTTCACATCAAAAATCTCTCAACTGACACAAATTAGACCATTTGGTAAGATATTGTCACAGCGTCCCCCATCTGAAGGGATTTTTGCTTTTAGATGTTTTATTACAGAAAGTGTGTGAACGCCATGACCGACATTCTGTCATTTTGTTACTTATGGATGGAATTATGGTGAAAATAAATTGTTCCCCTTTTTGCTGGGGACCCCCTGGGGATCCCCCGACCCCACTCTGAGAACCATTGCTGTAGAGGGATGTCATACACGCCCTCTACTGTTGAAAACGTACCACAGCAAGTGCATTTATTTCAAGTCTTTGCATTCACACAAATGTGATCACACATTAGTGGCCATCACTCAAGCACACAACTTCCTCTGTTATATGTATTTCAGTACATGAGTGAGAGTGTGAAGCTGAAGGAGGCGGTCAGAGTGGAGCTTCCTCATCACCTAGCAGCACGACCTCCGACCCCTCCGGAAAAATACATCAAAGTATGATTTCTATCTATCTATCTATCTATCTATGCGTCTGTCTGTCTGTCTGTCTGTCTACATCGCCATTGTTTCTTTCCTCCAGGTTGACCCCTCTCCTCCAGTTCCTCAGACAACTCAGGCCCTGATTGGTTGGCGTTCAGGTCACTCACATCTTCAGCTGGAAAAGTATGGCGTGGTGCATCACGGGAGGCGTAGTTTTCTGAAGGAGCTGGGCTGGCCTCTAGATGCTTGCAGCTGACTATAAGCAACCATTCTTCTTGGCTAGTCACTAACTCAGTGTTGTGGAGGAAAATCAGAGGGATTATGACCATATAAAGTATTGAAGTGAGCAACTATGTAGCATTAAATAAAAAAATTATATATATTTATATATATATATATATATATTTAGAAATATGTAGGCTATGTAAATATTGCTAATATTAACCATAACTTAATAAGCAGTGTTGGGAAGGTTACTTTTGAAATGTCATTGAATGTTACCCTGTATAAAATGTAAGCAACAAAATGAACATTACTCAACATAATAGCCTGGCGTTTTATTAAAAACAAATCAGATGTAACCCTCATTGCAATCATGAACATTTTCATGAGGAACTGTAATTCAATTGCACATTGTCCCAGTAGTAGTCTATATTATATAAAGACATTAAAAGAGTACCATATATTAGGACCATATATTGACAGTTTTTACTGCCTTTTTGTTGTTGGATTTAGAAATAAATTGAATTAATGCTCAACCTCATTATTTTTTACTGCTGAATTTACATTTATAAATAGGGGATTTTGCCCTTAGAATTAATACCTTTATTATAAAGTACTTATTTTACTTTATTTTAACTATTGTAAAAGTGAAATATCACATACTCCCACATCAGTGCAACATCTCAATGGTCAATGATGATTCTGCTTAAGTTTTGGAAGAGTTTTCTGGTGTAAACAAAGCCAAAAGAGGTGCAATTTTAGTACTAAAAAAACACACTGATTGCTCTTTTGTGAAATTCCCCCGTGTCTCACGCACTTTGTTCACGCATGAGTCACGTATTTGCGCTGACGTAATGACATCACGAGGCCTGAAACGCGGAAGAAGAGCGAAAAACAACAACAGCGGCAGCAGCAGACCTCTGGCTCGTGACGGTAGTTGACGAGAAGACAACAGAGCAGTTTAACGATTAACTGTTCGGTATCAGAAAGTACCAGCTGTTTGTGAACAGTTAATCCACCCGTTCTTGTTTACATTTATTAACAAAAATGTCGTTGTTTGGTAAGTTATTCGGCGGCGGGGGTAAGGGAGGGAAAGCGCCGACACCCCAGGAGGCTGTCCAGCGACTCAGAGAAACCGAGGAAATGTTGGCAAAAAAGCAGGATTTTTTGGAGAAGAAAATTGAACAGGAGCTCCTGACGGCGAAGAAGAACGGCACGAAAAACAAACGAGGTGAGGAAAAGCTCCGCAACTTCGTGGTTTGACGGGCTAGTTGGTCAAACCGCTGGTTAGTTTGGTGGTTAGCCCGCAGGCTAACGAAAAGAGGAAGTTAACAGGGAAGTTGACAGGTTGGCTAACTTACCTGAACACAGGTCTGTCCACACGGCCGCCGGACTCCATTTTTAAATGTCTCTTTAATTAAAGGAAGCACCGTTTTAATACTAATGGCACATTGTACAACAATTGAGTTTCAATCTACAACTGCCTTTGATTTTCTAAACAATTATTCAAATTGACAGGTCTAGACCGTATTCTTTGTAATATTATTTACAGAGAACCAACAATTCCCAACATGAGCAAGCACTTGGCAACATAGGCAAGGAAAAACTTTCTTTATAGAGGCAGAAACCGGAGAAGAACCATGGCTCAGGGTGGGAGACCATCTGCTTCGACCTGTTGGGTGGTGAGAGAGAGAGAGAGAAGGGGGAGCCAGCACAATATCCATACAGAAAATACAAACAGTAAAAGTAGCATTGGTACAGAAAATCAATAATTGTGCTAATAATTATAGGAATATTAATAATAGGACTCTTAATAGTTGTAGCAATGGATGTTGTGCATGAACAGGAAGGGAGCAGGTGACACACAGCCAGAGATCCAGACCCCAGAGCTAAGTTAAGGCCTATAGTTAATGTGCTTAGTCAGAGCACTATTCAGAAGATGAAATATAATCCAGCAAGTTCAGTTTAAGGCCTATGAAACACTCGTAAAGTGGTAATATTATGCTCATTTTCAAGGCAAGGCAAGTTTATATGTATAGCACATTTCAACAACAAGGTAATTCAAAGTGCTTTAAAAGCAACATAGGGAAATTGAAAAAATACAGGTTCCGTCCAGTGCAGTGTACAATCACGGTTAAAAGAGTTAAATGGAAAATAAAAACAGGCTGAGGGGTTGAGCTAATAATTGAGTTACAATTATTTTGAAAAGAGAATAAACAGAGAAGTACACTTAATCTACTCTCTCTAACTAGTCTGTACTCGGGTCCACAGCAATCTTTGGGTCCACTGAAACTCCAAAAACCCTTGGACACTACAGAGAAACCAGGACATGTCTGTCAGCAGGCGACTTTGATCCAGTTATACTCTAGACCCACCTGCGCGTTTACAGGTGGACAGAGGTTCCTGCAAATCACTCAGGCGTGAGATTTAAGACCACTTCCTTCACTCTGTTCAATCTCACTCTCATTATCTTTTCACTCAATTACCTACTCATTTCTCACTGTGTAAATATTTAATTAACAGCAATGGTAAAAAGATAAAAAAAAAAGAAAACAGGACTGTAAAAGTTACAGTGCAGTGTAAGTTATCAATACTACTTAAAGGCAGTGGTAAAAAGAAAAATCTTAAATATTTAATTAAAAGCAATGGTAAAAAGAAAAGTCTTCAGTCTTATTTTAAAATAACTGACAGTTTCAGCAGACCTGCAGTTTTCTGGGAGTTTGTTCCAAATATACGGAGCATAATAACTAAACGCTGCTTCTCCTTGTTTAGTTTTGACTCTGGGGACAGAAAGCAGACCTTCCCCAGATGACCTGAGAGGTCTGGATGGTTCGTAACGAAGCAGAAGATCAGAAATGTATTTTGGCCCTAAACCATTTAGTGCTTCCCTTAAACTGAGATGTGCCATGTTAGTTCTTCCAACATAATTTGTGTGCGTAGGATTAAGATAATGAGAATGCATATTAATACCAGGTAGAAATATAAAAGGTCAATTGTATTGAAACCTTGTACATGTGTGTTGAAGCATGTGTCTACATTGACAGCAGTGCAGTCAATGTTTTGCAGAAAACTTGTATTAGTTTGGAACCGGTTCCAAGTCAGAAACGATTCTCAATACAAGCACTTGTTAGCCTGATGATGTTCTGGGAAGCAGTACATGATGTACACTGCTTCTCAGCCAATGCATGCTGGTACAGGCTCCAGGCGTTCCTAACCATGAACAAGATAATCAGGTATAGGAAATGGATACATGATCAAATAAAAACAAAATATGAGGAAATGATTGGCTTCTTTAGCTTTCTGCAAATATAACAGCAGCATTTCTAGTTTTCCAAACACTCAAAGATGGCACAGCCTTCAGGAGCAATTTGGGATTCAGTATCATGGCTCTGGACACTTCCACATTGCGGGCTGGGGAGCAGACAGGACATGAACAACCAATCTTCCAATTCGTGGAAGACCCGCTTAACTGAGGTGACACTGTTTGAAAAGGAGACTAGAGCTTAAGACAACACTGTCATGTTAACTTTTAGTCAGAAAAAAACAACCCTTAGAAGGTTTATATTGATTGACAATGTTAGTGTTAGGTGTTAGAGATTATTAGTTGAGTACATTCAGGTGTGCTAGTATACAGCTTTTGTATATGGTGACTAGTACTAAAGATAATAACACCACCAACAATTCCTTTTACTGTGACTACTTCAGCTACCGTGTACTTGGCTTTCTATGCCAACATTAGATAGTCAACCTTCTAAAGCACGAGCAGCAGGTATTGCACTTGACTGACAAAGAGAGAACTGGTTCCCTCAACATCACACGTTATGTTCTTCGTGCTTCAACTCTAGCTGTGGTGATGGTTTTATTTCAGCTTTTGGAGAATGTGACAAACAACACATTTGTTGCATTTGCTTAGTGCAGAGGGTTGGGTGGTGTAAGTGACTTGTAAGAGCACAGTATAAATGTGCTACGGCTCATCACTGTTGCGTTCTATGTGCATTTACACAGGTTCTGCCTTTTAAAAGAAAATAAGGGCTTTTGCAGAGTCCAACAAAGTTGCATCATACAGTTCACCAGTGTAGGTTGGATAAAATCCAAGGCAAACATGGTGTGAAGTAATTTTACTATTATTTACTTAATAGTGTGTTTCAGGAGAGTTAAAAAAAAATATATATTGTGATAGCACAATTCACTTTGAGAGTTATGGCCACAATAATTGTGGCTGAGAATATACGATATGACACAAACATGTAAACACAAAGCCGTTATGGGGAAAAATACTAACACTCAGACCACTACCACTGTTAGCTCATTTACTGCTGGTTTTAAAAGTCCCTTTCTGCATTACATGGTATAGCTTCCAAACCTGAAACCTGATTTTCAACATAGTTCATCCTGTCACTTAGCCTCCCTCTAGCTGGGGGCTGAGCAACAATTCAAACAGTCGATAAATTCCTCCTACCAAAAATACCATGATAACTGCATCTGCATGGTGGATCTCACAGGTTTAACTTTGTGTTTCCATGTTTTCTGCCTATACTTCACTTTAATCTCCATGTTTGACATCACATATTTTAATAATTGTCTTTTGCTTTAATTAGCATTTTCCTAATAGGTGCATCTCACAAAATTTGAATATCATGAAAAGTTTTTTTTCCCCGTAATTTAAGTCAGAAAGTGAAACTTTCATATATACTAGATTCATTACACTTAAAGTGAAATATTTCAGGCATTTTTTTGTTTAAATCTTGATGATTACGGCTTACAGCTCAAAGAAATCAAAAATCGATATCTCAAAATATTAGAATAAAGAATGTATAATACAGAAATGTTGACCTTCTGAAAAGTTGAAAACTTCTGACAAAGGTTAATTTATGCACTCTTTGTCGGGTCTCCTTTCACACAAATTACTGCATCACTGTGACATAGCCTGGAGACAATCAGCCCGTAGAGCATTATTAAGATATCGGCTGTCAAGCAGGGAGGAGGTGAAGTATAGTCAGAAAATGTCACCACACGACAGACAAAATGGACTTCACCTGTGATTCAGACTTGAAACATAGGAACTGTCACTACTGTAAAAGAGCGGCACAAAAGGAAAAACAAAGGATCACAGAATTAAATTAGCCATATGAAATTCAAGTGGGCGGTCTGAATACAGCTGTGCCACCCAGATAATCTAATAATCATTTTTGAGATGTTGGGTAACAATGTTATCAGTCCAGGAATAGGGTCGGGTGCTAATATAATCTTATGAAACTGGAACTTTCAGCTGCCGTCTGGCTCTTGATGGACCAGACCAACCGCATACAGTAGATTTGTGTGTGTGTGTGTGTGTGTGTGTGTCTTTGTGTCTGTGATAAAGCCATCAGATTGATGTGTTTAAACCATCAGATTCTAATTACAAGTTGGGTTATCTGTCAAGACATGTTGTGACTTTTTATTTTTTTATTTCAAGTTCTTGTACAGCTGCACATAAACCAAATTATTGAACACATTAAAATGTTCAGTCTTGACTAAAGTGGAGGGCCAGTTGAGCTACAGTGCCATAAAAATAATGTGGTATAAAACACAATTATCTCATTGGCACTAAAATTGAACATTTAAATGATACCCATTCCTTTTCATGGCATTGTCCATAGTATACCACAAAATGAATTCATCTTTGAGGTTTGTGTTTACATGCAGGCAGAGATCACATTTCAGGAAAATCCATGTTAACCGGAAACCTGGTGGCCTTTTTCAGTTTAAGGGATTAAGAATAACCAGGTTAATACAGGAAGATGTTTGCTAGATGTATACTCTTACGTGTGTTTCTAAAACAACTTTTTGTGAATGTTTGTGTGACACAGTGGCAACCTCAAAGCAGGATGAATGCAAATATTATCTCTTAGAGCTGTGCAACTTTCTATAAAAAAAAAAGCATTTTCAAATGTAAAATATGCACGTCTAACTGGCTCTTTGTTTTGAAGTGTCTGAATCTGATAACAGCAGCCTGCCTTGAACTGAATTTTCCACCACGTCATTACTATTCAGAAATAATTTCAGTTACCTGTTCCTGCTCAAGAGGGCGGCAGCAAGTAGAAAGTATGACTAGCTATGTTTACTTCATCATTACCCCCTCTCTCCTCACATATGACTCAGCAGATTTAGGTCACAAGATCCCTTGATGAGGTGATTTCCCATGACAGCACCAAAGGGGAATTCCCTGTGTTAAGGTGTAGATTTTCTTTAATGTGTATTTAAATTTACACAGAGGAAGGCAAGTGCCAAACCATACTGTGGCACAGATCACAGAGAGATGCTGAATCAATTAGTGAATTAATCAATCGGTTAATTGACTGAATGTATTTGGCAACAATTTTGAGACTCGAGATTGTTTAAGCAGCACAATTCACTTGTTCCAGCTTAAAATGTGAATGTAAATAAAAATATCTTTGGATTTTAGACAGTTGGTCGGACAATAAGGTTCTTAGAACTGTTTTGTCTATTTTTTTTAATGGGCCAAACAATCATTTTATTCATAAAAAAAACAAAAATTGTTGATGAAATATATGCTATATGAAACTGTGTTACATAGGGCTGCAACTAAGTATTTTCATCAATTATTTTGTCAATTAATTAAAAGTCAGAATATACTGAAAAGGGCCAATCAACTTTTCCAAAGCTCTTCTTTAATTGCTTGTTTTGTCTGACCTACAGTTTACAATCGGTGTATTAAATCTATTTTCAAAATAGTTGTCAATTAATTTCGCTGATGATTGAGTATCAATGAATCAACTAATTGTTTTAGCACTAATGTAATGGCAATCCACCAAAGCAAGTCAGAGGTGTCCCTTCCAGTGGTTCAAATCCAAATCCAACAGTTGCCTCAGGTTTTCAAAATATTATAATCCCACTCATTTTAGACCAGACCAGACCTCTGTGAGCTTGATGAGATGCCGGTCTCGTTCCAAAGAGAAATGTTGAGGGGCCAAATTTAAAACCTCTTGACTGAAGCAAACTGCATCTGCAGGGAGAGACAGGATTTTAACAGATGAACAGAGTCCTGCTCCATTAGGACAAATACTGTAATTCAAGCATGCAAACAGTTCACTGCAGCTCATCTTACAGCAGCAAAGCCTCTTTGTGCTACTGGGTTAGCTTGCTGAACAAGTCTGTTGCTGTGCAGCGACAGCTTTAAATTAGCAAAATAAAATAACTAAACTAAAAGAAATTGGCCAAAAAAACAGCTGACTATCGACTCCAAACCTAGCTCCTTCTCCTGCTTTCTACACTTGCACAAAGCGAGCTGCTGCATTGTCGCGTAGCGCCTGTGGTCCCCTGGTCATGGCTTCTTCTTGTGGTTGTACTGTGATTCATTGCTACTTCTTCTCTGTCTGGTTGTCTCTCTCTGTTTCACCCTTCAGGCTTTACATTTTAAACACTAATTTATCCCTGAAAGAAAAAAGCCTTCTTCAAATAATAATCCTCATCAACACCCACTGGCTTGTTTTTTAGATTGAGAACATTGGCAGGAATTGTAAACAAGACTGAGAGACTACAGTTACTTAAAAAACAAGTTGTAGATGTCTCCTGAACTAACGTTGTCTCACCCTTTCTCTTCCTGTCCAGCGGCTCTACAGGCTTTGAAGAGGAAAAAGCGTTATGAGAAGCAGCTGGCTCAGATTGACGGGACATTGTCTACCATTGAGTTCCAGAGGGAGGCACTAGAAAACGCCAACACCAACACAGAAGTGCTCAAGAATATGGGCTTCGCCGCCAAGGCAATGAAGGCTGCACATGAAAATATGTAAGAGACACTTAGTTACAAGTTAGTTACAACAGGTTAGATGATTTTGTGGGTGCTGAGGATATTATAGGTAGTTATTGTAAGTATTATGAAATCTGCAGTAACTCCAAATCCCATCGTGTGTGTCCTATTGTATCACAGGGACATTGACAAAGTAGATGATCTGATGGCGGACATCACAGAACAACAGGAAGTGGCTCAAGAAATCTCAGATGTAATTTCCAGACCGATCGGATTCGGAGACGAGTTTGACGAGGTGAGAACATAGACCAGAACCATTTTTGTAACTCGGGAACCTTACATGTGTTGCATTCAGTGGAACCAGGCTTTACATTTTGTTCATCGGCCATAGTTCTGACCTGCTATGGGGGCTAATAAGTTGATGGCCCTGGAACAGTCAGGGGGAATTTGTAGAGCTAAACATCGCCAACTGCTCGGACACAAACCTCATAGCTGCTACAACTTGTGTACATCTCCTTTCACTCACCAAGTATGCACAACAAGCACCAGTAAAAAATAATAACAATAGACACAGATAAATATGGTATAAAATACCACAGCAAATGATGCATAATACATAAGGGTGGAAAAAGTAATACAGAAAATTAGAAATATCAATCGATAAAATAAAACTACACTAACATTAGTATCAATATTAGGACTCCTGCAAGTCCCATTTTCATCCAATCATTAGTCTTAGTTGTTTGGTAACTTAGGAGTAAGATGATTAGAGAAGACACTGCAATACATGTGCTGTATTATTTATCTGTGCTGAGCTGCAGACTTGAGACGTGAAGGTAAAAAGCTGAGGAGACAAATTAATTAGTCTATGTCTGTGTTGTGTTCCTACACAAATCTGATTGCTTGATTACTTGCGTATGTGTATGTGTGTTCAGGATGACCTTATGGCTGAGCTGGAGGAGCTGGAACAGGAAGAGCTCGATCAAAATCTTCTGGAAATCAAAGGAGCTGAGGATGTTCCATTACCCAGTGTACCATCTACATCGCTACCATCTAGACCAGGTATCAGACACTTTCACAAAACTTATTTTTAATTCACTAACGAACAACACTATGCAGCATACCATCCACATCACTATCTACTAATCTACACAATAAGCGTCATTCTTTATTTCTGTTTCTTCCTTTCTTTTAGCCAAGAAGAAGGAGGAAGAAGACGAAGACGACATGGCAGACCTCGAGGCCTGGGCGGCTAACTAAGCTAGCTTGCCCTGCTAGCTAGCCAGTGCCCCTCTCCTGTTTGTCTCTGTGCTACCAGGCCGGTCCCAGACATCTTGAAGAGAGACAGGGACTCTGGGCTGCTGAGCTGGCTCCTGGCATCCTGCTCTGTCTCAAAGCATACATCCCAATATCTAACCGTACCCCAGCCCGAAAGTATACACTTGTGCACATATTCACTGACTTAAAATTAAATGAACCCAGGCTTTTCTTCTTCAATTAATGTAACAGTAAGAATATCTTTGCCCCACCTGTGCACTCCTGCTTCTAAAGGGCATAGAGCAAATGTCATGCACTAACAGCCTGTGGTTTTATATATATATATATCAAAGTTCTCTTTGCAAGGAAATGGAGTGCATGACAGCACACTTTGGTCAGGAGCGCGCAAGTGCATACTTATAGGGAAGGGTGTGTGGAAGAACAGGGCGAGTTTCCAGGAGGAACGTGAATAATCATCAAATGTGGGGGTTGGGGGGTGAAAACAGAAAAACGACATTACACAGCCATTTTTCTGCTTCCTGCGTTGTCATCTCTGCTCTTTTACAGTGATGACAACAAAGGATAAATGATGAAAATGTAGCACTTTCTCATTGAAATATTGCCGTCAAACTACAAAACGATGACAGCAGTGGAAACATCTTGAATTGGAGAATCTAGGGTTTGTACTCCCTCTGTCAGCCATATCTCTGCAGGCAACTTCATTAGGCACTCTGGATCTTAGTTAAATTCCTAAAATGTCATGTGAGTACAAACACTATGTTGCAACAAGGGATATTGTTAATAGAAAGGGCTTTTTTCTATCATTGAACATTACAGTAGCACCAATGCCTACTTTTTTTACGAATACATCAATAAGGTTTCCAGTTGGGACTCAAATGCTACTAAAATAGGCTTTGCAGCTGCATATCTTTGCAGCTACATTTCTCAGATCTAAATATTTAACAACATGACAATGATATGGGGGGAAAAAAGATCCTTTTCACTAACTATCCTTTCTCAGCTAGTGAAAGTTAGCTGTTAGCTAGCAGGCTCATTTACCAATGCAAAAGGTGTTTATGCTAACGGCTAAAAATATTCAAAGTCAGAAGCTGCAACCAAAGTTGTTATATTATGACACTTTATACATCAGGAGTAGTTGACCCCCAAAATGGCTGTTAGAGGGCACAGCATAACACCTTGCAAGGCCTCTGTTTTTCAATTTAAAATTACATTTGCCTCTCACCTCCAGCGCCTTGTTTGTCTGTGGTTTAACAGCAATGTACTGTACTCTGAGAAAATCCTACATTGGTTGAATTAAAAGATACTGTGTGTGTGTGTGGTGTGTGAGTGAGTGAGTGAGCGAGTGAGTGAGATGCTTTTTCAGCCTTTTGACACAGTGACCTCTTGTGAATATTTAGTCAAATTGGTGAGTTGGATTTTTTCATTTGCTTTTGACTCACCTTTAGTGCAAAATTGATTTAAAGATTGAGAGAGAAACATGAGACATGTTGATAAAACAGCCGTAGCTACACATTTATGCATGGGCGGATTGGGGTCTATCCAGGATCAAACACATAACTGAGACTGTAATTTAAACATGACCTAAAGTCAAGTCATCATGACCTTAAATAAAATTTCAAAAGTACTGATTTGAAACTTCTGCTCATTTTTGTCATGCAAAATAGCCTTATTTGTGACTGCTAAGCCCCAGTCCTGATATTTAAAGAGAAACTATTGAGAAGAAACTTGCAAATGCCAATAGTTTGTTTTTCTTTTATTTCTGTTTACCTCAAATGTCACTCATGTTCTGTCTGGCTATACATAAACACTGTGTAATCTGTTGCCAGTTCTGCTCAGAGCTGTATAAAGAGGTTAGACATTGGAGATTTTCATTGACTGGGGCTGGATACAGTTTATCTTAATAAAGCTGGGATTTGGTGCAAGCATTGGCGCTGTTGGATCTGTTCATACCTTGCATCTAGCATCTTACCCTGGTATTCAGGCTTCTTGTTTTTCTCATGATCACCTCACATCCATCTAAAGTACTAAACTGAAGGTCCGTACACTTTACTTGTGTTTTTCCATTTTGTTCAACTTTATACTTAAACTGCACTACATTTCAGAGGGAAGGCAATGTATTTTTACTGGTTCAATTTCAGATTAATATTTTACTTGTATGACAAATGATCAGTTTCTGTGGTTATAAATGCTAACAATAGAATATGCGAGTGGACTTTCATTATGAGAGAATAGATCACTTAATTAACAGTTCAAAACTACTAGCAAGCATGGAGTCTCTGGAGATTCACAGTGGTTTGGAGCTGGACACCACCCACAATTGTAGACAGTTGTTGGCCTCCATCCACACGTCTGTCCCCCCTTTGTTAAATCAAGAGGCGTAGGATTAAACCTCACCTCTGACCACGGACACTGCTTTACTAGCCTCTACGACCCATGAACTAAAGAAATCTAGTATTTTGTGTGATTGCCGAGGTTAGGAAGTCACCTCAAATCACATTTGATCGGATATATTTTTTTATATTTATATACAGTAGGCAGGATGAGTTATCAATACTTAAATGTTTTACAGGAAGAGAAAAAGTGACTTTAAAATATAAATATGTAAAAAAATATATATATATTTATGCATCTGGCATATACCAAGAGATAACTGAATAACGCAGGCATGAAGGATAGGAACTTAAAACAGTTACTTTGTCAGCTTGCTAACACAGTAATGTTAAATGTCATCATATTATGTGAAACTAAATGTAAAATTCTAAATGTTACCCGAGACACGACTACAATGCAAAACTAGTATGTGCTATGAAGAAAATGCTTTTTTTGTAATTGTTGTTTAGATAATTCTCACATTGTTCAAATTCTGTTACTCAAAGCTGTTACTTAACACACTGAAATGTTTAAAATTCCAGCCAAGCAAAGCTTTAATATGAGCTGGGATTATGCAGTTGAAGAGTCCTTGCTTTTTACACCAAAAATCCTTTACTGGGCTCAGCATGTTGAAACAAAGTTAACTGAAAACCTTGTGATGTGGAAAAATGCTGCTTTTCTGAGCTCATTACCTTTGTGGTTTTCTTGACATGCTGCTGGTGAGCAACGGTTTAACATTGTTTCTCACTGAACTAAAGACCTAAATATATTTTATGTAGAATTCAACAGTGAAACAATTTGCTTTGTCTGTAATTTAGGAATGGAAGTCTTTATTATGGTGTGCAAATGATTCATCATACTTATACTTAAGTTCACATAGCTTCGATGCAGTTTTAATGGCACAACAATGCAGGGCCACCTGAGGTTTGCACCAGTATTATTCACTGTATTCATAAGCTACTTAATACGTAATAAAGAGGAAAATAGTCCTACTGTATAAATAATCCTACTTAGGAGGAAAAACATTATTCCCTTTGAGTTACATATTTTAAAATTTGAGTGAGTTGGTAACAGAGGAATAGTATGTACTACTACACCTCCTTCCAGACTCTGAGAGTGTTTAACAGGAATTTAGACTCAAACCCGCAAGACTTGAGACCGATTGGGTGGCCGTCTGTTGTGGTCCAGATCAAGACCACTTGAACCATGCTCTTAAATTAGCTGTAGTATAGTGTTTCTACCAGTGGGCTGAGTTTAGCCCCCTCAACATGAAGATTAGTCTTTCACTCTGTGGATAGGCTTATGATATAGTCACTACCTTTCTTGGCCACATGTAGTTTTTTGGACAAATTAGATATCTCAGAAATTTAGCATGTGAATAGTAGTGTACATTTTCTAGCATATTGTGTGACCTCCCCCCCAACCGGTAGTACAGTAAAACAGGAGAACGTAATTGTAATCTGGCTTTTATATTATATTATTCAGTAATTTGTTGCAAGTTACACTAGTTTTCAGATACATTACACCTGTTCAACTCTTCATTTGGCTTTAAAAGTATCTGAGATTCTCCTTGTACTATGCATAGTTGTGCATGTTTTTGTGTGCATAGAAAAAGTAAAATGTGTTTAAATCCTTTGCTTAAGAAGATAATTCTCAGTAGACAGATTATTAAAAGCACAAGTCCTGCATTCAAAACCTTTTGTGCATGGTTTTAGTATAAAGTTACCGAATATTGTTGAAAACAACAACTTCAGTATCATATCAGCTGCCTCCTAAAACCCACATCAATCGATTTGCAATCAAGAATCGAAATGTCAAAATCACAAGTACTGAAAGAATGTTTGTGAGGACTTTTACCCTCAGTGACACCGAGACAAGGTCCATTATAGAGGAAATACTGGAGCAAAGGCCAAGACTGGGGTCAGACTTAAGGTTGGGCAATGGTTATTTTTAGTACAGACGCACACATTTACAAGACAGTGTCTTCTTAAGTTGCATTCTTTACTATATTACCATGTAGTGTTGCATTCTGTGTATGAAAAGTGCGTATTGGTACAGGATATGATTTTTGCATATTAATCATTTTAAGTGTGTAATCCTTCCAATTTAATTGTTCCTCACTGTTTTCCATAATTTCACAAACCAACAAGTACACCCTTTGACAGGGGACACCATGTCCTTGCCCAAGCGTATAGCAGACATAGCTGCTTAACCAGACATAACTACCTTAGGCTTGGCTCAAGCCTCACTGGCTTCATTTTATTTGAATTGCCTGCTCAATTTTCCAGCTGCCATTCCTGCTTATATAGTTCATCTTATGAATAGCCACTAAGGCAAATCCTCCATTATTAGTTGTATAATTTCCCAGGTATTCTCTGATAATGACCATCTGGTGACCTGGTGCAGCCAGAACAGTCTGGAGCTCAACGCTCTGAAGACAGTGGAGATGGTCGTGGATTTTAGAAAGAGCCCAGCCCCACCCTCCCCCATCATCCTGTGTGACTCCCCAGTCACCACTGTGGACTCCTTCCGCTTCCTGGGCACCATCACCTCCCAGAACCTCAAGTGGGAGCTGAACATCACCTCCATCATCAAAAAGGCCCAGCAGAGGATGTACTTCTTGCGGCAGCTGAAGAAGTTCAGCCTGCCAAAGACAATGACGGTGCACTTCTACGCCTCCAGGACTCTGAGGCATGCAGGAAAGATTGCAGCTGACCCATCCCACCCCGGACACAAACTGTTTCAGACTCTCCCCTCTGGCAGCAGGCTGCAGTCCATCAGGACCAGAACCTCTCGCCACAAAAACAGTTTCTTCCCGTCTGCAACTAGCCTCATGTCTCTGCACATGTAAATACTGTTTCGTCTCGTGTCACAGACCTGGCACGTTGCATATATTTGTTGTTGATTGTTGATCTTTGTTGTTGTATATTTTTATGTTGTCAGTTTATATATTAAAACGTACACAATATTCTCTTCCATTACGTTACTTCTGCATGGCACAGACCCAGAATAATGCACATGTATATATCTGCAACGTTGTTCTTCCATTCTCCATCGTCAACCGCTTATCCTGTGTACAGGGTCGCGGGGGGGCTGGAGCCTATCCCAGCTGACATTGGGCGGGCGTTCTTCCATTCTATATTTATATATTTCTACATTTATTTAATGTCGACTGTATATTTGTCTACGTGTAGCACCTTATCACCACAGCAAATTCTTCGTTTGTGTAAAACACTACTTGGCAATAAAGCTACTTCTGATTCTCATAAACATACCTTTAAATTATAATAATAAATATAATTATTGATTCCTTTGAAAAATATATCAATAATAACATTTTATAAATACAAAACGTGGGTGGCTGCATCCCTCCCAAACTTGTTCAGTACTTTGAAAAATATTTGCACCAATGAACAGCCCTGAATATTTGGCTGGCCTGTGTCACATGACTGTGGAAACCTATGTGACATTAGAACTGCTCATGCAACCGCACACAGTCGCACACTTTAAACTTGTGGCAGAAAGGAAATGTAATGGGCCGTGGTGCTGCTTTTCTCTTAAAACACAGCAAGATGCACTATTTGTGACAAGAAAATGCCACAAATCATGGAAGATGCCCAGTGGTTCTTAACCTGGGGGTTGGGACCCCCCTGTGGGTCGCGACCTGGTCCCATGGGGGTCGCGAGAATACTACTATAGACAGAAAAATAGAAAATAAATTACTTAAAAATAACTAAACGGACTAGTTGTGAATGGAATCACTTTGGGTGGACACTGTAAATATTTTGCACAGTGTAATCCAGTAGGTGGCGGTAATGCCAACCGCTATAAAACGGCAAAGAAGAATAAGAATTTTAAAAAGGCAGCGTTAAGTTAGCTAGCTCATGTTGTAGGATGGAGGTGTATGTGTGTATGCGTGTGTGGTGTTGTGGGGGGGCAGTCGCAAAATATTTTCAACCTTAAAAAGGGGCCGGACTGCCAGAAAGGTTAAGCTTTATGTTGTTGGTATTTTAATTTATTGTATTCATATTTATGTTCCAATATTTATTTTATTATTATTTAATCATAGGATTTAATCATAGGATCAGGTGACACGGTGGTGCGGTGGTTAGCACTGTCGCCTCACAAACCGGGGGGTTCAAACCCCGGTTGCCCTGGCCTTTCTATGTGGAGTTTGCATGTTCTCCCCGCGGTTGTTCGTCTATGTGTGGCCCTGAGATGGACTGGTGACCTGTCCAGGGTGCCTTGCGCCCGATGTCAGCTGGGATTGGCTCCAGCCCCCCCCCTGCGACCCTGTATGCAGGATAAGCGGTGGACGATGGATGGATGGATGACATACCCATTTAAGAAATGATCAGTATCAGTATCCTTAAAATGTGGGTGTCACCCATCCCTACTCCATGTAATTAATTAATATAATTGGCTTAATAGGCATTTTTATCTGAATGCCTCAGGAATAAGGCCACGCCATTTCGTCCATTATCCAATCACATCACTCATCCAAGGGGCGGGAGCTGCTGCAGCCAATAGGAAAACAGAATAAATCGGAGTTGGACCCGCCCCGTCGTGTGAACTGGTTTGAATGTGGCTTCGATGATAAAAACGAGCCGTCATGAATTTGTCCCTCCCTCTCTGCCTCTGTTCGTCGGCTAGGCTGCCGCTGCACTCAACTCCCCCGGAACAAAACACCAGAAAAGGACCATGTCCGAGAAACTTAACTACAAAGTCGGTCAGTGTCAAAGTTTATTGTTTTAACTGTGCTTGTAACTTGAGTTCCGTAAACGGGTGGCCGTTCACTTGCTAGCTAACATGCTGTTAATTTTTGAGACAATCTTCATGTCGAGAAACGTTAACGGCTCTTCTAGGAGACGGATTTAGCTTAAAAGCTAATCATGCAACGAAACAAATGTAGTCAGATGTTTATGATTGATTTGTTACTAATCCCAGGGTTTATATTGTAACGACAACTCTGCTCTGTTTCCGTAAATGCTAAGGTTAATTTGCTAGTTTGGGGTAAATTGTATGATGTTACATTCAGTTAGCAGGTTGTTTACCATGTTTGTTAGTCGTTAGTCATTATAGCATGTAAATTTCCACTTTTCGACACTCGCAGAATGAAGAGTTTGTTTAAATCTGGGAATGAATCGACATGAAACAGTCGAAACTTACTAGCGAGCATGGGCTTCTCTGAACAGAAACGACATCTCTCTGGATATTGTAGTTTATAATCGGAGCCGGAGGTGTACTACCCCTCGGCTCGGACTGTGTTTGCATACTACAATTCCCATGATGCCCTGCACGTCACCGCCACTTTCTCCATGAGTGACGGGAGCAGGCGACTGAGGTGCGCTGTATGTAACTCGCGTACCGTAGTAATGCAGAGACTACACGTGGTCTGCACGTACAACATCTTTGAGAGCTGAATGCTCTGAATGATTGATTGATTGAATAATGTAGTTGTGGTGTTAAACCAGTCATTTTATTGCTTAAGGTGTCTTTGTTTGGCACCAGAAATGGAGAAGCATCTTTTTTATGAGGAGGGGGTAAATGTACACGCTGGAAGATGCAATGCAGCTAGAAATCAAAAACTGTGTTCATTTAAAAATATATCAGAAAATGCATGTAAAATAGGAGATTTAAATAACTGCAATTGTAATGCATCGTCATTATAAGTGAGTGTTCGCCTGCGGGTCTGTGCGTGTGAATCGGCTGGTTAGAAGCAGTTATACAAGGTCCTGATAACCGATAGCCGTGGAGCAAAGTCCACACGTTCTTCATTGACTACATGGTAATATGTTCAACCTGACAAAGTGACTGCCCCCTCACATCCTGACATGTTGATTGGTCCAGTCTTATATTATGTAATAGCAGTGTATCAGTGAAATATTTGATCTGTAGATCAATCCTTTGCCTTGGCGTTTTGCCTCGTGAATTTTCAACTACAATTCTGATTCTTTATCTTATCTTTGGTTTGCACCACAGACCAGAAATATCAAATGATCAAGCAGCATTATGTTAATTATACTGTCACTAGTGCTGCAGCTCTTTGAACATTTGAATGTCTTGAGTTTTCCAGCATTTTGGGACACTTATATAGACTAAAGGATTAGTTGAGGAAATAATCTGCTGATTAATTGAAATGATTGCTAGTAGCAACCCTGTATTCCATGTCAAGTATTACTTATTAAACATATGTTTCTTGAAATCTTAAATTGCTGAAGATCTCAGTGTGACACTGGCTTGAACAGAGCATAAAAGATATTTTAATCCTCTTTTCAAAGGACTTGGCCGATTTGCGCTTTTTCTGCAAAGTATACCTCGCTCAGAAGGGCACTCTACCTGTGGCCATAAACTACAACAGGTCTTTGTTGGATATCAGCACTTTAAATGCTAATACTTTAGTGTTTTTTTTGTAGTTGGTCTAGGATGGGGTTGAACCCCAATACCTGTCAATATTGGTGTTCTGCTCATGTTATACAGGAAATACAGAAGGAGTCACATCCTCAAGAGACTTCACTCACTGACTTTTAGTTTAGTCACTACTTTGACCTCACTGAACTTCCCTAATCCTCTCTCTGGCTGGTCAGTTCAGTGCAGGTAGTCCGACTTAGGTGTTTGCACAGGCAGTAGCCTCTGTGGTAGTGGTGGAGCTTGAGTTGTACTTGGAACTTCCATCCTGAACCCTGAGGTTTTCCTGCATTGTAGAGCTTGCAGCATCACTTTCTTTTGTAATTGTAGTTAAGATGTGACCTTTGCTATGTTCGTGCCTAGATGTCGTCGTGGTAGTGGTGAAAGTAAGTGAGGGCTCTTAGAAGTTGTTGTTCCAGCTCTTGAACACCAACTCTTGTTCGTACTTGTTCTGACGTGTGTAAGAAATAAACCTTGAACAACCTGTTGCTATGTTGCAACAGTCACAATGCAACTCAGCCGCTTACAATTAGGAACAATTGCTTATTGATTTTAGCTTACTTTGCCATGTTTCAAATGTATAATTACACTTAACAGTATAAAATAACTGTTAGTTATTATGTTTAATTGGTTATTAAATGCATCCTGGAAATAAAAAAAACTAAACTAAAATGTAATCAGAGTTAAAATGATTAAAAAAATAAAAGTTAACAAAACAATTTACTTGTACAGTGAGTTGCTAGTTCAACTTTTTACTGGCCCCGGGCCATCGGGCCACCGTTATTGTCGAGCCCTGTGTTCTTTATAATACGATTGCTATCTATCTCTTAAACGGCCTCTTTGTAACGACGCATCGACAATGAAACTTTATGTTGATAACTTCGACGTTGTTGACTAATCGTTGCAGCCCTGTTCTACAGATATGTCATATTCAAAAAGGATTAAAGAAACTCCCCTGTGAATCGAAAGCTTTAGGTGACAGACCTGCAGGATCAAGAAGCTTGGTGGGAATTTGTCTATTGTAATATTTATATTTTTGTTCACCTAACATCCCGCTGTCATCTCCCCCTCTCTATCCTAGCTGACATCAGCCTGGCCGAATGGGGGCGTAAGGCCATCAACATCGCAGAGAATGAGATGCCCGGTCTGATGAAGATGAGGGAGCTGTACGGTCAGTCCAAGCCTCTGAAGGGTGCACGTATCGCTGGCTGCCTCCACATGACCCTTCAGACCGCTGTGCTCATCGAGACCCTCACCGCCCTTGGAGCTGAGGTGACATTTACCAGCTGCTTAAACATATTTAGTTATTGAGAGAACATCCGGTGAGCATTGATGTCTTTCTACTGTAACAGCTGTGACTGGATGATTAGAGTGAACTAAAAAAAAACTATTTAATAAATCCTTCAATATTAATAGATTTGAGATTCTTTGCATTTAAAGTGTAAATTACAGTGACACTTTCAAACGTAGGAAGGATTTGGGCAGATTTCATGCTGGATGATAAAATGCTATTTAACCTAAACCCTATGACGTGTTTAAAAACTCAAGTAAAGACCTGAATTTACACACAACGTTTAAAGCTACCAGAGTCTGAACTGGTGTAGAAATGGTTTTCAATGGCAAGGAAAGATGAGTTATACAGGGGGGCATTAAAGGTCCAAAGAACAAAAACGCAACATAATCCATTCCTCTTAAATCACGCGGCCCAAACTTATTTTCTCTTGTACAGTGGTGAGAGTGGACTTTGTTTCTACTCCGTTCAAGTAGCATCTTTTGGTTGTACATTTGGGAGACAAAGTTAAACTTTTCTAGGGGTTGAAAACCCAACAGTTTGTGTTTGGCTTAGCTACTCTTTAGCTTTTTTGGTTTCTTCATTCGTGTGAAGCATCACGTACAGTTTGTGTGAAGTATAGGCCAGTAGGTTATCAAATATTACAATACCGCTAAACATTTGAACAAATTATCAGTTGTGGCATAAATGTGTTTAGATTATTAGTCGATTCATCTTCATCAGAGAAGAGAGCCTTTATTATTTGGTGTACTGATGACACCGTGCAGCTTCTTTTGTAGCAGGAGCTGCCCATTACAAGTTCTGGTATATTCTGCCTTGCTAAAGTACACTACAGCAGTAGTGACGGAGGGAACAAGTTTATTGCAACAGAGTGGGGAGGCTTCTCGCTCTGTCTGCCTCAAGGCCGCTTTGATCTGTTATCATGTTGGTTTTATGTGTCTGACCAAGACTGGTTTTGTCTTGTGGGAACCTGCGCTCTGAGAACCAACAGAATAAATAACCTGCTCCTCTCAGCTCAGGGATAACAATTAATTTGTCCTAATGTAAATGCAGACTGAGACCAGGCAAGGAAACCAGGAGACTGTAAACACTCATCCTAACTTTGTCTTCTCTCAAAGATTAACCATAAATATGTCACCTGATGCCCTATCAAAACACAGAATCTGGGAAAAAAAACAAATTTCATAGCATAGCGCCATACAAAGCACATTCACTAGCTCCTGAAAATCTAAGGTGTTCACACAGTTTAAAATATTGCGTTAAGATGAGTTTTAGATGGTAATCACCAGGTATAATTATTGCTCATTGCATGTTTTCATGCCCCTTGAGGCGTTGCAGCTCAACTGTCAGTGTTGCAGCTGTGTCATAAGGTGGCAGAGAGAAAATGGCAGTAGTCTGCACTGAGACTCTACAACACACTGAGGACTCGGAGTGATTCTCACCGCCAACAGTTTAACACACAAAGTGTACAGTTTCATCTTTAAATTAGCCCTTGAAATGCATGCAACGAGGTAGTCACTGGTACAAACTGTCATTTATTAACATGTCGTTTACATGTTTTACAAAATTAGGTTACTGCAGAGCTCATCAATAACCAGGTTACTGAAGTTCATGTAAATACACCGAGTAATTGGATGTTTCAAATGAGCTTCATTTATAGCTTTAGTTAACTGCTAGTTACTATTATCAAAGTCCTTATAGGCAAGTCATGCCTCCGGGCAGCTATGTCAGAACAACAAGACCAGGCTCCTGTCTGAGTGAATGGGGAGAGAGCCAGAACTGCACTTTCACTGGTCGCCAGGAGATAAAAACTACATGAATAGAATCACCAGTAAAACCGCTGTAAAGGTTTGACAACTTTGTGCCCCAAAATAAGGTTTAAAAAGCGTTTTTCACGAACGGTTATACTTCTATTATGCATGTGTCACTACTACAACGTATGCGCAGTCGAAGTAAAACGGACCCTTACGTCTGTGGAACCACACTGTCGGTTGAAATATGTTTCAAAAGCAGACGATTAGCTTTCTAGTAGGAGGGGCGGGATAACCGCCATCTTTGCCGTTACAGGCTTTCCCCATAGAGTTGTATTGAGGATGTGATTGAGTGGCGTGTCTCTGCTATTGTATTCCAAAGTCCAAAAATGAAGGGAAAGTCAGAAGCTCCACGAGTCTCAACTCTGTATCTTTTCTTTCGCCCCCTTCTCACACTCTCTCGTCCTCCTCCTCCTCAGGTTCAGTGGTCGAGCTGTAACATCTTCTCCACTCAGGATCACGCTGCTGCTGCCATCGCAAAGTCTGGCGTTCCAGGTAACACACACTACCTGTGTATACTGTATGTGAACTATAAAATGACCTGATCGTCAACAAGCTGTTATGACTTTCTAGCTGTGTCAGCAAAAAAATACTTTACATTCAACTAAATGTGTAAAGTGTGTCTGTGGTTTTAAGTGTTTAAATAGTGTATCCACACCATACTAATACACACTACTGTAAACAAACAAACAAATGAAGGAGAGATTGAAACGTTTTATTCAGTGTGGGTGGAGATCTTGATTAAAAGTGACATTAAAATGTGTGGGATACAATGTTTCTACTCAGACTTAGTCAGCGTAGTGTGGATATAGTCTGATGTTGTACCAGGTAATTTCCATGTGGGTGTCCCGGTATGGCAGTTGGTGCCAACTGTTAGTAGAAAGAGTCTCAAATCATAAGGCTGTTTTTAAAAACACAATTTAAAGGTTTCAGTGTCCAGCGAGGAAACAAAACTACAGGAATGTCATTTAAGGTCAAATATGAGGATATTGGTCACCATATTCTGTGTGTCAAATAATTTAATGCCCCTTGAGGCGTTGCAGCCCAACCATCAGTGTTGCAGCTGTGTCACAAGGTGGCAGAGAGAGAATGGTGGTAGTCTGCACTGAGACTCTACAACAAATTGAGGACTCGGAGTGATACTTTCCACCGACAATTTAGATTCACTGCCCCTAGGGGGTGAATATCCTTAAATGAATCTCAGACTTATTTGCTTGCTTTCTTTTATGTAGTGTATGCGTGGAAAGGTGAGACCGATGAGGAGTATGTGTGGTGCATCGAACAGACTCTGTTTTTCAAAGACGGCCAGCCCCTCAATATGATCCTGGATGACGGAGGAGACCTCACCAACATGGTCCACCAGAAGTATCCCAAGCTGCTGGCGGGTTGGTTTGTTTTACACACCTGTGCACACACAAAGTTTTAATATGAAGTAGCTGTGTATTGTCTCCCCCTGTTCCCTAGTTGAAGTAGGTTTTAGAAAAAGGCTTAAGATCTCATTTATAACTAACTGATTTCATTGTTTTATCACTGACATGTTGGAAAGGACATGGAGCCCTTAGTGGCTCCTAAATCTTGGCTTGTAGTATTGTAACCAGATTTTTGTAACTGTGGTGAGATGTCACAGTAGCTTAGTTCTAGCGTCTTCACTATTTTACCCAGTTTGGTAGTTAACCCGACACATTTCTGGGTCAGGACATTTAATGTTATAGCTGCAGAAGAGGTCTGGACACTAGATGGCGATGGTTGTCTGATGCAAGCTGGTTCATACAGCAACTGTAATTCAGTCCTGATGTATCTCAGGAATGCCTGGAAGGAATTTCTCAAGTTGATAACATATTTAACGGATTGTCATACAATGACGTGGTGACATTTGGCTTTGTTCAGACTGCAGGAAATAGATTTTCTTTCCTCAAATCAGATGTTTGAGAAAGGCTGTCAGCACTGTTATTTGCAAGTGAGCAGATTGGATATGTGTGTCCAGACATCACCAACCCATCTGCATAAGTTGCTGTGTTATGGTGGAAATGTTTTATCTTGCTTTACAAAATGTTTTCACGTTGTGGCCATTAAGGCAAAATATACCAGGATCATTTTCAAATTTTACAAGGTATTTCTCACCAGATATTCTTTGTTTGTTTATATTGTTTGGTAAAGCAATAATATGCTTGAATAAATGCCCCTTGAGGCGTTGCAGCCCAACCATCAGTGTTGCAGCTGTGTCATAAGGTGGCAGAGAGAGAATGGTGGTAGTCTGCACTGAGACTCTACAACAAATTGAGGACTCGGAGTGATACTTTCCACCGACAGTTAACACGCGTTATGTAGTATTTACATTCATAAAGCCTGTTCTTAAATTACTCAGTGAAACATGCATAAGAGTAATTATAGTAACCATCTACTTGCAATGACACTCATAGTTCACATAGTTGACATTCATGACATGAACACACTTAACTCAGCCCACTTTGCTTTACTCCTGTAATGTACCCCCTTGCGGAATATTTTTGGGGCAGATGAAAATACATGTTATAGATATTCCATACTTACGTGACCTTGTATTTTCAGGTATCCGTGGAGTCTCTGAAGAGACTACTACAGGTGTCCACAACCTGTACAAGATGATGAAAAAGGGCGAGCTGAAAATACCCGCCATCAATGTCAACGACTCTGTCACAAAGGTAACCTCCTCTTCAGCTGCATCCCGTAGGGTCAATTAGATGAGTGGGCAGAAATGTATAATAAATCTCATCTGTGGAAACATTCATTAATGAAAGCATAGTGTTAAATACCACCGCAAACATGTTTGTTGAATAAATTAGTTTGTCTGTAAAATGGTGGGTATTTTAAGTGTTTGTTGGTTTTCTTCACCATATAGGATTCAAACTGCAAAAAGCCCTCCTAGTGGACTTTTTTAAAATCTCAGTATTGCACAGTTTTGTATTGAGTGAAATGTTTACAGTAATTGTAAAGCTAAATTGAATGGCCCTGAACTAGAGGCCATGGGGTTCCTCTGATTTATGTAGATTTATGATAACATCTTTGAATTTGATACTAGGCCATTAGTTGGGACTCATCTGTCTGGAAAAAGCTTGACATCCTGTTGACTAATATGGAATATATTCTGTCTCCCTTCTCCTTGCAGAGTAAGTTTGACAACCTGTACGGCTGCAGGGAGAGCCTGATTGACGGTATCAAGCGAGCCACTGATGTGATGATTGCGGGTAAAGTTGCTGTGGTGGCGGGCTATGGTGACGTGGGTAAAGGCTGCGTCCAGGCTCTGCGTGGGTTCGGAGCCCGTGTCATCGTCACAGAGATTGACCCCATCAACGCCCTGCAGGCCGCTATGGAGGGTAGGCAATGACAGCCAGAACAACATTGTGTTGTCAGTTACGCTGGCATTTACAATTCAAATCGTGCCTTGAGCCTGAGCTTCAGAACTGACAAGAGTATACCCAACATCATTTATGTAAAAATGTGAAATTTTAGGTTGAGCTTGTTAATGATTGAAATTTCAACAAAAGCCTCACTTCAAAGAGAAACTCATTTGCGACATTTAAACGCAAATTACCGTCATTCTATAACTTGTGCAGTGTAAAGTCTTCAAATCTGCTCTTGGTTCAGCTTCTTTGCTTAAATATTCTCACTTCATTATATGGCTGGGCAATAAAACAATAATGGTAATCATCGCAATATAATTTTCCTCTAACAAATGTTCAATATCGTCTTATCTGTTTTATTTAAATTATTAGAATCACAAACAAATTAACACTTCATTTTTCTATTAAGATGTTTTATATTGTCAAGAAAAGGGACTGAAAAGATATACTAATATTTTATATTTTCTTGGAAAAAAGATCTTATAATTGTTTTGAATGTTTTACCTCCGATATGAGAAGTGATCCACTGTTTGGCATAAAGTGTTCATGGAACAAGTGTCACGTTCTGACCATAAAGCATAATTTACACACACAATTAACCATCTGGCCCTTCAGTTTTTATTGCGGGGCAAAATTTGCTTTTAAACTCAAAAGCAATAATAATTTGACATTTATCGTGATAATTATCAATATGGAATGATATGAAATGTTTTTATCGTGATAACACTTTTGGCCATATCACCCAGCCCTACATCATTATAACCAGTCCACCTCTCTCTTCCACTGCGCTCAAAGTTTTTAAACATCTTGGACTCAGAGGCTCCACAGTCGCACCTGACTGAAGGTATAAGTTCCACAGCAATGTAGCAAATGTAGAAATCACTGCTGGAGGATCACCATAAGCATTTTAGTATTTAGCCAAACACAGCATGCAACAACTTGGGTGTGTTTTTGATTTCTGTCATTTGGTGTGCTCCAGCAGATGGTGACTAAGGTACAAACAACTTTTCTTTCTCTTTTTTTTTTTTTTTTTTAAATGCCGAGGGACAAATTTATGCGTTACTGTGCGTGTTGTAGCTAGGGATGAAAGGGTAAAAAAAAATTTCATATCACGATTGTAGTGACCAAAATTATCACACTGGTATCGGTATTATCACAGTATAGTAAAAATGTGCCAAAAAAGATTAAAATGTACTGATAGACACACTGAAACCATTTCAACAAGTTTTTATATTGAAAACTGCAAATAAAATTACCATTTTGCATAAACATTAAAATAACAGCCAATACCTTTTTTGTAAACATGAAAACCATCTAAGTGTGTGTTGTCAAGATTTTATATTATATAGTTAATGCAATGACCTTCTTTAGAAGACAGTGACAGTAACTGCAATGAGCCCAACAACTGACATAAATAAAGAGCAGTCTGTCGCGTTTCTCCTGTTCTGACACTTACAACTAATTTGATACCTGCTGGATTTAAAATGCAGATTGGTTGACTAAACAGCGTAACGTGTTATCATGTGCAGTTGACAAATAGACTGCCGACACAAGACGCACACATCAGCAGAACGTTTAGCGTTTTTACAAGTACAGCTAACACTGAGAGCTTCAGTTTACACGCTCTTAGCAAGTCACACAACCCAAAGTTAACTCACCCTGCAGTCACTAAGGTAATTTTCTTCAAGTTTCCCTCAGCGCTCTCATAAAAACTAAAATACGACCAGACTTCAGAGTGACTGAAAAGTCTCTGCAGCACTGTCTTCTGCCCTTTTTGCCGAAGACCCAAACAAACCCACGTTGCATACTCTGCATGCACGCCTTCTTCTGGGAGACTGTCGCTAACTTTGGTTGATGCTGGACACTATTTGCCATGAGTTTATAATGGCATGATAATCAGGTTTGGTTACTGTGCCATTAAAATATGTACGGTAATAATAACCGTTGGGAATTTTACCGTGGGTTTATCGTTAAACCAGTAATCATTTCATCCCTAGTTGTAGCTACTGCACCATTTCCATCGCATTGCTTGTGCTTTCCCAAATGTTTTCGGGTACATCCCTAATTAGTTCACAATGTAAAACCCTCTTCTCTGTTGCACTGTAGGTTACGAGGTTACCACCATGGATGAGGCTAGCAAGGAAGGAAACATCTTCGTCACCACCACTGGCTGTGAGGACATCATCCTCGGACAGTAGGTTTCACCCTCTGATGTTTCTACTAGAACTGAAATGCTACTTTCATTAAAGTTTCATAAAGTGAAATTCAGTATGCTTGAAGTTCTTTTGAATCTATTTTTTGCACAATAACAAGTCTCATGTTAATAATTATGTGTTACCTTCAGTCACTTTGAGAACATGAAGGACGATGCCATCGTCTGTAACATCGGACACTTTGACTGTGAGATCGACATGAGCTGGCTCAACAAAAATGCTGCAGAGAAGGTCAACATCAAGCCTCAGGTAAGAGCTGAAAATGATTTATTGAAAAGTTTTAATACAGCAGGAATTTTTCATGCTTTATTTAACATTTTAAGCTCTCTGATGCTTAAATTCAGAGTTTGTTCTCTTTTGTGTTCTTGCTCAGTCTACGCTTGCCATCCATATCAATCGGAGTCTATTCTTTCACTGAACCATCACAACAGCAGTAATCCTCCTCCTTCTCCTCAGGTTGATCGCTATCGTTTGAAGAACGGTCGTCACATTATCGTCCTGGCAGAGGGCAGACTGGTCAATCTGGGCTGTGCCATGGGACACCCATCCTTTGTCATGAGCAACTCCTTCACCAATCAGGTATGAGTTTGTGTGAGCCAGAGAAGAGGAAATAAAAAGTGCTCTTTAGTCATGAGCATCATGATTTTTAAAGCAGCAACATTTCAATTTACAGCCCTGATGTCTTATTAGTATTATTAGGGCTGTGCAAGTTAACACATTAATTAACACTGACAATTATTTTATCGCACGTTAACAGTTTTTATTATTTTGAAAGTCCGTTGCTCACTGGCTCTGAATACACATACAGTCAAACGATGGGTCACAGGAGGGGTGGGATGTCTGTCAGCCTGCAAATCACTAACCTAAACATTCAGCGGAGGGAGGCTTCGGCAGACTACGTTGGATGCAGCGTGTGGGAGAAGTTAATAAACAAAAGCAAGACAAGTGAACAATGCCATGGCGAAGTTGATGGCTACACACTGCATGCTGATTTAGTAAAACTCTCAAACAGCGACGATCAGTCTCCAATCCTCCAATGATTTGTGCTGCGTGTCATGTACAAAAAGTTCAAGACAATTCAACTTCGGCGACGGGCATGTGCACGAGACGAGCACAACCGTGACCATTTCGGGGGAGCGCATCTGCTTGTCGCTACGCCTTGTGCTCGACCACTTCACCTCACTCTAATAGGGACACTTGCTCCTGAAGAGATTGTTTATGCTGCTCCCTGATTTTAAATTTTTTTTTTTTCTGATACCTGTTCAGGGAAAAAAAACAAGAAAACCGATTTTTATATGTTAACCTGTTGCTCAGAAGGTGCCTGTTATGATTGTGGCTCTGGACTATTAGCTTGTTTTAACAAGCTAGATAAAAGGTAATGCCCTGGCAGTGGCAAATAGCTTTGGTTTTATATTTGATTACATTAATGTTTAAGTTGAGATTTACAAGGATTTTTTTATTTATTTATTGCTACTGTGTAAAGGCAATGCTGCTGGCACCATAATTGTTTATAATGTTTGCAAACCTCATGTTATTGGACTTTCATGTGTATAGCAGTACATTTAAATTAAGTGTGCAATACACTACTTTAGAATTCAATTTTGCGCATAACAATGTGATTTAAAAAAAAATAAATTGTTTTTTGTTGCCCAGCACTAATGATCATAATAAAAATTATGATAACGGTGGCTGCATTCAGTGTGCTTTATTAAACTGTATGTGTCTCATCACTTTCCTGTAGGTCCTGGCCCAGATCGAGTTGTGGACGAACACTGACAAATACCCCCTGGGAGTCTACTTCTTACCCAAGAAGGTCAGAAGCCACACTATGTTAATGCGTTTGTATGTTAAACAGTACATCCCTTGGACAGCAATAAATTAAAACAGATTTTAGAAATGAATAGCTTTTGATCCAGCCCTCTCAAAGGCCTAAAATTATAAGTAGACGTTAATCATATTAGACTTGATTTCTTAAAAACAAACAAAAAAAAAAAAATCCAATTCTGCATAGACCTGACAGGGGGAAAAACTGCACATAGCAAGTTGTGGACCCTGGTTACAACTGCATGATGAAATTCCCATTGATTCAGTACAAATACAGTAGTATTTTACAAGTCGTTACATTCACATCCACCTCTAGTCTCCAGAATGAGCATGGCTAACTTGTGTAGATTAAATGCTGCCAGGTTTGCTATGCCATTTATTCATGCCTTGTGCTAAAACATACCGGGTTTTTATTTTCCTGCTTGGAGAAGCCAGTGTGGTCTCCTCTTCCCAGTTGGTTGACTTTAACAGAAGGGTCTTAAAACTTGATTCTGTGCCAACCATGTTGTAGAATCTTCACTTGCCAAAATTAATTTCCGCCTCTATTTTCCTGTATAAAATTTAATTTCAAGACCTGATTATCATCAAAGACCAACAGTTTAAGGAAGGGAAGAGTAATGTTGACATTTTTGAAAATTTTGAATTGTTTTGTTAAACAATATTCAGGGTTGTAACCGATTATAGACAAAGCTGTCACTTCCTTTTTAGAGTGAGCTTGGCAAAGTGTATTTTACTTAAGCCTGAAAAGCACAGAGAGGAAAAGAACTGCAGATTTGATTTATTTTATGTAAAAGGTCCATCAGAGGAGCGGGGTTCACAAGGTGGGCAAGAATTTTCAATCAGAGTGAAGAAACGAAACCAAACAGGAAGAAGGATCTGGTGGTGAATGCAACGGATTCAAGGTTTAATTGGTGCTTAAAAGCCTCAAAACAGTAACAAAAAAAAATGCCAAGAGAAGATGTGGCGCTTTAATAAGCGGGGTTATGCCCACAGAACATCTAAAGCCATCCAGTTTCTTCCATTTTTACACAAGTCCTTCACGTTCACTGAAATGCTGCTCCCTGTGTAACAAAATAGACAACAATCTTAAACAGGAAGGCTTAACAAATCTGTTACGCTTACTCTGAAATAGCAATTTCAAGGCATCACCTACGGCTCTGGGAAATTGACATTTGTATTTTCTTGTTTTAGAATAATGAACCAAAAAAACTAAACTATTATCCATAATGAAAACAATCATTAGTTGGCAGGTGCGTTTTCCATTTGGCGGCCAAATGTTGGAAGGCTACCCGCCACACACAAATATATTCGGCACATAATTTCTATTTGACGGTACCTATCAGCAGACCGGCGTTTATGTTAGAGGTGTGTTGCATTAATTGGTCCCCGATGTACTAAGGTATCTAAAATCATGTAACGCACGGATCAAGGGAGTTCATTAGTGTTTGTTCTTTTCATGTTACTTTTGTTTGATTGGAGTACATTTGTAAGGGGTGGGTGTTGGGACTCCGCTTTAATTTTGAGTAGCTGCAGTCTCTATTCATTCAAGTTGCACTGTAAATTTCCAGCTAAACTTTTAGAAGACCCTGCTCTCGCTCTCTCTCGCCTGTCATTCACCGGTCTTATGAGTTTTGCATGCATGCCATGCTGCCTTGATTTGCCCCCCCCCCCCCGGGGCGGAGACCATTTCTCTTCAGAAAAACCTGCTGAGACAGGGTGTTATATGTACGGCATCAGACAACTAAAATGCAATTAACAAATAGAATATGCATGAAAAGTGAACTAGTAAAAAAACATCTAACGGGAACTTTGCTCTCTCTAATGTCTTTGTCTCAATAGTTGGATGAGCAGGTGGCAGCCGCCCACCTGGATAAACTGGGGGTGAAACTGACCAAGCTGACAGACAAGCAGGCCAAGTACCTCGGTCTGGCCACCGAAGGGCCCTTCAAACCGGACCACTATCGCTATTGAGCCCCTTCTCCAACTGGGGAAGAGGAGGAGGAGGAGGAGAAGGTGTGGCAAGAAGGGTGTTGGTGTTTTGGTGTAGCAAGGTTTGGTGCGTGGGCACTTGGAGAGTTTGGCCAGGTTGCACTCAGGGTGCAATTTTTGTTTTAGACTTCCAAATTTCCACCTTTCAGGGATACAGACAATTTTGTGTTTTTTCGCTTTTACCTTTCATATCAAATGCTAAAGAAATGTATTTTGTAAGTTGCACCGTGTCTAGCCAAGTGATTTGGCACAGCTGACATTTGCAACAAACACCATGTCCTGCTATTAAGGTGAGATCAATTAATATCTGCCAACTGCTGCCGTTGAACCACTAATGTTTGGTTGAAGCTGGACTTTAGAGCCAAAAAAGTTTCCCCAGAAAACTGCATCGACCCAAAGCTTCCATTAGTAGCTTTTATATGGGAGTTTGTGGACATCAGGAGGATGCAAAAGGTTGTAAATGTTTTCTTCTTTAGACACAACTTAAAGCTACATCAAAGTATTTGAACTGAAAACACATTAGTATCTTATTTTGCTTCAACAAACCTACACACACCAATATCTTCAGTCCTCTGCTTTCTCTCTTTCTCATCAGTGCTCTGAAACACAATCAAGTACTACTGTAGAATTCCTTTGTCATTCCCTCTCGATTTATGGAATAAAATAAACCATTTTTCTATCTGAGCTCTCCTCTCCATCACATCACAGCTCAAGTTGGGAGGTGACGGAACAGTTTTTTTTTGTTTCTAAATGAATCGAGGCAAACGGTTCAGTGTACAGTGGCCTTATTCTGGTATATTCACATTTAATCCTACCCCCTTGTTGGCACTTAATGAAAACTGTACTTGTGAGAAGACTGGAAATGCTCAAAGTGCTAGGTTTTACTTTGTGTTCACTAATTAACAGGTTGATAAAGAGCAAAGAGAAGCACTGCTGCCAAAGAAAGATCATGTCTTGCCTGGTTTATAAAAGTCTTATTTCTTTTGCATAAATCTTTTTATCGTGATTTATTTAATTGACTTGAAGGGCCAAACACCCACGCTCCCCGGTTCATTTATTTCTCACTGTAGCCAGTCAGGGTAAAGTTCAAAGTGGTGGCCACAGTTCGCAGCGGTTAAAGCCGGAGTTCAACTGCTTGTAAAGGATGAATTGATTTGAAATTGTCAAGTTTGACGATGAAAAATTAAACACAACATGTTGACTCTGGATTGCTTTTGGTTTTTTCATTGTTGTGTGGTGATTCATATTTTATAACAAAGTAGAAGTCCTACTGAAAGTTAAATTGAGAATTGCAAACAAACCAAATCATATGCCGGTATCCTAAAAGGACAATTGCAACTTGGCTCTTTGTAGTCTTCATTCATATCAGTAATAACATACTCAGAGTTTTTAATAGCTGTGTGGAATCTGTGACGCAGCGAAAACGAAGTCAGACAGGTCAAACATAAGCAGTAAGGCGATAGTTTGAAACAATCCCCTGATTAGTAATTTTATTTGAAAGGGAAAAGAAACAAGCATTGTAAATGTAAGGACAGTTTAATAAATACAATCAATTTACCCACAAACCTCCTTTATAAGAGGATAGAGTTGGGTGAGTAGAGTCCTGGTCAAATCTGACTTTGTTCTTTCTATACTAAATACACTGCGTGCACAATTAAGTATTCTAAATGGAAATTATTTCTAATTGCAGTTGATTATTTTCAAGTGATATGTACTTGTGTAATGAGGGAGGGTGCGGTGAAACTAAATGACTCCTTTTATATCAAGTTGTCCATGATTAATAGGGAGCTTCATTACTTAAGGTAAAAGATTTAACTGACACTGAAAAGTCAAATTGTAAAATGCCATTCAGACAGATGTAACACTCGGCGTGGCCAATCAAACATTTTGTTGCAAATGGTCAACTGGGGTGCAAAAAGGGCCTGTGGCTGGCTCACTGGGTGGACTCAGGTGCCTGCAGGGTGGAGGAAGGGCCTCTTGTTAATGGCTGCTATCATTGAGATATTTGGACCTTTTCAGGTTGAAGATGGACTGAAACTCCACTCCCAAACCTACTGCCAGTTTCTGGAAGATACTTTCTTCAAGCAGAGGTCCCGGAAGAAGCCCTCTGTTTTGAAGAAGGCCATGATCTTTATGCCGGACAATGGTCCATCACATGCATCCAAGTACTCCACTTCTTGGCTAGCCAGCAAGGGCCTCAAAGATGCCCGAATAATGACCTGGCCCCTTTCCTCACCTGACTTGAATCCTGTTGTAAACTTGTCGGCCCTTCTCAAACTTCAGGTTTACAGTCAAGTAAGACAATGCATCTCTTTGAACAGCATTTGGGAGGCTGTGGTTGCTGCTTCAGTGAAAGCTGAGAGTGAACAGATTAAGAAACTGACAGACTCCATGGCTGGAGGGCTCCGGCAATTATTGAAAAGAAGGGTGGCTGGTTACTAAATATTTTTTGAAAGGCCAAAAAGTGTAGTTAAACATTCACCTTTGAGGTTGTTATATTTTGGATTAACAGTACTATTTGTTCAACCCTGAGGAATACAATTTGCCTAATAGCCTACTTGTGTAGGCAGTGTATAATATATAGGCTACATATAGTGAGGCATGTCATTACCCTTCTGTCTCTCCCCCCTCTTCTGGTGAATCTAGCTAAAAAAAAAAAAAGAAAACATTTTAAATATAGGGTTTCCTTAGGTAGCTGTGTAGCTACCTGAGGTGGTAAGCTAACCAGATCCTGATGCATTGGTAGAGGACCGCTTATATCATTAATTGGTGGAACTGCTGTGCAGTAGTTCCTCTAGCCCCCCATCCCCAATTGTAGAAATATTTTACTAGTCTTGTGCTATAAAACATGATAGGGAAACCCTGGAAAATCCCCAATACTGAACTCTTAGTCTGGGCAGCACAACTGAACAGGTGCTATCATCTTTAACTGAGCAAATGTCCTTACGCAGAAGTATACACATATTTAGTGCAGGAACAAGCGGCATTTTTTTGAAACGTCTTAAACTCTGAGCTTAACCCTGAGCTCTGGGTTGATTGAGCCTTAAACTCCAGGTTTTCGGTTCCAGAACAGCTGATCAGTTCAACTTATGTGCGTGGGGATGAAAAAAACAATCAAGAGCTCCTATAATACGATTCACTATGGCAATGGGTAAATAAAAAGCAGTCTCCATTTTAATCCAGTGGCGCTAGAAATATGAATGCGTGCCAATGCGGTCCATCATGACATTTATCTGAACAGAGCAAAAGGAGCGGGGGAACGAGGAAGGGTCAACAAGATTGCATTTTATTCAGCGTATTCTGCTCATTCAGCATTTAACAGACTTGAATTTCCTGAATTAGTGCTGTAGGCTGATTTAATATTGGGCTACATTTGTTTTTTTAAATAGGCCTGTAGGCTATTTATTCAGCTGTAACCTGCCGGGGACAAAATGCCGGTGGTAAGGCCTACCTGAAGATGAAAATGTGGATCAAACAGTTTACTCATGGATCTTTGATCGCAAAGTCCCAGGCTGACCCAGTAGCCATATACTCTAATGATTTGGAGTGGAAAATGTGTCTAGGTTCAAACTAGACCGTCATTTAAAAATTTTGTTCGATCGTTTGATGTTTAATGAAATGTTGTCTAAACACATTAAGACTACAAGCAGCTAATATTCAAAATCTCACTTTTAAACTAGCCCACATTTCACAATCATCTCCAACGTAACTATGACAGGTTGTTCCATCAGTGGGACTAATCACAAGACGACAAATGTCTTAATGTCTAAAGTGTTATTTAAGACAGTGTAGCCTATAGATTTTATTCTGAGCTGAGGATGAATCCATGACATCTGGAAATAACTGTCTCTGTCTTTAGGTCTACATTGATGACAGATTGATCATAGCTTAAGTTAGTTAGCTTAAGTTACTTTTTTGGACAATGCACATTTGTTTCTTGCATTGCGTGTTTTCCTTTTCCTTTTGTCAAACCATTTTCATTTGTTAGGTAACATTTCATAGTGCAAGTCATTTTACAAAACATTTTAAAAAATAGGATACAATCTAATGCAGTGCGGTTCTCAGGCATTCTGTGTTGCTTTCAGATCTTTTTCTCCTGTAGATCAATTTTTCTCATGTAATATCCCTGCTGAGGCAACACATATGCAGGGATGATTTAGTCTTCCCTCCTCTTATGTCATGTTAAAAGGGAGAGAACTGAAAGTTGGCCAAAGAGAAACTGTCAAAAAGTTGTTAATGTTCACGTTTTTGGGTCATTTTATAATCTCTAGCTTTTTGTGCTTTTTGTTAGCTGAAGTTTTTTGTTTTGTTTGTTTGTTTGTTTTTACAAATTATAATAATAATAATAATCCTTATTTGTAGAGCACTTTTCAAAAACAAGTTACAAAGTGCTTTAACAAGTGTAAAGAATAATACAAAAAAAAAGATAAGAGCATGAAAATTTAATATAAAATTAGTAAAATACAATAAAATAAAAGGGATAAAATAAAGTCAAATAAGATCGGGAAAAGCTCTCCTATAAAAGTATATTTTAAGAAGGGACTTAAAAGAGTTCACTGACTCAGCCGACCTGATTTCCTCGGGCAGGCTGTTCCAGAGCCTCGGGACTCTGGAACAGACAACAGACCTCTGCCCGAGGATCTCAAGGTACGTGCTGGTGCGTATGGGACTAAAAGGTCAGAAATATAACAAGGCGAGAGGCCATGAAGAGCTTTAAAAGTGATCAATAGAATTTTAAAGTCAATTCTAAAACATACTGGGAGCCAGTGTAATGAAGCTAAAATAGGAGTAATGTGGTCATATTTCTTTGTTCTGGTTAAAAGCCTGGCAGCTGAGTTCTGGACAGTCTGGAGTCGATCAATAGATTTTTGGGTTAAACAGGTGAAAAGGCTGTTGCAATAATCCAGGCGTGATGAGATGAAGGCGTGTAAAATGGTCTCGGTGTCCTTAAAAGTTAACATAGATCGAATTTTAGCTATATTTCTAAGTTGATAAAAACATGATTGAACAAGCTTTGTGGTGTGCTGCTCGAAATTTAAATTACTATCAAACCAAACACCAAGGTTCTTTGCCACAGGCTTAATGTGATTTACTAGGGAACCAGCAGATGGCAGTATTTGATTTGCCATCTGCTGGGACCCGATGACCAGGATTTCTGTTTTGTCTGAGTTCAGCTGGAGGAAATTATTTGACATCCATTTTTTAACTTCACAAAGGCAGTTGTTAAGTGAACTCAGCATTCCAGGGTCTGTGGATCTGACGGGCAAGTATATTTGTGTGTCATCAGCATAAATATGAAAAGAAATGCCATGTTTATGGATAATATGTCCAAGGGGAAGCAGATACAAGGAAAACATAATGGGTCCTAAGACCGACCCCTGAGGCACACCATATTTAACTGGACAGAATGAAGAGACATAGTTGTTTACAGACACGCAAAACTTCCTATTTGACAGGTAGGATGAAAACCATTCTAGAGCAGTACCAGAGATCCCCACCCAGTGCCTCAGTCTGTCTAACATGATGTTGTGATCAATGGTGTCAAAAGCAGCGCTAAGGTCCAGGAGTACAAGGACTGAGCACATGCCTTCATCAGCAGACATTAAAAGGTCATTGGTGACTTTAAGCAGGGCAGTCTCAGTGCTGTGGTACTTCCTAAAACCAGACTGAAACTTTTCAAATATTTTGTTATTTTCCAGCACAGTGAGCAGCTGTTTGGAAACAATTCTTTCTAGAATCTTTGCAATAAAAGGCAGTTTTGAAATTGGTCTAAAATTTTGTGGGAGGGAGGGATCTGAACCAGGTTTCTTTAAAAGTGGGTTCACGCAAGCCGTTTTAAAATAATCAGGGACACAACCAGTAGATAGGGAGCTGTTGAAAACAGAGATCAAATGGGGCCCAACAGAATCTATTACTTTTAGTAAAAATTTTGTAGGTATTATATCAAGTGGGCTGGAGGACACTCTCATTTGTGATACTGTTTTTAAAAGCTCAGACAAGTCGATGGGATAAAACTGGTTAAAACTCTGTTGTTGCTGGTGAGGAACCTCTGAGTAAGAGGCCACGGGGGTAATAGAGGCTCTGATTGACACCACCTTATTGGTAAAATAAGATAAAAACAATTCACAGTCATCATTACTTCCAGCTGAGGCACAAGGAGGGGTTGGGTTTACCAGCTGGTCCACAGTCTTAAACAGAAACCTGGGATTGTGTTTATGTGTAGTAATGAGTTCAGAAAAATAGTGTGTTCTCGCATCCTTAACCATTTTATTGTAGTTAATAAATCCTTCAGACTGAGGTAATGGACTTGGAGATTGGATTTTTTCCATCTGCGCTCTGCTTTCCTGCATTCCCTTTTTAGGCTGCGAATGCTGTCATTTATCCAGGGTTGCTTACTAGCTTTAGACGTAGGCCTAACCTTTAGAGGAGCAGTAATATTTAGTGACGACAAGCAGATATGATTGAAGTGATCGACCAGATTGTTGGTGTTGGAATCAGACAGGTGTTGGCTTTGGCTCTGAAAGAATGCGCAAAACTTTGAAACACTTTGTTCATTAAAGATGCGACAACACACGGAGCTTGGTGAGGCGGCATGAGTAACAGGCGAATCGCAGCTAAAAACAACACATCTGTGGTCAGATATGGTCATGTCCACTAATTCCACAGAGGAAATGCTGACACCCAGGGTAAAAACCAAGTCCAGTGTATGACCACGGTTATGTGTTTGCCCTTTGACATGTTGTTTGAAGTTAAAAGAAGTGGCCATATTTAAAAAGTCAGTTGCATTAACATTGTTGGGGTCATCAACATGAATATTAAAATCGCCACAAAGAACAATTCTGTCATAATTTAAAACCAGAGTAGATAAAAATTCAGGAAGTTCTGATAAAAATCCTCCAGGCGGTTTTGGGGGGCGATAAATTATAACAAATATGATAGGTTGCAGCCCTCCAACTTTAAGAGTGAGAACTTCAAAGGAGCTAAATTCATCACAGCGTACTTGATGACATTTAAAATTTTTCCTATACACGCTCACTAGCCCACCACCACGACCACTGACCCTCGGTTGACTAAAGCAATCATATTGAGGCGGACACAGTTCAGCTAGCTGGCTATAGTCATTCATTTGCAACCAGGATTCAGTTAAAAACATAAAATCTAGATTTGCAGACAAGATAAAATCATTTAAGATAAAAGTCTTACTTGAAAGTGATCTCACATTGAAGAGAGCCATTTTAAATGAGTTTGTTCTGGGTGCTGGAGTTGGTGCAGTTGTCCTAATCCTTAAGAGATTACTATGATTTCTGTGTGGGATGTGCACATTTCGGTTTACTGGTCTATGCGTGATGATGACAGGAATAGAAGTCTGTGGAACAGCGCTGGGAGCAGACGGCTTTACATGCCAGCAGGTGAAGGCAGTTGTTTGTGGCAGTGAGGCAGAGATCTGTTCAGTGAGCGGTGGTGTGTCCAGGTGTGCTGCATGAATGATGAGTCATTCACGTAAGTCGTGTGTGGACCGCACCACATGCTGTATGTGCGCAGCTAACATTTCTGAGCCCCGTTTGTTTGGGTGAAGTCCGTCTGTCTTAAAAAGAGACATTCTTTGCCAGAAAATATTAAAATTATCCACATAAAACACACGGTGAGCCCTGCAGGCGGACTGGAGCCAGTCGTGGAGGCCAAGGAGTCTACTGAAGCGGCCAGCACCGCGACCGACTGTGGGAATGGGACCAGAGATAAAAACGGACTTTCCGCACTGCTTACCCAGCAAGCAATAGCCGTTATTTCACCCTCTAGGTTTACTATAGACCTGACCTTAGTCCGGCTATGAGTAACCCACTTCTAGCCGCAATAACTTTACATGTGGTTACATGACGTTTTTGCCAAAATAACTTGCAATGTGTATGAAATTCCATCGTTTAAGCAAGGTCTACAGTGATTACAAGGTTTTTTGTTTAATTTCTTTCACAAGATTTACGTGCAGCCTGTGAGATAGACCATAGACACGATTTAGCTCGTAGACAGACCGGATTTGTAGCCCACTTTTAGTGAAAAAAGTAAAAAATGATTAAAAGTGGATTTTTGCCCTGGCAGCACGTGAGATGGTTGATATCCCATTATTTTTGCAATGTCAGTAATATCAACAAGATATTAAGTGTCAATAAATTGACATGGTCTATCTGTAGCCACGATTTAGCTCTTATTTGGACAGGCTACTTGTAGTCTGTTTTTAGCCCACCCCGCGAAATAGAGGCAATCAGTGGTCTAATCTCAACGGCTTGGCTGTAGCCCTGTTTCAGACCAAATTGGTTACATGTAGTTTTCATCCGATGCAGCTGTTGAGGTGCGTGATATCATTTCATCAAATGCAAGTAAACGTTTGAAACATTTAAATTATCTTTATTTTCGCTGTAACGTTCACTACATTAACTTTCATTTTAATTTAAAACAAGATGCAATTACTATTTTCAACCGATAGATGGCAGCTGTAGCCCTGCTGAGACATGGCTACTGGCAACGCGAGACTTGAAAGTTAGTAGACACCAGGGTAGACCAGATCTCGCGAAAAAAATACCCGCCATTTTTAAACGAAGGATACGTTACGATTTCGGCCTTTTAGCGAGCAACGGGCAAGAGTTTACTGCAAACACTGGAAGCGAAAAGACATTTAGTCTTGTAAGTATCTGTGTCTTTGTTTGACATTTCTTCATTATTTATCTAAATTATTTATTAATGTGTAGGAACCGGGACTTTTCAGCGGGTAACGGTGTAGAGTAAGTCACGTTGTAGTTAGCTTAACATGCAACAAGTGTAACTTAACGTTACCCCATGATACCAACAGGTTTCCTCGTGCCCTTAAATACTCTTACATTTGGTCTATTCTTGGGCTATGGTTAGACGTCTACCAAACTTTCATTGACAGCCCAAATTCAGCCTGTTTTAGCCTAGACGTCTGGGCTCTGTTTAGACGTCTTTTAACCGTGAAATTGCTTGCTGGGCCCAGCAAGACCAAATACACAGCTTTTAAATGACTACATATCTACCTCTAATAGACAACAGAATAGTGGCTAAAGGATTTTTTTTACTCAAACAAAACAGGTTCTCACAAATGGTAATTCGTCCAAACAAATTAAATATAAAGATTTTATTAAGAAAAAGGATTACAACGTAGACAACTTAAGATAATACAACATGATGACAATATAAAGGAATTATTGCTAAAATATTATAAATACAAAACAGTTCATATATATATATATGAAAATAAAAACAATTTTAACAACATGCGATAATAAAAACATAAATAATGATAAAATAAATGGGTTGCTACATCCAAATCTAGATCTTCATCTAAGCTGCTACTTGATGCAGCAAGAGCATTAGATGGGTCTCTCGGTTGGCACCAGTCTCTCCTGTAAATGGGATCCATAACTGTTGAATATGTAAGAATATGAATATAAGTAAACATTATAACTTGACTATGTTGACTGTTTTCCCATTCATAACGTTTTTTACTTTTTAATTTAAAAGCATTTATTACTGACCCATTTATCTCCATGGAAAATATAAAGATACTTGAACAGGACACCAGCCATGTTGCATTAGAACAACCAAATACAGAAAGCTGCTTTTATTCTTTTGAGAGAGCTATGTGCTGTGAATGTAAGTGTTCTGTTCTGAATATTTATTGTCGTCTTTGCTGACTGTATGCTGGATAATTTTGCAATAAATATTTAGTGTCAAAAGTCAAAAACTCATATTTTCATATCATAATGATCTAGTGAGTAAAATATGTGTGGCTTTCATTACAAATTATAATAGGTAAGGTTGCACATGTTTTATGTTCACCCCTTCTGAATTCAGATAATATAGAGTTTGTAAGGGCACGAGGAAACCTGTGGGTATCATGGAGTAACGTTAAAGAAGTAATGGGGACAATATCAGTTATTTCTAAAAGTGGTGGGGACATGTTTCAAGCGTCCCCGGTGTAAATGACACCTATGTAGAGCAAAATAATGGCTGAAGTTACAGCATATGAGAATGGCTTTCAGATGGCGCTAGCAGCTAATAGACTTATTTAGGCTGCAGCTGCACCACAGCCAACCCCGTCTCATCCCATCTAAGACGCTTTGTCAGGTTTTCTCAAAGCGTCTGTATCTGACGCCGTGGGATGAATGAGACCGTGTTGGTACAGCAGGATCCGGTTGTGAAGTCGGTAGGCTACAATGTGCTGACAAAGAGAGCAGTGTCTGTTGTGTTAATGTGAATATGTTTAATAATAAATAGCTACATGCAGTATATCGTGCTGCTTTCTGCCTAACAGTGAGCAGTCTGCATTTAACAAGGCATACTCACCGGTGTAGCCTGATGAAGACAGACCAGATTAATCACACACAAAAAAGACAAACTACTCTAATTTCATGTGGATGTGACTGATGTAATGTTTCAACCACAGATGATCTTCCTCGGGTAAAGTGAAGAAGTGAACACACCTGTATTTAATAACCAATAAATTATAAAACATCACAGCACTATCTCCTAATTTGATTTGTTTGCCAAATCATAATTTAATATCGGAGACAACAAAAATAGAATTTATAGTTTTAAACAATCTTTACTTATTTGAGTACTAACAGAATATAATAGCCTATTAATGCAATATTTTGTCATTACACATGATTGATACACACTTGGTGTATATGTGTCAGGTTATACTTTTGTTCTCTTACTCAAGTAGTTATTTTAATGACCACTTTTACTTCTGCTTGAGTACTTGTTTTTGCAAAGTAACAGTAGGCTACTTTTACTTGAGTAGGCCTACAGTTTTTGGCTACTCTACCAACCTCTGCTAATCTCTAAACTGGATTTTGATGTTTCTAAAGACTTTTGCAAATTTGCTTTATTATCGACGGTCTGGATGATGAAATGAAATGTGTGTCTGTCCACAGTAGGGGAGGAGATTGAAGAAAACACTCTCCCAAGGTGGTAAGCTTCACAGCATCAGTTGCTGGATTTACTGATCTAGGGTTTATCTGATTTCGATCTCTAAAACAGAAGACCCAGAGTTTCCCTCATCTCAGGCTTAACATACTAAGAGTTCTCACTAATCCTGCTTTCTGAAACGAGGCCCTGCTCTCTGAAGTGATATTTTGAAAAGGAAGCTGCCGTTTGGCCTTACAATCCAAACACGCCGGGGATCCCCACCAGCTGAACACTTTAGATTTGATTAGATCATCTACTGTACAAGTCCTCCAGGCATCAATCAGAGCTTCTATTTTATTATAAAAATCCAGTTAGCTGACAAAACACAAACCAGATGTCAGAGCAGCATATCTGATACAGATGTAAGCACTTTACGTCATTTTCAGAATCATTCTGAAAGTCAGCTGATTGATTAAAACTTAAGAATGGAGATGGGAGGACTTCTCAAAACCTGTTTCACATAAGGTGACACTTTCTGGAAAACGACAGATGAGGAAGTTCAGCCTATGGGATCCAACAAACAAGTGGCCTGAGCTTTTAGATAAATGATATATGGGATATATGATACAATAAAAGATTTTGATTAGCGAGAAATGGTCTGTGTTTGAAACTAAGGGATCAGCATGTTCTTGAGGATATATCCTTAAGCATAGCCTACACTTCTGTCAATCACCAGTGGAAACTATAACGTGAAAACTGTGTGACACAAATAAGTAAATATATAGTGACAAGAGTACAATGTGAATATAATGATGGAAGTGAAATAGAAAAAAGGAATTACTTATTTTAGGAACAACAATATTTGATGCTAAAGGTTTTGGTTCAGTCCAGTGATGTTCTTAAAACTAGCACCAAATGTGAATAAATCCGCCACTGAAAATAGTCCTCAAAAAATGCATCTTTCTCTTGTATGAGTAATGTTTGCTAAAAACTACAGTGCCCAGCTGCCCAAGAGAAACACAAAAACATAAAGACCAGTTGACTAGCGATGATCATTATGCTTGGCCTCACAACAAGCTCAGGTTTTACATCCAAACATGAGGTCCCCTGGTTATGTTTTAATACAAAATGTTAAATGGCAGCAGCACAGGTTAATAAATAGTTAGATGAATAAACTGCTCAGGAAACGCTTCTTTACATCAGTGTGTGTGAATGTTATTGTACATAGTCTGTAGCCATCAGCTTTGTTTTACTACATAGCTTTTCCCAGCAGATGGCGGTGTAATCTCTATCTCTGTATACTGAGACAGGGTGCCCTCATAATACATGTCAGAAGCAACAATCACATTCAGTGAGTTTGTTATATCACTTCCTGTCTTTTGCCCAGGGTGCTCAACACAAGACTGGTTTTTATATGTCAATACATGTGACCAAAATACTGATTTTGGACACATTCATTGTTGTATAAGAATTAATATTAGGGCTGGAAGAATGTACTGTACTGAACATTAGACGCAATCAAAATCAATAAATTTGAATGGAATCGCCATGATCAACAGATTTGATCGTGGATGTGAAGTAAATCTGTGTGGAGAGTTTTATGTGGGGTTCAACTTAACACACAAATATGCAATGTAGTCTTGACAGTGTTGACCTTTTGAAGGAACAGAGAGTCCAAAATACAGGAAAATATCATAAAAGCTTTGTTGCACCACCCAATTTTATATGCTCAATAAAATAAAAGCGACCCAGTCTGCAGTAAATCAGACAGCATTAATTAAGTTACTGTCTGGTTAGTAACCAACAACACGTGGTCAATACATCACCAAACTACCAGCATCAACCATTTCATGAAGACACTTTCACTTTCTGCTGTGACTGTTTCCCTCTGGTTTGGTCAGGTGTTATTTTATTCATCAATGTGTCCTTTTTTTCCCCCTTCCTATATCCGTGCACATGAAACTATTTTCCTACATATTTATGACTGCTGTCTCACGACATCCTGCAGCTGCCTCCAGGGAAGAGAATTGAAGATTACTTTGTTCACACAAAGAAAACTGCTCCTGCTGAGTTCTGTGGATTATCTAGAAAACAAAGACATTGCTGTTGAGCTTTAAATATATTAGAAAAAAATGTTTGCTTCCTGACCACTACAAGCAAATGTCCCCTCACCACCATTAAGTCTAAATCTAAGTGACAAATCTGACCCTTTAATTGTTTAAACGATATTGTTTTTCTATTATTACTACAAGATTTTGAACAATCATCTGCTGTAGGAGATGGGGAATTCATATAACAAAACAAATACAGTGACTGATAAAATACTGAACATTAAACAGTCATCAGGCAAATCCCTTTGGGAAAAAAATAGTAAACAAACTACAGAACAGAAAATAAATAATACAACTGGGTAAGAATAATACATACATTTATGGTAAACTAAGAAATACAAATGACCTAACCCTAATTACAAACTAAAAGGTCTAAATTTAGATTGTAGATGTCGATGACTTTACGGGAGAGCAACATATGTTTAGTGATTTCATATTTTGTTTTCACATTAGAGTAAGTGGCTAACACCCCTGGTTAACACTAACATAATCCAAACACATTATTTATCCACACACAGTTGACTTTATTATAAGTTCCAGGTCATTTCTCTCAGCAGATTTAGTGTCTTTTTAAAATAAGCAACATCTTCTTTTAACCATGTCACTTTAATTTAAACAGACTCATCAATGTCAGCTAAGCAGGTCTAAGCTGCTGTCCAGAGCAGCAACATTCATTAGCTTGGCAGAAACTTTGGCCCACTTAAAGTGTTAATGTACAACAGTACCACAAGAAGAAAGAAGTTGTTAACAGCTAACTGACTCCGAATTATCAGTCTTTAATAACAGTTTATGAACATCAGCTAACATTAGCCGACATAAGCTTGTGGTCATAACACACCAAGAAAGACTGTAGCAGCAGAGTGTATTTAATTGAGAATGAGTGCATTTTATTTTAGTTTCTGACTTTAATTTATCAGAGGACGAATGTGTTTGTGTCTTCTAAAGTGACATAGTTTCACTTTAAATGTGGCAGTAGAGGTTTGATTAAAGCAGAAGTGACATGATTTCGAGTTTGGTCGGGTCAAAACTGAGGCGTTCCTCAGGTACCATTTCCATCTGTCACAACCTCAGTTTGTTCTCTTGTCTGTGGTCCGTTTTTTTAAATTATTTTTTTTATCCTGGAATTACCTGTCATCCTCCATGTTTGAGTCAAAATTCAGCTTTTGTTCGTGTTTTACTGCCAGAAGGAAAAAACACTCATTGGTTCTTCTGCCTCATATTCCTGGCACTGAAAAACTACACGACAATTACTCATTACAGCAACCTAAGGCACAAAACGGAAAAATATCAGTACACTGAGAAGACTGAATAGGTGTCATTTACTGAGAGGAGTGCAGTGTGGTTTGCTACAAGTAATAAACAACCCCGCTCCCTTGACGTCCCCGACATAATATTTCATCTAAAGCCTGTCCAGTGAATGAACTGTTTTACTTGTATTGACCTAAATGTGAAATACAATCAAGTCAACTTCTCTGGTTCAGAGAAATAAGTATAAATCTGTGAAATATAATGGCACCCTTCAGGGATATTTATCGTCTTGACTTCACTGTTGAGGCCACCTGTTGAAGCCTTCGGTAGAGAAATAAAACATAAATATTTTTAACAAGATGATGGCAAGCCGCCATGACAGAGAACATACTGAAGAACTATTGCAGATTTTGTATTCTAAATAAAAAGCTTGTAAATAAGATCAGATGATTCAGAGGCCTGCTGGACCCTCAAAGTCTGCTGGCTTAAAAAACAGCACTTTTCTCCCTTACTCCTCTGGTCATTCAACCTTTTCACTTTTAAATGTTTATTATTCCAAGCTTAGAAAAGTTGCAGTGGGACGTTGGAATGTTTTGCTCAAAAAGCACCATAAAATTACTAAAAATAATGACACAACTTGGTTTGGAGTTCAGCATTCCTTTGCCAGAACTAACAACTGGGTGATCTATCAGGCGTTACAGTGGGTTTTATAAAGTCAGCAGCTTTTCTTCCCAAGAACAACACAACATTACAACAAAGGAACGAAAAATAGAAAACTAAGAGCTCCAGAACATACATGGACATGCCAGAGTGCTTTTAGAGACTTTACGGAAGCCCATGTGTCAGGAAAATAAAACGTAAAAAAGATAAATGAGACAAAAAGATTTAAGTTATCAAATGACAGGGTAATGTGAAAGCGGTCGCTCAGTATCAAAGTTAGAGAGAATTCTTCACCAATTGTGCAGCTTTCTCTGATTTGCTGTGGGTCGTGCACATGTGTTTTCCAAAGGGACAATGTTGCTTCTGCAGTGCTGCTTCTGCCAGGCCTATCTTTCTACATTGAGTTTGCCTTTGATAATGGTCATCAGTTATACTAAATTATAACTATAATACTATAATTATAATAATATAAAAAGTTAAATTTAGAAAAAAATTTCATGGCTGTGACATGTTCTACATAGTAAATATTGAAACAATAGTGAAAAATGCTGAGAAACACGCACGCCACATGGAAAAAATGGGCGAGACGACTTTGCATGACAAATCAAATCGGAAAAAATCCATTCTGAATTCACTGCAAAAACTGAATTGTGGGATTCCCAAAATTCCCACATCTAATCTCAAACATGCTGATTTTTAGTTTGATATCAGTCTGATTTGCATAATCTTCTTCAGATACGGAATATCTTCAGAAACTGAACTAGATCCTCATGCTGCTTAACTTGTGGGACAATGTGGTAAAGCCATTAGTCACCTAACAGCGTCACTATGGTGATGTGTGGCAGCTGAGATTTGGCTGATGGGTTTCAGGAGGCTGACAACATTGATGCTTTGTTCACACTGCAGGACTTCATTTTCAACTCTTGTCCGGTGGTCATGTGTAATTTTTCCCAGGAACTCATCTAGCATAAATCCCACAGCTGACTCTAATCTGAAGTGAAAATTGTGTTAAAATGACAGAATAACCATCATAACAGATGTCGCATCTGCTTTGGTATCAGTGCTTCTCCTGCTCGCTAGGCTTTGAAAGTTTTTGTATTATAAAAATTTGTTTTTGATCTAGAAGAAGCGCACCCGAGTGTGTCTTTTACCTCAGTTTCACACTAAAACAAAATATCAGAATACTTGTGTTTGGATTTTTAGTGTTTTACTACATCTCAATGTGTAATTAAGAATTAAAATGGCCTACTTTTTTGCTTAATTTTAAATAGAGAACATGAAAAAATCGTATTGTCTACTTATCTAACAAGATGTCAGACTATCAGGGTTTAGATTACAACTCTTCTTATTGATTGTGGCCTGTTCTTTATTCTTTTCATATTATTTGGAAGGAAAGCCAAAAATTGTTGAAAGCAAAAAACACCTTTATTGAAGGCATGCCATTAAAATCTATCCCTATCCATATAAAACTACTCACTATGCACGTTCACCGTTTCTACATTTATTTTTCCTTGAGCTGATTTTGCAGACTCTGGGGCATTATGATTGTGACTCTGGACATAAAAATGCAGCATTCAGTGCTTTGGTATATTGTGGCATTGTGTGCACCAATTGTTGACCTTCTTGACTGACCTCTGAGGGAACAGAGTCAAAAAAGAGGAAGCTATTATAATAGCTGTGTCAGACAATAAATTACTTTATAATCTTGCTCTGCCGTCTCTTTAGAAAGGAGTCAGGGTATGTATAAACTGCACACTCAGGGTACTGGCAAGGGGGTAACAAGAGTAACAACAAAAAGTTGGTCTGAAATGATCCTCTTTTGTTTAGTTTAAATGCCTGTTTTAAGGTTTAGAAAGAAATAAAGAGGAGAACTGGATCCTGGAGGATTTTGGGTAAATCTCTCTTAAAGTCTTATTGTTTCTCTGAAGTGTTGTTGTGGGTGTATTTCACTGTATCAATGGTGACAACTGGCCTAGCAAGAATTATTACTTCACCCTACCGCTCTGCTGAGAGAAGTTAGTCTCTGATTCCACATGCTAATGTCTGATCTTTTCCATGGCATCATGAGTTTTCTCTACTGGACAGCTTCTTTTTTTGTTTGACATGTTGATACATGACTGCAATACAGGCCATCTACTTGCTGTAATTAAGATCCAAAATATATTTAGTGTGTCATCAATCTTGCCTAGATTACCTACCATCCGTCATTCGAGGTCTATAAAACCTAAATAGGTTCTTCTACAATTGAATTGCATTTTGATTAACTTTTTTTTTTTTACGAAGCTCATTTCTTTAGCCAATTTTTTCAAGACTTTACAAGTGGCTTTGTTCAAACAGCATTGCCTGTAACTCTTTTTTCGACCCTTAAAGTTTACCAAACCTTTGTATCAGCCACCTCTGACAACTGGTTTTGTGCCCAGTCAAGTGTCTCTTACCTGTCATGATTTGCTTGATTTCTGTTTCGATTAATAACACTGTTTGCATTACATCTAGTCTGGGATACTCCAGACATTCCTACTGCTGTGCTAAAGAGGCACAGAAACCATATTTTGTATGCTACTCAGGTGAGTTTTAGCTCCTTAAAGCTGCACTAATCAGTATACACAGTTGCCTGTTTATGCACCCAGTTAAAACCAGTGCATTCTAATACAACAGTGCTGCAAGATCCTCCCTTCATAAAGGTCATAATGTTCAGTTTTTATGTTGCCAGTCTCAGTCATGTGACCGTGCTCTCTCTGGAAAACAACGCAAAGGAGCCAAACTCACGGCAACAATCTGGCAGCTTTCTTGTTGGGGTTAAAAAACATGTTCATGGGTCAGGAAGTTTAGAAACCCTTCTATAATAGAATACTAGCTTCAGTCCAGGAGGAAAAAGCTGCTGCCTCAGATGAATAAAATAACAACGTCTGCTGGCAAGTATTATTTTATGTATCAGTTTAACAGTTTAACTTATCTGTCAAAAAAAAAATTATGTTAATAAATTCAGCACAAGTCTCAGCACAAGTTCTGAGAAATCTGGAGAAATCCTCAATTGCTGTGATCAACTAATTAAAAACTTCATTAATCATTTCAGCTAAACAACATTTGCCAATGTGTGTTGCATTCAAATACAAGTCACGAAGGTTTTCTGAGTCACTTAACACATTTTGTACCACAAATACTGAAAAGTTGTGACTCCCTGCTGGTTTCTGTCTTCACTCTGAACAGAAATCATCAGATCACCACATGAGAGGGAAAAATAAAATTCAAAGAAGTTAAACTTATCAGCTGCAGTGTGAATGGGGCCCACAAGTCCACAATCTGGTTTGACTTCACTTCAAGGTTAAACAAAGACAAAACATCTGATGCTTTGTTTGACATGCTGAGGTCCAGATTTACATCAGACCTTTCAGAAACAACACTTGGTTGGTGCACAGTGAGAAGTACTAAAACACATCACTATGTGCTGCAAATATCGCGTGATGAGCAGCTCAAGCTGGCAAACCATTAACTGGATGTGTTTTCAGCAAAGACCAGTGAAAGCAGCCACCTCACACTGTTCTCATTTAAATTAGCTTAAACTCCATGTGTGTGTGTACTAGAAAAGTATCATACCAACAGTTTTTGATGGTGTTACACTCTATGGAGACTCTTTATTTCAGACCCTAAGTTACTTCCTGGAGCTCTGTTTATGCAACTGGTCAGCATCCCGAACTTAGGTCCAACACAGGAACCAAAATCACCGGCCAGTTTTCTTATCGGCCTCCATCAGAAAGCGTAGGTGGAGCTGAGCAGAGCGTCGACTGAGAAGACTACAGATTCTCCCCGTTTCTCCAAAATTAATTTCCAGTATGATTGCTGGTGGGAAATCTTCTCCACATAGGAAGTTGAGTCAAAACATTGAAATAGGTTTCAGGAATCTGTCCAGATGTAGACTGGACACTGACAGATCAACTGTTGTGATCAAAAGTCATAACAAGAAAATATTACTCAAGACCTGGAATGACACGTGAACAGTGGTTTGGTTCGCTGCCTTCCTTTTTCAGACCCTCAGCAAATTTATTCATAAAAAGTGACTATCGATAGACTATCGACTTATTTTGGGGTGAAAGTGAGAAATATAAAAATGTCTATTATATTGTAGGCTAATATATTTCCTTGTATGCTCCTCAGAGCAGAAAGTACAATTGATCAGTTGAAAATATATATATATATATATACACACACACACACACACATATACACACCAAGTAAGTCTTTATACCAGGTAGAGTCGAGGCTGTACACTTCTAGATTTTTTTTTTTTTTAGATATAGCCTATATCTTAATTAAAAAAACTAACAAACTTTCAATCCGTTCAGCGAGCATGGTTGTAGTCCTTAAACCAAAAATGAAAAAAGTAGCGGGAGAAAAAATGCCTTGCATTAATAACTGAAAACATTCACTTTTGAGATGGTGAACAAACATCAAACCCAGTTACTAAACATCCCTCAAAAAACTTCAAAATGCCTCAGTAACCCCATAAACTACACAGACACCCCTTAATAAAAACCCAGATCCAATAAATGTCTGAATTTAAACCCACAATCATGAATGGCTGAGGGACAAAACAGCACTTAAGGTTTGCTTTGGTATTTATCTTAATCTGAGAAGTAAAAGATTATATAGATATAAACAAAGGGGTTCTGTTTCCTGAATTGTAAAAAAGTTCAGATAACCTCAGACTACACAGGGCTGTGAATTGATTTTTTCTTTTTTAATTAAATGTCCCAGGGTTTACAACTAGTGTAAGGAAATAACTTAAGGTAGAAAAGCACTCCCCCCACATACTTTGTTTTAAGTCCTGGGTTTCAGACAGCAAAGTGAGAAGTTTATTTAGAAATGCCACTAACCTGAGACTCAAAAGATTTGTTCGGTAAAATCAACACATCACCTCCCCTTAGCATACACACATTCAAACACATACTTGACATACAAGGCAAAAAGTAAATTAACATGTTCAGGATGTTGAGTATCATAATTCCGTCATTTATTCGTATATAAAATCCTTTTTGGTTTTCTGCAGGGATTTTGGGCAACACATGGTATTAAATCACACTTTGATGTGTTTTATTTGAGTTTATTTACTGTGCATTACATGTAACATACAATAAATCAGTACATGTGGCTGGTAGGACAACTATGTGGCCATTTACAATCACACTGTTCCAATCATTTGTCTGTTTTTTGCACACTCAAGACAATTTTACAATTTTAAAGAATTTGAAAAATATATTTTCTAGCAACTTCTTACATTGTGTATTTGTCTGTCTGCTGCTGGTGTAGACGAGGCTCCCCATTGACATCACTGTTCATTACTGGTGGCTAAAAACAACTTAAGAAATTTGCATTTTTGATATACAGCATAATCATCATTCCATTCCTATATTTATTGTACATTATCGACTCTGGGAAGTAATTTTACGCTTCAAGAGTGAACCTAAAAACATCTGCAGGACAGGTGGTTAAATGGTAGTATGTGCTACACAGGACCAGAGTTGAAAGAAGTGCTGAAATCTCTCACATAAAGTCTCCACACTCACAAACAGGTGTTTTCACTTTTCTGATTATACCTCCTGTCTGGACAGTGTGGGCAGGACACACAAGGTTTATGGGAAAATGTGGCACTGTATATTTGTTTTTCTGTATGGATTGAAATTGATTACTAATCATATGACAACTGAATGTACTTTCTTTATTTTCGTCAGAAACACAAGGATGTACTGAGACTACGGCTGCCCCACATCTCAGTGATAAACACAAATTCACACACTGTATATTGCACGTTTTAGAAACTGCTGGACTGATCACAGCAGCCTTAGCCGCAGTTTTCACCAAACAAAGACAACTGACATTGGTTGGGGCTGGGAAAGCCAATGAGGGTTGTCATCATTGTTGCTGCACTTATCAGGCTCATTTTCGAAAATTCATCATCTTCATTCAGTCAATTTTAAAAAGGAAGAAAACAAACAGGTTCAATGGAGAATTTAAATTGTTACTTCAGTAACAGATTTTATAACAGCCATTCATGTTCCTTGTTGAGTTATCAGCAGGATTATAAAGTTTTGTGACCCTTTCAGACAAATGCACTAACACTGCTTTCAGAGGGACTCGGATCTCTTTAAAAGGAATGAGCTCCTGCAATTGAAACACTGGTTGGAGATGAAACAGTTATCCTCAGCCTCTAGTAATAAAATATCAGATTGTTATGAGACAGGACAGAACGGACCCAAACGCAACGCTCAGTGGGAAGGAGGTTTATTGAGATTTTACAGAGGGGCTAGGGGAGAGGAGATGGAGGTGAGGTGGATGCCGGGGAACGAGGAGCAGGCGGTGAGGCGAGGAGCGGGTGGGGGAGCCGTTGAGGAAGCCTGAGAGGAGAGGACCGGAGGACGAGCCCAGCCGACAGAACGGTGGACGAGAGTGAGTGAACATGGGAGGGAGAGCAGAAAGACAGAGTTAACACAGGAAATAACTGGGGGAAGGAAAAGAGAGATAATTTCTGAGGTTAACCAGAGGTTGGCACCAGGTTGGGAGCAACGACGATCAAGCGAAGATGGTGTGGAGAACCGGGGTTGATGTACAGGCAGGGATGAGGTTGATTACTGGCAGGTGTGGCAGGAAGGCTGACGAGGTGCGGGTCGTTGGCTGGGCTCAGGAGCGGAGGGAGAGAGAGGAGGAGAACACGCAGGGGAGGAGATACAGGGAGGCAAGCAGAATACAGGAGAACAAAACAGTGGGGGAAAAAAAGAACGAGAAAAAACCAGGACACTCACCGTCAGCCGGGCTGGCCCCACAACATCAGATGGTAAATGGACTGTACTTGTATCGCACCTTTCTAGTCTTCCGACTACTCAAGGCACTTCACATTAAGTGTCACATTCACCCATTCACATGCATTCATAACACTGGTAGAGGCAAGGTGTCAACTGCTCATCAAGTGTGAGTTTAGAAAGTATTTGTGAGTTTCAGATGAAAATTGAATTACGCATATTTAGAAAGATGTGAATAACAGGAGCCTAAATTAAAAACAGCTTGATAACAGTTTTCTATTCTGTTTTATGAGGTATTTGTAGGGCTGCAGTTAACAATGTTTAAGTTTACGTTTAAGAAGTACTTTTGCTTGACAGCGGCATGTACAATGATAGATGATAAATATTTAGTAGTCCTTTCAGAAATTCATAGTGTGTCATGCAGCAAACATCAGACCAACAACTAGACAACTGCTTTACCAACACAAACATCACCCGAGTGCTGTAAGTTATACTAAGGTCATGACTGTGACGTTACAACCCAAACTGGCCCACCCAGGAGAACAACAAACGCATGTGTATAAATTTACAGCTGAGGATTGTGACTTACATTACTTCAACTCGTTGTCTATGAAGATTCTCAGTCATCCAGGTCATAGTTATCCAACCAAGGTTAAAATCAAGGGCAACTGGACTTGGTTGAAGATACTGGAAGATGTTTCGTCCCTCATCCAAAGGACTTCTTCAGTTCTGACTGACTGGCAGGGAAACTCAGCTATTTAACCTCAGTGGGGTCGTTGGCCCGGGTCATCGATACAGCTGGTTCGTTAGTGTTCCTTGTTGCTGTGACGACAGTCGTTACAGTCGTTAGGACTACCTGTGGCCAAGACTGAACGACCATCGTTGGTATCTTCACCTGAGGCCAGTAGGTTACGTTTGTTGAGTTTCCTGGGAAGTGATGAAAGGACAGCATTGTAAGTGGGGGGATAAGTGGTGGCGTAGACCCCCTCCCCTGTTCAATGACGGCTTCTCAACCCTGGTGTAGATGCTTCCTTGACACCTCTTTCAAACCATCTTCTCTGTCTAAAATGTGCACCTGGTGGTCCTCAAACGAGTGTCCTCTGTCCTTCAGATGTAAGTAGACTGCAGAGTCTTGACCTGAGGAGTTGGCCCTTCTGTGTTGAGCCATGCGTTTGTGTAGTGGTTGTTTAGTCTTCAGTATGATTGCTGGTGGGACTTCAACTCAACAATCAATCATGATTTCAGTTAAATGCTAATTTAAAAAATTGCTACTGTTACCTTGTCATAATCACGTTGTGTTCACACAGGTAAGTGCGATGCTAGACAGTAATAAATGTCCGTGCGAAACAGTGTGCTATATAGTTATATGGATTAAACGAATAGCACGCCTACCGGTGGCGTTTGTCCATGTCTCCCAAAACGGCAATATCAAACTCTGTTTCCTGACTGCCCACTTCAAACAAATAAGGTGCTTTTTACCAGCAGTATTATCTTTACAAAGTAGCAATAAAATATTTCATATAAATCTTAACTTAAATATAATATAATCAAATAAAATATAAAACCAAAGCTATGTAACACTGCCAGGGTATTCATTACCTTTTATGGCTTGTTAAAACAAGTTAGGCTCCAGAGCCACAATCATAACATAACAGGCACCTTCTGAGCAACAGTTTAACATATGAATCTGTTTTCTTTTCTTTTTTTCTGAACAGGTATCAGCAGAAACATTTTTATTTTATCAGTTAGTAGCATAAACAGTCTATGTTAGCAAGTGTCCCTATTAGAGTGAGGTGAAGTGGCTGCGGTCACACACACCCCGCTGCCGAAGTTGAATTGTTGAACTTTTGTAAGCAACGCACTGCACAAATCAATTGAAAGAGAGACTGATCCTCGCTGTTTGTGAGTTTCCAGAATCTTTTACTGTTTAATAAATAGGAAATCAACAGGAGGGAATTCGCGCGGCAGAGCTTCCCTGCAAAACTAGATGAAGGACTATCAGGTAAAGTTATGTAGCCTATATTTTTAAGTTAAGTTAAATAGGCTACAGCTGTGTAGCCCAGAGAAGCCATTGCCACGGTTACTCTCCATAGAGTGGCTGCTGTTTACTCGCGGAGCGCTGTCTCCCTTTCTGATCACCGGAGCAAAGAGCAACCCCGCAGGGCCGACTACGTGGTGATTTTAAGAACATTGCTAATCATCATGCAGTGTGTAGCTATCCACCTCACTATGGCATTTGATTGCTTGTCTTGCTTTTGTTTATCTACTTCTCCCACACACTGCATCCAGCGTAGTCTACCGAAGCCTCCCTCCGCTGCTTGTTTGGATGGCTGATTTGCAGGCTGATCAACATCATGTCCCCCCCCCGTGACCCACGGTTTGACTGTATGTGTATTCAGAGCCAGTGAGCAACGGACTTTCAAAATAAAAAGCCCTAAAAAGCCCTACAAAATGACCTCCAGCAGGCTACTGATGTGCATGTTTCTGTCCAAACGGGCAGTACCATGCAGCTTGATTGGCATTCACCAGAGAACACCAGTATTGGAAGGTCCACCATCGGCCACCTGTTATGTTCACAGATGAGAGCAGGTTCACATTGAGCACATGTGACAGACTGAATGAGTCTGGAGACGCCATGGTTAACCATATGCTGCCAGCAACATCATCCAGCATGACCGGTTTGGCAGTGGGTCAGTGATGGTCTGGGGACATATCCTTGGTAAGATCCTTGGCGAGTCGCACAGACCTCCACATGCTAGCCAATGGACCCTGCTCCAATTTCTCAGCCAAATAAAAATCACAAGGACACCAGTGATAAAGATGCAAGGCAGCTGGTGTGACTATTGGATTAGTCCAAATTGTTTTTTTTGAATTTCCCAGAAATCCTTGAGTGAGGACACAAGCATTGTCCCAGTTCAGGATCCTCCAAAGTCCAGATTTCTGGGTGGAGTGCACCATTAAAGGGCTGGAGAGGTCTCCCTAAATTCAAGGGACTCCTTAACATTGTTTGCCAGTTGTCCATCCTTTGTTGAAGTGAAATAGCACAGCCTACCATTAAACACGGAAAGATTTGATTTATGAGTTGATGAATATCCAAGAGCACCATTAGCACTCTCTGTGAAGCTACACGGACTCATTTTTTCAAAGGCAGAGCAGAGTGAGCCTGAACTGCAGGACACACACAGGCAAAGTACCACAGAGGATCCCGCTCCTGTATTGAGACACAGTGAGAGGGTGGAAAAGATTTGTAATGTATCACGCAATAAGAAAGCTGCCCTCAGATGGAGCTTTAATGAGCCATTCAGGTCTGGCCAGTGTTCTTAGACAGCTCATTATTCCCTGTGTGGCTGGCATCCCACCAGATCTACATCTGCAGCAAAACTGGCTTTCGTTCTCACATCTTGGCCGTCCTTTGTCCCTCTCTGCCCTAGTACAACTGTCAGTGAGCAAAGCCCGCGTCTTATATCGGGTTACACAAAAACAATCTTTCTAAATGAAAAGTGAATGCAGGCCTTGGAAAAAGCTCTGGGGTATGGGGGTTATTATGAATGAACTGTGGAAATCAAGTGAGCTGTTTTAAAAGTGAGAGACTGAAAACCCCATTTTCTTATGTTTTATTGTTTTTTATATGATGAGTGGGGTGCACTTTACATCAGATGTTTCATGTGTGGCGTAATTTAAAGCATGAATGTATTCGAGTTAACAAAATCGGGGGCCAGACATACAATTAAGTACGTCATTAATAACTCAAAAGTGCATTTTAGGCCAAACTTCTCTTCTACTTCTCTGTGTAAGGGATTCTGCTAAATAATCGTATTTTAAAAATAAATGTAAAGGCAATTCTCATAAGAAAGGTTGTAACTAGGTCAAAGGTAGTTTTGAGCAGATTTTTTTTTTATTATCTTCAGTAATTTCAATGTCTTCAAAACATTTACATCTGGTCTTTTAACAAATTTGTTCTTTCTCAAAACCAAACCTTCCATTCCATTTCATAATTTCATAAAAATAACATTTTCATGTCTCATTATATATTCTGACATGTTCCTGTTGCATCAGAGTCTCTTAAACAAGTGTCAATTGACCAAATGTCCCAAAAGGAACTGAATGGTTTCTGTGTGAGAGTGTGTATGGGGAATTCAGTCTCAAACTGATGAGACTGGAGGGTGTGTTGAAGAGACGTTAGAGTTCAGGCTGGGAGAAAAGCTAATGTCAAACAGAGTGGTAATATGAGACAATTCTGTGTTCTTAAAATGGGGAAAAAGGAGTGAGATTAATTATTATTATCAGAGGGGTAATGAGGAAAAGCAAGAACATTATTTCTTGGTTGGCAGCTGAGACACTTCTCAACCATTCGAAACCAAAAGAGTCATCAATTCAGTAAAAAGATCCAACAATATGATTCTTCAAGTAATGACCTGTTCCAATCCAACATCACAGGAGCCAAAAGGTTAAGGGAACTATCTAGCCTACTCTTGGTGTTTGCTGGCAACGGCCGTCCTGTTATTTGACGGTTCAGGGATCTTCACAGCTTGCTGTGTCTTACAACAGACGAGAGTGAAAATGGATATAAACTTGCTTGGCTTATAGTTTACATATGGCTCTAAGTTCTAAGTCATGGCACTCTTCCCTGCAATGTGTCTGTCCTCTTTCTTCTCTGCTATGCCGCTCCCACTCCCTCACAGGCGTTAGCAATCCTCTGCTGTGCAGTAAAGGAGCAGTCTGCTGTTTCTTTTGGGGCTGGCTGTTACAGAAAGAAAAATACACTGTTCATGTGATTAGTCTGAGAAGACTATAAACTCCTAATCGTCAGAAGAGTCTTGAAGGCTGTCCAGAATCCGTTGTCTCCCCTGGCTCTAAAAATCCTCAGCACTGGGAAGAAACGGTTTCGGGCATTCACTTCCTGAATTACCCTCGCCAGTCTCGTCCCGTACAGCTTAGTATTTTAAGGGGCCTAGCTGATTGACCACTCAGTAAGGGCCTTTTCACTTTGCAGCCAACTTGGCCATGAATGTGTCCTTTGCACTTGACCGTGGAAAGTGTCTGACACACACGCTATCCTTACAATTGAAACTAACATCCCTCCATGCTTCATTGTATTTTCACTCCGGAGATTCTTGAAATGGTGAAACACAGAGAAAGAATAGATAATGATGTCATCTAGGTTGACCAGAAAAATTATTTCCCTAAAATCTTCTAATACACATTCCATCAACCTTTGAATGGCAGAGGGAGCATTTTAAAGTTGTACCGACCAAATGGCGTGATGAAAGCTGTCTTATCTTTGCTGCTTGGATCCACTGGTACTTGCCAGTAATCACTATTCACATATTTTGTAGAGAAGAGAGCAGTAATAATTATTTAAGTGGCCATATGGGAACCTTCAAAACTTATAAAAGGCTTGAAGAGGTTGGTTTTTGGCCTGGAATGTGGAGAGATGTTCAACAGTTTGTGAAATGTTGTTTCAAATGCAAATTGAAATGAGTCTGAAAGCAGATAACCAAAAACCTGCCGGGAAACTCCAGCAATCTACAGTAAGGGCAACCTTAATGTTGGATCCTCTGCGCCCTGAAAGAAACAAGTACTTTTGGTCTTCATTTTCACCACATGGGTTGTTTTTTTATCCTTTAGCAAATACTCAAACCGAAACAAATGGGACAGTGAACTATAAAATCAGACATACTGTGGCAGCTTTTTTAGATCTGATCTCCCTGTGGCTAACATATGGTTATATTCAGGGAACTTATCCATAACAATTAACCTTTTCTGTGTGATATTATACCAGAACATATTTTGCAGAGGGACAGAGATAAATCTGACTTTAACTGTAGCACTTATAGTCGTCACATGTTGGCTTAAATATCAATGAAACTGCTTCATTTCTTTGTTTGCCTGTAATGTGGTGGGACACTGGCCACATTCAACTTAATTCCCTATGATTCAGATATAACTATTATTATTCTGTGTTTTCTTTTCTTTATTTATAGAATATTTCTGTGTGTCCTGTTTTAGGCCTGAAATGATTACTAATCACCAAAAATGTTAGCTCTGGCCTCTCAAATGTGATAATTTCCTGCTGTATTTTATATATCTTTGGGTTTTGGACTGTTGGTGGGACAAAGCAAGTGATTTGAAGATTTTATAGACAAAACAATCCATTGTAGTAGCCAATGCAGGGCATGTTTGCTTTTCTGGGATGTAACGTGGATCAAGGTTCTGTCATTGGGATTTTACACTGAAAACATGCAAAGGGGGTTTTGACCTGAATTATAAAATTTTCATTATAGAAATCTCTTATGTCCTACTGAAAATTAAACAAAGAAAACATTTGCTCACTGTAATATTTCAACAAACGGTCCTCCTCCATTTAAATCACAAACATGTGTTCCAGCAGGGCATATCTTTGATTTGTGTTTGATTTGGTGGTACGTATATGGTTGAAGAGGATTTATTAAATTATAAAAATATATATAAAAACATCAAATTTAACACTTTTCAAAACAATAGTCACAAAGTATTTTGCAGAAGGAACAGAAAAGAGAAAAAAGAAAAGGCAACACAGAGTGTAGAAAACATGGACACAAAGTGTACAAACCACAAAATATTAAGATCATGACCAAAAAGATGCTTTTTAAAATGCACACATTGACGAGTTGTGTGTTTTTTGTGCTTTTTAAATGTGGAAATCTCTGAAGGTATAGCAGCTACACAAATATAGTCATTCTAATTATTATCAAATAATTGTCACAAGAAAAACACTCATGTAATCAATGAAAATAAAATAATAAATGCCTGTAGTTATTTTTATGACACTGGTGTATCATTAACATTTTATAAAAGCCATGAACCTGCTTCAGCAGAGTAATGCAGACCAGGTGACTTGCAGGTTACTTGTGGTCACAACTGTGGACACATTAAATACTTGACGCAAAGTTATGATCGCAGTTTGTGTTTGTGTTGTGTGTGTGTGTGTGTGTGTGTGTGTGTGTGTGTGTGTGTGTGTGTGTGTGTGTGTGTGTGTGTGTGTGTGTGTGTGTGTGTGTGTGTTTTGACCGAGATACACCCAGCATAATTATCACCACCTGTTTGGGGAGGTGATGGGGCAGTGGATAAGAGACATTTCTTTAGTGTGAGAGATCAGGGTTCAATTCCCCACTGAACCACACCCTCCAATGTGTCCCTGAGCAAGACAATTAACCCAGCTGCTCCAGAGGCGTGCAATCTCTGACATACATAGCAATTGCAAGTTGCTTTGAATAAAAGCATCAGCTAAATGTAAAAGTTGATGCCATTTGCCATTTTTCTACTGAACTCCTCTGGATTTCTTCAAATCATAGTTGAACATTTGTGTCTTCTTAGTATTAGTGAAACTGAGAAGTAGTTTTAGTTTCTTTTTGTTAAAAGTTAAAATCTGTTTATATAAGAAGGCACTGGTCTGACTCTGACATAGAACAGAGCACCACAACTCCCACGCATCTCATCTGCTCTGTTACACACACACACACACACACACACACACACACACACACACACACACACAGAGCAGAGGCAGGACGTTTACATGTGAAGGAATGTGTGACACAGCTGGGGAATGCTTTTTTGGGCAGCATGTAAGCAAACGTGCACAGGTGTCATTTCAAGTTCATGTGGTTGTTTCTTTTACACTTGCAAGAAACATGACTATTTTTTCTTTCCCATTTTGAACCTGCCCCTAGGCAGGAAATTGGAGTAACTGGTTCTTGTTGGCTCCCCTGTGAGCCTCTGTGAGTCATAGCTACCCATAAAATTCTTCTGTGTATAACTGCAGTGATATTTACTTGTATCTTTGCAGAATTATAATTCGAAAAGTCCACATTTATTGTTCCCCAGACAGTGTTCTCATGCTCAGAACTCAGACTGCTGAAACCTTATATCAACTTCAGTTAAACTTTTGAATACTTTTGCACAGAACTGTTGTTGTGGAAATTGTATATTGCTGGTGAGGGATTAAGCAAATAAGTGAGTAACAACACTCTAAAAACTAATTCAGGGGACCTCTAGTCATTACTTAAATATATATATATATATTGTTGTGAAATAAAAAATCAAGTTCTGAGATACTATTAGACTTTTTACTTGTAATTGTTATTTTATTGACCTTGGATGACACACAAATTATGCCTATTGATTCAATATACTATCATGACTTGTTAGAGTTGAACATTTTCAGTTAATCAAAAAATAATTAAATTTTAAGTTCTGTAAATGTAAAATACAATTTGATGACGTGTAAACGGGCCACAGTTTCCCTCTCCTGCATGTGCGGCCATGTTCAAGGCAGATGAGTGACCACAGGGCCACAGCTGAAACTCACTGAAGCGTAATGTGGTGAATGGTGAGGAATTTTATGCCAAATTACACATATTTGCATTTGCTAAGGATTCTGTTGGTGATAGCCTACTGTAACCGAATACCGAAATCTGGAAGTCCATACTCTGAAATTTGAGCGGTGTTGATAGTACAGTCTGTGTGCCGAGGTAAAGTTAGATAGTTGATACTTGCATTCATGTTGACAATTATTAAGTTCATGGTACTTAGAAATGCTGTTTCATTGTGGTCTAAAAGGTAATTCACCATACTCCAAACATTGCTTTGAATTAATGTAATTCTGCCAGCAGTCTTAACTTAAAAAGAAAACGTTAATATATATTTTTTTGTTGACCCAATGTTTTATTTTTTAGAGTGGACCAACCGTTGTCTTTGAAGAATTTATTAATAAAAAGTACTACATTGTTAATCCGCTGGGCCAGAGGTTCTGTCTCCCAGGACATCCACTAACGCCTGGCCTCAGGCAAAAGGGAAGCATAATCATTTACACAGTTTAGGTTTCTATGTTTAGAATATAATGTTTGTATATTTGGGGAACAGAGATCCTTGAATGCACATTCAAGCAGAGTAGAGAAACAGCAAGACCCTAGTAAATGTAGACAGACTAACATAAGGCGTATAGAAGAAGGAAAGGTTAAGGATAAAATAACACAATATATCTATAAGACATAACAATAATAGTAATAATAATAGTAAAAGAACATGCATAAAAGATTAAATGTAAGTGGAAATAATTAAACAACTAAGACTGTGAATTTGTCCCCCATCATTTATACTGGAAGTGCATTAGGGAGTGATCTCTTCATGGCCAGGATGAACAATTAAGCAATAAATAACATTATGGGCACCTGACTGTTGTTTTAGACAGACTTGAAAAATTGCAAATGTTTCGTTTAAGGACAGTTAAAGATAGATGGGGTGGTGATGGGGCAGTGGATAAGATGCCTGCCTTTGGTGTGAGAGACCCGGGTTCAATCTACCAACGTTTCCCTGAGCAAGACACTTAACCCCTAGTTGCTCCAGAGGCGTGCGACCTCTGACATAATTAGCAATTGTAAGTTGCTTTGGATAAAAGCGTCAGCTAAATGAATAAATGTAAAGACAGCTATAAATCAACCTGGCCATTTAAAGCAATTCAAAAATCATAAACATTGTGTGACAGGTCCTGAACTACTTTTATTCACGGGAATATTTCTCAGCATATTATATTTTCACTTTCACAAAATAAATGTTATTAGCCAATATTAGTGTGAACAGACTATAATGCTAAATCTATAATGAGAACTACATACTCTGTTGTGGTGGCAGCCCGGCTGACAGTGAGTGTCCTGTTTATTTCTCCTTTTTTCCTACCATTCTGTTTTCCCTGCCTCTCTGTGTCTCCTCCGCTCACCCTGCTTGTGTTCTCCCTCTCTCTCCACTCCTGAGTCCAGCTGACGATCCACACCTGCACCTCATCAGCAGCCTCCTCTGCCTGCCACACCTGCCAGCAATCACTCCATCTCTGCCAGTATATCAACCCCTGTTCTCCACACAATCACCGCTTGATCGTCGTCCTGACCTGGTGCCACTGCGTTACTCAAGCTTCTTAGAATAACTGCAGAATCGCAGTTTCCCTGTGATTAACCCTGTCTGCCTTTTCCCCAGGTTCACGCACCTCTGTCTCCCGTCGTGCCAGCTAGGCTCGCCTACCTGCCCTCTCCCCTCAGGCGTCTTCCACGGCGTCCTCTCTGCTCCCCCCTCGCTCCTCGCCAGTCTACCTGCCACCACACCCACCTTCTCCCATCCCTATGGTCAGTTCTCCCAGGACTCCTCTCCTCTGCCCCACCTGCTCCTTGGTCCTCCGTGCCCGTGTTCCTGGGCGTCCAGCCAGGAATAAAGCTTTAGAAAATAGTGCTGAAAACATTACCAGATTGTTTTGTCTCTTTGCACATTGTGCAAACCATGCTGGATGACAAAATCAAAGCAGATCATTCAAGTTTCTTCTGATTCATTTTGATACAATGATGAAATGAAGAAAAGTCAGCAGCGGCCTGCAAGGAAGGAAAGGAAAATGTGAAAATCTAAAACACTACAGAAGATTTTGAAAAAATGATTAGCAGCTTTGTAAGGTGCATGTGGTTTGTAGTAAATGGGCTAGAATGTGGAAGAATAATGTTGTTCGAGTAAAAGGGAGGGGGGGGGCAACCATTCCTTCCTGTTAACCCTTAACTAAAGTCATGCTCTGCTGGGTCCTTTACAGTAAAGCATGTTTAGTCAAATCATGTCTGTCTCCTGGAACACAGTCAAAAGATGCAGATTGTTTCTTGTTCTGTCTGTGAGGTGATTCCATGAAAAATTCACCATAAATATGATTCATGGGAAAAATGCTTCACATTTCTGCTGCTGCTTTTGTTTGTTTTATATAATTGCACACAAAAAAATTGATTTTATGACTGACAAATATTTTAATGTGCTGTTTTGCAATTCATCATGTTTTCTCAATGTCCAGTTTCAGAAGGCAACTATGGTGTGACTATAAGGGTAGTGCTGAAAAGCAGCTTTCATATTTAGTTAAACTTCCTTGGATTATTCAAAAGGGCGTCTACAGGACACACAGCATACCAGTGTAATTTTGTAAATGTTCAAAATCGAATCAAATGTTTGAAATTTTTCCTCCTGCTGCAACATTTGATATGTAATGTTGGAACATAGGTATGTGAGTTTCACTACAGTGACTATGATTCAGTATGCACAGCATTAATGCGTGAATGTTTTTATAAAAGCAACACCTCATAATTTCTCAGGTAACATAGCCTACACATGTCTTTGACATTACAATTAAACTATGGTATGTAAATATGTATGTCAGTGATTACGATATGATACAAGCTCAAATCTTTTTTACCTTACGCAATTAGTACTAAAAATTCTGAGCATCACAAACAACTTTTTGTATTATCAGAATTTAATATATTCAGTCCAAAAAAATATGGAATTTCTGAAAGAGTTGTATCATTAAATTATTTTATGCCATTCAGGGGTGCAGGGAACCAACAGGAACTCAGGCGGCTGATTTTAAGAGACATATCGTGGCACAATAGTTTGACTTGTCAGCCTTGCTAAAGTTGACAACATAAAGAACCCAAGTTATAGAGGGATGCAAAGAAACCACATGGCTACACAGACCAGGACAAAAGCACGAAAAAAACTTTCCCACTCAGATGATGTAGATTTATACTGATGTAGAAGTGATCTGAAGACAGTGACCTGGTTTTCATCAATAGAAAATGTACATTTTCAAACACTGACTTATGTATGTTAGATTTCACACATCATAGGATTGAAACTCCAAAAGGAGAAAAACACCTTCAGTCACACGGCTCACCCTGGATGCAGAAGATAAAATGAAAGATTTATTTCTAGGCATTCAGACCAGAAGCAATGGATGTTGCATCTTAGTTATTCTGAAAACACCACAAACAGCCCATGTGTTGCTTTAGCATGGTTCCAGCCCTCTGAATCATCGCCCATTGCAGAATTTGACAGCAAATCCAAACTCATCACTTATTTGCCTTGAGTTAATTAACCACACCCTTGTTTGTTGTTGTAAGTGTTATAAATATCATAATGTTGCAACATTCAAAGACAATCGACTCAGTAGAGAGACTTATCTTATCTTGAGGCTAACATTTTCCTTGTGTTATTCTTGTGAATTTGATTTCTGGCTGCACTGTTTATGCATGCATCTGCTACAAACAGACAGTGAGTCAGCTGTGTGTGTGGAGTGTGCCTCTGCATTTTTGTTTGTGTGAAAGCTCAGAATTGGACTGATCTCAAAAACTTACAGGAGCTCAAATTAATCATTATCAATATGAATTTTATTTAGATAGCACACTTGGTCAACAATCAAGGTTGACCAAGGCGCTTTACATGTTAAAAATGCAACAATAAAACAGTAATCACAAAGTAAAAGTACAGCAATAAAACATTAGAATATACAGCATGTGATATTGAACTTGCCAAGGATAATAACTGTCTTAACTTGAAGGAAATGCCAAAGAAAAGTGATTTTATAACATGAAACGTGATATAAAGCATTCAAGAGTTGGGGCGGTTGTTCCACAGGTTAGGGGGCAACAACACTAAAGGCTCAATCGCCTCTGGTTTTGAAGCTCCGTTAGGTAAGGTGGAGCCAATCCATTAAAAATTAAATAAGATTTTTAAATCAATCCTGTAATGAACAGGAAGCCGGAGGGAGCACAACACAGGTGTGAAGTGGTCTCTCTTTTTCTTTCCTGTCAGGAGGCAGGCAGCAGCATTTTGGACTAACTGCAGGTGTTGAATGGATTACTGGTCGAGGCCCACATACACAGAACAAATTTATAAACGCAACACTTTTGTTTTTGCCCCATTGATCATAAGCTGAACACAAAGATCTAAGACTACACAAAAGGCCTATTTCTCTCAAACATCTGTCAAAATCAGTCAGTGAGCACTTCTTCTTTGCCGAAATAATCCACCTCACAGGTGTGGCATATCAAGATGCTGATCAGACAGCATGGGTATTGTGCACGTGCGCCTTAGGCTGGCCACAATAAAAGGCCGAAAAGAAAAATAAATATTCTAAATATTTAGGAGGGAGATAGGCCTTTACTTTGGCTATATTTCTCAACTGGAAGAAGCACTATTTAACAGTGGTGGATATCTGTTTATCAAATTTAAACTCACTGTCCAAAAAGACACCAAGACTCTTCACAATTTAGCAGTTATTTGAAGCTAAAGGGCCAAGAGTACCTACATCAAGCAGTTCAGGGTGTCCAAAAACTATGAACTTGGTCTTGTCTCCTTTTAGGTTGAAGAAGTTTAGGCTCATCCATGTTTTGATGTCCTTACAGTCATGTCATACAGACAGTCATGCAGGGGCTGCAGTGAGCCCTTTGTTTTTAAATTCAAGGGCAAATAAATGTGTATGTTGTCTGCAAAACAGTAATGGAGGCCAGGGGCAATACATATAAAGAAAATAGGATAGGGCCCAAGACAGAACCTTGAGGGACACCACAGGTAAATGGGGCGTCTCAGAGGAATAATCACCAAGGTATACTGAGAATCTCATCTGTTAGGTAGGATTGAAACCACCTATTCCTACAGTTTTCCAAACCTGACAAGAGGATTAAGTGGTCGACAGGATCAAAGGCAGCACCAGGAGCAGAGACTCCTGAATAAAACAGCTAAAATCAAGTCATTAAAAACTTTTAAAATTGCAGTGTCAATGCTATGACGAGGTTTGGATCTGGAACAGGAGCTCCAGATCTGGAACAGGAGCTCAAGATTTGAGGTGCCAGCAAAAACTCGATCCCCTTCAGACCTTGACTATTGTCTATACTATACAGATGGGTGGCAAATTAAAGGAAAAACCAACATGAAGTGTCCTAGTACATAGTTAGGCCACCATGACCCTCCAGAACAGCTTCAGTGCTGCATGCCAAGTCGGTGGAACTCTATTGGAGGAATTAACATATTTCTTCCACAAGATATTCCCTTTAATCTATGTAAAAAAGATTTATTTAATCAGGAAATCTCATCAAAATCAAGAGCTCTCTTGCAAGAGAGACCTGATTACGGCACATAGAAAACAAACAAAAATAGCCTGACACAAAAAAAGGACATTGGCATCAGAGACAGTTACACACATCACTAATATTATAAAATTTGGTCCTATGGAGATGGTAGTGGAAAGCATTGTCTTTCGTATCCAAAATCTTGGTGTTCAGGTGTTTAACTGGTTTAAGATCTAATGACTGTAAAGGCCGTAGAATTTTATTCACATCATTTTCACACACCCCAAACTATTTAGTGAGCCAAACATCTGCATTTTATGTTTTGATGTCTTATTCAGCTTTTTAATTTGTCCTCCGTCTGTATGTTCAAATACAAAGTATGTATGTAGCTTATCCTGCATTTACCATAAACCAGGATTAAGACTTGTGCTTTTAAATATTGCTCATTAAACTGCATGTGCATGGCTCTGAAATGTTACCAGAGGCCATGAATAAAAATAAATCTCAAAATAAAGAGGAAAATTGTTATGTGAGGAGGACATTTAGGTAAAGGAAATCATTAAGAGTAGATGCGGTGTTTGGATTCCATGGTTGATCCATAATAATTTGGTACTCCTTTAGTCCTAAACAGTCCCAGAGGAAGTCTGCAACCCATGAGCCAGTACAAAGAGTCTAGTCTAATCCCTTTTCCAGTAAATGTTTTTGAATATGGTACTTACTGCTCTTTTTTCAACACTTTAAGTGTTCATAAAAACCTGATAATTGCATCCTTAAATGAGTCCCAGAGGTGTTCCACAACTCAAGACGCAACAGTGTTTCAAATTAACCAGTCCCTCGTTAACAGGATTTTTCAGTCTAAAATCATGTTTTCAACATTGTGTTTCTCCAGAGAAAAGCAACAGATGAGTCAATTATTTAATTCCTTCAAATTGATTTATTCACACAGGGAAAATATCTTGTGAGTCCTTTTCATGTCCACGCAGTCATCTATTTCAACCACTGAGAGGTACTGCTGCCAATGACAGGAACCAGTAAACCTATTACTACAAACTGCCCTAGTTTCCCAATGGTTTGAAATGATCTAACCAGAATCCAGATGAGGGAGTTGCAGTAAACACACAATCTAACAATCATTGATCAAAGTTCCAACAGCTTGTAAAAAACAAACATACAGAGTTTTACAGTGCTAAAAACACAACCAACAACACTAAATAGTTTGCTGCTATGTCTGCATTTAAAGCTGCTGTCATAAAAATCCATATCTAGATTTATCCAGTCTTAATAAAGTCCTATCTCTTTGGCGTCTGACTTTCTTCACTAAAAGCTTTATTAGTCAGTAACCAACCAAATGTTTGAGTCCTGACATTTGGCTTAATATATTACAACAAATGTATTGATAACTATTTATGTTTTTAGAACTTTTTAAATTTGGCAATGGTGTCTATTCTGTAGATCATCAATTAAAACTCACATTGTGCACTTTTCTCCACCAGAGGGTGACGAAGCATCATCCATGACGACTAATGTCTTTTATCATTTAAATGAAGGCTATTGATGATTTAATTAAATGAAATACTGATGGTGTATTGAACATTACTAGGTAATTATTTTCACAGTATTAAAAAAAGTTAACTTACGATAATAATGACAAACTGCTGGTCATTAAGTCACCACAATGTCTGAGTTAATGGACGGCCGCTAACTGGAACTGTTGATAGGATGGTTGTGTCTGAAATTGTTCACTATGAACTATAGTCTATTCTACAGTCCTTCAAATTAAACAAGAAAATGCATCATGCCCTCCAGAACGACACATAAAAATAAACTTATGGTTGAGGTTCGGTGAGGTTTAGGCACAAAAACAACGGTTTGGTTTAGGAAAATCATAAATATTTAATTACAAATAGTTTGGGATAAAATATGTACTTTGTTAAGGTAAGAGAAACTTTGTGATTTGTGTTAAAATTACTACTTTGTGGAGCTTTTTCGCCATTGTTACAATAACTATGTGGTTATGGTTAGAGAACAATCATGTGGTCATGTTTTCAAAAAATTGACAGTTGAAAACAGGAACTGAACGGCACTCCCTTTTGATATAACCCGAGTTTTGTGTTGATCCATCTGTAACTAGAGGTTTCTAGCGTTGCATGCATTGTGTTAGGAAGTGGAGGCTCAAACCAGGATATCTTTGGGTGCGATCTCTGTTAATTCTCTCTGTCTCTCTAAGAGATAAATACACAATCCTCCTGTCAATTGTCATGTTACAACTTCAGTCCCTACACAAGTTAAATGACACAGGAATGTATTAGCATACTACACTAGGCTAAAATACATCACTTTCTGTGGCCACAATGCAGCTTACCTCTTCCATGAAGTAGAACAAAAGAAAAGAGGGAGACCCAGTTTATAGAGAGGCGTCCCCTGAAAATGAACGTAGGTCTAACATGTCAGGTGAATATTGTGCAATTACAATATTAGGCATTTGACTCTGTTACACATCCACCTCACACCCTCCCTCTAGGGACTTTGTGGCTCAATAATAATGTCACACTATTTCCACACTCGACCTCGACAGACAAATCATAATTACTATGGCTGTAAGAGGTCTTTGGCACTTGAACGCAAATGTATGTAATTTGGGGGCATTTGCAGAAACAACTGATGCTGTCCTTTTTCTTTGTAGGACAGTCTTAGACTTCTATCTAGTGTCTTTGCAAAATGTAGCGAGAAATATTCTCCCTTTTATTGTGATTAATGTCACAAATGCATGAAAAATAGTGTAAAATCGATGTTCACATACATGTACCATCATGCATTGCGAATACTGATAAAAGGCTGGAGGAAATAGCTGCCAGATGAAATGACTGACCTGAATATATTTTATTTTGACATCAGATGCACAAGTTTTCTACAACAAATCCCCATATGTACTGAATTATTAAGAGTAAAATATTTCAGACACAGCCTCAGTCTCTTGACTCGCAGGTGGTTAGTTTATGGCTTATTACTTAGCTATAAACATTGGCGATATAATTGTGGGAATTAGTGAAAACTGCAAAGCTAGATGTGATATTTTAAACTTTAAAATTATAGTAAAATGCTTAAACAGTCTCTTCAGGATTTCCTGGGCCTAACCCTAGCCATGCATATTCAAACCAGCTTACCATGATTCTTGTAGTGCTTGCAATTGACTGGAATGCAACTGCCTGTGTCAAAGTGATTTGTCTCATCTGACATCCTCCATGTGTTTCTGCCACTCTCTGAGTATGTTTTGAGATGGCATAGTGTTTGTCGACCATTTCCTTTTATGTATGACCACAATACTGTGTGTTTTGCAAAACAGTTTACCCCTGCTTCATGGTCCTTTGCTGTTATTTATTTGGCAAAAGTTGCAGTGATTGGTCAAAATTGTAAGTCACGTTGAATTCATAAGCATTTGTTAAATTTGTGTTAATAGTTGTGATCACAACATCGCAAAATTCTGGAGGGACTGATTTATTGGCCTATGGCAATGCCACAGGTAACATTAGTAAAAAAGGGTGGCCTTCAAATCCAGCACAGAGCAACATTATCATCCCATTGGACTTGTTTTGCTGTCCACCTGATGAATGTAAAGTCCATTATTAAATCTCATTTTGTCCCTATTCTGTTGAGAAACACATCTGCCTTTTAGGTTGAAGTATTTTCCACTTTTTTCAAAAAGGCTGGTAACTTGTCTGGGGTTGTTTGCTGCAAACTGGTGATAGTTGTGTGAGATAAAATGTAATATCGCATAAAGCAGGATTTAAACATCGCTGTCTTTTAGAATCAGTTGCCTTAGATTGAGATCATGAAAGCCAATCTCTTTGTTACATTAATCAACTGACTGTTTCTTGATTGCTTTTATCACAAGAGAGAGTCGACACAAACAGACTGCCAGCTGCACAACTGGAGTCAATTAACCTGAATATAAAAAAATGGACCAGTTTTTCTGCACTAATGGTCTGGAACAAAAGTTTAGATTTGCAAAAAAAGTCATCACCTTGTAATTAGCCGAAGCTGAGTCAAAATGATTCACGTTGTTGTGAATGAGGAAATTCTGTGTTAGTCACATGGAAAAACAACTACAAAGAGAAAAGGGGGACGTTCACATCACATTTCATTTTTAAAATGCCTATAAACTGCACTTTCTCCTGCAAGCTCAAGTCACAGCTGCACCTGTTTTATATTCTTTAATGTGGAGAAGAGGAGTTACTCTTACAACAAGGTGTCGTCATATTAGAGCTGAGGCCGAGCTGAGTGATGAAAACACACTGTAACAATGACTCATAGATAAACTACCAATGGCGATATCTGTACTTAATTTTACTGCCTTTTTCAGAGGACAAACAGCACATATTATATTTTTAAGTGTTTCCTTCTTTTCCAGATATTCTTCCATTTGCAATATTTTATTTTAAATGAATACACAGAGGCAGACAGAGTGTTAAGGTGAAGCTGTTCTTTTTCCACCTTGACTGTGGGCCTGTCAAAGATTTTATACAATTGGGAACTAAATTAGGGTGGCGCAGTGGTACAGTGGTTAGCACTGTCGTCTCACAGCAATTAGGTTGTGGGTTCAAACCCCTTTCTGTGTGGAGCATGTTCTCCCCGTGTCCGCGTGGGTTCTCTCCAGGTGCTCCGGTTTCCTCCCACCATCCAAAGACACGCAGGCCAGGTTAATTGGTTACTTTAAATTGTCCTTAGGTGTGAGCGGTTGTCTGTCTATGTGTGGCCCTGCAATGGACTGGTGACCTGTTCATGGTGTAACCCGCCTTTCGCCCAATCAGCTGGGATTGGCTCCAGCCCCCCCGCGACCCTGTACACAGGATAAGCGATTGACGATGAATGGGAACTAAATTAGTTAATTTTGTATGCAACCCCTGGGAATCACTGTTCTAGGCATTACAGTTCTTCACAATTGGTAACACACATTTCTCAATAGGCCTCCTGAGTTCACTTTATCAAATTGTTATTTGATAAATACAAAAAAATAAATAAAATTTAAGATAAAATTATCAAACTTTTCACACAGCACAACAATGTGGACTAAAGTGTGGTAGAGTTTTCACTCCTTTCAAAGAATGCATTCATTGAGCACATTTTTCAAAATTCATGAACTGTTTTCTTGTAAAAAATTTACATTCAAAGCCTGACATAAAAAAGAAAATTATATATACTATAAATTAGATTACCCGTTACACGTAGTCCCTTTATGCCGCCTTAACTGATTTACCATTTTAGGCTGCTGCATTTTAGTTCATGTTTCCAGACTTCAACTTACATACTAAATACACCACAGACACAATGAATCCATTGGTGTCATCAGTGACCTCAATGATGGTGTCCTGAAAAGCAAGTTATGCATTTGATTGACAATAGCTCCAGATCAGGTGCACAGGAACGGAATAGTATTTTAATGTTCCCACTGTCACACCAATCCTCATTCACCTTAAAGTACACGCGTTCTATTTTTTCTTTTCTTGCCAGAGTCATCTGTTTTGTTAGATCTGTATACAAAAAAAGAGTAACCTGGCTGAATGGCACTGTCTGGATTTAGCCAAGTTTCTGTGAAACAAAGGATATTGCAGCTCCTGATATCCTCTCGTCCAGTTTATTATCCAACACCTGTACATCGGCTAGCAGCATGCTTCACAGAGAAGATCCAAGTGGTTGGGATCACAGCCTGTTTTTAATCACTCCATGTTTATCTCTGCGTTTCCTTTGATGTTGAGAAAAATGCAAAGATGGAGAGGATCTTGCGTCTATGTGGTTGGGATTGTAGCTGGCTTGTAACCGCACTGGCTACCACAGTCGGCAGGAGGAGAGTTTACAAAGTGAACATTTTCCTATCCTTATGACTCACAGTCATACGTCATCATTGTCCAATATAATAACATAGCTATATGTTTGAATATGTGTAGTCTTGTATTGCATTTCTAGAATAACTTTAGTTTAATTTTGTGCAGTTGGAATTACTCTACACAAAAATGGCGACAACAAAAAAATACTATTGGAAGCACAATCCATGAAATACAGAATTGCCCTTCTTTTTGTTATAACTGAATCTTGATTTATGCTAAATAAATACTTAAATCAATTAAAATTTATTTAATATAATTATATATATAATTAGTGCATTTTGGACATGAGATTAACTTTTGTACTGAGCTGCATGTCGGAAGAGAACTGTCTGAACAGTTTTAAAAAGAGGACTGAGTATAGAGAAATATGCATTACAAACTGTAATAAACTGTAAGCAATGCATGTAGAGACGCATTATTGAGAGCAACTGTTTTCACAGTTTTTTGGGGTCATTTAATTATAGGATTTAGAGGTATGAAGTTCTTTATTTTTTCACATTTGTCATGTCACATTTAGTGGTGCTAATTAGCAGAGGTTCAGGAGCGGGACCACACATCCTAACTCCTCCCCTTCGTTCTCGTATCCTGCATGGCTCTCGCATTTGGCACCCAAACCGAGACCAAGCAACAGCTTGTCGAGCACGCTATGCTAATGCTGCTACCCCATAATACGAATCATCACAAGCTACTCCATCCATACACTTACCTCTTCGAGAAGTGTCGGTATATCACCATCGGACGAAGAATTATTCGGACGAACTCAGGACAGTCATTATCAATGTCCACGTCAGCAGACCCTGCACCAGAAGACAAACTCTTCTCTTCCATATCCATGCTGAGACCCTGTTTTCCACAATCGTAAAGCCGTCCAGGAAGAGGGGGAGTCCAGCCTTAACTCCATCTCTTCCATGGTCCGCTTCATCGCAACAATCGGGAACTTTCACCCGAGAATCCTCCAGCTCACAAGAACAGCTGATCACAGCGAGACCCCGCTCCAGCGAGACCCCGTGTCAAGCAGTCGATTATTTCATAAACGATTTCGAAATGGACTATAGCCACTCTTTAGAAAACCGTTAAAGATGAAAGAATCCCGTTTACAGAACAGACAATACAAAGCAAACTTTTCAACGCTATCATGTCAACATGGCATGCCGACAGTTCCGTCAACACCAGCTCCCTTCCGGGTGACAGAGCTACTGTTAAAGGGACAGATATTTCCTCCAGCTCAAGATGGTAATTGGGAACAACCATTCCAACAACTGAATTCCGGAGCCTCCACCTCGCATCAGTGTTTACAGCAACAGCACCAGCAGCTCCCGGCACCGAGATGCCATCACTCCCAGTCATACACGACAGCAGTGATTTCAGCAACCGACTCCAGCCAGGGTACTGGGATACCAGTGCCCCCGGCTGCCTACCATCGACCGACTTCAGTTGGGGCTCCGGGCACCAGGATGCCAGCGCCCTCGGCTGCCCACCTTCAACCACAGTAACCGATAGCAATTACACCTCAAGCAACCTCAGCAGCTGCCTGCAGTAGGAGTTTGGCACCTAGATGCCAGCGTCCCCGCTGCACCCTACCACTAACCTCAGCAGAGGGTGTCAGTAGGGCACCAAGATGTCAATAGTCGTTTTGAGCTAACATCGAGCTCTCAGTCGCTTCGAGCCAACATCGAGCTCTTAGTCGCTCGGAACTCACAGTAGTTTGCGAATTAACATCCGGATCACAATCATTCAAGCTCTCAGTCAAGTTTAAACTAAAGTCATTTCGAGGGAACAGTCGTTACAAATTAGTCACCGGGATGCCAAAGCCTCCCGTTGCTCGCTCCCAGTCCAGGGTTTGGGGGTTCTAAAAGGATAGATGGTTCGCAGCGGAATGGTCGCCAAAACCTTAACATTAACAGCATAGCTCTCTCTCGTGCTACAGGCCACCTTGAAGAGCTCCCGCCACCGTCACTAGTACCATGTAATTGCATCACTAAGTCGTCCCGAACCTAAGAAGCTACGTTAATACCTGCTGGGGTTCATTTACCTTTATCTCCCCTTCGCCTTGACCTTCGGCGTCATACTCGCAATTCAGACTCATTCCCCAAACACTGAGTCCATGACCCTGAACCCTCGCAAGACCCTCGTGAACCAATCGCAACTCTGGGATACAGTGTACAACACGTCAGATCGTCTCTGAGTCGGTTCAAGTGGCCTTTCGATTCCTGGTGCCACCGCCACTTCCGCCAAGCTCTTTCTCGTCATGTATTTCTCCCATCCATTACCCCGGTCACTCCTTCAGTATCAGAACTACCCTTTCAGCCTTCCATGTCATTCCCGAGCACCTGATACATATCATGTGCCGCTGTTCCTCCCAAATGTACTATCATCACAATCATTCAGATACCAAAGATCTCACATCAGCCAATGCTCTCATGTAACAAGAAGCTTTTGGGGGTCTGTCGTGTCCGGGTGCTACGGCGGATTTCCCACAACGCATTCAAATGTCTCTTCGGCAACCGCAAGCCTCGTACATCTTCTGTTTCGATCATCAATAAGTCATTTAATCATACCTGTTGATTGTGTGGTCCTTGCTAGTGAAACAGGGCTTTTTTTCTGTGCCAAGGGTGTCCTCCATCCTCATGGTGTCTTTGCTGGCTGAGGTTTCATTGAATTTCCATATGGGTATAGTTTTGGTTTACCAACTCAACCAACAGATGGATTTTTTCCACACACACCAATGTGGTTTTCATTTACACTCTTTTTTCCCATCAACTGGAGTGTCAGTATTTGGTGGTGGATGTCCTAACAATGTGACCTTATAACTAGGATTTGCAAATTAGAAACCCATGTTTACAAAATGTATGTTTTATAAAATGCAACAAGGGCATAGTTTTGCATATGGACATGTCCCTCCTAATATTTTGGGAGGATAGAATTGTCCCTACCAATATCTGAGCAAACCCGTTTGCATTTTGTTTGGAGTGAAGTCATATTAGATCATTCTGATGTGATCTCCCAGAGAGTACTTCAAATTATTGGCTGAGATACATTGAGACTATTGCTTAGCTGCAAGCCACAAACAGCTGTTTCTACAGGCCTCTCCCTGCTTATTTTGACAGGAAATCGTTCATAAATTCAAATAATATTTAGCACTGTGCTAGTGCTACGTTCTGATGTGAGCACTCTCATTGATGAATGTATTATTAGGGACACTTTTCAGAAGTGGCAAAACGGCATATCTGATATAGATCTTACACACTGGCATGACAAAATGACTCGCTCTCACCTACAAAGCAGCTCCAGCGGCACGTTTAACATACAGTAGATGTGCAAAGTTTCTGTGACACATTTATAATGTCCACACATTAAAAAAAGCCTGTTGGAGTGATTCCCTAGATCAGTTAGTATGCCATTTAAAAGTTAATTTATATGCAATTTACATCCTCCGTAATAACAAACTCCTCTTAAAGAATTGATCAGAGCGACTTTTTGCTGTTCTATCTAAAGACATTGGCACTGAAAAGTGTGAGTTTTCGTTGAAGGGCGTGTGCATTGCGTGACATCAAATTTCGATGTTTCTCCAAGAAACAGGAAGATGTTACTTGTGTGTACATGATCAAATCTATACCAAACTTTACATCTTTGTAATATAGTCTAGTTTCTGAGTAAAATAAACCGAAATTATGAGCAGCTTTATTGCCAAGTAGGTTTACACATACAATGAATTTGCTTTGGAGTTTTGGTGCTTAACAATAAACATAATAGGTAGAAAAAATATAAGAAAGATAAGAAACGAGATAGAAAGATAAATATATATAGATAGACGATACAGATTGGCAGATAGTTAACATTGGGGTGAAGCAAGGCTCCTCCAAAATGCAGTTTAGACTCTAGCTCTGTGCTGAAATAAAACAAGTGTGCATAAATAAGGAAAATAACAAAAATTAAATGTTTTATTGATTTTTGGGGGGTATCACTGCTTTGATGTGTGGGTAATAAGAAATATTGATAAGGATAATTGAAACAATGTGAGTCAATAACCAGTGTACAGTTCATTAAGATGTGATATGGTTGCCAACACATTTGTAGCTTGAGAAATATTCAGGAGGGAAGTGTGGGAAGGGGGAAAGTGACCGCTAACAGTATAAAGGAGGTGAATACCTATTCACCTTAGAATTCATTATTGGAATACAAGCAGTTGGCAAATGACTTCCAACTGCAGCATTATCACTTTGAAATTACAGGGAGATATCCTTTGGAAGAAGAAGTAGAAATTACAGCCAAATTGGATTAAAGGTTGATGTGCAAACAAGCCAGTTTTGCAAGGACAGGTAATCAAAAAGGACATTTCAGAGAACTTTCTGACAATAAAATTTCACAGTGCATGCTATGTGTTTAAATCGAGTGATTCATGGCAATGGTGAATTTACAGAACATTTGCATGAAGTTGAACTTTAACCTTACCCTGTGCAAATACACAACCAATAACGGTCTGTTTGACACTGAAGTTGCAAAATTGTTTCTGAAAATGATTCCCCCACTCTGAATTCCCATTTCAAAGTTTTCTTTTAAAGTGGTCATGTTATGCTCTTTTTCAGATTCATAATTCTATTTAGGGGTTGTTCCAGAATAGGTTTACATAGTTTCATTTTCAAAAAACACCATATTTTTGTCATATTTCAAATTGCTGCAGCACCTCTATTAACCCTGTGTGTCGAATGCTCTGTTTTAGCTACAGAGTGAAGCATCTCACTTCTATTTGATGTTTGTTGGGAGTTGCACATTTGCAGGAACCTAGTTAAGGACTACTAGCTATCACAAGCAGAGTAGCCGCGGGTCCTGAAAAACTTTGGGCTTTCTTACTTTGCAAACCTAATACATGCACAAAACACAAACGAAAAGAAAACACCAAAAAGCATAATATAATCTCTTTAATATTTTCAATGTACCTCAACAGAGAAGGTTACAGGGCCTACATAAGTATTATAGAGTCTCTGAGGGGGGCTCTGTTGGGTTAGCCAAACCAAGTTTGTGACAAATGACAACAGTTAGCAGGTGATGTTACAGCTGACTCGGTCATCGGTCACAATAGAGTGGCAAAGTTCATCCACACGTCCTCATGAAAAAGGTGGTGCTGGACTAGCTGGTAACATGCTAGCATCTAAGTCTAGCCAGCCATAATAAATCACCAATATAGCTGGCTTGCTAATGACCATAAGAAACTAGCTAAGTTGGTTGCTAACCAGACAAAGGTGGTTTGTAAATGCCTCCAAAAACAACACATAGGAGCATTTCCCATACCAGTCCAGAGACAGCTGTACCTGAGCTTAACTAAGTTACGTACGTCACATGATATTAAACACGTGGTTAATGAAACAGTCGTAGTTTGGTTAGGTTTAGGCAACAAAACTACTTGGTTAGGTTTAGGAAAACATTGTGGTTGTTGTGATGGCAGCCCATCACGGTGAGTGTCCTGGTTTTTTCTCCTTTTCATCAGTTATTCTGCTTTTTCCTTGGTTTTCTCTGTTCTCTGCCTGCCTCCCTGTGTCTCCTCCCTGTGTGTTCCCTCTCTCTCTCCCTCTGCTCCTGAGCCCAGCCAACGACCCGCACCTGCACCTCATCAGCCACCTCGTCAGCCTGCCACACCTGCCAGTAATCAACCTCATCCCTACTTGTATTTCAACCCGGTCAACAGTACAAAGTCATCTGTCAAATTTTAACCAACATGTGAAAAATCACCATTGCTACAATTTGATTTAGCCCTGAAACTTTACTGTTACAATTGCTGGAGTGACCAGGTTCCTGCTAGTGCTAATCAAGAATACAAACTTTAAGCCCTAAAGGGTCACTTGTATATTTTTACACTTTTTTCACGTATTTATAGAAACAAAAGTCAACACAGGAAGATGACATTGGAAACGTTGGGAGTCATTCTTGGAGAGGGGAGTTTGTTGTGTTGGAGTACTGTTAGGAAAAAGTCTTGCTAGCAGTTCCTCTCCGTACATAAACTCTTATCCCTCATTTCCACCGTCGTTTCCTGCAACAACTCGCCTCTCACAAGATTTCAAAGTGAGAATTCAGTCCTTCAGCAAGACTTCTGTTTCTTGTAAGGATTCTTTCCATGATTGATGTTAGACACCTTTGTAATAGTCTGAGCCTCAGTGGTAAAAAGAAGCACTTTTCACTGATGTAATTTTAAAGGGCACAATTGCCGCTTGAATCAGATACAAGGTCCAAGGGGTTGAAATCTCCCCCTACAAAATAGGACAACCCTTCAAGAACCCGATATATCATAGGCAACAATGGTGTCTCATGTTAAAAGATGTGATCATTTTTACTGCATCGCTCCATGATAATGATTACAATATGCCGTCTTCCACTGTGGTGGTCTCTCCCGTGTTGGCTATAGGCATCTTTCTGCAGTTGTCTGCCACAACTCAGACAAGAAAATGAAGATGTCTTCAACACCTGCAAATGCTGACGTATGCGTTTGTGGCATGTAGAATGGACTATGGGATACATTGCAGCCACTGCAGCTGGTTCGTGGATGCTCCACGTGAGAGAGTAGAACAAACACCAGCAGCTGCTGAGCCATTCATCATAAACTTTGGCTTTAAAACCTCATAAAACAAGACCCAAACAAAGACGCACTGAACGCAAATAGGTTAGTAACCTGTGGTGAGTAAACATGTTTAGCTCAGCATTGGCCATCTAACGTTAGCTTGCTTAAGCTACGACCTACGAGAGGTTAACTCCGACTGTTCTTCGTTATGAAAAGATGAATGAGCATTTGTTTACTTGCCAAACTTGTGGTGGTCAATAAACGTAATTATTTACGTCCCGCTGACTGCCATCACCTTAGAGGTTGCAGGTTTATTGTTGTTCATGTAATCTTACAGTTTTATTTAGTTATAACGTTACACTGGTTTGAGTGTCTAGTGGATTGTTGACTTACAGTAGTTTAAGCTGTCAGTGATTGCATCGCACATTATGGTTGTGCTCTAAGTTAAAACAGGTTACAGTTTATTGATTTGAGTCAGGAGGATGTGTTGACTAAACAGTAGTTTATAAGCTGTCATTAACTGCATTGCACAGGTTGTGCTCTGTAAGTTAAAAACAGGTTATAGCTTTATTGTTGACTGTAACTTTAGTTTTATTTAGTTAGCTTTACAGTGGGTTTGAGAGTCAACAAGGTATGTTGACTTACAGTAGTTTATAAGCTGTCATTAATTGTAGACGCATTGTACATTAGGCTACATGGTTGTGCTCTGTAAGTTAAACAGGTTACAGGTTTATTGTTGATTATGCAACGTCACAGTTTTATTTAGTTAACGTTACAATGGGTTTAAGAGTCGAGGTTGTGTGTTGACTTACAATATTTAATAAGCTGTCAATAATTGCATTGTACATTACATGGTTGTGCTCTGTAAATGAAAAACAGGTTACAGTTACAGAATTCCTTATAGCCATGCAGTTTTATTAGCAACCTGGATTGAACGCAGCAGGTGATACAACATTCGTAATTACCACGAGAGACTTGAGACTTGACTTGGACTCTAAAAGTACCCAAATGATCCTTTAAGTACACAAACTATATCATAATCTGTGTTATCCACTCATAACTAAGTGCTATCATTATCTCCTCCTGGCTGCATCACACTGCCTCCCCGATCTCTCTCCAAGAACTGCCTTGTGTTTTGCTGTCTTCTTGCTGTCATTATGTTGATGAAATAAATCATAGATCGAGATAGTGGGGTGCACTTTCAAACTGTCTCTCCTTGAAGGTGTTCAGTGTTGCACATGCTTGTACCCACAATAAGTGACAGTGAAGACCAAAGATAAAGGATCTTGTTCAAACCCCAAACACTTTCACGCCTCCGCACAATTGACAGACTCTTTCAAAATGTTTAAATAAATTATTAGATGGAGCCCCCCTGATTCCACTTTCAGCAAAAGGATTTCAAGCACTGTTAGACAATCCATGGCCACCACAGGCCACCCCCTGGCTCCGCCATTGCATAAGTCAGTGTATCCTTGTCTAGACTGTACGAACTAGAAATCTAGACTGTACCAACTTTTAGGGCTGAGCGGTATATCAGCATTATAAGGTATACCGATATATTTTCCAAAACATACTTAAAAGGTTATTTTCTCAAAACGTAAGGTTATTTGCATTGATGTAGTAGTAGGACTTATTGCCCATACCACTTGTTTTCAAGTGTACCCCTTGGCCGTTGAATCAGTTACAAGGTCCAAGGGGTTGAAATCTCCCCCTACAAAATAGGACAACCCTTCAAGAACCCGATATATCATAGGCAACAATGGCTCTCACGTTAAAAGATGTGATCATTTTTACTGCATCTCTCCATGATAACGATTACAATATGCCGTCTTCCACTGTGATGATCTCTCCCGTGTTGGCTATAGGCATCTTTCTGCAGTTGTCTGCCACAACTCAGACAAGAAAATGAAGATGTCTTCAACAACTGCAAATGCTGATGTGTGCGTTTGTGGTATGTAGAATGGACTGCAAACAAGTTTTGTTGTAGTAGCCTAGCTACACTACATACTAGCTGCAATGTAACGTTAACATTATAGGCTACCCTTAGTGACTTTGGTTATGCAATGTTGGATGAACCAGTTTGTCATGCACACGTAATGTGTTTACTATATTGATTTGTGTGTTGATTGTGTGACATGTACTGTATTGTTGGCTGCTATTAACATGTTCATGCCATATGTGTTTGCTTTGGGGGATGAGGAGATGCCAAATTTCCAGCAGTTTTAACTAGTAGAAATCCTTCTTTTGAGACTAATTATGTGAACTTATTTCCTTTTCCGGACTCGTCATCCTACATCATACTGCAGACTCAATAACAACATGCCCATTCTTCCTTTATGGTTTAACATAGAGGCTGAGGTGAAGCAGGACTTTCGCCTTAGCAGAATAGCCATGAATGGTCTGCAGAGGCTCGTACAAAGTAAACAGGACCTACTGATCTACGTTTTCCTGTGTGTGAGTCTGGATAATGAGGACATGCTGGAGCCAGTTGGAGATGCTGAATTGGACATCCTTGACCCCCAACCTCCCTGTGGGCCCCTACAGATTAATGAGAGCTCTGGGAATGCTACAGGGGAAAGACTGGCAGCTGTGGTCTCATGTCATGTGCAAGATTAAGGATGTTGTCTATACTGTGTACATATTGGCTATGATAACAATGGCTATTTGGGATGTTGTATTTTTTGTTGCTGATGCTGCTCGTAGTTCCTCAGGAATGTATACAAGTAATTTTACAAAAGTCTTTTCATACTAATAGCATGGATAGTTTACATGTTATTTATTCTCACAATCTTGTTATAAGCAACAATATTGCACTTTATTATAATGTTATTATAAATAAATAATATAACAAATATTACTTTGACAATGTATATAAATAAAAGTAAGATGCTTTATTTCTATTTCTAACAACTAAGAAAACAACATTTGATAATGGTGCAATCATAATGTAAACATTAACCATCACACAAACAGGAACTTGGTGTGCGATGCAAGGTGAAAAACTACTTCAAAACCAGCAGCATTACATTTTGATTTATATTATATATATTTAAATTTGGTTGATTTTCTAACAGGACTAAATACCTCTCCATTTTTGCCTCACTCTCCTAATGCTGCTTTTGCTCTTCTTTTTTGTTGAGGGCTTTGGGGTTGCGATGGGAGAGGCTACAGAGGTAGTGGCTGTGTCTGCGGTGATGTCTGGACTTGTGGGCTCAACAATCTCCTAAAAGAAATTTTAAAAAATGAGTAGAGATTATAGGTAACACGTTATAATAAGGGTACAATTACACAGCTTATATTTTTCCCCACTTCTTGCAGACCTGTTGGGAAGTAACAGGTTCTTTGATCAATGTCCTGTATCATAACAATTTAGATAAGATAAGATTTATTGTCATTTATCAGACACACTTCACTACCGCAGGTAAAATGAAATAGCATTTCCCTGGGATCACAAGACAGAACAGAAACAAATTAAAACCAAGATTGCACATGAGATAATAAAAGAAAAACACAACACACACACACACTAGGTCCCCCAGCATCTGTAGATGACTCACTCCCAAAGTTGTTTTGCTGAACTTTTGGACGTAAGTAACCTGTTTTCCTTTTCTGTTTGGAACAGGATGAGCCGTCTGGTTTCCTGTGGATTCCCTGGAATGATGGCACATAGGGAAGGGATATCATTGTAACATTATTGAGATCTCAAATTAACCAATGCTACTACCTTGAGTTACTAGTGTGACAAACCCAGAATATCCAAATAACAACTACACTAAATATATTTTTGGGGCATGACAGGACAGGTGAATCTTACTAAAAATAGCCAGAGAAATACTTGAGGACATCCTCAGTTCCTGCTTTTCCTCCATACTGTGGCAGTGATGGCAACGTTATTTCACAATAACATCCAGTGATTTAACAAGCCACCAATTTAAAAAAAAATCCCTGCTTCATTACCAGACTACTAACATTAGCTACTAGTAAAGCAAGCAACCCTGTCAGTCTGCATTGATATTAGTACGTGTAAACACCAGAGATTTTTTTTTGCATGGATAGAAAACGAGGTGAAACTGTTACTGAAAGTAACACGAGTATAAAGTGATTTTGGCGGCTGAAACAAACTGGGAGTCTTTGCAAAGTAAATACGGTGACATGCAAAGTAACATGTTGTACAAAATATCTGCGTTTCAAAACGAAAATGTAGTAGTGTAGATGTAGCTTTAGTAGTGTGTACGTACAGTGCTAGCTAATATTTTTGGAATGTTACATTTGTTGTGATGGAAAAGTTGATACTTTAGCAAGTTAACTAAGCTAACTGCCAGCACCTACCTGTCCAACAGAAAACAGGCCAACTCTGCCTCACTCTAAAACTCTCCTATCCATCCATCCATCTATCTATCCTCTCCTTAAATGCTCGGCAGCAGGTGAAAGCCAACCCCAGATTCACTCTAGTTTTGAAATAAGTTTTGTCCGCTTGACATTTGTTGCTGTTGCCGCCCAGAAATATCCCGAACACAGCAATAATTGCATATATAGGCAGAGGGCAGGGTCAGATACAGTCAACACCACACACTCTAGTGGGTCATAAGTGATGATTGAGAGGGATTGTTTTTGTATAAGTCAATACGTAGATTTTTTTAGGAAAATCCTAATCATTCTGCCTTTAAGGAGCTGAATAAACAAATTGAAATGTAGCTTGTTTAGAATATTACATAAAATGTATCAAAGCCAAAAACAAATTTTAATCACTCAGAAAATTAAATACATTCTTTAGTTAAACAGGGATAAACCCAGTGGGATACAATCTGAATCCTTAATAAACCATCTAAGATAGTTGAGCATGTGTGCAGGGGCTCCCCAGAATATTTTCCCAGGGGTGGCCTGATGGGGCCACTTAAAATCCTGGGGTGGCGCACTAAATAACTGAATTTCAGGAATTCTATTATGCACTATATAGACTAGTTGAATACTACATAAAAATATGAGTTAAGGAATCACAGACTGATATACTTGGTGTCTTATTTTACAGTTAAAATTGTCTAGTGGCCATAGACTAAAACCAGTTCAGTTAACATTCCATAAAAATTCTTTTTTGATGTGTTATCTGTATGTGTTAGAAATTAATTGTTCTTTAAATAGGCAAGTTAACCTTTTCCTTAAAAAGACAAATACAGCGTTTATTTGTAGGAGTGCACTGACAGGGAGGAACAAAACATTTACTGGGAACAAGCCTACTCAAGGTTACACACATCATGGAGCATAAATATTTTTCTTTAAATTCAAATTGAAATATACGTTTTGTTATGTAATTATTTGTTGACATACTAAGTTTGGTGTTATTCTTGTTACAAACAACTAGGATAGTTATTCTTGCAATATCCCACTTTTTAACAACCGATTTGACATGTCATATTTATACATCACATTTTCTTCCCCCCCCCCGGTGGCGCCATTGCATGTGTGTCCTTGTTTTTAATTACATTTTTTTGTTGTGATTTCATTTGTTCTTGTTGATTGATTTGTTCATGAATTGGTCTTGACCACCAGAGACAGAGACAATTATTTAGCAGAACAGATCAAATGTTCCATCATGAGTTTCCAAATTCTCAAAATTCTGCTTACATGGAATTTGTTTCATGATCTTATATGTGTGTGTGTGTGTGTGTATGTGTGTTTTGGCCTCATGAGACACATGTTTTCATTTGTAGAAAATAGGTGCAGGGTCGCAATTATGTTGAGGGTAAGAGCCTCACTCTAAGTTCGAAACTGTAATTAAGTTATTCCTCTGGAATGAGTAAACTTGACACCAATGCAACAAGAAACACAATTTTCTCTATGATATTACAAAACTTCTCATTTTAGCTAATGTAATTCCCTTAATGACAAAGACACAAATAAGTCTTTTCTAACATCTTTTCCATATTTAACTGTGTTAAGTCATGCTAGCGGCAATGTCGGTCAATCAGTCGGTCGGGCCACTACTTTGATCCAGACTAAAATATCTCAACTACTGAACGGCTTGCAATTATGGTCTACTGAAGATAAATCCTGCTGACTTTGACCATCCTCTGGCTTTTCATCTACCGCACCATGTAATCGTCATATTGCCCCTTTCATTTTAGTGAAAGGTCTTGACAACTGTTGGATGGATTGACATGCATACATATTCCCATCAGAATTAATTTGTAACTCATTTACTTTTCATCTAATGCAGAACTAATCATCAGCATTGGCTTTGTGAATTAGCAAATGTTAGTGTGATTACATCTAAGATGATAAAAATGAAACTTCCTAAATATCAGCATGTGAGCCTACTGAGGTTAGCATTTAGCTCAAAGCACCGCTGTGCCTAAGTACAGCTTCACAGAGCCACTAGCATGGCTGTAGACTTGTTTTCTTACATATTTGAATGCGATTGACATTCATTACTTCTCAAGAATAATTTAAGCTTTTGAGGCTTTGCTCCGATATAAATCTGTAAAACTGCAACAGTCAGTCAGTAATGATGTTTGTAATGATCTCCATCTGTATGGTTTGTATATATATATTTATATGGTCAGCACCCAGTTGGATTATGATTGACAGACAAAATCCTAGAGGTATATAACTATGATATACTAACTTTGAGTTGTGTTCTAATTGCATTTATATATTAAAGGGTGTCTATATTCATGTGCCATTGTAGATGTTCATATAATCTTTGGCTTCAGTCCAGCATTTATTTATTTTAATCTACCTATATATTGTACCTTGTTTGTGTTGTATGGTTTTTAATGGAGTCTGAGTCTGACTATAAGGTTTAACTGTATGGTCTCCAGTTATGCAGACAACCATAAAGAAAAGTTACACTGTCAACTACAACCAATAAAGCAAAAGGGTTATATATTTTATGGGGAGCTTTGGCATGGCATGAACAACATATCTGACCAACTAGACAAGCTTGGGCAAAACCATCTGTTGTTTAATTTCTCTGTTGTGCTGCAAAACTAAAAAATTAAGTCATAAACAGCAATTAAAACGTCAACACTGTTGCTTGGCTTGGGAAGGAGTGTTTGGCTGCTGCCTGCTGCAACTCTCAGCCCTGGCTCTTCTGACTCTCACTCTCAGCATCTATTGCTGCCAGTTTGCTCATCTGTGTTTGAAGTGGCTGAGAAGATGCTGGTTTCAGTTCAATAGGCCAGTGAATAAGTGCACTAACATCAAGCCAAGCAGCTGTGATGGTCGTAAATAAGTTAAAAGTTAAATAATATTCCTGTCAGGGGCTCCAAGCAAGCATAAATCGCTATTCTTTTGGAGAATGTCTTTGAGAAACGTACATGCACGTAATGCAAGTAATTTGTGATGTGCTTTATCAACCTTGACACATACCGGTATTAAAAATAAAAAATAAAAAATTCCCTACTGGCTCATCACAACTGCTCTGCTGCTAAAAAGCACTACAAGGATCCATTTTGTTAGAGTGGATTTGAAATGTGGGCTGATATAAAATATACTTTACACGCTGATTTAATGTAAATCATAAAAGGCAAAAATCACATACGGCAATAATCTCAATATATCAGTAATGTCAGGTGCATACGAAAGGTTCCAAAGTGAAGCTCAGAGTGGAAAAAAGATATAGATCAATAGATGACTTTATGATCGCCCAGCTGTTCAGTCCCACACTAAACAACCAAAATACACACGTTAAATATCAACCACTCAGCCATGTAGGCTTGAATGATGGCTGTAAAAGTTTATAGTTTCTTCCTGCAACAGTATTTCAGTTACAGTATACTCCAATGGTGAAATTCCTGCAGCATAATCAATTCAAATGATGACAAAGACACTCAGGAATACTCAAAGCTGTATTAATGGACCTTAATGGACTACTTGTTGGGGCATATGCATAGTCATAGGGTTAAATATGAATAAATACCAGTCAATGAAACATTTTTGTGTTCTATTGGACATTTTGTGCAGATATGTGTGGTACACAAAGGATGAATTTGAATTTCATCAACTTGTCTGTCAAGACATTCCGCTGTGAATGTCAATTATATTATACTAGTCCCCACAATCCGTGGACAACCCAACTTTAGAATAAAGTTCACCTCCTACATCCCCTACTTTACGAGCCAAGAAACCACAGAAGAGGTCAAAGTTCAAGCCTCCATAATTCTCCTGTTTGACCCAACTGACTTGACATCAGACCCAGGAACCTGAGAACTGAGGAGGTTATCTCCGCCAGTCAATGAGGTAACTTTAAAAGATGACACACTTCTGGCTACTAAATTAAATCAGTCCAACAGTAGTTTAACATCTAACACTCTCATTTAACACTCTAATGCAACTAACTTAAATAACAAAGTTAGTTTTCCTTTCATGAAAATCAAAGTAGACATCCCACTTTCCACATTGTTTATATTTCATTTCTTGTTAGATCAAGCTCTAAACTGCCCTGCCGAGTTTGATTTGACAACAAATTAAATATAAACAATTATGAAAAAAAACTTTTGACAATTGAAGGGTTTCATTCCAAAATGTGATTATTCACGAGAGAGGAAATGAAAGCCTGCCAAAAATTTCAAGGCACATTGATTCAACATGCATGCACAGGGTGGGTTTATTCACCTTTATTGCATGACCTAGAGAGAGATCAGGAGACTCAGCAGACATAAGCAGAGTTGATGTGGGTTAGAGTGAGGGTAGATTTTAAAATGCTGCATAAGCTTTTATATTCCAAATAATCTTTCACCCTAATGCTCTGTTAAGGCTCCCATAGATCCCAGGCACTCTTTAACCACTCAAGAACACTCTTTTCCAATTTTTTGAGAATTGCTTTTTAAACATGATGTTAAACTGATAATGTGGTTCAGAAGTCAGCTAAGGAAAATGTTTGGGGTTTCAGACACTCCAACTGTAAAAAAGGGTTAAAATAAACTGCATTTTCATATGATCTATATTTGTGATTGGTGTTGACAGTACTATTTAAGCAACGTAACCCCTTCCAAATCGCCAAGCATCTTAAGTATTGATGATTTTTCGAAACACTTCATTATGTTTAAAATATCTTTTTAAAGACAAGGAAATTTTTTGTTCAGTCAGTGCACCTTGTGGTTCCCAAGGGACCTGAAACATGAACAGGAGACCAGGCTGATTTTAATCAGTGATCCAACCGTGCTGCAAGTGACCCTTAAACCTTTTTATTTGAATGTTTGGAGAAGAGCTCAGCCAGACCTGATTTGAAGTGTGTGTGTGTGTGCTGGTATTATTGATGTTCTTGGGACACAAATCTGTTAACATAATCACATTGTGGGTTTGTCCATTTTCAGTTGGAGCCCTGTTATAGTTGTAAGACATTTACCAATTTTTTTTCATCAGTGCATTTTCAAGTGCTACAGTATAACTATATATAGAGGTCATTCATTTTGATATTTTATTTAAAAATTTTATTTGTGTGTGGTTTTGCCATTTGATTATTTATTTAGTTATTGTCTAGCTGATCTGAAAACATTCAGAGGCATTCTTACCTACCATCTTTCTGTTTATGGCAGACTGATGTGTCTTCTGGCAGCAGGTAAGAACACTATGATTGCTGGAAAAAGAAAAGCATTTAAATTCATCTACAGCTCAACATTTATTGTCTGTTGGTCTGACAGTCCACCACTTTGTTCCAGACAGAAATACCTTAACAATTATCAGACGGATTTTCTCTGGTGCCACCAACAAATTTCCATTTTTGGCTTTAAGTGATATTATACCTACTAATCATTAGCATGTTAACATTGTAATTGTGAGTATGTTGCCATGCTAGCGTTAGCATTTAGCTCAAAGCACACCTGTGTTTAACTACAGCCTCACAGAGCCGCTAGTATGGCTGTAGACTCTTGTTTAAGGATCCCAATTTTTGTCACTTTTCCAGTGTGAATACACTAAACACCTGCTTAGACTTAAGCTAGAGTGTTGTTTGGAACACAGCTCATGTTGCATGTCCAGAGTGGCATTCTGGGAAACGTAGGAAATCACAAACTGAACTAGAAATAAAATTTAGGGAAAAGGACAATACATTATACAATCAATAAATAACTGATTGTCACAGACAGATCTAGTTAAAGGGAAATAAGGGAGGATTTTCCTAAAAGGCCATTATCGGCCTCTGATAAAAGCTACAAAGCCAAGAACACAGGAGGGTCTGGTTCACATTCGTCTGTCCATCTTCTGTATAATTTGACCTTTCCCATCCCCCAACCCACTGCAGTGCTAGTCCCGCCTCCAGTACAAATCTCTCAGTATGTCTTCATTATCTACAGCAGGGCAAGGTACTGCTACTTAAGGAGGGATAAAAGAAGAAACAGAGGAGAGGGGGATAAAAGGAGGTTTGGAGAAAGAGAAAAACTTATACAGAGAGAGAGAAACAAAGACAAGGGAAACAGACAGCGAGAGAGAAGAAGTGAAAAAAGGCAAAAAAGAAGATACTTTGAGAAAACCCCGACAAAATCAGAGGTGAAGTGTGGAAAAAGGGAGGGAGGAGAGGAAAGGATTGTGGTGACTTGTGGACCAAAGAGGCAGAGAAATAAAAGACGAGTGTCGAGAAAAGAAAAAGAGGGGGAAAGAGAGCGGCACTCTATAGAACCAAGAGAAAGCAAGAAAGAGAGAGCGTGACAGACAGCTGGCCCAGGAACAACAGGTAAGAGGAATACAGTTTTCTATCCTATCTTGTCATGTCCGAACACTTCCAGGAAATCGATTGAGCAATGCAAATGCACGTCGAGACACAACATACTTCCTTTATGGTTCGCATGCCTTAATCCTGTATGTCAGAGAAAAAAAGCTGAATTTAGTGGAAATCATCCTCTGTGAGCATGTTAAAAATTCCTCAACAGTTTTTCCCTCTGTGCCAGCTGATTTGAAAGGATTTCCCTAGCTGTGGCCTGTAAAGTGCAGTGGGTACAATGTACATTATACATTTAAAATATATATCTGGGCCCAATGACTAAAAAACAAATTAGTCACTGATAAACTGAAATTAAGCACTTTTGATCAATGTCTCCAATGTTTGGATTGATTCCGTGATGTGACTTTGAGTGTTTCGACGCGTTTATGCTCAATCACAATGAGAAAAGGCTGGAACAAGGTTGATCAGGTTGTAAATTGTAACTGAGCACCGTAGCCACTTACATAAACTTCTGCTGTAAATGTCAGTTTAAGTAAATTAATTTCTTCGCGTCTGTATTTATCTTCCTACAACATGGGTAGTATTAATGTCAGAAAACACAACCGTATTTTTCCTGATTGAGTTTAAAGCAAATCACCAACGCTGTCAGGGCTCCATCTGTCGACTATACGATCACAGTCAATTTAAAAGAGGGAGAAGAGTTTTAGCAGTAACATCAAGTTTTATTCTAGTATCAATAGCAGATTGCTGACCTTAAAGTTCTGGACAGAAGTCGAAGCTGCTGCATTGAAATACATTTCTACACTTCTTATGAAACCTGTGTCATGAACATTCATAACATTCATAGCACAATATAACATGTATAACATTTTATCTTTAATATTGTCTTAAAAGTGTACTTATAATTCCACAATAATGTCTATACTGTTTTAAAAGGATGATCAAATGTTAAAGAGCCTTTATGACCTGTAACCTCTGTAAAACCACAGCCAAAAGTTTTACAGAAAGTCAGTATTATAATAAATCAAACAATATGTGCTTTATTAATGATATGATGTGATTTTTTCAGAGCTCATATGTTGATCTCCATTTGCTGATTTGAACCTTGATTGAACCTTGAAACATTTTTCAGTTTAGAAAACAATGCCACATAATTCTTAAAATCTTCTTAGAACATATGAGTTACATATATATATATATGTATATAATTAAGGGTTTAGCTGTAAAACATCAGTGTTATAAAGTAGTTAGTGTAAATATATAATTAAATGCATAATAATTAATGATACGAACATATTGTAGAAATGGCATAATTAACAATAATGGTCGTTGAACAGTGTCTTAAACACAATGTGTCATTTTTTGTTAGTGACTGCTGTAAACCTGATGTTTGTTATGAGGAAGTCTGGGTAAACAGCACAATTTCAATCAGCAACTTGATGGTTGATTGAAGTCTTCCTCAGAAATGTGCTTTTCGTCTATATTCTCATCCTCCTGAGGCCTTGAGGTGAAAATGAAAATCAGAAGGCTTTTTCAGAATCAGAAGGCAGCACCATCCAGGCATTATTAACACACCATATGAACAAAAACAGATGTTTAAAAGTAGCTGCTGCTAAATGTTAAAAAAAATACAACTTAAGATTCAATTTCCAGATCAGCAGATGTGAAACACTTAGCACTGCTTCTTACTCTTTCTGCTATAGAAACTTCAGTCAAAATTCAGTCCTTTACTGTGATCTTGGAAATGAAAGTCCCCAAAGCGGTAATGCCTGAGTACCATATTTAAGTTACAATGGTAGTGTATCAGAACGTTTTCAAAGAAATCAGGTTACTCTGAATAAAAAGGTTTACGCAGGAAACTAGACAACGCATTTTCATGCACTGTATTAACCTGGTTATTACATAATTGGGTGGCACGGTGAACCAGTGGATAGCACTGTGGCTTCACAACAAGAAAGTTCTGGGTTCAAACCCCCGTCGTCCCAGCCTTTCTTTGTGGAGTTTGCATGTTCTCCCCATGTCTGTGTTTCCCCCACCATCAAAAACATTTTAGGTTCTTAAGTCAGTTCCATTGACCAAAACACTGATATAGATCTGGAGTTGGTCCCCGGGCGCTGCACAGGGATGGGTTAAATGCAGAGGATGAATCTTGCTACATGTGTGTGTATGTGACAAATACCAAGTACCTTTTACATGCAGTAGGTTTTGTAATAATTTTAGAATGATAGCTTATTTATTTGTGTTACTGATACAAGACCCTGCTGATTTTGTGTGTGTGTGTGTGTGTGTGTGTGTCTGTCTGTGTGCGTGTGTGTGATCCGTACTTAAAGGGCATGAGGTACTACAGACAGGGCAGGGCAGAAAAAATATACAGAGGACTAACACATTGCTGGGTTTAGTATTTTCATGGGATTTGGTGACAATGGAAAGTCTATATATATACTATATATATATACTAGTAATTTGTGTGCCTCCTGTAGTGTTTTTTTTATGTAACGTTTGTTCTGGTAAATGTCTTATTAATGAGCCACACACAAGAATGGTGGACTGGCCCACCTGTTCTAAAAAGACCAGTGTCATTAGCCTGTCCACTAATAGGCCTTTTCATTTTCAATGACCTCACTGCCGTGGCCAGCAATTACAGTCATCAGTGAAATTATCCGAGATTACCTTTTGCAGAGTGTAATTTACTAGTCAGTCCACTTCTTCTGATGTGCTTCACCATCACACAGACTGGCTCCATACATGCTCCAGTCATGGGAAACACTAAGACAGGCAAATGGCTGATGGGTCACAAGTGTGACTTCTTATTGACACAATGGCCCAGACTATTGAATGGTAAATGCATTGTAAATATGAAGATATAGATGCTCCGTGGAGTGTGGCAAACATATTTGATTTTCCCTTAATGTCAAAACCGCAGCAACAAATGAATCACTCCAGTTATCAGTTCTGTTTTATATAATTTTCTTTTCTGTGAGTTCCACTCCTCGCCATTACGACTTTTATCCGTTTCTTCTCCCTTTCGTGATTCCAAACCCGCTGTGACAGAAAAGATAATGAGACATATTGTACCTCCAGGAAACTGCCTGTTGTTACATGTCTGCACTGATAGTATTGTCTTGAAGTGTCTAGTTGTGCGTTATGGCATGAAACGAATGGCATATAAAGGTTATATCACATTACTTGAGAGATGAAACCCCTTCAGTTGTTGCTCTATTTTTAAAATGGTGTCCAACTCAGATCCACCCTATTGTGTGTGTCTGAAATCTTGCATGTGAGAAATGAAATATCAACAGTTTGTAGAGTGGGATGCCTGCCATAATATGATGGATATCATGAAGCTGACTGTGGCATCTTGTCATTAAAATCCTTGTCACAAACATTACTGTGTCTTAAGTTCTAGTATATTTACTTTAAAAAACAGGAGGATTTTTATGTATTTTAATTGCAAGGGTACCTCAGGGAACATGTTTCATTAACTTTTTTTGTGGAAAGCTTACAGAATTACAGAAGGAAACTCCGTTTTTCCCAAATACTTAGCTGATTAGAATAATTTATGTCTACCTGTGGAACCATTAACAGATGGTGAGCAGTGTGGAGCAGCCCCAGATGTCATGACATTTAAAACTCCTGTCCTGGCTGATTTACCCTTCTGAAGTAGTCCCCCCCCACCCCCCCAAATCCGCAAGACATCTGTCGTCAACTGCCTCACTGACCAACAGAGATAACTGACTAAAAAAAACCCTCATCAGTTCTTAGATTCTTGTGTGGGAACAAAATGCAAAGGTTAAGTCACACAGGAGTATTATCCAGGCTTTGACCTTTGACCTCTTCTCCAGTGGTTTCTTTGATCGTAAAGTAGGGGATCTGGAGCTTTGCCCTTTAGTCTGTGGGGATTATTATTTATTTTCTATTGGTTTTTATGTTTCATTTAATTTAAAACCTTACCTAATTGGCAATGCTAGTCACTATATGGGTTTTATGAAAAAAACTAATATTGTTTGTGATAAAAAAAAATACACATTAAATTACAAAATAAATGCGCAGAAAATACAAATTAAAATTAGTGTACCATAAAAGTAAATAAAATCTTAATAAAATATATCCAATATTTTCATACAACATTTGAACTCATGTCAACACAATAAAAAGATTGTCTAGCTAAATGGTAGCTCGGAGTGCTGGACATTCAACATTTAACACAGCAGACAAATAACATATCTAAATATAACATGCTGAAATACAATATACCATAAATATAACATGTAAAATAAAAAACAAAATATACCTGAAAGTGTCAATGGTTTACAGTACAAGATGTGAGAAATACCACCAATAATTACAAACAAAACAATATGATAAAAACAAAGTACGTTAAAGAATCAAACAGTCTCTCCAAATGTATGTTTTTTAAGCCACTTAGATGAAATGAAAGTTGTCGCTTTCTCCTTCGAAACAGCATTTCCTCAAATATGGGAGACTATGTCAGAATAAAAACATTTCTGGTCAAGCTTAACTTTTTAATTTAAGAGATGTGTGAAGTGAACAGAATTAGAAAATAATAGATACAGTCTTAATTATGTTTTCTAATGCATTCCTTTTAGCAGTTGTCTAAACCAAACTGTGATAGAGAAGGTTTACACACTTTCGACGCGCACCAAAACTGAAGCTGGACCTCAGCTTCCTTTGAAAATCCAAATGATTTAAAGGTTTCCAAGAAATACAATCTCTGATGAGCCAATGTCAAGATTTTGCAAACATTGCTTTCCTATTTCAGGTAAAACAACTTTCACACTCCGCTGGTTTTCTGGCTGAAAATGTGAATCTGAAAAGATATTTTATAGTCCCCCAGAGATGCGTCTGAATAACTGAGCCAGAAACTTTCACAGTGCCACTGAACTTATGGATACATTCATAGATACTTTACACACACTTTACAGTTATTTAATGTTGCCTGTTTTATTTCTAATATTAAATATTAAAACTCAAAGCTTTATCAAACAATTTTTGTCCAAGCATCAGTGTCTGTAATGTGAAAGAGGTTGAAGTGATGAACCCACAGAGAATATCAGCTACTCTGCAGCTCTACTGAACTTCTAACCTCTTTAGCTCCGTGTTTTGGTTTTATGGACATGTACTGTATGTTAAGAAATGGATTTCCCCAAGGGGACAAATAAAGTTATTATTTTTAAGTTTCACCGCTTTCATCTACCTGTTTCCAGCTGCAGCAGCTAGCTGTTTTCACCAAACAAGCTTTGATAAACCCACTGCGCTGGTGACAAATGCTTTATATTCAGTGAGTTCACTGAGTGCTTGGTACATGCGGAACACATGGATCAACAGTGGAAACGTGTGTTTATGTTGCAGGAGGAGTTAAAAAAGATTCTATGGATATTTTGACAATTTTATTGTACTTAGTTGTAAAATTGTATTGTTGTTATCCACTGTAACTGCTGTCAATCTAAGCAGACTACTGCTGCCATCCTCCATGAAGGAGCAAGATACTAACTTTTTCCAAAAACTCTTTCTAGATCACAGTGTTTGATTCTTAAAAGACAGATTTTTGGTGGAATCTTTTTTTTTATTTTTAAGAGCTTTGTTTTGATAGGCGCATCCCACTCAGAAGATGATGATGATCTCTCTATCTGTGTCCACAGTCACATTGAACAGAGCCACAAAGAGACACATAAGATCTGATGGTTAAACTGGACTGCAGACAGCTATGTGGTGAAGAAGAGACATGAATAATTCAGTTCTTTAAATAAGATAGCCCACACATGTGACCATAAAACAAACCTTAATCAGAAAACCATGAGTTCTTTTTATAACACAGAAAATGTCATTGTAGTTAATTAAATTAAAATATATAATCACTATATTATTATAATAGAGACCTGACATTTACATTTAGTAATTTGGCAGATGCTTTTATCCAAAGCGACTTACATTTGGTATATTGATGATAGATTATGTTGTATTTTCAGTTACTACAAAGAGAAACTTTTATCTTTGATTAATATTCCATCATAGTGTTATTTTAGGAGAATGTTCACAAAATAAAAACATAGATTATTTTATTAATTACCCATACATAGGACTACAGCAGTTTTCCTCTCAGGCTGCCTAGGGTCCAACTAACCTTCACTTTTATGTAAACTTAGAGGCAAAGCCCAAGGCCAGCAGAATTTATTGTAGGCAACCTTAGATGAATGAATCAACACTCAACAATCTTCTAACATCTGGATTTCAGCAGCTGGGTTGTCAGAGGAGTCACTGTTGGGAGAGATTTAATTGAGCAAATCACACTGAAACTGTAAAAGTGTGGCGAAACAAAACAAAGACTTTGAAAAGTGAGCGAGACGTGCCTGTTTTTTGGGTCATTTTTTAAAGGCACTGACAAACGACATTGTTTAGTTATGAGCACTTCTATGAGCACTATGTAAAGACTGTCCTGTAACAGCGAGGTCATGATCATGATTAGTGTACACCTTTAAAATGTTTTTACATTTCAGTACAGTCCTGTTAGTCTAGTTAGGTTAACATATTTTGAAGCTAGTATTTTATCTCAAAACAGCAGACCCCGTATAACATTATCAAATGTTTGTGTCTTTGGATAAAACAAATGAAAAAGTGTTGTCAAATTTGAACTGTTTTGAATTAATAATAATAATAAAGATAATCATAATAATAGCTTTATTTGTAACGCACTTATACATGTGACGAAGTGTTTACAATCAATGTAAATTATAAACAAGTCGAGATAAAATTTAATGTAGATGTAATTTAATTAATTGTCTTTATCTGTTAGAAACAGGAATCAGAATCATTATAATGTAGAAACATTAGTATAATTTTCAGATACTGGCTGTTAATTGTTTTCTGTCTTCATTGTCCCAGTATTTAGTTCCTGGTTTCCAATACGTTTATTTCATTGTAAATTAAAGCAATTATTTATTTAACTCATGTTAAAATTGCTTGTGTTTTTATTTAGCACCATTTCAGTCACAGCCTTTTAAGACACTAATTTCTGTAGTTATGAAAATAAATAATTGCAGGTTGACGTATTTTTCCTGCTGTCCTAAACCAGATTTTTGAAAAAGCAAAGCAAAAAAGGCAGGCCAGTGTGTGAAAGTGGAGCCAGCATCCTCTGCAGCAGAGAAGATCAATTTAAAAAGGAACCCCATGTGTTTATTGCCAACTTCCATGGTGATGGAAATTACTGAAAATTATTTCAAAATGAGAACCAGGCCTTCGGGTGCTCTGATGTTATTCTACCTCCACTTCCAACACAGTTTCCTAGACATGTTTTTTCAGAAATTATGAGTGTGTGTGCATGTGCGCGTGTGTGTGTGTGTGTGTGTGTGTGTGTGTTTCAACAAAGTACAGAACTCCTTGGAATAATCTCTACCTGGTGCAAGTCAGATGTTTTGTCTTGGTGTGGCCAGAAACACCCCATCTGACCACCTGGGTCGGACTGGTAAAATATCATAATTTTGTATATGGTATTTCACACTGCTAATAAACTGACCAACAGAAAATGTGATTGTCAGGGGAGAAAGGTTTTTTGATTTGATTGTGTCCACAATCACATACTGTAGTTAATATACTGTAAAAGTTTTACAATTTTCAAATTAGCTGAATCTCATTTACTTTGGATTATTAGAATTAAACTATTTTTGCCAAAAGTAAGTAGTTTTTTTTTGGGGCTGGTGTGTGTGTCATGCTTAGTGCATGTACGACTTTAATTTGTACATGCACACACAAACGCATACATACATCTAGCACTGTGTGACAAATGGGCTTGCAGAAAAATCATTTTTTTGTTTGTGTGTGTGTGTGTAAGGGTACAATATGTAATTCCTGGCCACATACTCCAGACAAATGAGGGGCAGTGTTGTACAAGAATTACATAATTTAATAATTGCAGAGACAACACTGTTCAAGATTTTACACATTTAGACACTCGCAATAATCAAATGTATAGTAAACTTTCCAAACTTCCATTGTTCATCTCTTAACAGTAATGCCAATATGTTGAACTGATTGACACTTTTTCAGTCTACTACTGGGTCTGTACAATTTCATCAATTCTAAAAAAAAATCCAAAACAAATCCATTTATTAATTAACAGCAGAAAGAATAAAAAAGGAATATACAAAATCCAATAAAACTTTCACGTTTGTTTTAGTTTTCGGTATGGTTTGTGTCATTAGTTTATCACTAAAGATACGTTTCTCTAAACAACGTTAGAAGTTACTTTCCAATCTAAAAGAGAAGTTCATCATCAAACCACATCTCTTTACTGTCTCCAGTAGTGGAAAGTCACGCCAACATTTATAACTTTTGTTTCTTTTTATATCACTTATTTTCTTTGCCATCTTTATGTTTCTGGAGGCTGTAAGTTACCTTCAACTTAGTCAGACCTATCGCCACAATGCGTAACTTGACAAGCCCTCAGGGCAGCTTTACTTTTCATCTCCTCATGTTGGACTGAGGGCAGACTGGACACTGCAGTGACTCACTATCGTCTCTTGAGGCACAAGGGGTATTACATCACAGGACGGGCCAGGGCTAGCATGTTGGCATGCTAATTTCAGTAGCTATCTCTGCAACAGAATACATAGATGTATTTGACATGACGTTTTTGAATGTTTTAAGCTAAAAAAAATCTAGCCAAATCTCACACACACTGCACCTTTAATTGGTTCTTAAATTACATAATTCACTCAAGATCAAATGTAAAGCTGTTGAGTATTGAATAGTATAGCCTGAATTAACATTCAGCCACTTTTAGTTGCTTTCTAAATGCTGTAGAGAGGTATGAAATGTTTTATTTTGAGTATCATTGACGTATTCTAAAATACATTAATTTGGGTTTTTGCTGTGAAACTAAAACTTATTTTTTTATTCAGTCAAAGCCAAATGGAAGAAATATTTTTTCAGCCAACATTTTTCAGTAGTAGGCTGTCAAATACAACATATGCAAATCCAGTCACCTCACATGAAATACATATTCATGAGTGAGGATACCACCATCAGTGAATTTACAGCTACTACTACTACATTATTAGTGCAGTACAAGCTAAGAATGCAGCAATAATAACGCATGTCATTCAACCATGGAAAGAGGACTATATTTCCTTTAATATCATTAACTCTTCAGTAATAAAATGTTATAGTATTTATAAGATGTGTGTAAACTGCACTTTACAGGAGCTCTCCATTCAGCACCACATAACCACTACACCAGAGGTCCAATGAATGACTGTAGTATTTTTCACTCAAGAAACAGAAAATTAAGAGAATCATTTTATTTTTCTGACCTTGCAGATGTCCCACAGCTGCCGCTTGGTGCTTCCTGACGTGAAATTTTGGGTCACAATTACTAATTTCACACAGCCCCCGTGAGAGTAATTTTAGGTGATATGGGGTGTCTTTTGATGTTGTTTGTTTCCTGTCCTGGATTGTTGCTGTTAGCATAATGCGCTCCTTTGTATCCTTTGAAGTTTAACAAAGACTGCATTTTGCTGTAAAATAGCAGCATACCAAAATATTATTTCTCATTTCTGCTCCGCTTCTTGTTAAATGTCCAAATGTGTATTCTCAGGGGGCTTCTCCTGAATCTTTCATGAAGGTCTTTCTTGTAGCTCATAGTCAGCTGCCCTGCATGTCTGAAGACTGTGTGTGACGGCATATACACATTTTCAACAGAGTTTCAGTGGTCATGCCCATGACGTGATCAAATCAGCCAATCATAGTGAATATTGGATATAAATGTGAAGCTTTCCAAGCTTTTCATCACAGAGTGGCGAAATTAAAGGAGATTCTCTGCAGCTTTTGCTCATTTAACTAATTTCAGATTGAGGTGAAAATCCTCTGATGAATTAAATTTAGATTCAATTCACATCAAAAGATTTTGCATCCCAGTTAATTTGGTGATTTGTAGGTTGAAAGCTTGTAGAGATAAATGACTATATTTTAACATGTAGTTAGGCCTTGCTTCACACTGAAATATGGTCATTTAAATGACCGTTTTAAAACAGTTTATCTAAACATTAACCTGCAAATCACCAGGGATGATTTAATGTTTCTTCTGTCTAAATTCCGTAATGATATAATATGTTCTTCTCTCTGCACTTTTTTACAGTATATATATCTGGACAGCAGCATGTAGAGCGACTGTAGACATTTTTTGCCCTCACATCTGCACATGGTTTTGTTGCTTGTTAACTTCCCCACTGAGTTTTCTCTCATTGATTCACCTCTTTAAATCATTCCGCTTTGAAATGATCAATGCTCTAAAATGTGGTCTCCAAAACCTCATGAAAAACAGCCACTTTGATACTCTGTTGACACTTTAAAGTTGAACCAGACGCTGGGCAGGCGACGTCTCCAGGTGGATTGAGGTGCTATTTCACAAATACAATGTGTCTAACATTATTGCTCAATGCCTACGCTGCTTTCAAAGGAACTGCTTAATGCTTAAAGTGATACTCCACCCAAAATCTATTTTTCAAGTATCAAACACAGGCTTTAGAAGTGCAGTAAGGAGAGATTTTTCACAAAGAATACTGACTGTGGTCTGCTTGGATTCGTGTCATGTACAGTTGATTCAGAAGTTGTCATGGATGAAAAATTATTCAGAATGTTAAATCCCTAAAAGCAACACTATGTAGTAATTTTATCTTAAAATAACCGCTTCAGAATCATTTGTCATTGCCACTACGCGCCTGCAGTGCCTGCTACTGCACTATGAAACACTGGAATCCCAGGCATGAAATCTATCACAACAACGTAATGCTTTAAGGCACTGCATCGCACACCAACATGACTCTATAAGCTATATGAAGATGTAAAAAGTATAGAATGTACAATGTGAGATCTTTTGAAGAAGCTAGCTCGGTATTGTCAGTATGTTGGGATTACAGGGACTTCACAGACGAAGGTGTTCATAAATTAACTTTTATCATATGAGTCATTGAACTCAGTTCACCACGAATACTCCAGAAAGTCACACAGAGGTGTGAATTCAGCCTAGAGACCCAGCTGCAACTACGATTGGTCATTGACCTGTGACCTCAGAAATCATCTCATTGATAAAAACTGCTGCACAACGCCGCTTCGCTCTCTTGCTCTCTTTCCCTCTCCTCCGCTCCTCTTCTGGATGTGACGGCTAGAGCTGCCAACCCAACAGCACAGCGGCCTCGGAGCATGGCCTGCTTGAACCAGACATGCAAGCAAACTCAGATTACTGCTGTGACAAGTCCTGCTTAAGATCCTGCAAAGAGCTCAGTTAGCCAGTGGCTAACTCTGAGGTGAACAGACGAGTGGCCAGACCCTCTCATCTGTATCTCTGCACAGCGAAATACTGCAACTGAACAATTCTTCCCTGCCAGCTAACCACGCCAAAGCTACTTCTTTCTTTACGGACTGGTAACGTAGTTGGGCATTGTTAGCTTCACATAGCTTAACTGTAACATTACTTGGCTAAGCACAGGACTGTGTATGTTTTGTAAATGTACAATGATGTGTTTTTCATGAGGTTTATTTTTGCGATCATTGTTAACGTGGGATTATGTAACCTTCATTCTCAGCCACTGCTAAACTGTTGTTAGAATGTAATTCTTTACACAGACTCATTTCATTTACTCATACTCTCATAACTAACTCCTTTTAACTTTGCACTGTTACACAGATAACATAAACATAAATATACTTTTGATTCGGCCTTAAACACAAATACACAATATGCAGAAAAAAAAATTACAGTCCCGCTGCACATTCTTTCTTTGTCTGACCACATGTGCTCGTACACGCGAGAAACACAACTGGCAGACACACACACACACACACACACACACACACACACACACACACACACACACACACACACAGTGCTTATCAGGTACACAGATCTCTTTGTCTTCTTCTAGTCTTAGTGGCAAGTGACCAAGCAACATTATGTAACTTTTCTACCATAAAATAACAGCTGGTGGAAAGCGGCACCAGTGTTGTGCCGAAGCCGGGCAAGCGGACAACATAACTGGGCTCAGCAGCCTCCTCTGACATAACGTTAGCTAATGGCAGAGGTGAAGAGACAGAAGAGGACGTTGATAGAGGAAGCTAAGAAGAGAGAAGAGAGCGTCTAAGCAAGAGGCTCCCAGACTTTGGCGAGAGCTTTGTGAAAAAAAAGGCTGCAAGACAGATGCCAAGCAGGTATTCTTTATGTTGGACTAGTAAATAACAACGTATTAGCTGGTTTGCTATGTCTTGTGTTGTCGCACTTGGTTTATATTTGGCTGTGTTAGCGAAGCTGTCGACTTACTAGTGTTTGATCGTAATGTAATCATAACAAATGCACTTATACAGCTGCCCTTATATATGTTAGCAGTAAAAAAAAAAAGTAATCTTACATAATAATGCGTGAATAAGTGAATAAATACTTTAATTACATACGACACTTTTGAGCTCCATATGTCACTGCTGCAACATTTTCCTCATGTATCAATAGGAATTTATTCACTTTTGTCAGAATGAACAACTTGTGAATTTTTTTCAGTGCAGTGTTTTTGGATATCAGACTCATGCTGATGCTAACTGTGAGATTAGTGCATCCCTACTATTAACCATCACTACAGCAGATGTCACATGGCTATATTATTTATCCCCATATATTGCCCTTTTCCCCGTATAGCTGATTGTTAGTTTAAAACTGTTGACTGTGGAGTTTGTGTTTGCCATGATTTTCAACATTGTCTCCTTTGGAGGGATCTTAATCTTATGTTTTACTTAGCAAGGTGTAAAAAAAATTGGACCCTCAGCTTGTATAAGAAAAAACATGGTACATCTTATTTCACCATGAATAACATAATAAAGAAGCAAAGCGTCAAACATTTAGTTGACTTTAGATTTCTAAAGCACAAACGTCATTGTAACAAAGTGTAACACTACCTGAAACCCAAAATACAAATACAATGACACACATGCCTAAACATTATTATTATTATTATTATTATTTTTTTTTTTTTTTTTACAAATCTTCAGTGATGTTCATCCAAAATATTTTGATAGAACAGCTTAAGGTTGGAAAAAATATTGTTCCCTTATTTGCATACAAATGCAGCAGAAAATATAAGAAATAAAAATATACCACAGTCTGTTTATATGTAATTATTTTAGCCCAACAAGCTTTTTCAAAAGTCTATATCTGCCTTTGATAATCACTAAAAATATCAGCTTTTTAAACTGGGTTCTTACATGATATTTGTAAACAAAGATAATGTTTGCACTCATGATGCACTAGTTTATCAGTATTCACAGATGAACAGACACCAGAGGGTGCATTATAATGGAACAATGATTTTCACAGTGGCCTGCAAAGTATACAAAGGAAGAGCAATTAGAAATTGTCAAATTTATGGCAAAGATAATTGCTGCAAAATGGTGACTATTCCAGCCACTCATTTTGAATAAAGAGCTACTAAAACAGTTATTACTTCCACTGTTTCACATTGCATAACAATCACTGATTGTCACATCTGTCCCTTTAAATTTGTTCAGGTTGTAAATTCCTTCACAAGAGGTGTTAACGTAATGTTGTCTACTCTCTGGTAATATGGTGAAAACAAGGATTGCATTAAACAAGCTAGGAACCAAAGTGAATTAAATATATTCTCAACAACATCCTGATGTGAGTAAAATTATAAACAAGAGACTACATTTAACAACTAAACACCAGAATAAGTTATAATCATGGAAATTACAATAATAAGTCTGGATGAAGATTACTGGTGCTTAATAGGTAGAAAGAAAACAAGACTATGAGACTGAACAGACTATCTTGTGTTCCAGACAGTGTGAAACAGCAGAAAAACAGGTGAAAGAAATAATATACAGCCTGGCTGAACCTTTTTATTGGCCTTAAAGTGGTAACCCTGCCCAGCAGATCAAACTACACTTCCCACAGTGCTGTAGCCCTTTGCTTTGAGTTATTACTATTAATTAGCATTTGATCAGTGTGAGAAAGGCAGCAGAGTTTTGTATGTGTTGCTTTATGCAACACTGATGCTTTGGGGTCAATTTGTTTCAGTTGGCTTTCCTGTGCAGACTGAAAAACATTATTTATGAATGTTTTCTCTGTATGTTTTGGCATTAAAAGGGAAATTGGATAAAACTGTGTAATATGTCGCCACTACAGAGATAATATTTGACTAATATAAAATGTGATATAACATTAGATTATAATAACACAAACAGGTGGGGAGTGCTGACCCAGATTAAAGGTGGGATAAGCGATTCTGGAGAAATGCAATTCCATGACAAATACCATGACAACACAGCAAGTAATCGAACTAACATTAGCAACATTGTGAATTAGCAGACTGTTGCTACAGTTGCTACTGTGAAGCAAACATGCAGAGGACAAGACAGTCCCAGAGTCAGCACAGCAGTTCCAGACAGTGATACTAGCAACTCTCCTTCTGCTATAACTAACAGCAAGTCATTTAGCGTTACCTGACACACAAATGGCTCTTCAGTAACATTTAGTGCCATCTGTGGGAACTGTAACATCTACAAAGTCACTTTGTAAAAACATATTGGCACATTGAGAATGGACTATTGAGTCTTCATTGTGTAATTCAGTACAGTACTGGAGAGATAAGATTTAGGTTGCATATGTTAACGATGAATACAAGCTCACTAAAGAAGTAGTACCGTTGCGCAATCTAGCAATAACTGGTAGGCTAAAGGTAGCATGCTCACAGTGACAGTTTTATCTTTGTGTTTTATTCCACTAGAAATTGACAAACAGCCAGCAATATGAGGTAGCCTACAGTGAGATAGCTTCAATAATGTGGCAAGATGAATTTTGATTAACTGTGTCCACATTTGTGCAGGTTGTTTTGGTATCCAATAAATATGATACCAACCAAGCGGATTTCAGTGGCTCTATATCAGTGGGTGGACTTGGAGATTAGAGCATTCAAAGATCTTAGCAGACTAGAAAGCACTACAGAAGGCCAGAAGTATTAACAGTCATTGAAGTAACTAAGAAGGTACTAGTTGGCTTTGATCAGCAGTATATGCAAATCCTTTAAATCGCATTGAGATATTACTACCTATAAAGTTTTGCAGTACCTCAGTTTTCAGGTCAATGTTCACTTTGTTTCTCATTTAAAAATTTAATTAAAGTATCTCTAAGCGTACAACTGAATATGACTTGAAAGTAAAACAATAGAAAACTCCCAGCATTTATTAATTTATGGGATTTCAGTCAACTGAAACTTAAATGTTGTAAATTATTAAATATCCCAGCAGGAAAGTAGGCAAGAGTTTTCTCATTTGAAGAAGGCAAAAAGACAGACAGCCAAATTTAAAACACCACATGCGGGCCAAGCAGGGTAGTCCAGACGTCCAGTAATATCTTCCAGCTCCTCCTGGAGGATGTTGGATTTCCCCAGGGTTTCCTATCAGTTGGACGTGTCCGGAAACCCTCCAAAGTGAGGTGCCCAGGAAGCATCCTTACCAGATGCCAGAAACTGCTTCATCTGGCTCCTTTTTTATGTGAAGGTGCATCGGCTCTTCCCCGAGCTCCAGATGTCTGAGAAGAGGACCCAAATGCATTTGTGCCCTTTTCATACACATGATTACATCATCGGGTGATCTGCATTCATAGGCCTGAGCTCTGTTGGTGCTGAGGAACTTGAGCATCCCCAAACTTTCACCTGCCCTTCCACCAACTTCACTTCTAAAAATTACATTATTATATTAAACAAAGCCAATAAAACACTGGTTGGCCGGCAAAATGTGAAACCAACCAGTCAAATGATGCACGATTTAAAGTTGCAGTTGTTGCCAGTACAAGACAGCCAAACCAGAAGCTATTTCTATTTTCTAGCTGCCAGTTTTCAGCAGCTACACCCAAACATCAGTATTAATTTTGAAGGTGTCTGAGGCAGCTTGCGTGCAGCAATGTTGATGACGTCACTGACAATACTGACTGTAGCAGCAATGTCATCAGACAATAAATGTGAAGGAAAAGATCTTCATAGCAAACATGAACACAGAGAAGAAGCACCATGGCCTGGTTATATTTTCAACAAAACACCACCTGGCATTTATTAAGAGGATTTTGCGGATGGCAGCACACATTGGAACAATTCAAAAAGCATCAGAAATCAGACTGTCACTGTAAACATGCTTCCAAATTCCAAGCATACAAATGGTTTATGTAATGCTGAGGGCAGGCGAGCAGAGAGACATGCAGGAAATTAAGTAAGTAAGTAAAATTTATTTAATATAGCACCTACACAGAGCAATGTCACAAAATTCTTCACAAATTAAATTGTTAAAAATAAGACCAAAAAATAGTAAAAACAAACAAATAACAAAACATAAGCAACAAGACCTTAAAATTACAAAATTACACACACTAGACAGCATGATGCAAGACAAAGGACAATTTGAATTAACGAGTCTTCAGCTGCTTTTTAAAGGCATCAGCAGAGACTGCAGAATGTAAGCGTATATGGGGAAGACCGTTCCACTTCAAAAGGCACAATCACCTTTTGTTTTCAGTCAAGTTTGAAGAATAACCAGTATGCCCTGGGGCCTCATTTATAAACGTTATGTAGGCACTAAAAAAGGCGTATGCCACTTTGGGATTTATAAACAACATACTTGATGGAAGAATGTGCAGCCCTGCACGGTAACGCTGACCTGAAAAATTGTGACTCAGATGGCAGAGAGATAACATATTCTAACAGTTGAAGTTGATAAAATTGTGTAAAAGAACTCAAAATAAAATGTCTGTTAATTTATTCCATTGACCCACTCCTCTATTTTTAGCCATCTTAGCAGTGTGGTGCTAGGAATTGGAATGCTGGTCTGTCAGTGAGTCGGTTGGTCTTTTCACTTGGTCCAGACTGAAATATCTCAACAACCAATGGACAAATTGCTTTGCAGTTTTATACAATTATCCATTGTGTCCAGAAGATAAAACTACTAACTTTAGTAATCCCCTGATTTTTCATCACATGCCACCATTAGGTTAACATTTGTGGTTTTGGGTAAAGTGTCTTGACAACTATAGGATGGATTGGCATGAATTTTGGTATATCATGTTCTCTAGAGGATGAATCCTAATTACTTGGGTGATTATGTACTTTTTCATCTAGTATCATCATCAGGTCAAAAATGTATTTGTCCAATAAGCTTGTGTTTAATTCTAATTATAAATGCTAACACACTTACAGTACCTTCCACGTTTCGCTTCCACTGACAGCTGTGGACTTACACTGGCAGACACACATACAGTTCCATTCATGCTAAAATGAGGGTTGCTGCTCCACGCTTCGGGATCATTGCAGCAAAGTATAGCAGCAAACAGATTGGACTGTAGTAATGTTTCACTGATTATTCCCGAGATGTGCCAAGCTCTACGGAGTAGCCTGCAGCCGGAGTTCATTGCATTCCCAACCAAGCACAGTGAGGGGAGGTAGCACACGATTTCTGGATGATTTGGAACTTTCCACTGTGTTTCATCAATGGAAAGCATGTGCAAATCAAAGCACCAATGTCCAACAGTACCAACTACAAATGTACAAGCTCCATTGCCCCATTATCTGGAGCATGGGCAGTCGGTGTACTTGCTATGCATACAGTCCTCGCGGTCACAAATTGACAGCATTTGTCACACTGACCAAAGCACACGCTTGCGGACGTAAAAAGTATGAATTTGGCTTAAATATATACCTCTTTCTATATCAGTATGTTAACATTGTCATTGTGAGAATGTTAGCATCCTGATATTAGCACTCACTCTCTGATTTAAGAAAATTTAGTTCTGTAGGTGTATGTTTTTTAATTCCTGCCGATACTGCTAAGTTTAATACTTGCCAAAACAAACATAAATTCTAAGTATCCATTGTTGTTACTTTTGTTGCAGATAAAGATGCATGCCTTCCTGTTACTTGGCTGCTTTGTCCTTGCTGCGACAGAGTACTTCCTTGGCTCTGCCCACATGATCCCTGATGAGAGACTTTCCACCAACAGAGTTGTTGTATCTAACGCTCTGACTCAAAACCTTGAGATAGGCTCACCTCCTGTAGTTATTGTAGGTAAGTTTGCAAGTTAAAATTCAGTGTTTTCATTTCACTTGTACAGGCAGTACAAGGGTTTATTTTTTAAATGTCTCCAATTTTTATAAATAACTGAATTCATAATGTTGCATTTGTAATGTTCCTGGTCATTTTTGTACTGTACTGGCTATACTGGTGTTTCCTGATGAGACACAAATGCAGGAGGCTGCAAGCCAGAGCAGCTGATAGTTGTGGAGTTTTTTGAAAGGCCAAGCATAGTGGTACCACACCAGATCATGTACAAAGGTAACTAAAGGTACTCAAAATGTGAGATAGATAGTGAGCTAATTAGAGAAACTAAACTGTGGCAATGTCAACTGTGGCAGGCGCCACCACAAATGCATTGATACAAACTCAATTACTATTCAGCAGGTAGCTTTTATAAATAGAGCTTTTTGGCATATTTGCTGAAACTGTCACTATGTGGTATCTAGGGAAACAAATTCTGGTTCCCCTGGCTCCTGCTGTTTCTAATGGCATTTGCAAGAATCCACTGTGACTGAATCAAAATAACCAATCAGAACCAGAGGGAGACTATAATCGAGTGTTAATCCCTGTTCGGGCGCATGCTGCGCAGCCCCCCTCCCCGCACTTGTGGTCAAGTTCAATATCTTCAGCACAGCTTCAGACATTTTGCAAACACAATTGCTGAACCAATCACCAGCACTGAAAGAACAGTCCATCCCTCTTTTGCCAACAACAGCGTATAGTACAAAACACATGTGTGAACACGTCTCTCCACACAGAGCTTCGGGCTCATTATATTTGTTGCCATGACACTCGAATTGACAAATGGGGAATAACTTTAGAGGACAGTGATGTACTAGCTTCTCATCCTGCCGTTAGACGTCGCAGCTGTGAGAAGATGAGTTGCAAGACGGACTGGGGTCTTGGTGAGGCTCTCACCGTGGAGAGCGAGCCCTATGAGGGATGAGGCTTCCTCTGCTGCTATGTGAACCTGCGGGTTTGGTTGGAGGGGCATAGCAGGGTGATACGAGCTGCAGAGAGAGACGTGGAAGGTTTGGCATTGTATGTTCAACTGCAGCTTTAACAAGTGTCTTTGTGAGGTTGGATGCTGTGCACTCTGGGACAGGCTTGTAGGATGATGTCAAATATAATCTTTTCCACTGTGATTGGAAATGACAGTGGAATGTATCAAGTGAAATTATTATTTTTTGTTCTGTTTCAGAGTTGCCTAAATCAGCTAAGAAGAACAAGAAAACAAAGAAACAAAAAAAGGTATGACCAAAAAAAAGTTTTTTAAGGTGTATGATGATGACTTATTCAGAAATCATGCTAGATATGTTTATTGAAAAATTATTAGATATCAAAAAGTAAGAATGAATGTTCCTTGTGAGGCAAAATTATTTTTATTATTAACTCAAAAGGTCCACTCACTTTTTCTTCTCATGGTCTTGAGTGTAAGATGGTTAAAAAAAAGCTAATAAGTCAACCTTTTCAGCTGAGATTGTCTTGTCACATATACTTTGTCCAAAGCCAAGAGTGTACTGCTATTTTTGAAACTCATCTACAATTTTCTCACAATCTGGCTATAACAGTATTTCCACTCAAGACACATTAAACTTTTCCATCTTTCCTAACTCATATTTTCTCCATAGTCACATACTGCAGTTATGTGTATTTCTTTTTCTTTTTCTTATCTGTGTTCTTATTTTTGCTTGCTTACAACAGTATGATCTCATGTATTGTAATTGCTCTCTCTCAGAACAAATTCAGCGTGAAGAAGCGCCCTCCTCCTCCTGCTGACTGCATTCCCTTGTGGGGAAGCTGTAAATCTCCAGGCAATGTGTGCTGTGATTTCTGTGCCTTTTGCCAGTGTCGGCTCTTCAAAACTGTCTGTATCTGCCGAATGGGCAACCCTCGCTGCTGAACAGCCAGCTGCAGCCCAAACCAGCTCCAAGCTAACAGAACAAAACTTCATGCTAAAGCAAACCACTTGCGTGAACACTGTGAGAAGTGAATCATTTCTAGTGCTTGGTTAACTTTGCCTAAAATACATTTCATAAAAGCACTTTATCACAAAGAACTGCATCACAGTGAACTTTCCTAAAACTTACAGGGTTTACTGCTTATAGCACTGTAAGAAAAAATCACAAATAAAAGTTTAAAATAAACTTTTAGCACGCATAAAGAGGATATAGTTGCTCAAACTATTTTATATATTGCTTTACTTTTACATAAATGTGCAGTAGCATACTTTAATTACAATGAGTATCAAATATTTTATGAAGCCATGTATGAATTAAGTTGTTACACAACCTTTTATAAAAAGTGTTATTGTTTTATTTGTGTCTATACGACAGGACCAATTTCAAGTATTTTATTTAATCTTAGCTGTTGACTTGGATCTCCACCAAAGTGTTATACTGTAAAACTTTGATTAATAGCCCGGGCTTTTATTTACTAAAATCACTGATTTGACCCTGCCTATATTTGGGACAGACGTCCATATAGGACAGGCCTTTAATTCCTCTTGCACAAAACTGAAATAGTCTACTATGAAACAGTTTATTTATTTCAAACAGAATATTACTTGTATAAAAATGATCAAATAATGTCAATTACACGTCAATCATTTGATCTAGCTCCGACAGATTATGCGCTTTTATTTTGAAGGTAGCAACGTAATGAAAACAACAACAGGGTGCAGGTTGAGAGAAATGTGGCAGAAGTTAGCAGACAGAGAGCGATGGACTTCACAACAGTATTCACATCTTGGATTAATTTTTATTTTATTAATCTATAAGAATTGGACTTTGGGGCTCATTGTTTCCGTTAAATGAATTGAACGATTGAATTGTGGAGAATCTAACTGATCTAACGATGTGTAGCATGTCCATAATGACATTTTGATATATAAAAACCAGACCAGGCATTTAACCGAGGCTGTTTATTTGTCAAAATGTGTTCCCACACCAGGCCAGTAAATGGGGTATTTGGGACTCAGCTATTAATTGAAGTTTAACGGTATCCAGTATCTCACAAAAGTGTGTACACCCCTCACATTTTTGTAAATATTTGATTATATCTTTTCATGTGGCAACACTGAATTAAAAAAAGACACATTGCTACAATGTATTGAGTGTACAGCTTGTATAAAAAGTGTAAATTTGCTGTCCCCTCAAAATAACACATCACACAGCCATTAATGTTTAAACCGCTGGCAACAAAAGTGACTAAAATGTGAGGGGTGTACTCCCTTTTGTGAGATACTGTATAAATGTATTCAGTGTTCTCTTGCTTTTATCATGTATTGTTTTTGTATTATTGTCTTTTGTGTATTATTGACTTTACATTTGTTAAAGCACTTTGTAACTTGTTTTTGAAAAGTGCTCTACAAATAAAGATTATTATTGTTGTTGTTATTATTATTATTAAATAAAACATATTGGATAAAGTTGACAAATCCAAGGACGACCTTATTAACAACTTTATGACTTACTCAACAAGCCCATTGCTTTTTAACTGAGACATACATCTTTATAAAATTATAAATATAAATTTCTTAAAAACAGACTTAGTAATTTCCTAAAACAACTGGACAATGTAATTGTTTACAAATGATACTCTAATAGGAGATTTTTCTAGAGTGTTTCTCTAGAAGAATTTTCTTTTAACCTCTCCATCATTTATTATCTTGTTTAATAAATGCTTTACCTTTCTTATCATCTGTGTTTTGTTACTGAGGAAAATAAATTCAGCCCAGGAGTCAGCTCCTTCTGTTTTAAATCACTGCCAAACTGTTGGGCAGATAACAAACATATTTCCTGGGACCTTCAGGCTGTGATTTCCATTATGTCATTGCTACATTAATATAAACACATGGATTTTCAAATTCCTTTAGGAGATCAATAATGAAGAATAATGAGATGTCAGTGAGAACTGTAGCCTTTTAAAGATTGCTTACATTGGAGTGTCTGTAGTGTGAATGATCAACAGGTTGGATTGGAGGAGAATCTGGCATGGAAGAGTAAAAAGAAAAAAGTCTCTCCTCTCTCCTGCAGCTGGTTGAATGAGAGTTTGAATGCACTTATTGTAAGTCTTCGGACAGAACTGTGAAATGAATTTAATGTAAAGAGTTAGGCTAAAAAAGTTTAAATGATGGCTTTACCTCAATAAATTAAGGTTAAAAAGGTGCATATTAGCAACTTGATGTTTATTTATTTATAACAAAGTAAGCACCCTTAGAAAGAACATTTTTAAGGACAAGTCAGCCAAAGGGAAAAGGTAGATTGAACTTGCATGAATTGAAATAATCTTGGTGGTAACTTTGGCACCAGATCTACAATCGGTTTAAGTCTTTTGGTTACATTTTAGTCATTTAATTAGCCTTTGATAATGTAATCTTAATTTTAGCTCACCTTATTATAATTGACACCATGCTTTCCTGTTCTCGTGGTTTGTCACAGCTGTTTTGTTGCTCCCTCTTACAGTATTTTTAGTGGAAGGAAAATTTAGTCCATAAATCTGTTGCTATTCAACACGTCCTCATACCTAATATGAAATACATGACCGACAGACGCACCGGATATTCTGCCATGGTAACAATAAACATGTGGTGAAACTGTTGCAATTTTGTTAAGTTTAAGAAAAGGTCATGATTTTGGTTAAAATAAGTAAGTTACCTTAGTAAGTCACATGACATAATGTAACTTATATACATAGCTTATGTATGTAACTTAAGATGAGTCAGTTTTCTAGATCTAGATCTTGCAGCCTAACCATAAACGTAAAGGAGGCTGCGTTTCATCACTGCTCTGCCGCTGCCGAGCAACGTTACTTCACACAGAGAGACACACCCACACAGCACACACAGACATGTTGAAGGAAGATTGAATCAATGTAGTTAGTGATACAGAGTGAAACTGTAAGTTGTGGTTAGAGACTGTCATGTTGTGGTGGCAGCCCGGCTGACGGTGAGTGTCCTGTTTCTTTCTCCTTTTTTCTTGCATTCTGTTTTCCCTTGCATTTTCCCTGCCTCTCTGTGTGTCCTCTGTCTCCTGTTTCCTCGTTTTGCCACAGTTTAACAACTGATAAGATTAGATGCAGTAAATACCTAATTTAAAGCTCCTTAAATAGATTTCTTTCCCTATTAAATTCAACAGTTTTTGTGTGCGTCTCTCTCCAACGTACACATGCTGGACGCAGCAGTCTTAAGTACCATCATGCGATGGATTTTAGAGTCAGACTGTCTCACGTAGACTTTTGTTTGTTGTTTTTTTTTCAAAGTACAGAAAGCAAAGAGAAAGTTATAAGGAGCATGGCCAGTGCTGTCATTGTCAAAATCCTGAAACGTCACTACAAACAGCTGAGTGCAGGAGTCTACTCTGCTGAAAAGACTTTTTCGTGCTATTTCAGTATATTAACCTCCCGAATCACCAAAATCATATTCCCCTTCGACAGAGAGGCAAGACATTATGGTGAAAAACAAAGAAGTGGCCTACTCGTAACACAACACCATGTTCCGAAAACAGGCCTGCTATGGTGCACACACAGTTTAATACCCACAAGCACATCCACACAATTAAACAGGTAGGCCTACTCAGCGGTGATCTGTCCTTGGTGACAACAGCTTTTAAAACAGTGGCACGGCAGCCACACCAAATCCACTGGAAACGCACTTTGCAGCTTTGAATTACAGTTACACTTACACAATGTTAACATAGTTAACACTTATAACGGAGTTATCTGACATCTTTGCTAGGTTAGCTAGCTAAAGTAATAACATTAATCAACCAGAGTTAGCAGCTCTTTGAATCCTGGTCAATAAGAAGCTAGCTGTGGTACCAGTGTCAAATCTAATTCAAAAATGGATTGGACAAAACTAGTGTTTCTTTTTTTCTTTTTTTTCTTCTGCATGTGTGTTGACTCAGTAGGGATGATATTACATGAGAAAGTTGATCTACAGGAGAAACATATGAAAGCAATACAGAATGACTGAGAGCTACACTGATGTAAGTTCTGTTTTAGATATTGTGTCACCTCACACCTGAATTTTGTGTTTCCCTTTGCTTAAATAAAAACATTTCCACCAAAAATTGATGCAGGGAAGACAGAAATTGGTGCAGGAAAAATTCACCAGAATGCAGGAAATTAAGTGTTTTAATGCTCTAGCTAATAGATTTCAGGATTCATGAGAGACTCTATCGTTGTATACAAAATACAACAATAGTCTCTCTCATGAAATGCAGTTTAGAGCAAAACATTGAATTCAGCAGCTTTGAAACAGCACAATTAAAATAGTGTTTTACAAAACATCACATCAACACAGCATCACAATTTGTCCATTAACCGACTTCAGTCAGGGCTCCGGGCACCGGGATGCTAGCGCCCCGGCTCCCTACCCTCAACCAACCACAGTAACAGACAGGCTGCAGTAGGGGTTTTCGGCACCAAGATGCACCCTACCAACAACCTCAGCAGCTGCCTGCAGTAGGGGTTTGGCACCAAGATGCCAGCACCCTCCACCGCACCCTACCACTAACCTCAGCAGAGGGAGTCAGTAGGGACTTTGGACACCGAGATGCCAATAGTTGTTTCGAGCTAACATTCGGTGCTCAGTCGTCTCTGACATGTGGCTAACATTCGGCTAACAGTCATTTCGAGTTCAGTAATTTTGAGCCAACAGCATTTTCCAGCTAAGGCATTCCGAGTCGTCTTTACCTAAATTGGTATAATCATTTCAAGTTTCTAGTTAAGTCGTCTTTAAGGTAAGTCGTTTCAAGAAACGTTGGGCTAACAGTCCTTCAACCGAACTATGTCGGTATTTAAACTATGTGTACTTCCTGCTTTCTTACAGTGCAGACGCTTTGCTGCTTGCTCTTACCTCTGCTTGTATTGTTTTGCTGAAACTATTTATTTTTGTATTTATTTTTGTATTTTTTTCCTGCTAGAAATTATGAGCAGCGGCTCTTGGATACTTTTAAATCACTGGGACTGTCAGATATAGTAGGCTATTGCTATACTTTAAACACTTTTTTATGATCTTAGTGCTACGTGAGTGCGGCCTATCAATGGCACTAGCCTGTACTGCAGTGACTGGAATTATATACATATTTTTTAAAACCTGTCCTGCCCTGCAGCCTGGTATAGAGTATGATGACCTGGATACCATATTGTGCCAGACAGATTTTACTTTAACAAGAGAGTATTAATATACTCCTTTGTCTGTTTTATTATTTATTTAATTATGTATTGATTTGTCACCGGGGCCGGACAGGGGGGCAGACACGGGGATGGGGGGGCACAAACAGACAGCACAGAGAAAGGACAAGACCTGTAAGAGAAGGGGGATGGAAGGTGGGGACAACAGGTAAAAGCAGCGGGAAACACCAATTGCGGAAAGCAACGAAACCTGCAATAGAACAGAGAGGGGGGCTTGGGGAGGAGAAAAACAAAACAACAACAAACAAACACAAACAAAAACAAACAATAAAAATAATAATAATAAAAGACAACCAGCCGAACAGCAGCAATAAACAGCTGACATAGTATGACAACTAAGAGAAAAATGAAAACAAACAGTCCAGCACACTAAATAAGCAACACAGCACAGCCATGTGAGCTGGAATAATAACAATTCATTTAAATAAGTAACTGAAAGAAAAGCATCAGGAATAATTCTACCAGAGACAACCTAAATTTGTTTGTGTCCATGTGTGAGACTGTGTGTGTGTGTGTGCGCATAAGCCTGTTAAAGAATGTAGTTGTTAGTGAGAGTGGGATGCCACGACTGTGCCACACTTACCCCAATAACAGGCAGGCAAGAACCCCAGTAGCCAATAGGGGTGGGAGAAGGGGGGGGGGATCAAAATGATTTTTGTAAAAAAGAAAATTGATTTGATTTTTTTAGTGACTGGAATTATAGCTAATGCTAATTAGCAATAAGATGCTCCCCTGCTGGAAACCAACATCCACAGGTTAGAAGTGAATGTGGAAGTGAATGGACTTTGTGGGAATGACACCACTTTACCGTGGACCCAAAACAGTGGACAAGAGCATGCTAACACACGGCTAATTAGCACCAACAAGACTACCAAGAAGCAGGAGGCCTCTGTACTGGGTAATAAATCTAAAAGTAATAAACCTGGAATGCTCTTGATGCAAAGCCTAAGAGTAAATCATTTCCTTGGGAAATGGGAGGACGAGTAACAGGCAGATGATGCGACAGGCTGGCCTGCATTATCATCCAGGCAGAGTGCCTCTTCAACCCCTGTTCTTAGTAGGACACAGCCACGGACAGCTGCGAAAGGGAGAGTTGGCAACAAACCTCCCCAACAACAGTGTGCAACAGCAGAACAGATTTTCACCACTACTGCAGGACCCTGGATCTCTGATCTCTGATGACCTGGATAACCTCCCGTCCTCACACAGAAGGGTAAGGACTGAGAGTAAATCAGAAAGTACAAGGCCACAGGGAAAGCTAACGACTGGGCCTCAAACTCTGATTGTGGGTGACTCTGCTGTAAACAATGTAAGAAGCATGTGCAGTAAGAACACCAAAATACTCTGCTTTCCAAAGGATACGGTGTCTGACTTGGCAGAAAGAATCCTGCATATCATGGCTGAACATCCTACTGTGAAAAACATCATACTGAACATCGTGACCAATGATGTTGTGAAGCAACGGTCTGAAGTGTTGAAAGAGAACTTCAATAATCTGTTGAACACAGTCAGCTCTTTGAATGCTGAGGAGTTTATCAGTGTCCCTATACCGCCAATCGAAAGAGGAGCTGAGAGATTCAGCAGATTGATGGCATTGAACACGTGGCTCTCAACAGCATGTACTGTCCATTCAGTGCAGTTACTTTCACTCATCTGTTCCCTCTGCCAAGGACAAGAGACAAGAGGAATCTAAACAAGAAGAAGACATAACACAACATGCCAGAAACCTTGAAGGAGAGCCACCTCAGCCCCTGGCCAAAGAGAGCTCTGATCACGGGAGACATCTGAGCCAAGAGGAAGAGCCTCCACCTCTCTCACTGAAAACCAACGGTGAGGATTCAACATCTCTACCCCCTCCCCCAATCCCCATCTCCAGACATACTTTCTCCCCCCTGTTGGACTTCACTGATCACATGGAAGACCTGATTAGAGCTCGGACCAAATTTACTCCCCGCACCTTCCCTCGCTCCACTCCCATTTTCTCTACCCTAAACCCCCCTCACCGTCCACCTCCTTCACCTCCTCCACAAGTCCTCCAGGTTTGACACGTGTCGCAAATACAGCGCCCAACCTGCCTTCCCGCTCCGCAATGGTGAAAAAGCCCAGTATGTGCTGGGTCCAGGCTACAAGGAAAACGGCACTCATGACTCTTCCCAGGACAAGCCGGGGCCCAGTGTGCTGGTAGTCTTCTCCATCCCTGTCTTGATAGGTAACAGAAAAAGCATGGTGAATGTATTAAAAAACAGGAAGCACTCAACATATCCTGCAAATTTAGTCAGCCACAGCCTGTCGAAAAAAGTGGGCCAGATAATGTTTTTAACACACTAAAATTAGCTTTGTTAAACATTAGGTCTTTGGCAGGAAAAACATTTTTAATCAACGATTTTATAATCACTCACAATCTTAATTTTATGTTTTTAACTGAAACTTGGTTGGACCAAGATAACAGTGCAGCTGTCCTTATTGAGTCTACTCCTCCCAACTTCAGTTATGAGTGAAGCTAGAGTGCATAAGAGGAGGTGGAGTTGCCATTTTGTTTAATGACTCCCTCCAATGCAAAAAGATGTCTTATGGGAATTTTGCTTCTTTTGAATATGTAGCTCTTCAGCTGAATTCCTCTTCTCAAGCTATTTTTCTAAATATCTACAGGCCCCCTAAATACTGTACAAACTTTTTTGATGACTTTGGTGATGGCTCAGATTATGAAAAACAACAAAATGTTGTTTTGGGTGGTGATGGCGCAATGGATAAGATGCCTGCCTTTTGGTGTGAGACCCGGGTTCAATCCCCCACTGTGACCCATCCACCATTGTTTCCCTGAGCAAAGCACTTAACCCCTAGTTGCTCCAGAGGCGTGCAACCTCTGACATGTAGCAATTGTAAGTCGCTTTGGATAAAAGCGTCAGCTAAATGTAAATAATTATGCAGATGACACACAGATTTACATAACCATATCACCAGGGGACTATGACCCCATACAAGCGCTGAGTAACTGTATTGAGCAGGTCAACGATTGGATGTGCCAGAATTTTCTTCAATTAAACAAGGATAAAACTGAAGTTATTGTTTTTGGAGCCAAGGAAGAACGATTGAAAGTCAGTGCTCAGCTTCAATCTGTAATGTTAAGAACCACAAATCAAGCCAGAAATCTTGGTGTAGTCATGGACTACATGAATGAGTCATGGACCTGAATTTGAGGAGCCACATTAAGACAAAGCCAGCCTACTATCACCTGAAGAATATATCAACGATTAAAGGACTTATATCTCAGCAAGACCTGGAAAAACTTATCCATGCATTTATCTTCAGTCGACTCGACTACTGTAACAGTGTCCTTACAGGGCTCCCTAAGAAATCCATCAGACAGCTGCAGCTGATTCAGAACGCAGCTGCTCGAGTCCTCACTAAGACCAAAAAAGTGGATCACATCACTCCAGTTCTGAGGTCTTTACATTGGCTTCCTGTATGTCAAATAATTGATTTCAAAATCCTGCTGTTAGTTTATAAAGCACTAAATGGTTTAGGGCCAAAATACATTTCTGATCTTCTGCTTCGTTATGAACCATCCAGACCTCAGGTCGTCTGGGACAGGTCTGCTTTCTGTCCCCAGAGTCAAAACTAAACAAGAAGAAGCAGCGTTCACTTATTATGCTCCGTATATCTGGAATAAACTCCCAGATTACTGCAGGTCTGCTGAAACTGTCAGTTCTTTTAAATTAAGACTGAAGACTTTTCTTTTTACCATTGCTTTAATTAAATATTTAAACGGTGAGAAATGAGTAGGTAATTGAGTGAAAAGATAATGAGTGAGATTGAACAGAGTGAAGGAAGTGGTCTTAAATCTCGCACCTGAGTGATTTGCAGGAACCTCTGTCCACCTGTAAACACGCAGGTGGGTCCAGAGTATAACTGGATCAAAGTGGCCTACGGACAGACATGTCCTGGTTTCTCTGTCCGAGGGTTTTTGGAGTTTCAGTGGACCCAAAGAGTGCTATGGACCCGAGTACAGACTAGCTAGAGAGAGTAGATTAAGTGTACTTCTCTGTTTATCTTTTCAAAATAATTGTAACTCAATTATTTGCTCAACCCAGCCTGTTTTTTATTTTCCATTTAACTCTTTTAACCCTGTTTGTACACTGCACTGTAGCTTTTTACTGTCCTGTTTTACCCTGTTTTAATGTGTTTTTTTTATTTTTTATTTCCCTATGTTGCTTTTGTTTTGTGTGAAGCACTTTGAATTGCCTTGTTGTTGAAATGTGCTATACAAATAAACTTGCCTTGCCTTAAACCAAAATAGTTTTGAGCCAAAAGTCATTTCACGTAACATCCGGCTCACAGTCGTTTCACGTAACATCCGGCTCACAGTCGTTTCGAGAGAACATTGAGCTAACAGTCGTTTTAAACCAAGTTACTTTTAAAGTTACTATGAGCTCAGCCTCTTCGATTCCACGTCAAGTCTGTTGTTTTGCGTTAAAGTTGCTTCGAGCTTTCAGCCGCTTGAGCTCCAAGTCACTTCGACCTCTGTCGCTTCGAGCTCATGTTGAGCTGACGGTCGTTTCGAGCTCACATAGAATATACAGTCGTTTCGAGCAAACATTGAGCTAACAGTCGTTCCGAGCAAACAAGTCATTGTAAACCGAAGTTTTTTTCGAGCTCAGTCGCTTCGAACTTGATCGTTTCAAGCTAACAGTCGTCTTTAATCGAAGTCAACCCAAGCTAAGTCACTCACGTTGTGTTAAGTCGTTTTGCGCTAAAGTCTCTTCGAACGCTCAGTCGCTTCGAGCTTACGTCGAGCATACAGTCGTTTCATCCGGACCGTCGTTTCAATCCATAATCATTTGAGCTAACAGTCTTTCAAGCTAACAAGTGTTTCGATCTAAGCATTCGAGCTAAAGCCGTTTCAAGCTTAAAATTCTCTTCAACTAAATCCTAGTTCACACTACACAATTTTTAGCCCGACTTGCTGCTCGGCGACTGTCAGGCTGTGATCGGGAGTAAATCAGTCGTTGTGTGAACTACTCAACGCATCAAAACGGCTCCCCGACATATTTCTGACACATCGCAGACGTCTGCCAGATATCTAGCATGCCAAAAATCTGGCGGAGTAGGCCGACTCAACATCCACATCCAGCCAATGGCAGAGCAGGCAGCTACTTTTTCACTGTTAAACACTTTTTACTCACCTCCAGCTCTCTGTAGTTCAGATGATCCCTGCTACCTGCGTGCCTAATCCATTCTTTCACCCATATTCTTTGTCTTTAAAATTGATATCTTTATGATAACAAACAGCTGTTTCGTGTGTAGGTTCTTGTCATTTCCCGTTTCACATTTCACGTGTGTTTTCTTGACCAAACGTGGTTTGGAGACCAGCGTCAGGGTGACAGTCGTCAGCTCGTGTAGTGTGTGACCCTCTGTCACCGATCAGTCACGTAGTCTGAACGCCACAACGACTTCAAGACTCCCGTCACACGACGGCAAGTTGTGTAGTGTGAATGGCACGGCCATCGGCCGATGCTGTAAGTGGTGTAGTCTGGACAAGCCTTAGTTGTTCAAGCAAACAGACCTTCGACAGTAGTTTCGAGCCAATAAATCGTTCAAATTATAAAAGGGGCTTTCGGGACTGGGATGCCGGAGCCCACTGTGGCTCATTCCCAGTCATTGCCAACCTGACTGTGCCACTGGTCAAGCGAACAGAAGTTTCAAACTATAGTTATTTCAAGGGAACAGTCGTCGTTAAAATTAGAAGGGGCTTCCGGCACCGGGATGCCAAAGCCTCCCGCTGCTGACTCCCAGTCCAGGGTTTGGGGGTTCTATAAGGATAGACTGTTTGCAGTGGAATGGTCGCCAAAATCTTAACATTAACAGCATATGCGTGCTAGAGGCCAGCTTGAAGAGCTCCTGCCACGTCAGAACTAGTACAACGTAATCGCATGACTCAGTTGTACCGAACCTTAGAAGCTACGTTCACACCCGCTTGGGTTTCACTTCCCTGCATCTCCCCCTCCGTCTTGACCTTCGGCTTCATACTCGCAATTTAGACTCATTCCCCAAACACTACTTAAAGCAACCATATAAATTGGGCCTGCTTACACCTGTCTTTTCTCAGAAGTACAATGACCCCGAACCCTTGCAATACCCTTGAGAACCAATTGCAACTCTGGGATCCCAGAGTACAACACGTCAGATCATCTGAGTCGGTTCCAGTGGCCTTTCGATTCCTGGTGCCACCGCCACTTCCGCCAAGCTCTTTCTCGTCATGCTTTTCTCCCATCCATTACCCCAGTCACTCCTTCAGTATTTGAGCTACCCTTTCAGCTTTTTACTGTAATTGGTGCTGTAAGGCCATTATGTATTCTACAAGAAGTGAAATACTTTATGTTTTTTCTGCTGTGCCCTCTGGTCACCTGCAGATTTGGAGTTTTCCGTAACCCTGTACTTCTCACCAGTACACACTGATCAGACCATGCTGGCTGTCCTGGATTACAACCACTGTGTTCACAGACCAGCCAGGAGAAAAGCTGATGACACAATTCAGTATGTTGCATTTTTATTGCTCATATCCATTTTACTCAATACATTTATAAGTGAGTCAAAAAATATTAAACAGTATGAGGAATAGAAATAGATGGTGCAATGGATTTATTGATTTGATTGCATTTTATGGGGAAATGCTAACTGTATAAGGAACAATGTCAGGTATTACAAACTTTTCACTAAACTGATAAGAGTTTGTACTCATTGAAGGTGGAGAAGGACTACAGTTACATCACAGACCTCCAGAGTGCTCTCCTCCTCCTCTGTCTATTACTGAAGAGATGCCTAGAAGCAGAACCAGGAGACCTGATATTCCCCGTCAACATGGGGTTCAGTCAGGTGTCCCTAACCCAATCATGTCATGTAATCATGTCAGAGAGGTGATTGTGATATATTAAATCATCTCCACAGTAGGAATACAATGCTAAGTGCAAAGTCTGAACTGTCTTCATAATCAGTCAAGATACCTCTGGACACACCTTGTCTTTTTCCTGTATATGCTTATTTTAATGATGTTTAAAAAATTATCTATTCGTCATATAGGTTGTAGTTTTAGTAGTATATAATAACAATAAACTGTACATATATATATATATATATATATATATAAAGTGTTATACTACATTTGGATGTCATTATTGGAGACATAAGACATAAATGTAGTTGCTTTATGCTGCAAGTGTAAAGAAAAGGCATTTATCATTTTCAGTGTTTTATTTAAAAAATATTATCCAGAACAGGGAAAAATATACTTTGAATTTTCTCTACCCTCCTGGGAATAAAACAAAAACATTGTTCAGGCATACATCCACATAGTGGATAGAATTATTTGTGTAGCATATTTGTGTAGAATTATTAGTGTAATCAGTAAACAATACAGAAGTAATAAAAATAGTGATTGATTACATTTATATTGCACTTTATTTTTGACACCCAAAAGGGCTTAGGGGGAAACACCAGAGAAACTTTGAGTACCACAGGTACACTAGGAAATAATATACTAATATTAGTGTGTGTGTGTGTGTGTTCATATGCCGTTGTTGGAGTTTGAAGCTCGACGTAGGTCCTAGAATATGTGCTCCTTAGCTTGCACCTCGTCCTCCCCATCCTGCCTCTTCTTACTCGAACCCTGACTGCCCTCCCTCCTCTGCTTCGCCTCGATCCCTGCTTGGCTCTGGAGTGCAGTCGTCATCAGAGACAATAATGCTGTCACCGTGGAAGCTCTAACGTGCAAAACAACTCACATGTTATGAGTGTAACATGAACTTCATGTTCGTGTTGTGTAATTGATGATAACTGGTAATGGAAAATGTGTATCAGCCTGTTTTTAGCTTTGCCTAATGTTACGACAGCCATGACGTCATTAAAGTGCCTTGTGCAGTAGCAGCAATAATCATGCAAGGGCAGGAGGAGCTCTAAGCCAAGGAGTTCAAAAGTCTTACAGTCTCTGGAAAGAAGTTGCACGTTAGCCTTGTTGTTCTTGCTTTAAGGCTGCGCAACCTTCTGCCAGAGGGGAGAGTGGCAAACAGTTTATGCGCCGGATGGGTGGAGTCCTTCATGATACCTGATGCCCTGCTTCTGCACCTGCTGACATAGATGTCATCTAGGGAAGGGAGGCAGTTGTTTGTTGTTATTTTCTTAGCAGATTTAACTACTTGTTGCAGAACCTTCCTGTCAGCCGCAGAGCAGTTTCCATACCAGACAGTAATGGAGGATGTCAGTGTGCTCTCCACCACACATCGGTAAAAACAGGTCAGGATAGCAGGATTGAGACCGGCCCGCTTCAGCCTCCTCAAAAAGTACAGGCATTGGTGGGCGTTCTTAATAATGCTGGCTGTGTTGGTAGCCAGCATTAGATGTAGATGGTAGATGTACAGGTCCACATATTTAAGGTGGACACCATCTCCACAGTTACTCCATCAATGAAGAGGGGAGGAGGTGGGGTATGACCTCTCTTCCTAAAGTCCAAAACCATCTTCTTAGTCTTTCCCACATTGATGTGCGGATCGATCCTAAAGTATCTATTTCTGATACCAACTGTTCCTGCTATAGGCACGATACTCATATAAAAGGATCGATATCTAAACTCAGTCATTTGGAGTGAGTGTGTGTTTTATTATAAGTATCTTACTGTCACCAGGATGGTCTAATTATACTCGGTTGATAGGAACTACTTTTCCTTCCGCCTGTCAAAGTCATGCTTGCGCTACAGCTCTGTGACTGAGCTTCTTTGAAGTGAGCCGCTGCAGCCCTTTACATTTCCCGCGATTGAATACTGACTCTGGCTGACTTTAAAAACACGTCTGGCTGTATTTTAGCTGTGAAGGTAACGTTGCTCTGTGTGATGTGTGTGCAAAGACACTGAAATACTTTGGCAACACCGCAAACTTCGCTAAACATCTGAGATTAAGTCTGTCACAATAATAGGATGATGTTATGAAGCGGCAGTTCTGTATTGGTATTGGCAATACCAGCCTGGGTATTACTTGGTATTGGATCAGATAGGAATTAAGTGGTATCACACATCACTATTGTGCATAGTTATAACACGTTATACTGTATTCTCTTGTGCTGTGGTTCTCAACGGGGGCGGTACCGCCACCCCAGGGGCTGTTCAGAGGACAATGGGGAGCATTGGAAGCAATATTTTGGAAAAGGGGGCATTGAGGTGCTCTTGGGGCACGTTTGTTTAGGTGAAAGTTTTAAGGTGAGTTTACACCAAAGATTCACAACAATACAAGTTTAAACTTTCAACTACTTGCAAAATCTGCAACATTAAAACTTGCCAGTCTACTCCACTGCGACTGGAAGAGACAGTGTATATCATAACTCTTCAGTGTTTCTGTCAGCTTCTTGTGGCATGCTGCCTTCACGGGAACAGGAACTCAGAGTATCATCTATAAAATTTCACCTATATGGCATTTACTGTGTAAACTCTGTAAAATAGACACTCTCTTTCTTGGTATTCTCTTAAAAGCGTTAATTTCTCTGAGGCATACTCCATGGACACCTTGTTATCGCAGTGTTTACACATTTACAAGAGGAATATTCCACTGTCGGACTTCCCCTTAAAGCAACTATGCATCCAGCATCCAGCACCTGAAGCGACACAGGTGAGAGCGGTGATAGTGATCAAGTGGACCCACCTCGCGCTTTGAGACAGAGCCGGTTTGTGTTCAAGTGGTAACGTGACATGTAGAGTGTCAATACATAAATGTAACGTTAAAACACAAGTTTGGGCCTCAGTCCACTTGTCAGTTTTTTTGTGGACTGTAACTTTATCAGAGGTCCTGAAGTTAACATGTGTGTGAATTTGTGGTGAGGTTTCTGCCTGATCACGTGTTGTTGTTTATGGTGAAAAGGTGCCACAATCACATTAAAAGAGGTTACTTTCCCAAACAAAGACACAAAGAGGAGTGGAGACTAAATCATGTGTGTTGACTCAGAAGGGATGATATTAAATAAGTTGATCTACAGGAGAAACATATTTAAAAGGATGCCTGTGAGCCTCACTGCATTATATTCTATTTATATATTTTGAATTGTCACATGATAAATTTTGTGTTTCCCTTTACGTAAACAAAAAACATTTCCACCACAAATTAGTGCAGAAAAGGCAGAAATTGGAGCATTTTCACCAGAATGCAGGAAATTAAGTCAAGGAACAATCACTTATTATTTAAAAATAATTACTATTCACTGATGTTCCCTGGGAAAGTAAAAAATCTGCAAACATCCAAATAATGTAACAGAATTTTATTGTAAAGGTTGTAAACATTGTTTTTCATGCTTGTTCAATGAACCAAAAACAATCGATAACAATCGATTAATTATGCAACTGTGGAACGGTTGTTAAGACACTAACAGCATATGGACGGTAGCCAATTAAAATCACAGTTATAAAAACTTAGAACACTAAAGAGACTTTCTACTGACTCTGAAAAACACCAAAAGAAAGATGCCCAGGGTCCCTGCTCATCTGCATGAACATGCCTTAGGCATGCTGCAAGGAGGCATGAGGACTGCAAATGTGGCCAGGGCAATAAACTGCAATGTCCGTATTGTGAGACACCCTAAGACAGTGCTACAGGGAGACAGAAAAGACAGCTGAAAGTCCTCGCAGTGGCAGACCATGTGTAACAACACCTGCACAGGATTGGTACATCAGAACATCACCACTGCGGGACAGGCACAGGATGGCAACAAGTTACACCAGGAGCAGACAATCCCTCCATAAGTGCTCAGACTGACCACAATGGGCTGAGAGTGGCTGGACTGCAAACCCACCTTTGCTGGACAAGACAGGGCTGGCTAAAAGTGCTCTTCACTGACGCAGATTTGTCTCACCAGGGCTGATGGTCGGACTAGTGTTTATCGACGAACGAGGAATTTGGAACGAGTGTTATATTGAGGCCTGTACGCTGGGTGGAGGGACCATCATGATCTGGGGCGGTGTGTCACAGCATCATTGGACTGAACTTGTTGTCATTGCAGGCAATCTCAATGCTGTGATTTACAGGGAAGAAATCCTCCTCCCTTATGTGGTACTCTTGAGGGCTAGGGCCATTCCCCCCAGAAATGTCCGGGAACTTGCATGTGCCTCGGTGGAAGAGAGGAATAACATCTTAAAGCAAGAACTGGCAAATCTGTTGCAGTTGATGAGGAGGAGATGTACTGCAGTACTTTATGCAGCTGGTGGCCACACCAGATATTGACTGTTACTTTTGATTTTGACCTCCCTTTGTTCTGGGACACAGTTTTTAATTTATGTTAGTCACATGTCTGTGAAACTCAATTCGGTTTATGTCTTAGTTGTTGAATCTTTTTATGTTCATACAAATATTTACACATGTTGAGCAGTTGAAAGTGGGAGGACCTTTCTATTTTTGCTGAGTTTATATGAGAATCTGTTAAGCAAACAGATGATCTGCTGTTGTCACAATCTATGATTTTTGTTTTTTATTAATGGAGGACAAATTTGTCTTACTGTTAATTTCATGCTCTATAACACCACAAGTTGAACCTTCACTGTCAGTATATGTAACATTTTCAGTGCAAAGAGAATGTGAGAGCTTTCTTCCTTCTTCCTTTAAAAAGTTTCCCAACAAAAAGGGTTATTAAAAGGGCCATTCATAGTCAAGTGTCCCCCCAACCCCCATTCAGTGTGTGCAAGATTTATTTTCCAGTTGCCAGATTTAAAAAAATTACAGCCAAAAAGGATTTACTATTTTTAACTGACTCAGATTGATTTTACAGTATTGGATCAAGAGAGTATTGCAACATTCCTCCGGTCCTTCCTGAAGTGGGCTTAAAGGCATCTGGTTTGGAAATAAATGGGACAGAGGAAGTAGGATTATCGCACACAGATGGAAGACAGAACGGATGGGTGGAGGATGCTGAAATACTCACTTTGACAGATCACGCAAAATCACCTGACCATCTGCCATTTTGTGGATACTCTTTTTATTTATTTAAATTTCAATAAAGTGACCTAAACTGGTACAGTTTTGCGACTGACTGTTGACAGTCCCGCCAATGCCCCCTACCCTAACCATAACCATCAGAAATATTTGTGCCTAAGTCAGCGACTTTATGCATGTTGACAGGTTAACCCTACAGCTGTGCACATCGGCCGCGAGGTAAGGTTAGCCTCCTTTGTGTTGCTGTGACATAGAAAACTGCGCCTCGTAATTAATTTTCAATGAGTGGCAAGTGTGTTGGATGGGAGGTGTGGGCATTGCAACAGGCGTAGCGACAAGCGGACGTGTTCCCGTGAAACTGTCGCGGTCGTGCAGCACAAAATGATGACAGACTGATCCTCGCCGTCTGTGAATTCCCTGAAATATGTGTTCACTGGACAGTTACCGGGACATTAACTGGAGGGCGTTTGCATGACTAGATTTATCAGCCATGTGAATATGAATAATATATATAAAATAGCCTATCAACTAACGTTACTTAGCCTATAGTTTTACTTTAAGCTAGGCTATGAAGGAATACAGTAGCGCACAGAAGCTGTTGCCGTGGTTACTATCTATTGACCGCCTTCCGTTTACTCGCGCTTGCCTCGGTGTCTGTTTACATGAGAAGCGCAGAGCAACCCCGCGGGGCCAGGCAACTACGCAGGCGGAGTGTCGCTTCCCATGTGAAAAGGCCTTAAGACGATCATTCTTGCTGGTATTGCGCAATAACCCCCAGCACAGAGGCTGCCTGCGTTGCTGTAATATTACAGCCAGGCTTTATCTCCCAAAACAAAAAGCTCAGAATCGGGTTTATTGAAAACTAGGTTTTGCCAAGTTATATTAGTGCATGAATAAGAATTATATAAAATAAAAGCAAATAAAAAGCTTTACTGTACACTAACAATGTAATGTCTAATACAACAATAACAACAACAATAATAAAGCAAAGACAGTCCCCTTTCATACTACTGCTGTTTATTTTTTCTGATGTTTTACAAGACCACATTTTTCCATTCATCACGAGCCAGATGTCTCTTGATTTACATGTTCATTATGTAAGATTTAGTGGCATCTAGCGGTGAGGTTACGAATAGCAATCAATTATCCAGTCTACCAGTGCCCCCTACCCTTTCAGAGAGAGTAGGGTAGCTAAGGTGGCTGGCACGGCACAAAAGGTATCTTCTGAGACAGCAGTGAGTAGCCAGTCAAGAAATGAGGTTTCCATATATTGTTATGACTTGGCCACTGACGGATAACATGGAAAATGTAAGCCAAGAGTGTGTCACATTGTCACTGTTTCTGCATCACAGTCCATTATAAACCACATAATAGATTAAGTTTATACAAACATTGACAAGGGAAACTTGTCAAAAGGGTTACTTCTCTCTGTGATTATGGACTGCCCGCCAGCAATAATATCTGGCCAGATTATGATGCTTTGATGGCGGCAAAAATTAAAATAAATAAATACATTGATAGCAATGCTGAAATAGATCTCATTCATTAGAACAACAGTTACTCACATAATCACTTCCTCTTTGTGGTTTTGTCTGCAAAATAAAAGCACCAGAAGCTTGTTTGCTGTAATGCTTTATGTCAGAGGTCACTAATAGGCGGACCGCTGTCCTCTCCGGACCGCCGACCTACAGCCGATTTATTATTGAGACTTACTACCTCGTGAAGGAGCGTTTCTATTTTAACCCGCGTAGCTTTTCTAGCATTTACTGTACTGATTTAGCGGACCAGGAAACTCACAGACCAATCGCATGTGCTCCAATCGTCTCATGTGACGCTGCTGAGCCAATCAAATCTGTGCATTCACCAGAGACATTTTGGAAACACATACGAATTGAGGAGACGAAAGGGAAAAGAGATTTCACATGGCTTTTAATCAAGAATGTACAGATTTTTACATGTACATTCCTCCCACGGGCAGTTAAAAACCAGAATATCTCATAGATCTCCGCTGCTAGCTGGCAGGACAAACTAGAGCTCACGTTTCTCACTGAACAAGAGAAAGTAGGAGTGGTAGCTCTGTAAGAGGGAATGAAAGAGAAGAGGAGGCATTACAGCTGTTCATTTGTTATGGTGTGTTGAGTGTTTATTTTAAAATTGGTTTAGACTACACTTCAAGCTACACTTTTTACTTCATTTTTTCTAAAGATTAGTTTACTTAAATTTAGAATTTATTAGAGTAGTTATTATTTATTACCCCTCCAGTTTGATGTGAAAACTTTTTTTTTTCGTATCACCTCACCTCCATCGAGGTTCTAAGTGAGCTGAGGGATACTAAAATGTGACGTGAAAACATGACAGACTGCTGATTAGTCAGAGATTATTCACTATTCACTGCATCATCATTGCATGCACCAGAAAGAGGCCAGCAACAGAAAGTTTTATATTTTACAGTTTTCGTATGGAAGTTTTGAGGTGAGAAATAAGCTGTGTAGATTTCAAATATTTAGTTTTCCGAGAAGTGATGGCCGAACAAAAATGTGCTTGAATAGTTTAGGCTTTGAGGAGCTCCGCAAGTGGCTGCGGGGGAAGCCTGTGCCAACCTGCGGGAGGAGCTTGTGAAGCCGGCCAGCTGCCCGCTCACAGAGCCCTCTGCTCCCGCTGTCACAGACCGCTGCAGCAACAACGGCAGAGGAAAACACAGCTGGAAGGTTTTTATACGGCTTATCTGTCTTTACATTCTCAGTAATGTTGAAACATTTTAACTTTAAAAAGAGAAAGCTGTGTGGATCACTGGTTTGTGTGTGTGTGTCATATTGAACATTACGTTGCGGCAGTTGTGTGTGGCGTGACGACAAGCTACGTACTATCTGGGTACTATCTGCAATGGAAAACGGAGCAGGGCCGAGTAGAGTCGAGTCTATCGATTTGTGCTATGGTAGCATTTTTCGGCAAGGCAGCATCATCAGAACACCGGCAACAGTTCACGTTTAGTCCTAAAAGACGATGCAACTCTGACTCTGTTTGAGCCAAGAAATTCACAATCACAACCTGTAAGTATGCTTTATTGGTTGCAAAATATATTTAAAATTAAAGCTGCAAGCAGCGTTGGGCGGGCCCTCGCACTTGTAGCGCGTACGGGTGTGAGCCGGCAGAGTTGCACATTCTGGAGCTCTGCCGGTGCGGCTGTGAATTTGCTACGCGGTTTCGACGCCGCATGAAGGTGCTATATGTCACTTCCTGTGTCCCCTATGTGGAGCTACATAGCACTTGCCGCTATGAATATAAATCGGTATTGGCGTGTAGATGTCTTCGGGGTGGGACAGTTATCAAGCACGTAAAGTTTTGTTCAGATGGCAGACGGCAAGGCAGCATCATCAGCACTTTTCACAACTTTTCATCTTCAACGCCTTTAGAAGGCACAGCAGAAATTTGAAGCCGGTCGGACTAAAAGTCGGACTTGATCCGACTAAATCCCTAGGAGGAGTTCGTTAAAGTACGAAGTGTGTAAATCATCCAAAAATGGCCGTAAAATTCAAAATGGCCGACTTCCTGTTGAGTTTAGGGTATGGGTTCTTGAGGCTTTTTTGTGTGTCTTGATATGATACATGTCCCCAGAAAATTTCGTGCATGTAGGTTGAACGTGAACGAGGGGCTAATTTTTTCCAATTTTCTAGGTGGCGCTAGCGAGTCATTTTGCCACGCCCATGCGCGAAACCCATAAAATACGAAATAGGGCCCTAATAATCTTTACAAATTCAATAGGGACCTCACACGGTCGTGCTCGGGCCCTAATAAACACGGCAATGTAACTTCACAGACTGTTCAAGTGCGGAGTTGTTGTACACGTTGGCTAACACAGCTAAAGTTATAGCTATAATGCTAATGTTACACCCGATGTGAAAGCTACTGTTTGGCCAATTTTTATGTAAAATTGAGTTGAAATATGGTGATTTTTGTAGTGGTATTTGGTAAGATGTGGAACAATGATGTTGTGGACAGTCTGAAGCGGCTTTGATTTGGATCACACTACCTTGTTTCTTATGACCCGCCCTTCTTTGCTTCTGATTGGATAGTAGTCCTTACCTGGGAAAGACTGGGCAGTATGAGAAAAATATTGTGTTTTTTGAAAATTAAACCATGTAAACCTGTTCTGGTACAACTCCTAAATAAGATTTTGAACCTGAAAATGAGCATAATACCACCTCTTTAAAGTACATGTTTTCTGAGCTCTGTGTGAAATAAAAAAGAGCTGCTGCTCTGTTGCTTCAGCACTCCACACTGACAAGCTACAGCAACCCCAAAGGGTCAATATTGAAATTCCCAGTGGCCTAAAAATACAGCTACCAGTAGGTGGAGAAAGGGCAGTACAATGCTGAACAGTTATCACTATACAGGTGCTGGTCATATAATTAGAATATCATCAAAAAGTTGATTTTTTTCAGTAATTCCAAATTCAAAAAGTGAAACTTGTATAATGTGTACATTCATTCCACACAGATTGATATATTTCAAGTGTCCATTCCTTTTAATTTTGATGATTATAACTGACAACTAATGAAAATCCCAAATTCAGTATCTCAGAAAATTAGAATATTGTGAAAAGGTTCAATATTGAAGACACCTGGTGCCACCAGAGCAGAGGGTCAGTTAGCTTACACCCCCATGACATTTTGCCTCAATGATTTGAACCATAATATTTCCAATGTCAAAGCTGGTTTCACAAGAGCCATAACACTACATCAAGTAATAACAAATGATACATTAAACTGACATGAGAAAATGTTGTGACAGAATTGATTCTTTTTCAAGACCTTTTTTGGGCTTATACAGACTTGTCATTCAACTGCACATTCACAATGTACATTTGAGCCAGATTTTGTTGCAAGGCTCCGAATAAAAAAACTAAGACAAGTAAAAGAAAAACATAATAAATATAAGTATATGCAATATAAAATAGACTAAAAATATAGAAGGAAACAGAAGCAGAATTAAAAAAAGAAATTGTGACTTGTTTTGGAAATGTAGCAGCAAACAGAAAAATTATATGTAGCAGCGGGATGTATTATAACAGTGACACAGACAATATGAGATGCAGATAGTAACACTTACTCAATGCAATAGACTTCAGTGTCCGTGTAAAGTGACTATTGTCGTATGTATGGGAGGGGGGCAATTATTGGGAGTTGAGCAGTCTTATGACATGGGGGATGAAGATGTTGTCGAATCTGGTTGTTCTGCTTTTGATGCTGCTGAGCCTCTTGCCAGAGGGCAGCAGGGAGAACAGTCCGTGGTGGGGGTGAGAAGGTCTGAGTCTGAGCCGTGGTCAGGCAGCATCTGCGAGCTGTGTCATGGATGGAAGGAAGTGCCTTTCCGATGATTCTCTCCGCTGTCCTTACCACTCTCTCTACACATTTCCAGTATGGGGCATTGCAGTCCCCAAACCAGACAGAGATGCAGCTGGTCAGTATGCTCTCTAGTGTCCCTCTGTAGAAAGTGGTGAGGATGGGAGGGGGGAGTTTTGCTCTTCTCATCCAACACAGAAAGTGCAGACGCTGCTGTGCTCTCTTCACAAGAGCAGAGGCGTGGAGGGACCAAGTCAAGGTGTCTGTGATCTGCACCCCCAGGAATTTGATGCTGCTGATGATGAGGAGGGAGGTGTGACTTGGCAAATTTTTCCTGAAGTCAACAACAGTCTGTTTTGTTTTGACATTCAGGATTAGATTGTTCGTGTAACACCCAGTGACGGTTCTAGACCAATTTTATTGGGGGGGCCAGTTGTTTTGTTAGAGGGGCACATTCAATGCAGGACAAAAGAGACAAAGGCAATGTTCAAGCTTTCACAATGTGAGTATATAATGTAATGTTTTAGTATGTTTCAGTAACAGGATCTTTTCAGTAAGTTATAATTTCATTAAATTATATTATTCAAAAACATTCCTGTCAAATTTAGCTCAAGTTACAGTACATTCTTTGATGCAACACTTCTTTGTAAGGCTTAATGAACAGTATAAGCTCTAGTGTACTAGACATTCTTTGGATGCCAGTTTGTATTTTGTATCCCACTGTAACCTTTGCTAGGAAACAACAAACGGCTCCATATTCACCCCTGTTATAAGTCCTAATGTGAAGTATACACAAAATTAAATACTTGATGGTAGGCCATCATCTGTGCATTATGGACGGGGATACATATTTCGGTAGACTGCATGTCTAGCCTGGTGGAACCAGTAGGCTACTGTTATTGCTTTTTGTGTAGGAAAAGTGCTGTTTAAATGCAATACATTAATAAATTGCTTTGATAAGAATTTACCCTTTAAGGAGGGGGACTCAGAACAATTTCCAGCAATATCCAAAGGCTATCCATGCAATGGAAAAATGGGGTACAAGGACAAAATATTGTCTACAATGTTGCATTCAGTTTAATGTAAAAATTGAGTCAAGTAGATGTAATGTTGAGGTGAGCAATGCTTTAAACTGATTACAGTGATGTTGATTTTACAGTATTGATGGCGTAGATATTTGTTGGAGCAGCTTACTTGAAAAATGTGACAGCCTATAGATCTAGCTTCCAAACAGTAACATGGATGACTAAGTGATCAACTACGTGGTCAGTTATAACATCGTCAGACTATCACAAAATAAATGTTTGCTTTACGAGGGAAACTATATGCTCATTGTATTTAGACATTCTCAATTCAGTGCAATGAACAGAGGTGGGACCAAGTCATTGTTTTACAAGTCCGAGTCAAGTCTTAGCACTTGAGTCCCAAGTCCAGACCAATCATGAGTGGCAAGTCCAAGTCTTAAAATTTGAGATTCGAGTCCTAAACAAGTCATAATGCGCTCTTCACCAAATTTAAAACCATTTAAAAAGTTTTTTCAAGTTAAAAAATAAAACAATGTATTGAATGAAGCATTAGCCTGTACAGAAAGAGTAGAGGTGCAGTTTCACACAACAAATTTCATGAATTAAATTAAATGTTCATGTAGGGCTGCAAATTATTATGGTCAATATTGAGATCACAATTATTTAACAGGATTACTCATTGCCTTAGGAAACATTAAACTATTGAATTTATTTTTAAAAACTAGGCTATTATATATGCATTAGCCTACTCCAAAATCCCATGAAACAATAATCCAATATATAAGTTAATTATTAACTTTAAGCAGCAAGCAGAGGATGGCAGCAGCACAGTTTCCCCCAAGTTGGCACCTTTGGGTAACGGATGGGTCACTGAGGCGGCTCTGTGTGTGTGTGTGTGTGTGTGTGTGTACACAGAGGGGAGCAGAGCAGGTGACAGGTGAACCACACAAGATGACGAAGTTACGTTGAGAAAACTATAAATCGCTATGACGTTCAGGTCATAGCGATTCAGGACGTTACAAGAACCGATCAGGTAAATCAACACTGAACACACCTTTTAGGGAGGGACGAGAGCCTCAGCTGTAAAGGAAAGGGGTGCGCTGGGTTTATAAAACAAAACAAGTGTCGTTGTGAAACAGCATCTGGCGCTATTATCGTTTTATCTTAATTAACTTGTATTGATGACTGGTCATTTCTTATTTTCTTTTCTCCGTGAGGATGAGGAATTTAGAAAGTTGTGTGGCGCTGCGTCAGGCACCCAGCTGTTGTGCATGCATTAGCCTATGCATAAAATTCCTCCAGCCAGAGGGCACGTTCACGAACCGGTCACAGTGCGCTGGTAGGCCTACTAGGTCACCGGAGAGGGAGTGGGTCGCTGGGGCGTACAGAGCCAGGAACAGGAGATTGCAGAACTGCTTCGGACGGTCGGTGTTTATTCCGTCTTGCTGGAGGAAGCCACACGCTCCAGTCTAATTGAGCACCGCACAATGTTGATGCGCTGCGCAGTTTTTAATATCATAATTTATTTTCGGGCATGGGGAGTGTCAAGTCAGCTCGATTCAAAAGGCTCAAGTCCAAGTGAAGTCACAAGTCATTGCTGTTCAAGTCAAGTCTTTGATTTTGTCATGTGAAGTCTAAAATCATAATTTTTGTGACTCGAGTCTGACTCGAGTCAAAGTCATGTGACTTGAGTCCACACCTCTGGCAATGAGTAATATGAAGTTCAATAACACGCAACGTTAACGTTAGCCTATAAAGGCGTTCTTATAATCCATGTGCTAGCTTGCAAAAACCTCGTTGATAAAACAATACTAAAACAATAGATGAATTTTTCATTTACTTTCGCGAAGTCGCAAGTCCGCCTTCACCATTGTATGCACATGCGCTCCTGCAGCAGGGAGAACACTTTCTATCAGGGATATCTGCCTTGCTGCGACACTGGACAGTGGCTGTGTAACATCCTAAAGGATCCGACTAGTTGAGACACATTTGTTCCGCCTTTCACATCAGCACCATATCGTCGCAAGGAAGATATTGCTATGATTACTGTAGACCCCCCCAAAACCACCACAGGTAATCACCTCGTCTCTATAGGCCGGTTCATTGTTGTCTCTGATAAGAGGGATGATTGTGTTGAATGCTGAGCTGAAGTCTAGAAATAGCATTTGCATGTGGGTATTGTTCTTCTCCGGGTGTTCGAGGCTCAGGTGGAGTGTGGAGGAGACGGCGTCCCCTGTGGAGCGGTAAGCAAATGGGAGTGGATCAAAAGAGGGGGGGGGATTTGGAGATGATGTGGTCCTTCACCAGCCTCTCGAAGCACTTCATCATAATGGGAGTGAGTGCTACGGCGTGGAAATCGTTGAGTGATGAAATTGTGGGTTTTTTGGGCACTGGTTTGATGGTGGCAGTCTTGAAACAGTAGGGGACGACAGCATGGGTCAGCGAGGTGTTAAATATGTCCGTGGGGACGTGAGCCAGCTGGTCAGCACAGTTTTTGAGCACCAGTCCCGGTATGCTGGATTTTCTAACCATATGTTACCCCGGTTCAGGTTCTTGTTGTATGCAGACACAGATTCAGCATACTCCTCTACATTGATGTGTTGGTTTTAATTTGCAGCTTTCTTGAACATGTCCTTTAATGCTGACACAGATCCCACAGGCCAGATCCTCACCTGCTTCACAGGTGGTGAGCAGGGACCTGTATACAGGATTTTTTTTACCTCAGTGCTTGCTGCTAGTAGTGAGAGAAAACAGTTCCCCTTCGAGGGGACTCGAACTGCGTCGGTTACGACACTATGGGAACGCCTCTAGGCGAAGCAGGTCTGAACGTGAATGAAATCACTCCAATCCTATTGGCTTGTTGCTAGAACGGTAAGGTGTGACGGAATAACCGGAGGAGTATAAAGCACACCTGTACACACTCATCATTAGCTTTTTTCTATTCAGCAGGCGCTCTGTATGTTGTTTGAAGAAAGCTCCAGTCCTACAAGCAGTGTGTCTTACCTGAAGAAGAAGTCTACCAGCATGTCCGGCAATCAGATGTACAGAAGGTGTGTTTTTTTTCTTGCCCTCGGTACATCACGGATGGAGATTCTCATGAGATGTGTGTCTCATGTTTGGGGATGGAGCACGCCCGGGCAGCTCTCGAGGGGGCTGCCTGCGCCCGTTGCGAAGCCCTTTCCGTGCGGGTACTGAGGTACAGCATGGCTCTCTTTTCCGAGGATGGCCGGATGTGTTTTCCCCGTGGCGTGGGCGGCCTCGCGGCTTCACTCATGGGTTCACAGCGTGATCTGTCGGAGGATTTCGGGACGGCTGAGGCTTTTTCCCGACCTTCATCTGCTGGCTCCGACGCTTCCTTTCCTCGTTCGGGAGCCCGTTCTCGGCTTCTCCCGCTCGCGGTTTGGATCTGGAGACGCTGCAGCAATCCAACTCCGAGGAGGCGGACGTGCTCAGCGTAGTGGATGATGCCCGACTATGACGTGCTGCTGGAGGTGGTGACTAGAGCCGTGGCTAAGCTCAACATCAACTGGCCACAGGAGGAGCAGACACCACAGGCTAGTGGTAAGCTTGATGAAAGGTTTCTTAAGCACCACGCGCCACCTCCACACCGGTCTCTGCCATTCTTTCCTGATTTACATGATGAACTGAGTAATCATGGGGCAGACCCTTCTCTACATGGCTTTCCACACCCCGATCACTGAACTACAGTAATGTGATGGGGGTTAGGGACTGTGGTTATGGGAGGAAGCCTCGGGCGGAGGATGCGCTTGCGAGCTATCTCTCCCCTCGACTTGCGTCCTCCCTGGAGGCGTTACCCTCCAGCCATGTCGCACCACATCTACGCTCGTGGGGAAGGCGTACATGGCAGCGGGCCAGGCAGGTGCGAGCTTGCACACCATGGCGGTGCTTCAAGCCTACCAAGCCCACCTGCTACAGGAGATGGTTCAGAGGGGGGGGTCCCTCTGAGGAAGATCTGGCGGAGCTTCACAGAACCACGGAGCGTTAGACGCAGGGCGAAGCGTTCCGCCAGTACCTCCCTCGCCGGTCTGGACCCAAGGCAGCTGAGGCTGCCAGGCGTAGGTCCCTTCCCTCTACGAGCTCCTACGGAGAGGAGAGGAAGCAGAGTGTCGCTTCTCGGGGGCCCCCCCCGAGGAGCTGGGGCAGCGAGACGGCGCTCTCACCCTCAGCCTTCTGAGAGACGCGATCTGAGGACCGTCATCCAGTCCCGACGGAGCTCAGGGAAGGGAGTCTTTCTCCCCTCCCGCTTTGCAAGGGGATCCTGGCAGGTGCATCAATCCGAGTGGCAACTGTCTCGAGATGTTGGCGGTGTTCCAGGCTCTAAGGAGTTTCCTGCCCGATCTCCAAGGCCACCACGTCCTGGTTCGTTCCAACAACACAGCGGTGGTGGCCTGAATCACCAGGGCGGTCTGCGCTCGCGCCCTCTGTATAGACTGGCACGTCAGATCCTCCTGTGGTCCCAGCAGAGGTTACTATCGCTCAGGGCGATGTATCTCCCGGGGACGCAGAATCAGGGAGCAGACCTGCTGTCGAGGCAGGGGCTGAGGCCCGGGGAATGGAGACTTCACCCTGAAATGGTGGAGCTCTTGTGCGAAGAGTTCGGCCCCATAGACGTGGATCTGTTTGCGTCTCAAGAGACTACGCACTGCCTGCTATGGTTTTCTCTCGTTCCTCCAGCCCCGTTGGGTCTGGACGCCATGGTACATTCGTGGCCGAGGCTACATCTGTACGCTTTTCCCCCAGTCGCTCTGCTCCCGGGGGTTCTGGAGCGGGTCCGCCAGGACAATGTCGGCCTACTGCTCGTAGCCCTGTTCTGGCCAACCCGGGTGTGGTTCTCGGACATCATGTCGCTCCTGGACGGCCCGCCGTGGCGGGTCCCTCTGAGGAGAGACCTGCTGTCCCAGGCGCAGGGCCAGGTTCTTCACCCTTGCCCCGCCATATGGCGACTGTGGGTCTGGCCCCTGAGGGGGCACAGTACCTAGAGGCGGGTCTAACAGCCGGAGCAGTCGAGACCCTCCTGAGATCCAGGGCCCCGTCCACACGGAGGATGTACGGCCTGAAGTGGAGCGTTTTCTCCACTTGGTGTAGGGAGCGGTCGGTGGACCCTGTTACCTGCCCGGTGGTTCAGGTACTTGAGTTCCTCCAGGACCGGTTCTCTGCTGGTCTTTCCCCTTCCACCCTCAAGGTGTACGTGGTAGCTATTTCGTCTTTCCACACCCCTCTGAGGGAGGGGTCCTTGGGGAAACTTCCCTTGGTTGTACGTTTCCTCCGTGGTGCCCGGAGGATGAGACCTGCGACTCGGTCCAAGGTTCCCACTTGGGATCTGGCAGTGGTTCTTGGGGCGTTGGCTGAGGCCCCCTTCGAACCCCTGGAGTCAGCTGAGGCTAAGCACTTGACCCTCAAGATGGCCTTTCTCCTTGCTATCACCTCTCTGAGGAGGGTGGGGGATCTCCAAGCGCTTTCGGTTTCCCCGCAAAGCCTGGAGTTTGCCCCGGGGAATATTAGGGCTATCCTGCACCCTCGTCCAGGATACATCCCTAAAGTGCCTTCTTGTGCGGCAGGGTCCACAGTGCTGCAGGCATTTCATCCTCCACCTCATGTGACGGCGGAGGACGGGAGACTTCATCTGCTCTGCCCTGTCAGAGCACTGAGTATTTACACTCTGAGGTCCTCCCGTTGGAGGAAGGCTGACCAGCTGCTAGTGTGTTTTGGGTCTCCCAGGGCCGGGCTCCCTGCTTCCAAACATACTATTAGCAACTGGATTGTTCAGACTATTTCCCTGGCCTATCAGGTGCGCGGTTTGCCTTCACCTGTGGCTGTGAGGGCTCATTCTACCAGAGGCATGGCGGCCTCTCGAGCCCTCCTTTCTGTGGCCTCTTTGCAGGTTTGTTTAGCGGCTGGCTGGGCCACTCCGCACACATGCATTCGGTTTTACAGTCTTGACCTTCCTTCGGCACCTGGCACTCGTGCGCTCTCCTCTTAGTCGTGCCACTTTACTGCACACTGGGGCATGCAGGGTTTTCGGCACGGTTTAGTGGGTATCTCGTTCCCATAGTGTCGTAACCGACGCAGTTCGAGTTCCCTCGGGTTACGTATGTAACACTGGTTCCCCGAGAAGGGGAACGAGACACTGCGTCGGCCCGCCGCACCTCTCTCCCCGCCTGAAGCGCCTGCTTCATAGTTTAAGCTAATGATGACTGTGTACAGGTGTGCTTTATACTCCTCCGGTTATTCCGTCACACCTTACCGTTCTAGCAACAAGCCAATAGGATTGGAGTGATTTCATTCATGTTCAGACCTGCTTTGCCTAGAGGCGTTCCCATAGTGTCGTAACCGACGCAGTGTCTCGTTCCCCTTCTCGGGGAACCAGGGTTACATACGTAACCCGAGACATTTCTAGTGATAAAAACCTCACAGGAACAGAAAGAGGAGAGCAGAATGACCCAAAATAGCAGGTAAAATGTTTAATGTACAATTCAGCTTATTACTTCGTATTTCTGAAAGTCTTCTTGGTTGAATTGAACATTTTTCTAGGAACAAAAGATGGAAAAGCGCCATATGTCTCAGAAACACAAAAAATTAATTTGTGGATTCTGTGGGTCTAGTCTGTCCATATTAGCCACGCTCATTTACCAAATTTCGTACAAAACATCCCTGGTTCAAGATAGAAAAAGTTATTATATCATTATCATATTTGCTAAAACTGTCACTATATCCTGACACAGCAGCAAGAAACAATGATATAGTGATCCTGCACAGAGACAGGAGTTATTCCATTAATATTTTTAATATTAGTTTTTCAACACTGATGTACCATCAGAGCAAAAATAATGCAACTTTTAACTTTAACATTTAGTATGTGATGTGTTGGGGGTTTTGTCAATATATGGTCAGGTTTGGTTATTAGCTGAATATCAAAGATATTCTAGAAATATTTATAAAATTATTAATATTCAAAATTATTAATTTTAATTAATAAATACGGGGCTCCACCCTGGAATCAGGGACCAATAACCAAATATGAGCCAAGTATGATCAGTCTGAAATGGGGTTTATCCACCTGCAGATGAAGAGAAGGGTGAATCTGTACACTGGCTGTGGCAACCAACTGTTATTACAATATTATACACAAATAATCACAGGCAACGACTTCTTAAAATTATAACAGGATTTATTTAACTCAAGCATAGATCAATGATCAACAACTTTAGCAAGTAAATCACTATTAACTATTCTAAGCAAAAATTAAATAAAGTCAGTTGTGCCAGATCCAGTTGTGCTAGAGGCCAGCTGATTTTGGAATCAAGATGGCCGTTTAAACCATGTGATTTCAAGATCAAGATGGCGGAAAATCACTCCCCTGAACTAAAAAAAAATGGGGACGCACTCTGATGCTAGCCTGCTGTGGGTCACAGGTCTGTTTAGCTTCAGAGATCACGTGGTGTGTGCATGTGGGGTTAGTAAGCAGGAGGAGGAGAGAAAAGCACAGAGCAAAGCTATATACATACAATATACCACAAACTATCTTACAGCCACCAGCAATGAATGATTCATTCAGCAGCGGTTGCTGCTTTGGATTAGAATGTGCAATTGTATTTGTTCTCAGACAACAGAAGCAAACACCAAAAATCGTAATTACTGTTGAAAACACACAACTTTATCAATGAGAGGGACGATAGTGAACTTGCTTTCAGCAACCGTGTTCCCTGGCTTGATGAAAATACTGATACGTTTTCACACAATAAGAGGAACAAAGCAGTCACGGCCCAGCGGGTGGTACCGGACACAAACAACGTGCATAGCACGGAAAACACACAGCAATTAAACAAGACGCGGCGGTCTTTCAACATCCCTTGGAGTTTCTTAACAGAAATTCACCACATGAAGCTTGTATAAGTAAGTTACAATAACACAGTTATAGAACTATATGCTGCCCAGACATACTAAAGCCTCTTATGTGTCGCTTTGATAGCGAATAGATGTGTCAGACCTTTTGGGAAATCCAGCGGAGTTTCTCTCGGCTCGGTTCTGACGATGCGGGTCGGTTCAACGGCACAGCTGATTCTTTGGCGGCAGCAACAGTAATCAGTGAAGTCGACGTTGGTTGAGAAGGTATAATACGGAGGTGATCTTCTCTCAGTTAAGCACAGAGTTTATCAGTCTTCTTCTGCAGGCACAAAGCGTAACGGTTTCCTTAGGGATCCAAAATTGTGTTGGTAACAAGAAAAATAATAGAGGTAAAAAGGAAAGAAGAAAACAGAGTTGCTCGTCCAGCGAGTGATGACTGTATTCAGGAACAAAGAAAGTTCAGCGCTGAAAGGAAATACCTCCTGTGGCTGCTGATGCAGTTGCAGAAAGGCAAAGTTTGCTTACCTCCTTACAGTCCTCTGGAGAACTGGGAATGGCAATGAGGGTTCGGAGGTGTTTGGTTTTATACCTCCATTGACAAAATGGCTGTACTTCCTGGGATTACTCCGCCCCCTGAAAGCTTTAGCCAATACAAACCTTTGGTTTGGTTTTAAAAGTTAGAGTTCGCAGGTAGGTGTGAAGTGACGGCCATTTGGACTTTCCATTGTTCTCTGACCTCCTTTGTGTAATCAGGCCGCATGGGCAGTCTTGTAGGCCGGGGTCAGGCTTGTAGGATATCAGAAGGCCATCTTTATTCTACCAGACTGTGAGGCTCAACAGATGCATAGTTTAATTAATCCATGTCCAATCCAAGTGAGTAGCATCCTTGATGTTAATTGTTACTAGCAGGCAGGTTTTGGCACCTTCAGGTAAATTTGAGAAGTTAGCTGCCTTTTTACCTAGGAGACCAGCGTTCGTTTCCTGTGTGAAATAACATTTATTTGTTTTTTTACATTTACATTTTTTCTTGGCTTTTAGCTATTCCTAAAAAATTAAATGGAATGTTTCACCTCTCATCCAAGAGGGAAAACTAAAAATGGATTTTCTCCAGAACTGAAGAAGCCTCTTGGATGAGAGGCAAATCGTCTTCAGGTACGTATCTTCAACCAACTGCAGTTGCCCTTGATTGTAACCCACCTTGGATAAACATGACCTGGATGACTGAGAATCTTCACAGACTTCTGTCTAGTTAGTGTTTTTCTATGTCACTGACTTTATAGGAAAAATCTGCGAATGCCTACTAAAATTCAAGATTCTGGATGTGCTTAAAACATTCTCAAGTGAGATGTTAATATATTACTGTATAAAACCAATTTGTTTAATTATCTTCAGCTGTGAGCAGCTCCAGTGACATTTAAAATTTTTTTCTGGTGTAATATTCTCAAAAAACCTGCTTACAATTATTTGGACATAATCTGGTGTGACAACCCTTTGGATATTCTTGCTAAGAATTGCCCTGCAGAAACATGAGGGTCTTCAGGGAGAACTTGTTTAACTTATTTTAAGATACAGCTCATGGGTGGTCTTCATCCAATCATGAGCCTGGTTTTGATACAACAAAAAAACTACTAAAGGCATGCATGGTTAGATACCTCTTGAAGTAAAACTGCGTTGACAGCCACATCGTTGGTAGCAGCAATGTGGCTGATTCTCCGATGAACTGTTTTCATTTTCTTTCTCCAGATGTACCATTGACTGAACTGGTGGATTAACAATGTTGGATGAAGCATTACACACTGATGCACAGATAAACAAATTGTTACAGATCATGACTTAGAAGCCCAGTTTTGGTTTAACAGGAAAGCTACCAGCCGGAGAAAAAGGAAAAGACTGATGAAAGACAGATGAAGGATTTTAAAAAGCTCTCTGAGAATTGTGTCAGAAGAACTAACACTCAGTTGTTAACTGCGTACAGGTGTCAGAGTTACAAGTTGAGATCCTACCTCCAGCTTGAAAAACTCTCTGAAAGCCAATATGTCGATGGAGGACTACAAATAAGCTTTTTAAAGTACTTCCCTCTCACACACGTGTTTAAAGTTATGACATCATTCTAATATTAAGCAAAATCAGCAAAAAGGGGAACAACTGATATGTTAAGAAGAATTTCAGGAGACCGTCAGAACACTACCTGTATATATCACACATCCTGTTATATCACACAGTATTGCTTGTTATCCCAGAGGGTTATCCTTGGTGATTATGCAGAATTAGTTGATGAGTTCTTCAAGCAGTATCTATGCTGTTATTGTGGCTTATTTCCAAACACAATTTTCCAGATTCAACCAACCATACCGAACAAATTGTCCCTGCTGGACTGTGATTAAAAGAACATCCACCATGTGTATAAGCTGCATGTTCAGAAACAGGGATACATGAGGAGCTAATTGTTGCACCTAAAAGTACATTATTTCAAGATGTACCGTCACATTTCAAGCCCTCACAAGATCAGATATGTCCCTTTTGATCCATCATACCAAGTGGTTTCTGGTGCATGAAAGTGCACCAAGTGCATGCAAGTGAACTAAATGTACAACACAGCTTGCAGTAGTCAGACCATGACTGTGACATCTTTGTCATATTTAGGTTATCTGAAGCGAGCTGTCATGGAAGGTGGAATGAATCACACACTGGCTGTGAAGAGGCTGAGCGAGCAACAGATGTTCTCAAGTTCAAAAGCATTGCTGTGGGAGAAAAATCTTGGATAACACTATCTAACAGTTTTTGTCACATATACAAATGGCTATTGTATAGAACATAGCCCCAGAAATGATAACTTGCAATCAAGGGCATACATTTGCTTTGAACTTTAGTAAAGACATTTCTGTTGGCTCTTTTTTTTCTTCAATATACATGCACACACACACATATTCTGTACACACTTGAATAGCTTGACTGCAAAACATTTTGTACCTTCAATTCATACAGTGTAACTTACATAAAACGAGATTTGTAGCATATGAATTATTCTCCAATTTTAAACAGAGATTTTACATTTTATTGTACTGATACTGTGGGAAATAAAAACCCTCAGACCGGTCCGGAGGCCTAACGGGCCCTTACTCTCACACTTCATTCTCTTGGATGTTACTGTAACTTAAGCTGTTTCTCAATCTGCGTTCTTGTCTGTACTTGTGTTCTTGTGGACTTGTGAAACTCCATCAGTCGCAGCCAAAGTACTGTTCCAATTCAAAAGTCTGCATCTAGCCAAGTACAGTCAAATACACGGATGTGTTCTCGCTCCGCCCGTTTTGCCTAGCCTGCATCGGTGGTGACTTGTGTGGACTTTGGATAGCCAGATATCCCAGAATGCATTTCTCTGCCAAAAAGCGGAAATGTCGGACAAGAAAACTCCCAACTGTAACTTATAATACTGCTGTTCTTGTGTCACATATAGTAGTTTTAAGAGTTTTTTTATGCGGGAATCTAGTTGTTTAAACTCCAAATATGTGGTTGATTTCTCAAGACAGAGCTGATTTTAAAAATTGCTACGACGTTTTCGGAGATGTGAGGTTCCACCCGCTAACCCGGCGGTCATCAAGTCCGCTGCTGTTCCAATTGCTGAATGACGGACTGCGTGCTCCCGTTCCTGGGAGTTTATACTCCCGAGCCGAACTTGCCAAGTACGAACTTTAAAGTACAGAAGTCCGAACTTGGCGAACTCGGTATTGAGAAACAGCCTTAGACTAAGATGAACTGTTGTCCTTTCAATATAAATGGTATTCTTTTCAATGAGACGCAGATTCCAAATTAACTAAAGTTTAGTGATAATTTCAAGCAAATAAATAAATACATGAAATACATGTGTATCCAAGCTGGTCCCGGGAGCAGACTTCCCAAACTCTGTATTACATGGGTTAATATGTCCTGTCTCGCTCCTCCTACATACAATCCCACATGTTACTATTTTCAAAGACGATAAATGTTTGGATTGATTACAGAGAAGCTGTTACTCAGACTATGGTTTTGAATAAAAACCAAACCTTTTATTTGGACCTGATGTCCAAATCAAATTTTAGGTGAAACAATCAAAGAGGATTTTTAATTATTCAATGTTTAAAATGCTTAAACCATAAGAATAACCACTTGAAACTGATGTTCTTTCATCACTGCTCAAAATCTATTATTGCCAGCGGTACAGTTAGCCAGCAATCCATAGTAGATGATATGGTCAGGAATCTACCATTTCCCTCTTTGTCACACTTCATAACAGCCCACCATTTAAGATCAATTCATTTTGACATTAGTAAGTAATGTCTCTACCATCCATACCCAAAGCTACAAACCTATGCTTGTAGATACTCTGAGATAAAAGTCTGTTCTAAATATGTTAACAATTTTGTTGAAAAAATGTGTCTAAGAAATATATTTACACAAAAAAGATTTATTTGAATTTTTCATAATTCTTTCCTTGTAGGCCTTATCACCACACCTAACAAGTTCACAAGTTCATGGAAAACACCATCTCCCTCTTACCACATTTTGTTTGATTAGCCATTGCTGTTTCTCTGATGTAATGCATTTTAAAAGTCCAGTGTGTAATATTTTTGAGGATCTATTGACAGAAATATAAGATCCATAACTATGTTTTCAGTGCTGTGCCTTACATACTGAAATGTTATGTATGGCGCGTTCACTAGGCCGGGGATAGGATGGGGGGCCCTGTAGCTGTACAGGTGCGGACGAGGTCACACACTACGACTGTACCAGAAGACCATGTCGTCCATCGTTCAACACCACAGAGGAAGAGACACCTCTCATGGAGTGTGCTCTGATGGTAAGTGATAAGTGATAAGACACATGGCTTTGGTGTGAGAGACCTGGGTTCAATGTATTTCTAATGTTTTAATTGAATTGTGATTCCAAAATTGAAGACCCATAAAATTCACAAAAAACTTCAACCACCATTTGAAATTACATTTGTTGAAATTCACCTAATGAAGGGTTTGGTGTGATTGAAAATACAATATGGAGCTACAGCATATTGAACATAGTTAGACATAAAGCATTTCTAATTTTTCACCCATAGAGCACAACTGTAAACGTTTCAGAGCTTGTTAAAACCAACTAATGTCCATGAAACAGTAAGGCATGCATTGTATTTGTAATTAACTGTGCAGCTGTCAAACAAAAATGCATTCCTGTTGCTATGAGGAAAAATAAAGAAGGTGAGACAAAACTTATAAAAAAAGGTGCAAAAATAAGAGACTGTTTGATTCATAATAGTTAATGAAAATATTTCCACTTTTGGTCAGTGATCAAAAAGGCTTCAGACGACGGTCACAAGTTCCAAGCTTTTATTTGGAGTATTTACATGTGTTGTAAAGGCCTCTGGCACCCTCTCAGTGCAGACAGAGGAGTCAGCATCATCACCTTCATCGCACATTACGCACAAGTCATTTAAAATAACAGCAAATACTATTTAACATCAGCATGTAGAAATCCAACAGGAACATGAGGGGGAATACAGTGACAATGAGAAGAAGAGGGAGAAGGGAGGAGAAACAGGAGGACTGGAGGAAGAGAACTAAGAAAAGAGGAGAGAGAGAGAGCCTACATTTTCATCTAAAGGTAAACAAGAGCTCACACTGGTTTGAAAAAGGTAGATTCCTCTAACATACCTGAGCTTCTTATTTGGGAGTGAAAAGTAAAGTCAAAGAAGAAAAATTATGAACCAAATCTGTCAATATATTAAAAATACCATAGTTCTTACTTTTTATTGTAGGATGTAGCTCACTTTCTCATTAACCTGCTGTAATAGCTGATTATTCATGGGGTTATAACAAGTATATACAAGGAGGTACAATGTACAATATATCCTATGTAATGATGAACTTCATAACATATTAAAAAAACTTGCAGTCAATATTGTTAGTCAATCCTAAATTGAACCAAGAAGTGGCAAAACAAAGAAGTGGGCGACTGTTACAGATTTTACAATCAGATCCCATTTTGAGTTGTAACTTGTTTTCACTCCCAAATCAGAACTGCCTCACTGGCTCCTACTAACTCCTTCTGTTAAGTTTGGAGTAATAATCTTAATTGGGAAATCTGCTTGTTTACTTTCTTCTTTTTGATAAAATTGCTAGAAAGTTAGTTTGACTTAGCTAGAAGTTGAGCACTTCAACCGTCATCAGAAGATACTTCTTTATCTTCAACAGGAGAGGAGACGTTCAGGAAGAGGAAAAACAAGGAGGGAGTTAACTAATAAGAGTAAAGAAAAAAGGAAGACAACAGAGAAAAGAAAGGGATGAAAGAAACAATAAAATGACAAATTAAATATTTGTGAAAGATGAAATGGAATGGAAGAAGTTGAGATGAAAGGGTATAGGAAAAGTGGACAAAGGAATAAGAGATATGTGGAAGAAGAGAAGAGAAAGGGAAAGAATAATGACGAAGGAAGGAGAGAGATGAAGAGGACGGTAAAGTAAATAAGGATAAAAAGGATGAAAAGATGTTGATGAAGGTGTCAGAAAGGGAACGTGGCGGGTAAATGCGTTTGGAGAAGAGAAAAGGAAGGAGTGAAGAAGAATCCTGGGGAGAGGGAGTCAAGACAGAAGGAAGAAAGAAAGGTTCAGAAGGGGACAAGGAATTGCAATGAGAGAAAAAGGTATTTTCAGGGACAAATTCACATTATCAACAGTAGCCAAGCTTCTTCCATCTTTTCCTTTATGTGAAACTTTTAAATAGAGGAAGTGGCAATATACTGAGGACTTTCAAACTTACAAAATAACCATTAATGCCTACTAATACTAATAATACACTTTAATAATAACACAGTTTCACCCAATAGTTAAAGTTATGTATTTGACATATTCTGGGTTGTTAACTTTAAGGCCATGAAAACCTATTTTCTTAATCAGCTTCTTCCTGTGAGCAACAGTCTCAAACATGAAGACAACAGTCCTGGCCAACAGTTTTTGTTATTTCATATGAGAGACTTTCAGTACTTTTTGTTTATCTGTCCTGATCTCACTGGTTTTAAGTGGGTGGGACTTGAAAAAGTTGATGTCATGCATATTATGTCATTTTGCAGGATTGCTTGCTTATGTTGCCAAGCAACTGTCAATTATATGACCACAGCACACCCACACAGTCCTGATGAAGCAGATTAGCTTAGATATTTTCAGGGACTGAAAGAGGCTGTTAGTTGCTGAAGAGCAAACTTTCTTACACAAACAAAGGCCAAATTAACATTATCATAGCAGTGTACGCCCAAACAAAAACAAAAAAAACCCAATACTCAATTACTCGTAAAGCCATTTGCAAGTCTACTGAAAAGTGACTTTTATATAGCTGAAATGAACTAAAACCAGCGGCTTCCTGGAATGATGGAAATGTCTGGAGTGTAGCAGTAATGTGTGGTTTGTAGTTAATGGACTACCACTAGTATGATCTTTACTGTGAATATGAATGTAGCCAATGTAGAAAAATGTCTCTTGTAATAAGTAAATTAACACACAACCTTTCATATCTACGAGGACAATAATAATAGTATAACTTAAAATAAGTACGTAACGACTGACAAAATTATAATTACTGACAGATGTTGGTTTTTCGTGAGGTTCTTGTGGTAGCAATTAATTGTTATCTTTAACCAAAGACACATTTTCAGAAAGGTTTAGAGGTCACTGCATGGGACTCAACATAGTGAAGTTGTTATGTAAAACATCAGGGGTTTTGTTATTATTGTATTCAAGCCTCATTTTGCAAGTTTGATCTTTTTTATTGTTGATTTGAACCCTTTTAAAAGTTTGGTAGATGTTTGTAATGAATCATAAAATATATATTACCACTTTGTTTCTCTCCCCTGACGCAATATTTAGGTGACCCCAAGATTGAGAAACTATCCATTATAGGACTGAGTCACATTGCTGTTTAAATACATGATTATTACTTTATAAGGGATGTACAGTCATTTATATGTGATGATGTTACACTTTTCAAAAACAGGTTTTATTAACATTTCCAACTCAGTTTGAAAGACTTCTGTTTGGACCCCTTTTCACATTATCCTGTTGTTAAATGCATTGCATTAGAGCTCAGCCACAATTCAATATTGTCATCGATGTATCAACATTCATTGGAATGGTTTTGTTTGTTGACGTTTATGATTTACACATGTAAAAACACTTCATTTTTGAGTCCTTAATTTCTGAATATTTTCTAAATAATTTCCTGGGAAACTTCAATTTACTGTTAGTCTTTCTGTAAAGCCTGATACCACCTGCCAATAGCAATCTGATTCAGGTTTATCTACAAGAACCCCTGCCTTTTCATTTATTTGTGTTTACCTGGAATCATCATCATACTTGTGCACAATTGGAGTGTAAATATAGCATCTGTTGCAATTACCTGTTGATTATTACCATTGTTCTTACATTTCACGGCAGTTAGAGCAGGAGAGCCAAATATGTGAAAGTTAAAAGTAAAGTTTTTAGGCCTTTAAGGTCTTTAACACATTTCTGTCTTGACAGAACAGCTCAATTTAAACCTAAGTATACACACTAAAAACTCTTGGGTTATTGCTTCAACCCATTTTCTGGGCTAGTTGTTTTGGGTTAAAATTATGGGTAAGTTTTTCAGAGAGTAACCATTTTGTGGTTTATAGGGCTAACCCAATTCCTGGGTTGTTTGGGTTTCTGTTGGCTTTCTCTCTTTCAAACTCAAATGAACTTTATTGGCATGAATGTATAGCAACCACCCCACAGAATTTTTTCACAACAGTCGTTTAAAATAACCTCCACTTCAATCTCGATCCATTTTGGCCTGTGCTTCTTCAGTGCAAATTTGTCGTGTATTCAAGGTAAGCGAGTATTTTCAGTGTTGATGTAATGTATACTTTAATGTATACTTTCTTTCTGTGTCCATGTCCCCGTTGCTAGTTGCTAAGTTGAGACTAGCATTAGCCGTGGTAATTCTGCGGTTGCCATGTACATCTAACTAGTTTAAAGTCCGTGTAAAGTCACACATGACATGACACAACCAATGTTTGAAGACTTTAAGCCTTAAGTTCAATCCAGTTATTGAATGTTAATGCAATAAAAATGTAAAAGTGCTTGAAGTGTGTAATATTGTCACCCCTAGTCACGTCTTCCTTTGTTCTGTTTTCCAGCCACTCTCACTTTCCATGGTTTCTGTCATTTAGTTCATCTGCATCACCTGTGTTTAGTTAATTACCATCATTATCATCTGTTCCACCTGTTTTCTGTTAAACAATGTTCATCTGTGTTAGTAGCCTATTTAGTTCCTTCAGTTCAGTCAGTCTTTGGCCGTTCTACTTCGTAGTCTTGTTTAGTGTGCGTACATCCTGTCTGTACCTTTTGGAGTTACTTTATTAGTAAAACGTTTGAATTGGAACTTTGGACTCCTCCTCTTCTTCTCCTGCCTGCACCACACTGTGACAGATGTAATTCTTTTTAACCCAGGAGTTTTTAGTGTGTATATCTACAGTATTTATAAGTGGAAACATTGCATATACATTGTGATGACTTTTGTGATTACTTGTAGACAAATTTATGAGCTGAGCTTCTGTGCATTGACTGGTTGTGCTGTTGTAATTAATTAATTAATTAAAAGTGTATCAGTAAAACAATCTTAGTAGTTCATTAATAAACATTACATTATTCTTTCCAGGAAATTTATTAAATTTATTCTGAAATAATTCTGAAATGATATATCCAAAAATGAGTGTTCCCTATTAAATATATATTAGATTTTTTATTTGATCACTGTAAATATGGTACATACAGTTTACATATCAACATAGTACAAATATTCTGTCCAGCCCTACAGTGCATTATCAGTTTTCCTTTGGGATTTATTTTTAATTTAAATTTTAATCTCAAAAGAATAAACACTAAGACTACGATTTCCAATCAACAACAAGCTCTGCCTCAGTATATTGCCCGTTTAGTCTTGGGATTTAAAGTCCTGTAAAGCAAAGCTCTGGTTTTCCCAAACATGGCTGTCGCCAACTGCAGAGCTCTTCTCTGTGTCTGTGTGTATCAGTTTAAGATGCGTTTTGACAGCAGCCTGCTGTTTTACAATCTCCCTGTGGCTCTGACACAGCGCCGGGTCTGTCTCCATCACTGTGTGTTTTTTCTTCTTTGTGTGTGTTACGGTGTGTAACTCATCAGTTTATGATATGTTCTGGCAGTACCCTGCTGTTTTAGTGTCTTCCTGTGGCTCTGACAGTGTCAAGTTTGTCTGCTGTGTGTTATTACAGTTGTGTGTGGGTGGGTGTGCGTGTGTGCCCTGCTGTTTGTTGGCCTTCCTGTGCTGTTATCCAGTTCTCTGTCTGTCCATGGCATTTTCTCTGTCTCTGCCTTTCTGTCTGTCTGTCTCTTCCTCCACAGTCCACACTACCTGAAAGACAGAGGACAGATTATTAAAAACTGTGCAAATAAACCTTTGCATTGATCAATCACAATCACAAATCGTGATTACAGAGACATATTTGTAAGGTCAAGACTTCTTCTGAAAAAACATGTAGAAACAGCTTAAAATGACATTCAGCAGCACAGCATGAGTTAGCATGATGTTCTCATAGGACAATTAAAGTTCAAAGTGGATGTTTGGGCACATAAAAGGACTTTGTTTCATTTCTATAACATTAACCAAATAGTTTTTAGTAGCATACTATAGAGGACCAATTCTGACTTAAAAGGAAATAAATACAGAAATAAATAAATGCTTAATAAATAAATAAGCATCCGATTAAATGCACAAAAAATAAAGTAATTAAATTATACAATGAGACATAACTGTATATATCTCTTTTAATTAGCTTCTTTATTTACTCACTGTTGTAATAAGTACCTTATTTATTTGTCCGTTATAATCTTCAACTTTATTTATTAATTACTTTTTTTAAAATGTATTTATTTATGTGTGTTTTTAATATTTTTGTTTTTTTTTATTCTTCCTTTGCATTTCTACCCTGTTTATTTCCACAATGGTTATATATTTCTATCTGCTCTTTTTACATTTCTCTATGCATTTCTGCCTCATTATGCAAATGAGGAGGGGCTGTATCTCAAAGGGTGAACTTATCGCCTATTGGTGGATCAGTCAGACGATAGAAGTTGACTCTAACCTCACACATCAACAAGCCTTGCTCCCCACACAGTCACAAGAGATGGCTTTCATCAGTGAACTGAAATGATTAGCAACTCTATCTGAGGACAGTTCTACCAGCCATGTCTTCCTTCCTTTTCGTGTGGACGCTCTGACAGACAGTGTGTGGCATGCACGGACACAGAACTGCGGTAAAGGGATGCGTTGATTGTGAGAAGCACACGGTCAGCTAGTTGCAGCTAAATCTGGAGTGCACATGTATTCGACTCTGTATGGTAAATGCAGTTTTAACGGAGCAGAGCGAGCTGACAGGCAAATTTAGAGACTTTTATTCTGTCATTTTCTTTCTTTACAAAGACAAGTGTTGCAGTCTGAGAGTCTTATCTGAAGAGAGGCAATGAAGTCTCAATAGCACATGATGCCAGCACTGCATACAACAAAAATTCTTAAATTATGTTGGACTTTGTGAAATTAGCACAAAGACACAGGTCACAACGTCAGGTTTTCAAAATAAGTTGCTAACACAACGTATATACAGTATGAAAATAAGATTAATTGGATTATATTCACACAAAGTATAAAACCTGTTACATGTGTCTATTAAAAGTAAAATAACACTAAAATGTTGAAAAAGGAAATTACTTTACTCAGATTTAAGTACTGCAGTTGTACATTGACACATTTTCTTTTCTGATAGGAAGTCTTCTTGAAGTGCTATAAAAACACATTTCTCCTTAAATTCTGATTTGAGTTGTAGACAGCTATGACCACATGAATAAAAAAATTTAACATTTCACTGCCCAACTCAGCAATAACAAGGATTGTTAATTAGGCTACATACTGTACAGTACTTGTGGACAGACATCCTGGAGTTCATTGACATCAACAAATGGGTTGCCATTCATCAGTTCACGCTTAAAGACACCTTTAGATGTAAAGGCAACTACTTTAACATTAATGAAAACTAAACTGACTCACAATCATCTTATTCAGCTATCACATTTTGTTTAGACACAGCTAATCCAGAATAAGGAGCAGTGGCACTGGAGCTGAACATGTACAATTAATAAAACTATTTATACAACAAATACAACTGTTTGATTATGTTATCTAATTTTGGTTTGCAATATGCAAGTATTAAACTTAAAATTCTGGTTACAATGCTGGTAAACAGAACTGAACAGTTGAAAAACAATGACATCATCTGGCAGCTATTAATTCATTAGTGTTTTTTTCTCAGTTGTGCTTCCAAAATAATATACTAATTTCAATAAATACAAATGATTTTGTCGCAGGATTTATTATGCATTTCTTCTACTTCATTGCATGATTTAGAATAATAAGTTGAGAAATGGGTCTGTTCTTAGTTCATCCTGCAGCTGCTAATAAAGCACATTTAATCCCAAAAATGCTTGTCATTAAGGCAGGCTGGAGCAGACAACAACTTACCTTTCTCAAGTTAAACAGTAATGTTACATGTGTATGAAGGTGTATCAAACACAGTTAATCTTCAATGTTAAAGTAGAGAGGAGCCTAGTAGGCCTATTTATTTTCATTCTTTACACATTACACAAGATGAATAAGCTATACAGACAGTTGTAAAAAATCTTGAATGTTCTCCACTTGTTATCCTGTAGTTACACAGTAGTATTAGGGGTGTGGGCTGTATTAAAAGTACCCACTGTTCTCCCATGCTCTATAATTACACAGTAACGATGCTGTTCTCCCATTCTTCCTTTGTACCTACACATAAACAACAAGGCATGTAAGGGGGAATATAAAAGGAATTTATTTTCTTTGTTGCTCTCCTCCTCCTTCTTCTTCTTTTTTTTCTTCTTGTCCTCTGACAAATATAGTTATATCCGCATGCCTCCTCCTCTGTCTTCTGTAGAAGACATAAAAGAATAGTAACTAGCCTACATTAAATCATTTCGATTGGTAAAGATAACTTTAAATTGACTCCATTACCACACATGAACATGGCTTTATAGCAATCACATTAAGCATAAAATTCTTCTTAATAATAACTGTCAAGAATAATTTATTTGTCAGTCACCATTACTAGCTTGAGTTTTAGCCTATATGGCATTTAATACTACACTACTACAATTAGCCTAGCGGCTAGCAGACTTTTCCTCTCCTCTTAGCTAAAAAAATTACATGTATTATTCATAGTATTTCTTACTCACCGCTGGTTAAGTCACTGCATCTCCTTACACAACACCTTGGTTGAAATTTCATCTTTGCTGAAACAGCAGCTGATAACAGCAGAGCAAGGAGCTACTCCATGTGGAGCATTTACCATAAAGACTCAAATACAAGTGCACTCCAGATTTAGCTGCAGCTAGCTGACCATGTGGTTCTCACAAACAACAGCTCACTTCCCCGCAGTCCTGTGTCCGTGTCAGCAGCTAAATGAAAACTCTGTAGGTCAGAGCATCCCCGCAAAAGAAGGAAGACATGGCTGGTGGTATTGTCTTCACAGAGAGTTGCTAAACACATCAGTTCACTGAAGGAAGCCATCTGACTGTGAGGAGCAAGCTTGTTTATGCGTGTGCACGTAGATTCAAGCTCTGCCGACTGACTGGTCATGTCGAGTTTATTTATGAAGCACATTTTAAAAACAACCAGAGTTGACCAAAGTGCTGGACAAGTTATACAGTAGAAGACCATATAAATTAAAACAGGCCAAACAATTAATGACATACAGCAATAAGATAGAAAAACAACACAGTTAGATACAAAATAGATAAATAAAAACCGGAGCGGTCCACCAATAAGGGACAAGTTCACCTCTTGAGACACAGCCCCTCCTCATTTGCATAATGAGGCAGAAATGCATTGAGAAACGTAAAAAGGACAGGCATAAATAAATACCATGGGGGAAAACAGCGTAGAAAATCCAAAGGAAGAATAAAACAGACAAAAATATTAAAACACACACATAAATAAATACATTTAAAAAATAAGTAATTAATAAATAAAGTTGAAGATTATAATGGACAATAAATAAATAAGGTAATTATTACAAATATGAATAATGAAGCTAATTAAATTAATTATTGCTTACATTTATTTATCTACTTTATTTTTTGTGCATTTAATCGGATGCTAATTTATTTATTGAGCATTTCTTTATTTCTGCATTTATTTCTTAAATTGTCAGCATCAGTCCTCGATAGCATACACTTCAACAGACCTTATAAGGATTAGCAAGGTAGATTTTTAAGGTAAAATTACACTACCTATAAATTGTACTTTACTGTTTAGGTATAACTTCTTCTTGTAAGCACCGAAAAGGTTTATGCAGATTATGCAAAAATAAAACTATAATCAGCCCTCAATATGATTTTTGAGATTTAACTGGGTTTTATGTCTTCATTTGATTTCTTCTTTGTAACTTTCTTTCCTTTTTATTTTTACCAGTAAACATAATTTGATTTGCGTCACCCTTGTAAAACTCATCGTGCTATGGTCAATTCACAGTGGCTTACATCATACAACAAAAACAGTCTAAATGACAGAATAGGGTGGAAGAAATTAAAAAGCGCAAGAAAAGTAAACAAAACTAAGAGCTAACATAGGCTACATCCATGTTAGCCTGGTGGCGGTGCTTTGGTAAAATACTAATGTCAGAATGCTGACACACTTACCATGATAATGTTAACATGCTGATGTTTAGCGAAAGTCATTAGGATATGTCCTATAGTTGTCAAGATATTTCACTAAAACCCCCCAAACCCATGAATGTCTGCACACATTTGCAACTCATCCAATACTTGGTGGAATGGCCATCCCTCTAGCAATGCTGGCTAAGAAAATAATAAAACATAAAGAAGTGAAAGATTAAAATGTACAGTGTAGATGCTGTAAAGGTTTAATTCAAAACGACCTCAAACACATTCTATTGTTTGGAGACAAATTTAATTATTTCTATATTTTTGCCAAAACTGTTAAAAATGTTAAAGCTAATTTAATTTAAATACTTTCTTTGCAGAGATGCACCATTAAAGCACAACATCAGCTTAAATGCCTTGTGATGGCTTTATTACTTGATCTTGTTATTACCTGACCTTGTGTCAAAGTTCAGTTGTTTGACCTTTTATTGCAGTTTTGTTCTTGCTTGTTGCACATTTGATATCAGTCTCTTCTATTCACGCTCTGGAAACAACTTAACTGTACTTCCCAAAATGCTGAACTATTATTTAAATATTTTATACTACAAGAGACAGAGAGAAACAGAGAGTTCTGGAAGATCCTGGAAAGCTTAAAAAGGCAGAGGTGAAACGTTTTCAAATATTCAGAGAATCCACCTCAGATTTACTGTTGCTCCCTTGGACGTTACGAGCTGTGGAAACATCAGGTGTGTAAGTCAAACCTGTTGGGTTTAAAATATCTGAATCAGTTTCCGACAGATTAATGTACTCCATTCCTCCTCCCCTACACTGAAGAAATTTAATGTTCATGCGTGCAATACATTTGCAGCTTTAAATTAAGGCATGATATTTAGTAATTTCAAGTGTTAGTTTGAAATTATATTTTTAAAGAACAACTATAGCTTTGACTAGCCAGATCTGCAGTAGCACTGTGTTTGTGTTGTCACTTTTTGATAGATGCAAGTCATCTGTTTTGTTTTAAGTCAAACATAGGCCAAAATGTGCTAAGCTAGTTGGTGGTCTAAATGCAAAGCTGAGGGAAAGTGTTTCTGCATCAGTGTGCGTTTACTTCGCGACTGTGTACTATGAGATAATGGCAAAAATGCAATAAAATAAAATCTTCATCATTCACACTAAAGTTAAAAACACCAGACAGATACACTCCTACTGGGACTCTCATATGTAAAATTCTTTGTGATCATGAGATTGTTGAGTTTCTCTTACTTCATCAGCAATATTCACACTGCATATTTCCCCCAATGCATCAGAAAGTTCAACCCTTAAATAGGAATGCACAGAGGCCATACAAATTATAGGCCGACATTTTTTCAGGAATCCTGTGGGTCACGAGATTCCTGCGGGATGGGAGTTAACTGGCTTTGAGCCCTGTGTTTCTCTCCCCTCCTGTATTTCTCCAGGTGCTGCCCTTCCCTCCTCTGCAGCAAGGTGATTGTACGCGGCTGCCTGAGAACGTAACAGGAGTCAATTTCCCTATTCCCTACAGAACTGGGACAGGACAGGAAAGAAAGTCATCAGGAGCGAACAGGATATTCTCTGATTTAAAATATATATATATATATATTTATCGGGAATGGATTGGAAAGGGAGTCATTCTTCCAGGACTTGGTCTGGATGGGAATTTTTTCTTTTAACTCACTTGTCATGGAATTGGGATGGGACAGGGTTATTTTTGTGGGAGCAGGGTGGGACTGGAGTGAAAATCCACTCCTGTGTCACCCTCATACACATACTGCTCATTTCAGAGCAACTTACTCTTTACACTGGTTCTGGTATCATCTGATGTCCATTGAGGATAACATCCTTAGAAATCATGTAACAAAACACTCCTTATGACTTCAGAGCTTGCCTAATAATCCTTACATTTAGTATCAAAGTAATACATCGTTTTGGTGCAAACAGGAACTGTGCAGAAACATAATGCAGAATCACTTTTCATGGTAAAGATTGCTAAAAATGTAAACAAATATCAGAATCAGAAAAGGTTTTATTGCCAAGTAGTTTTTACATGTACGAGGAATTTGTTTTGGAGATAAGGTGGTACAGTAGACATGTATAAATATATAAATATGGGATAGATTGACAAATATAAAAAGATAGAATAATGATTAACACTACAAACAAAAAAAATTAGCAATATAGATTTAGAGATATGATAGATTTTTAAAAATAGGCTCAATGTCACTGAGAACTTATACTTACTCACTGAGGCTATATTTTCAATTTCTTATTATGGAGACCCGTATAAATGTTAAATAAGATTATGAAATTAAAAATGTAAGGTTTAAATGCAGACACAATATATAATATAAACATAAAACTGGAAAACAGTCCATTAAATTAAAACGAGATTTTTAAAGTTTTCAAATAAGAACGAAATGAAAAATTTTAATGAACCAGCATTTTATAATTTTAAGCTGAGTTTGTAAAATGGAGTGGCATTACTTCATACTTTCATGATTAAAGAGGTGGTATTATGCTTTTTGGCTTTCCCCCTCTTCTTTATTGAGTTATATACGTTTTTTGTGCATGTAATAGGTTTGCAAAGTGAAAAAGCCCAAAGTCCAGCCCAAAGGGAGTTCCCATCTCCCACAGAACACACGGCTCTGACCTGCTTGAAAACAGCTCGTTTGTAGTCCAGCCACTTCCCTGTGACGACACAGGGATGAAAGCTAAATGCGCCTCATAACGCTCGCCAAGCAGCTACTCCGACATGCCCTCAAAAACACCGGTGGAAAAACACTGAGCTGCAGCACCCCTCTCCTCTTCCTTCCAAACATTAGCTACCCTCCAGGCAGTCAATGGACATAAAGTTGTTACTGTGTAGAGACAGAGCTCAGTTAAAACTTTATGGATGAAAAATACTTTTGTTACAGATTAATAACTCACCACTCTGAAACTCTTGCTCCAGTCCATGTTGCCAAGCTGGTCGGCAACATGCAGCCTACAGCTGAATCGAAGCAGTTGTGCTTCTGATTGGCTAGTAGTCCTTAACTAGGAACTGCGCATGTGCAACTCCCAACAAAGATCATTTCGAGACAAGATGTATCACTCCAAAGCTAAAACAAAGCCTTCAACACAGGGTGAAAATAGGAGCTGCAGCAGTGTGCAGTATGAAAAAAAAATATGGTGTTATTTGAAAATTAAACCATGTAAACCTGTTCTGGTACAAGCCCTAAATAAGATTTTGAACCTGAAAATGAGCACAATACCACCTCTTTAAATAGTATTTCTTCTGCATTTATTCATACGATTATTTATTTCAGTGTATTTTTAGGCTTGGCAGCAGCATGGCTCTAGGGGTGGCTATGTTGGTCTGTTTATCAGTCTATACTATATATTATAAAAGCCTATTTCAAATTTACCTTTTATCTCAAAAAATCTACATAAGGTTGTGGCCAAACAGCTCAAACTGTTGTCTTGACTGCACACAACATTTTGGATAGATTCCAATCTGTTTTCCGTCCGTAGCATTCCACTGAAACAGACCTTGGTCTCCAATGATATAATGATATCCCCTGATAATATTTACTGGTAGCTCAACACTAACAAAATTTTACAATATTCAACATTTTCTGATTTTATCATGTAATATTAACTTTAATATCACAAGTTAGAATAATGCAAAAATCCTCAAAAAGAAGACAAATGGCTGCTAACTGTTACTTCATAAGTTAATAATGAACAGTTAAGTATCCATAGGTGTCCAGAGAATGATTGTATTGCAGCTTTAGCAACAGCTACATGTGTTTTCAGCCCACAGAGTAGCTGCAGATTTCTTGAAGAGGACGAAACACATGCACATGCAAACCAGATAGACCTTAATTACAGAAGTGTTGAAGTGGCATAAGTGAGCGGTTGTCCACTAACCGGAAGGTTGGGAACCACAAATTGCTCCTGGTGGCTGTGCCATCAGTGTGAAAGTGCGGTGGTGGCGCAATGGATAAGAGACCCGGGTGTGAGAGACCCGGGTTCAATACACCACTGTGACCCATCCACCAGTGTGTCCCTCAGCAAGAACTTAACCCCTAATCACTCCAGATGCATGCAACCTCTGACATGTATGGGAATTGTGAGTCTCTTTGGATAAAAGCGTCTGCTAAATGAACAAAAGTAAATGTAAGGTGTGTGAATGACTTAATTTTCCTGATGAGCAGTTGAGTCTCTGCTCATAGGTGGAAAGCTCTGTGAGCCTGAACGCTGCGCTCCAAGAAATAAAAGCGACAGCTGCAGAAGAGGCCATCTCGTTAAGTGACCTCTCATGAAGTGACCTTCTTTACTGTACCAGAAAATAACTGGTAGGTGGTGCTAAAAATGAGAATAATTAAGTATAACATGACACACAGATACAGCATAGTGGTGCAGTGGTCTCGCCTCACAGCAAGAAGGTCTGTGGATCGAGGCCCAGGCCTGTCTTTGCGGAGTTTGCATGTTCTCCCTGTGTCTGTGTGGGTTCTCTTCATGTTCTCCTGCTTCCTCCCACCCTCAAAAGATATGCTTAGGTTTATTGGTGACTCATAATTGCCCTTAGGTGTGAACGTATGTGTGAATTTTTTCTCTATGATTAAGCCCTGTGATGAACTAGCGATTTGTCCTGGGTTAGCCCAATAACAGCTGGGATTGGGTCCAGCCCCCTCGCGACCCTGCACAGAGTTAACTATACTACTGACCGGCTGCTGTAGTGCTAACCCAAAAATATTATTCTGATTACATGGTATTTAAACCAAATAATAACACAAATTAGAATATGAAAAATAACAGTTAAATGATAACAATACTTACTCAAAGATTAATTTACTTTGGTAGAGAAATATTGAATTAAATTACATTTTATCTTGATTATGGTACATATAAAAATATTGAGCCCACTGAGCTACCAGTAAATATTATATCTGAATGAAACTTTTCACAGGTATTATGCATCATAAAAGGAACAGAATGAGGGGGTGGCACATGGAAAATGTTTTCTTTAAAAATTGCCATTACATTGAGTGGCACTCTACTCCACATCTTCTGCTTGCATGTTTGTCACTGTTGCAAGTTTATCACCACAAGTTTGGCTTCCCCATTGGTTTCACCTTCTGATATCCTTTAACACTACTCTGTAAATTTTTATTTGCAATTCATATCACTTGTCACAGATCGATCACTGCGTTCCATCATATCAGTTCAACTCTTTTGTGGTGCAGCAGCGATCAACTGATTTTTATTCTCCGTTTTTTACTTTCAACAAACTCTTAAAAATGTAACTTAAATTTGTTTATTCCTTTTCCACAACTTCCACAGTGGTCTCTAAACTATTTCATTCCTCCTCTCTCATTCAAATACAAAAAAAAACTACGAAGCTGTCGTCCTTCCTCTGATGATATTCCTCTGAATGAGGAGCGATCAGATTTTATTTATATATATATATATATAGTGCTGGGCAACGATTAAAATTGTTAATCGCAAGTAATCGCATTATTATGCGCAAAATTGAAAATTTTATTCTAAAGTAGTGTATTGCGCACTTTTAATTTAAATGTACTGCTTGGAGAACACTGCCCTGCTGTATCCATCCAGTCATATGCCTTTGGTTATAATTAAGGGAAGCCATTTGGAGAAAGTAAATCTCTCCTTTAAACTCCACAGGAGTTGATCCTGCTGAGATCTGTGCAATGGCTTGTCAAACTAAAGATGATTAAAATTTGTTTAAAAAGTGAGATTATATGTAATGTTTCAAACAGCATTTAAATGATTGCATTTCAGTGCACAGCAGGCCCTAACTACACACTGAAATATGAAGTGTTCTCTATATTTCATAAAAGAGTTTTGTGTAATCTTGAAATGTATGTTGATGGTGCCTCCATAAAATGAGGTAACAAAAAAACAGAACACAGGTGTGTAGTGCGCTATTGACCTGCTTCGAGCAGCAAACTGTAACCAAAGCTGTTACAATTTCCTAACCTGGGGGTTACATTTTCACATCACTTGACCGGCATGTGAAACTACTGTCCAATTTTTGGCATTATTCTCATGGCAAAGAAATATCTTTCACATTACATTTGTTCGTAACACATAATCTCTGTGAGGGAGTGTGCGCTCATTTCACAAACTGCTGTGGGCCCCTTTTCTTTGAAAGACCTTGAATTAAAAGCAGACAGTCTGCTTTGTGAGGATTTAGAGGCTGAGTCAATTTTTTTTTTACTGTAGATCAGCCACAAAGAGGGAAGACTGAGGGAGTGTGTACATAAGGTTTGTGAAAGACACGCAGACATGGCATTCCTGCTTTTCAGATTCAATCAAAGACAAAACTATACTTAAAATATTTAGCAGTAGTTTCCCCCCCAAAAAATAACACTGAGGCACTGTTGTAGTATCAAACATTCAGTTTTTGTTTACAACCAGCATCAGAAGCAGGTAGAAGTTTCTGGATACAACAGTTGATAAGTGTAATAACAGGTAGATCTGGCCACACTGTCAATATAGTTATGTTGCTATTGCATCAGATTCATGATTCGAAAGCTTGTCATCTCATACATGTCAATGTCACTTATTTAACCTATATGTTTTATATATTCCTAATTCTTGAAGATTTAATCACATGTAATCAAATAAAAAATCACATTAAATACAGAAAGACATTTATACAATTTATTTTGAAATATCTGGCAACAAACATGAACTTGTTTTTCACAAACTTGATAAGGTAATCATATCATATTTTGTAGTATAGTTCTTCATTGTTTAAATGTATTAAGCTGGTGAAAGCTGTGACGTCCTGTTCAAAAAAGGCGGAATTTCACTACATGGAGCAATATGAAAACCGCTTATTTGTTTTAATTTTTAGTGGCGTAGTCAAGTTCATGAGCTAGACTTAAATCCACATTTCTGGAAGAACTTGAGGTGCAAGTTGTTGTTTTTCAGTTTTGTTCTCATTTCTTGCCAAAGCAATTTGCCTCTTTGTTTACCTCAGATGATCAGCTCTGATAACGTCCTGGTTCATAAACACTGAGGGCCCCCTTTTCAGTGATGTCTGTGTACATTATCAAATACAAGCTGGCAGGGTCATTTACAAAAATATACATCTGTGCTTTTGTTTCAGACATGAGTTTTCTGCCAATTTCAGGGAATCAGATGCATTGTCAGCTTTTAGATCCAGATGTAACAACTTTTTAAGATGTTGAAAGACAGAACAACATTCCCCCCAGAGAACACCAGTACATTTGATATAATGGAGATCATTATGCAGCACACATGCTTTTGCTTTTATGTGTGTAATGCTGTAAATCAGAAACTCAAACAGTTTATTATATTTTGTACATGGTTCCCCAACAGTTCCTTTTACATGAACCTGTGACCACTGACCCTGTTTGATAATATTCAAACAGTCTATTGAATACAGGGAGGGTTTTAATACACACATAACATGTAGTGTAGGTGCAAGGCTTTTGGAAAACATCTTTTGCACACTAACCCCAAACAAACCACAAACTGATTTAAATAGAAGAAGTTCCCATTTCTACTGGGATCGTCATTAGGTCAGGCTTGTGGTTGGAGGAAAATTGTTCTAGACATTTTGATAATTTTTTGCCAAGAATTTGAGATATCCCCCTGCTGAGACTGCTGCAGATGGATTTTCATTTGTGGTGCTGAAATCATTAAAACAATTACATATGAAAGATGCAGCAGCAACAGGGTTGCCTTTAATTAAGAAAATCTAGTTTTAGTCCTCCAGGTGAGAGCACCAAAACATGCATCTTCCAAAGTCATTATTGGTAATTAACTTTAAAAAAAAAAGTAACACGCCCATATTTTTAAAAGCAAATGCAAATCTAACAAGTTGTCATTTTGTTCCTCAGCCTAACATACAACAATTGATAACATATCTGTATGATATTAAGCATGACATGATTAACATGAAGAGAAATTCTGTGTCATTTGCAGAAACTCAGGAATAAATCTGTAAATCTTCTACTAAATGTCTTCAATCAAAACCAGGCCTTTGACTTTCTGTATATTTACTGAGGCATGTGAGGGGTTGTGTTTACGTCTGGTTGCGTATGAAGGTGTGTGTATGTGTGCGTATGATTATATGTATGTGTGTTATTTTCATAGTTTTTTTGCCCCCGGCCTGTACAAATTGCAAATTTCCACAGAGTTTGGATTTTCCATATGTTTATGATTAATTCTGACTCTTTTTACATACTTGGAGCAAAATTTAAGTTTTTAATCTGTAAAACGTCTCAGGGCTCATCCACTCTCATTTGATTATGATCAGAATAAAACTAATTTCTTTCACAATATTTTAGAGGGGACCCCAAATAGTCGAAAAGGAGCATGATTCGACTGCCAATCCAGATAAATAGTGTGGGTGAGGTGGCCATTTTGCATGTGTGGGTGTAGCGGGTGTGTGTATGTGCGTGTGATAGAAGAAAGACAGAGCATCAGTTGCGCCAGTGTTATGATGAGTTGTGTGTGCACCTTACAGGTCACTTGAATCATTCATCACCGTTGATGAACCACACAAAGAATATTATATAATTTTTACATGGAATGGACCCACGAGGAACCAAGAGGTGCAAGCAATTCTTGGCGGGGATGCACAACTATGCACAAGACTGGTCAATGGCAGGCGAGCAGAGCGAAGACAAAAGGGTCAAGAATAAGACTCAGTTTAGCTGTAAATGTACAGTGTCAGTTACAGTGATCAATGAATAGAGACTGCAGCTCTGCAGCTTCTCAAGATTAAAGCGGAGCTCTGTGTGTGACCTCATCCCCACTACCACACACACACACACACACACACACACACACACACACACACACACACACACACACACACACACACGATTCGACGATCAATCGACTATAGGCAAGACTTGACAATCCTGAAAGATGGGAAACTATTTAAGTGATGGAAACCGTAAGGAAATGCAGGAAATGAGTAGAACCTAAAGAAAGCTGGCTATTTTGGAGTGTGACATGTAAAACTTGCATTTACAAGTCATGTAAATGATTGTTTGACAAGGATTGTTACCAAAATTGGGGGCAGTGGTGCCCTATACGTTAGAGAAACACACTGCGGTTGTTAGCTGGATATGGAGAGGAAGTGAAAGAGCAACACTTGCCCTTCCTTTATTACCACAAATAAGGTGCCCTCAAACAAGGCATTCAACCCCGTACTGGCAGCTGCTCAGTGGCCAGCAGATCAGTCGTTCTGACGGTGTGACTGTGTGTAACTATGTCAGTGTGATTAAGGCGTTCATGATACAGAAAGTCTGGCTCTCAGCAATACATCCCTGGTTAAATCAAGGCTAAAAAAACATTTTCGTTTGTTCTGTTTCTTTGTCAAAGTTTAAAAAAATTGAATCTGACTTATTTGGCATTTGTTTGATCATTTCTTCATCCTTGAAGTCGGGTTCAAATTAGAAGAAGTCGAGGCTGATTTAGGTCCGATTTGCCCCTTCAAAGCATTACAGAGAGTTCCACACATGATCACCCTGCCCCAGATAATTTCAAACCTGTTTGATATAAATCTGAACTGAATGTTACTGCTCTGCACAAGTCATCCTTACGTCTGGATGAGAGATTCTACCACAATGCAAGAAAAATAAACCAAGAGGCAAAAGTTTTAACTAAAAGACTTCAAATGGATTGTGTTTCAGTCATACAGAGCTTTCTATGTCGGGCAATAAACTTTACTTTAAACTCAATAAACTTAACTGTGCTGTCACATTTCTTAGAAGTTTCTCCTTTCACATTGCAAGAGGACTTTTAAAATGGCAGCTGCTAAAAGTCAGCATGTTTTTATTTGTTAGAAACACAACTGCAATGTATCTTAAGCAAAATATTGTAACAGCAAAGACAAAGAGGACAGCCGGAGAAAACACACTGGTCTTGTAGTTTTGCAATTTGAGAGCAAATAATCTGTGAAATGTCTCCTCATGTATGAGATGTAGTCTGATTTCATGAAGAAACACTCACCTCTCATGGGTGAATGGAGTCCATATCTGGTGATAGGCGACTGTTCTCCTGAACAAAACAACAGCAAAAAGACCAGAGTCAACACACACACACACACACACACACACACACACACACACACACACACACACACACAAACACACACACAAATATGTACTGGATGCATGGAAGTATTCAGTGAAATTGGCCTCAGATTATGATTATGTAAAATCTTAGCTCACGCAGGGTAAAAGGAGAATGCTGGAATTCTGAATATTTTCGTGAAGATTTAGAAAAAAAGGAACCCAGTGTAAGTTTGTGTTATTTACTGCAAACCTCTCGAGAGTCAAACAAAGTTTATCTGCCATCTGTAGTCCACTACTGTAGAATTAGAAGGGCAGATCTTATCAAAACACTACAAATACCACAAGAAACAAATACAATAGAGCACCAAACACATTCGAACATTAAGTATTGTTATTATTTAAAGCATCACAAGGAATCCATTAAGTAGACATTCACCAGTGAATTGAATTTTTGACCTGCTATGAACAACATACTGCCTGTTATATAGTACCTTCTAAAGAAAATAAATCAGGAGATAAAGAACAGTGTTTGTTTTTCCCCCCAGTGCATCTGCTGTTGGACCTTCATATGGTTCAATGGAGATAATGCTGGGAAATTGGGAGATTTAATGGATACACCATGGATGGATCCCTGGTGGATTTGCCTAATGACCAGAGATCAAAATAATTTGAAAATAATCAACAGGGATTTCCACCAGGGATTGAACTCTGGTCACCTAACAAGACAACAATTTTTCTGATTGACCAGTTAGCAAAACTTGCTATATTAATCATGTCATATTGCTTATCATTTCCAATATTTTAAGCTATAACCCATTTTATTTGACTGCAGGATGAGATGACAGTAGATGGATAGCTGCAGCCTATACAGGCTGGTGGGATCCACGGTAGCCTCTGGAGGTGACTGTTTGCTGATGGAAAGCACCTTAAGAGTCTACAGCTATGCTAGCTGCTCTATGAGTCACTTATGTGATTTTACAACGCGTTCTCATCTTAGTGTGTCATTACCGACGCTTTCAGACAGGGTGACAAAGCATCATTATTTTAAGGTAGAGGTACCCTAGTGTCAGTTTGCTACCCCACCGTTTGCTACGTTGCAGCAAAAAGGAGGCTGACCCTACCTGCTAGCACATTGGCCGTGAGGCACAGCACAGCTGTCGACATGCATAAAGCCAGTGACTTTAGGTTTAGGCACTAACATTTCTGATGGTTATGATTAGGGGAGGGGGCTTCGGGGCACTGTAAACACCTTTAACAGGAACGTAGCTAGCTAGCTGGTGTAATAGTTAGAAATAATCTCTTGTGAATTTCTACAAAATTGATATGCTTGTGTTATATTATGTAGTTTTGGAGCTTGCTAGTTCTCAACTGTAATGTTTTTAGCAGTTATTTTTTATAATCATTTTTCTGTTCCTTGTTATACAGATCTGAATGGTTGCAGTTGCATAACACACAGGTACTGACAACTGTGTGCTGTTGATTTTTATACCAGGTAGGCTTTGTTAAATGTAGGTTTCACATATTGTCATTGCATGAAAATCCAGTGTTAGAATTTATTGTGGTTTGTGTGAAATGAAAACTTTGGTTGGCTTCAATGAGCTAATGGTGTTTCACATTTTATTTATGACCCATTGTGGAATTCTAGAAGGTCAAGTGTAGAAGTAACCTTATTTTTCACTATTCATAAGATGTTGAGGTTTTTGTACAATGGCAGTAACATGTTGCATAAAATATGAAATGTTGTTCTATTAATTGTCTAATGGACAAAACGTTTATTTAAAATGTTTGAGGATTTTTATTGTGAATATAAAAGAAAATTGCTCTCATTGTTTAGATGCTCTTTAGAAATCATACATAACGTATCATACATATGATCCTGTGTTTGGTTTATACTAGTATGGACAGAAAAAGACTACAATACTGTTGCAGTGTGAAAATGTATTTTATATTAGTCTTTTGTAAACACAGGTACTGATGACTTTTTGATTTTTATACCAGAATAAACGAGGAACCACAGTGAGAGCAAGTCCCGTGTGACCGTGCCGTCCTTCCACACCATAGACACAAAAGGGACACATTCACCATAAGTCCACAGACAGATGCAGGGTTACACTGGCACTCATGCAAGGCAAACATGGAACGTGCCAAAAATCTCTGGAAAATACAACATTCTGGAAAATAAGTAATACTTTATCACCACAGCAACACACTGGGGGAAATCACTGGTAGATGACTTTTCCACAGACAAATGCCAGTGCTGGAGACAAACCAAAGAAAGAGGAAGAAGAGGAAGAGGAAAACCAAGATTCACAAGAGAAAACCTGCTGACATCTTGGAATTTGTAAAAGCTTCACTATGACTGTATTGATGCCACAGGTATCGTGATACCTATGGAAAGGGACACCCCAGAGCGTCTCCCACAGACAAATAACAATAATAAAATAATAAGTGGTCCGACCAACAGAGCGACTCACAAACCAACATTGCCATCCCTGGATCACTGCTAGCTTGGTTAAAAAAGATGTCTCCCACATCACAACTCTTTAGGTTATACCAGCGGGTTATAAAAACCAATCACAATTAAAATTAGTGACTATTGACAATTAGTCAAATCAAAAAAGTTAACCTAAATACATATATAAGTCAATAACATAAGAATACCACTCACATCATGTAATAGAATTTAATGACTACAAAGCATATTAATAAGAAATGTTAAAAGCAATTTTGTGTTGCCAACAAAAGTCATGATTATTTAGTTTGGCTAATCTCAGTAATACAAATCACAGTTTAAACAGTAACATATGTTACATGTTAAAATGCTTCAGGTTTCCACTGATTGACAGCCAGTGTTGCTGTTGGCTTGTGACACTCAGGATCACCTTCCTCCCTCTCAGGATTCGACTCAGGATCAAACATAATACACATTTGGTGTCACGTTATACACCGTCTCTTGACAGACTGTTATGGCAGCTGTTTCAGTGACCTTAACATACTATTTAAACAAACACAGAAACACTTCAAAAAAGACCAGATTGTGAACATTCTTGGTGGAACATTGTGTATTTTATGAAAACCTGCACTGACAACAAGTGTTAATAATTTTATTAAACTGGGGAGCTGGATATACTCTTACCAACTAGTAAAATGTGAGTTGTCTAAAATATTGTTGAATAAAATGTTCTGTTGGTTATCAGTGGGCCCCATAGGCCCAGACCCACCAAACCTGATCATTGTGCCCATGGAAATAAATGTAACAGGACTGGAACTCGCACATTTCTCGATTAATATATTGTTTGGTCTATTAAATGTCAGAAAATAGTCAAAAATGTTGTACCACAGCGCAAGGTGATAACTGTTTTATATGCCCAACTGTCCAAAACCCAGTGGTATTCAATTAACATCTCAAAAGACAACGAAAAACAGTGAAAAATTATCTATTATCAAAATAGACTGCTGATTAATTTTCTTTTGAGCGGCTAATCAAGAAATAGACAAATCATTTCAGCTCTAAATTGGACATTTTTACTACAAGCCATACGCTTTTGTCAATGTCAGGGATATTAATTGAGTTCCTACAGGGATGTTACTGAGATGGCTGGGTACAGTGTTTGCTCCTTCTAACAAGTTGCCACTGTGGCAGATTGGGATTGTGTATGCCGTGAGTCACCCCAGCTCTGCTGTGTGAGCCAGTGCAGACATTGGATTGGGACAACTGGGGTATGTGGACCTCAAACCAGTGAGCCTCCCAGGTGTTTTTCATAGAAAAATGGGGTTTTATGTGGGTGCATAATGTTGTTAATGTTTTTTGATAATTTTGTGGATGAATACAATATCAGAAATTAGTGAGAAATGCCCCTCACATTTTTCCAGAGACAAAGTTTCTTCAAACTGCTTGTTTTGCCTGACCAACAGTCCAAAAGCAAACAAATGTTGGCATTTGGGACAATGGCAACATTCTTGGGAGTTTTTTTTCTCAATTATCAACTTAATTGATTATCATCAGTTTCATTTAACTCATCTTTTTATTGTCCTGCGAGAAATTTCATCCATTAAAAGAGTGTAAGCAGGATGATAAAATGATTTGTTGTGAGGTAAAATTGAGGCAGTTCATGTTGTCTTTTAATTTTGGTAATTAACCTGTTGCACTGTTTTTTGTTGCTGTTGATTCATTTCTGGTAAATACCTAATTTATTAACTTTTGAGCACTGGACTGCTATATGACCAAAACCCTAATATCAACTCTAATGTTGTCTTCTTCAAACCCCAAGATCTTGCTTGTTGTGCAGACACTTTGTAAAATATAAACTTTCCATTCTAGTCAAAAACAAATATTTGGAAATGTTAAGACATTCAAGGCATCTACTTCCTTTTGATGTGCTGGAAAAAGAAGGCATGCTGGACTGGAATTTATAATAATTTAGTTAGTGTGATGAAGCTCCACATGGGTCGAGCTCTCACACATGCATTACCACAGGTGTAAATACCGGCAAATGGTCGTGGATGTCGTCTTGTGTGTGCTCTCCCTCTTCTTCTTCTTCCTCCTCCTCCTCTTCTTCAGCTTCGCTGTTCTGTCTGTTCTCCTCCTCATCCTCCAGCTCTGAGCTAGACTCTTCCCCTTCCTGCCACGCCTCCTCGCTCTTACACTCCTCTGCCTTCCTCAGCTCTGCATGAACACATACCAACAAAGGCACAAAACCCCAAAAATTAAAACAACGGTGAAATGTATAAATTGACCAGGACATGGACATGGTTATAATGAAAGGACTTTCTTTGTTTCCTCTCTATTATGCTTTAAAAAAAAACATATAACAATCCTTTTATGATTGAAAGGAGAGACTGATTTGAAGAACTGATTTTAAAAAAAAAAGTGTCCTGAGAAACAATAACAAAGCAACAATGTAAAACCAGAACCAAAACAAATGGAACAACTAAAATACACACAATACTCATACTCACATGCTTTAAATGATCCTAAATCTTAATATGTAAGACACAGAGTTGTCTCAGGTAAAAGGCAAAGCATCATTTACAACCAACAATCCTGGTTGTACTAGGCATTTCATACTTGAAACTGACTTTCAAATGCCACACATCCACATGTAGCCTTGTTGTTAAAGACAAATTCCATATCACCACCAATAAATAATTAACCCTAATGTTCTTTTCATGGAGACCCTGGGCACTCTCAGATCAAAACATACATAACACTGTTTCACCATATTGATACTTAATATCATAAGTCTGTTACAACAAATGACACGTTACCCCTGTTTGGGGTCTCAGAGATTCCAGCTGTAAAACATGGTAAAACATAACAGATTTTCACATGCTGTATATCTGTGATTGATGTGGACAGTATGTTTTACACAGCACAGCCCCCAAGGCACAAATAAGTCTATGTGGATTTCTGTTATTGGAATTTTATGTCAGTTTGTTCATAATGGATCAAACAGGGATTCAGACCTCTCTGGGGCTCAAACATTAATAACTTCACTGTTTAGGATAAAATACTGTACATACTGTATCTTACTGTAATACTGTATTTTTGGCTGAGAATAACTTGTGGTAAACAAAATTAATATATTTGTTCAGGCATTTGACATATAAAACATGAAACATTCCCTTAATTGGTATAATGACAATTCTTAATTGTAATATACTTAACTATTATTACTTTTACTCATATAGAAACAATAAGGGAGTACAGCCAATCTCATCAAAACACATGGATTAAGCCTCCAACTAGCCCCAGCAAGGAACATTCTCTGGCGCTTCCTATGTATAAGAGAAACACCAGACCTCTGAATCGTTTGACAAAATTGGGCTGTGGGCTGTGATTCAGAGGCCTGGAATCAGGCAAGACTCACACAAGCTTTTTTCATACTTGGTTTTGTTTCTGAAGCTACATCCCAGGCTCCTGGTACAGATACAAGCTCAGTGTTGAACTCTGTCCAGCTCCACATGTTTTCAGAGAAAGTATGGTTTCGTATTTTGACAATTCATGAGCATTTTTCATGCCAGTTAATACTGTAAACACGTAGGTGTACTTTTACTGCACAGGTGGGTATGTCCCTTTTGAATATGTCAAGTGAGACAAAAATCTCTTTATTTTTCATAATGTCACATGGAAAGTTTCACTGAGATACAATTCATTTAATAGTTGTATGGAAGACATTTTTCTGGTCAGTACAGAAACAGTGTGTTCTGTTTGTAATGCTTTGATATATGCTTTCAGAATGCCTTTTTAAGTTGTCCCTGTAGTTTACCATTAACAGAGCTTAATACTAAAGCAAAAAATCTTTCTGAGAAACATATTTAAATGTATCTGATTTGTTAGTGGTTATGGTTTCCTAACTACATCTGTCCTAAGCCTTGCGATGTTTTACACTAAGGTCAGGGTAAAGCAGTATGGAAATTAAATATTCAGTCTCTCCAGCTCTAGTTTCTGCACCAAAAATAAACAAAACCAATTCAAAGATATAAGGTAAGGTAATAAACACGCATTCCCAATGACAAAATATTCCTATGATGCTACAGTAAGCATTTAAAGAAAATGCTTTTCAGAGCTGCGGGCCTCACATGGACTGTGCAGGTCCAGAAATCTTAAGTCTTCTGTAAATCACAGTGTTCTGAACTGCAGCTCAACAGCAGATGGGAGAAATATGTCTTGGCCTCCCTCTGGGCCCTTCTGCATGCTGTTATCCTGTTTTACCATAATTATACTTAACATTAAAAATACTAAACAACATGGACATAAGTCAGAGTGATGATTGTCCCCAACTGCATGCTTATACAGCAGAATGTAACCTTTTTGTGTGATTTCAGTTTTGCTTTGGTATGTACAATATGTTTTTTTGTTTGCATGCAGTGTTTGGCTGTGACACCTCACAGAGGGCATAGTTTTCTCAGTTGGTTTATTAGTGCTTACGTTTTACAACTGTGTGGTAGTTGTTTTGTTGTTTCACCTTTCTTTTGTTTTATGAATTTAAATGGGAATAATTATAGCAGAAAACAGCATGCAAATAACTGGACAAAATACCTCCAAACTGGTAGGTGTAAATTAAATTTTCTTTCTATTTCTGACACTATTTTATGTCATATCTGTATTTAATTATTCTATCTGGTATCTGAGATGTTTTGTATATGACATACGAGTTATATACAAAACATATGGAAAATCAAACTACGTACAGAAAATAAAATCTGTATGAAAGTGACACACCTGTGTTTTTAGTTTTTTGTATAAAAAGTGGCAAAACCTATAACTATACTACACTATACTACAATATTAATTTTGCTGCTATTGTGGGTGCTAATACACACAAACATGTTCAACAGACCAGAAGTTCTTTTTTTATATGATATTTTATGTGGCCATCAATGATCAAATAATATTCTCCTGAAGTACATGTTAAATGTTTAGATTCCAATCTTAATGGGCCATGAACAAACAAAATCCTTTCATCAAGGAAAATGAATGCTCTCAATGCTAAATAAGATAACAAATCCAAAGACATATAGATTTTTACATGTCATGGTTTCACAGGGTGTGTTGACCAGTGGTGTAAGTAAACACAGGATGCATGTAAGAAACAAACTACATTTGTGGTTGTGGCCAATTGGGATTACTTACACATACAGATTAAGACCATGGAGTTCCCGAAATGTTTTATACTGAATTCAAGTGCTCCTCGATTGGCCTCTTCTGGAGCTGGGAAGTCGTTCTTCCAACTTCAGTGTGTTCATGAGCTTTAAGTCATAATGTGTAACAGCATAGATGTTTTCGTATAGTGCCAGTGTGATGGGTTGTTATGTATGTGATGCTGCTGTCCAAGTATGCTGACAGTTTGAAGCTTAGTTATCTTGTCCCAGATTTGTTGCTGCACCTGAATGTTCCCTAAAACCACTAAAACATTGCTTTACCTGACTTGTTTTCGGGGTTAATTCTAATAAATATCTAATCTAGGTAACTCTATGTGGACAGCAACTAATGGTTACAAACTAACACCCTGTTATAAATTACTATTAAAAGTGAGCAAAAAGCATTTATTTCGTCTGCCGTCTTTTTGCATAATATAACAGCAAATCGTGTACCAAATTTTTTCACAGACTTTCTGAGTTGTTGTTCCAACTTTGGGGGTATTCAAGTTTCCAAACCATGTTGTAATTATTGTTGTATTTAAATTGTTCAGAACAAATAAAAACTCAGATTTAGCTTGAGGCAGGCAGATCTGATCTGAACCTTAACACCAGCTTACATCCAGAAAGATTGGTTATAACCCACAGTATGTTTTTGGCATTATTTTGCCTGCACATCTTTCCACTGGCAGATTTTTTTTCAGCAGGTGTTTTATCATGGGTTGAGCCTGATTTATAATGCAAATAAAGATGTGGCCTCAGTGACTTTTTCATTGAATGAGGGCATCAAAAAACCCAAATACACTGCTCAAAAAAATAAAGGAAACACTTAAACAACACAATGTAACTCCAAGTCAATCACACTCTGTGAAATCAAACTGTCCAGTTAGGAAGCAACACTGATTGACAATCAATTTCACATGCTGTTGTGCAAATTGAATAGACAACATGTGGAAATTATAGGCAATTAGCAAGACACCCCCAATAAAGGAGTGGTTCTACAGGTGGTGACCACAGACCACTTCTCAGTTCCTATGCTTCCTGGCTGATATTTTGGTCACTTTTGAATGCTGGCGGTGCTTTCACTCTAGTGGTAACATGAGACGGAGTCTACAACCCACACAAGTGGCTCAGGTAGTGCAGCTCATCCAGGATGGCACATCAATGCGAACTGTGGCAAGAAGGTTTGCCGTTTCTGTCAGCGTAGTGTCCAGAGCACGGAGGCGCTACCAGGAGACAGGCCGGTACATCAGGAGACGTGGAGGAGGCCGTAGGAGGGCAGCAACCCAGCAGCAGGACCGCTACCTCCGCCTTTGTGCAAGGAGGAGCAGGAAGGAGCACTGCCAGAGCCCTGCAAAATGACCTCCAGCAGGCCACAAATGTGCATGTGTCTGCTCAAACGGTCAGAAACAGACTCCATGAGGGTGGTATGAGGGCCCGACATCCACAGGTGGGGTTGTGCTTACAGCCCAACACCGTGCAGGACGTTTGGCATTTGCCAGAGAACACCAAGATTGGCAATTTCGCCACTGCCGCCCTGTGCTCTTTACAGATGAAAGCAGGTTAACACTGAGCACATGTGACAGACGTGACAGAGTCTGGAGACGCCATGGAGAACGTTCTGCTGCCTGCAACATCCTCCAGCTTGACCGGTTTGGCGGTGGGTCAGTAATGGTGTGGGGTGGCATTTCTTTGGGGGGCCGCAGAGCCCTCCATGTGCTCGCCAGAGGTAGCCTGACTGCCATTAGGTACCGAGATGAGATCCTCAGACCCCTTGTGAGACCATATGCTGGTGCAGTTGGCCCTGGGTTCCTCCTAACGCAAGACAATTCTAGACCTCATGTGGCTGGAGTGTGTCAGCAGTTCCTGCAAGAGGAAGGCATTGATGCTATGGAATGGCCCGCCCGTTCCCCAGACCTGAATCCAATTGAGCCCATCTGGGACATCATGTCTCGCTCTATCCACCAACGCCACGTTGCACCACAGACTGTCCAGGAGTTGGCGGATGCTTTTGTCCTGGTCTGGGAGGAGATCCCTCAGGAGACCATCCGCCACCTCATCAGGAGCATGCCCAGGCATTGTAGGGAGGTCATACAGGCATGTGGAGGCAACAAACACTACTGAGCCTCATTTTGACTTGTTTTAAGGACATTTGGATCATCCAGTTGGATCGGCCTGTAGTGTGGTTTTCCACTATGATTTTGAGTGTGACTCCAAATCCAGACCTCCATGGGTTGATCAGTTTGATTCCCATTGATAATTTTTGTGTGATTTTGTTGTCAGCGCATTCAACTATGTAAAGAAAGGAGTATTTAATGAGATTATTTCATTCATTCAGATCTAGGATGTGTTATTTTAGTGTTCCCTTTATTTTTTTGAGCAGTGTACATCTTCAGAGGACAGCACAGGAAGTAACATCATTGAGACAAGACATATTTCATGTTGTTTCCTGCTCATCTCTTGATGTGACAATTCTATTCTTTCCCCAGGAATCTGAAGCGCACACATGGCTGCCAGAAAGTTTCTGATGAGGACGTGAGAGTTTATCATTAAATCAAACTGTTGAAGCTCCTGAAAGCTCCTGGCTTTAAAGTATTTCTCTATATCAAATATTCATGACTAAATAAGGAACAACTTAAATTACAAAACCATCTTTAGGTATTATTTATTATGAGTTACATTCAAAAATGTATCAGGATATGTGGGTGTGGTTTGAGCAGATTAGACTGACAGCAGCCAAACAACCCACAAACTGTCAGCAGATTCTGATTCAAATGTTGCCAAATCCTGATTGGTGCAATATGGATGTGAAAACACCTTTTTATTTGTTAATATATAAAAGTCATATATGCATTTCTCACTTGTATATTCAATCAGTTCCAGGTCCAGTCAGTCAGTGATGATTGTTTTTTCATTGTCATCATCATCATCATCATCATCTACTGCATATGTCTCATTTAATCCAAAGAGTTCAAGGTAGACACAAAACTGCTTCTATTTGGGACACCAGGGATCACTGAATGGTATATTTTAAATTGTATAAAAATTAACCAAATTTTATGCTATGGCCTTTATAGTTACTTATTATAGTTATCAGATCTCAATCCAGTTGAACACGTGGGAGATTTTGGAGCAATATGTGAGACAGTGCTCTTCACCACCATCATCAAAACTTTATCCTATCGTTCTTTGGAGAATGGTGTTCATCCCAAGACCTGGAGAATTTCTAACATAGAGCACTGAAGATGTTGTTTTTTCCTTTTATTTGTCACTTATCCATACACAGACAATATTCTCAAAGTTCATACTAATCCTGCACTGTAGGTTAAAAGCCTGATGCTGGTTGTCCTGAGCTACCTCCTCAGAGACCCCAGCAGTTTTGTGGGTTTATTGTGTCCAAACGCATTAAATGCTTTTAACAGATGAGCTTCAGACCATTTTCTCACAGATTTCATATTTCACCTGTATGTAACACTTAGTACCTGCCAAGATATTGGCAGATATTCGGCTCCTTGCATGCAAGACCAACAGAGTATCTCTCAAAACTGTTGGGATGCAGCCAATGTGCTGCAGTTCCTCCCAAAACATGTACAACTCTGTAATGCACTCTCAGTGAGCATGTTTTGGTCATCTTTAGGTCAAAAGATATGTAGATGTCTAGGTTAAAACTGGGCTTTATTTAAAAAAATAACTTTTTAAGACCACTTAAAAATATCAACCCCTTGTTTCAAAAGCTTAAAGCAATTTGTTGTTTGGACCTGCATCATGACAAAATATAATCACTGGAATGCGAACCCCCAACCCTGAGATTTATGTCCCGCTCTACATCCTGCACCACATGCATACATGTATGTATGCATTTTAACTTACAAAGAAACACTTCAGTAAATGATTTTGTAATGACCAAATAATTTTGCCATGTATCATCAAACAGTTGGATAGCAGTGTGTGTTTAAAAAAAAAAAACACACATGAAAGAGTCAGAGTTGTATTGGTTGTATTCATAGGTGAAAGGGAGTTCTTTACATAGATGTTTGTTGAACTGTTGGCTATGAGCATAATCACATTAACACAGTCACAGTACATTGTTTACATAGACTCCACTTTGTCCTCATTAATCCCATTATGAATGAATTATTTGTGTGTGTTTGCGTGTGTTTCACCTGTGTTGGTGATGTATGTTTCTTCTGTGATCTGCTCCAGTCTGCCCAGCAAAGCTTCAATGTTGGCTTTAATCTGAGTCAACTCTGACTTGATCGCTTGAAGCTCTGTACCTTTCACTGCTGGTAGAGCGCCATAGACGGAGAAAGACCAAAAGAGAGACAGACAGAGAGAGACAGCGCGAGAAAGATGTTAGCGTTCATTTTCTCATTATTAAGTCTGCAGAGAGCAATCTAAACTTTTACATTTTACAAGTTCAGAGTCTTACAAACGTCACTGTACATGTTTGGTACATTATCATGCGGGACATTCTATTTGACAAAGCGTAGATCCTGAAGAGAGCAATAAGGTTTAGAACACGGCAATGTTCTATTGATACTCCAGGGTCGTCACTAATAGGTCTAATCTGATCCATTAAATAATTTGCCACTATGACACCACCAGCAGTTCCCTGCCTGAACTTTTAACAACAGGCAATCGGTCCTTTTCTGATCAATTTCATGTAAATCAGCCAGTTACATTTTGACGTTTATTGTGTACAAGTGGAAAACTCAACATGACAGCAACAATAGAGGAAAGGTCAGGGAATCACCAAAAACATCAATCCCAAAGGATCCATGAACATTTATGCCACATGTCATGACAGCCTGGCCAAAACACATTAAGATATCTTGTTGTGGGTCAAACTGTTGGATGCATTTTCTTGCATTGCAAATAACAGTAGCTCTGTTATTTCATTAGAAATTATACTTTATTTTTGTCATTTAACATGTTGTAGAAATCTACTGAATTATTGGTACAAGCAATGAAATTTGATGTATTTTAGCAAAAATGTATAAATACAATCTATTGAAATATAATGACAACACCTTTTTGTACTTTTTATTTGTACTGAAATAAAGAAATGACAAAAAAGAGAGAAATTCTTCAATGCAAAGAATGGGGTAAGCAGAGTGGGGGTGCAAGTGATGAGTAGATTAGTGGCAGCAGAGAACAACTGGAACCATGCATCACATCTGGCGGTTGTTTTTGTTTCACTACAATGAACTCACAATTACTACCACATTTCACCAAGTGTGTGTGTGTGTGTGTGGTTGTTGCTCAATACACATTCAGCACTCCCTCTCTCTTTCTGTCCTCTCTCTCATTTCCCCACACTCCTTCATCTTTGCTTCTTCCCTTGTTTCTTTCTGTCTCTCTTGCCTTCTCTTTTTCTTTCCTTTCAGTTGCACCTCTTTCCCGTTTTTCCTTTCAAATTCCTTTCTCCTTTCTATTTAATTTGCACTAATTTTTCCTCAGTATTCCCTAATTATCTTCTACATGTTGTCTCTCTTTGATCCACTTCTTTCTGCCTTGTCTTACTATTTTATATTATTTTTGCATCTTGTCTTTATGTTCATTCATTCCCTCTCTTTTCTTTTTCTCCACCTGCCTACCTTCTAGGTTTTGTAATCCTACTTTTTGTCGTTTCATCTGCACTTCTTTCTCCTGCTGTCTTCTCTCTTTCTCAGTATCACCCTTGCCCGTCTTCTTGTCATTCCTCCCTGTTTTCTTTTCTCTTTTGCTGCTGTTCTCTCATCTCTTGTCTCATGCATGTCTGCTAACTTTGTCAATAGAAATGTCTCCATCAGAAAACCATGTGCGTTCAAACCAAACCAGCTGTCTTGTGGCGGGCACTTGGTATGCTTGCACACAACAAGGTGAAATTAAATGCAAACACACATACACAACACAATCTCATATGTTTTAGTAAATCCAAAGAAGTACACATTACATGAAAATATTTTATCTTTGATATTGAAAAACCTGAGATGGGACCTCAGGTTGACCTCTCATTCTGGTTTCAATTCTTGACGCTTTTTCAGTACACAACTCACTCACAGTACACTTTAAATTGCACAACCTTTGACATTACAACCAGAGCTACCTACCAGCAAAAGGTGGCAGTTTTAGTCTCCAGTATCTAACACAATGAGACACCATACTATTGCTCTGATTGACCCTTTGCTTTTTAGTTTCACTTTCTAAAGATTAATGTTTTGACACATGAGTTAAGGTTTTGGTCTTGCTCTGTTCCCTGTTTAATAGTTGTTTATTCACTCCCTGCCTCTGTGTTTTGGTTCCATTTTCTCTGTTGTTTCATCCCTGTGTCCTGTCACTAGCTTTACTTGCTGTTTTATTTTGTATTGTTGGTGTCTGGTGTTTTAGTCTAGCTTTGTTTTTGTCTGTCTGATTCTTAATGTTTTTCACCTGTACCCTGCCTGCTTGTGTGTGTATGTGGTGGGCTCCTGTATTTGTCCTCAGTTGTGTTCAGTCCTCATGGTGTTTGTCATTGTTTGTCAAGGGTTTTCCTGGTTGTCTCTGTGTTTGCCCTGCTGTGAATTGTGATACCCTGTTTGGATTTATGTTTCATATTTGGATTCCTGCATTTGTTTTGACTTCTGCTACACCACATGTAAGCCTGAGTATTTCTGTTAGTATTAAAATAAATTTTACAAATTGCATCGGAGCCTCTGGTGTTGGTATCTGGGTCCTACACTCGGTTTCCTGCCTCGACACTTGGCCACTGTGTGATAATAGCCTTCTTCAGGGTAAGATTGATGTTTTGACAGATAGCCTGTCAAGTCATACAGGTGCATCACAGAAAATTATAATATTGTGGAAAAGTTCATTGTTTCCATAATTTAAGTCACAAAGTTAAACTTTCAAGTATTCTAGATTCATTACACAAAGTTAAATATTTTGGGCCTTTTCCTGTTTTAATCTTGATAATTACGGCTTACATCTCATTGAAATCAAAAATCAATATATCAAAATATTAAAATAAAGACTGTATAATACAGAAATGTCAAATGGAGTGTGGTAGGAAAAGGTGCACAATCAACAGGCATGACCGTAGCCTTGAGAGGATTGTTAAGCAAAGCCGATTCAAGAACTTGGGGGAACTTTACAAGGAGTGGAAATGACGAAATAAGCTACAAGAGACAACATCAGAAGTGTCTTACCTGGCCTAAGGAGAAAAAGAACTGGACCGTTGCTCAGTGGTCCAAAGTCCTCTTTTCAGATGAAAGTAAATTTCGCATTTCATTTGGAAAACCAAGAGTCTGGAGCACGAGTGGAGAGGCACAGAATCCAAGTTGCTTGAAGTCCAGTGTGAAGTTTCCACAGTCAGTGATGATTTGGAGTGCCCTGTCATCTGCTTGTGCTGGTCAACTGTAATTTATCAAGTCCAGAGTCAATGGAGTCATCTACCAGGAGATTTTAGAGCACTTCATGCTTCATCTGCCGACAAGCTTTATGGAGATGCTGATTTCCTTTTCCAGCAGGACTTGGTACCCGCCCACAGTGCCGAAACGACTAGTTACTGGTTTGCTGACCATCATATTAATGTGCTTGATTGGCCAGCCAGCTTGTCTGACCTTGTCTGTCACTTGCCTGCCTCTTGACAATACCCCAGTATTGTTCAGAGTAAGGAAAGAGACACCACACCCAACAATACAGACGAGCCACTATCAAAACAACCTGGCCTTCCATAAAACCTCAGCAGAGACACAGGCTGATTGTCGCCATGCCACGCTGCATTGATGCAGTAATTAGTGCAAAAGGAGCCCCGACCAAGTATTGAGTGCATATATGAACCTTTTTCACAACTTTTCTACTTTCAGAAGGTCGACATTTCTGTAATATACAATCTTTATTCTAATATTTTGAGATAAGGATTTTTGATTACCATGAGCTGTAAGTTGTAATGGTCAAGTTTTAAACAAAAAAAGGCCTGAAATATTTCACTTTATACTCTGAACAAAGTTATAACGCAACACTTTTGTTTTTGCCCCCATTCATCATGAGCTGGACTCAAAGATCTAAGACTTTCTCTATGTACACAAAAGGCCTATTTCTCTCAAATATTGTTCACAAATCAAAGTCAAAATCCATCCACCTGGGGCATATCAAGATGCTGATCAGAAAGCATGCGTATTGCACAGGTGTGCCACGGGTCCTCACAGCTGATTGGCACTGTGCTTCATGGTGGATGGGGAGTCCAGCCCAGCTGCTTTGTGAAGTTTCTTTCTCCCGAACAGTCTGTTGACATCACTCTCCAGGATGGGGGAGGAGGTGGAAGATGAGATGGTGGACTATGGCCGATCAGTAGTGTAACGGGGGATGGTGTCAGGTCTGTCACATTGTCTTTCAAAGCGACAGTAAAACTGGTTCAACTCGTTGGCAAGGCTTAAGTTGTTCATGGAGTGGGGGGATTTAAGTTTGTAGCTGGTGATCTGTCTGAAGCCTCTCCAGACAGAGGCAGATTCATTTCTTGAGAATTGCTGTTGTAGTCTCTTTGAGTACAGCCATTTAGCATCTCGCACCGCCTTGCTAAACCTGTACTTTGACTCCTTAACCCTGGCCCAGTCTCCGCTCCTAAATGCCTCTTCCTTTTCCAACCTCAGCTGTCTGAGTTTAGCTTTGAACCAGGGTTTGTTATTACTCACCCTGGTGCGTGTTGGAATGCAGCTGTCCTCACAGAAGCTGATGTAGGATGTCTTAGCCTCTGTATACTCATCCAGACTATTGGTAGCATCCCAGTCAGTGCGTTCCAAACATGCCTGAAGGTCCTCTACAGCTTCACTGGTCCACTGCTTTGATGTCCTCATTACAGGTTTATAGAGCTTTAATTTTTCTCTGTATGCAGGAATCTGGTAGACTATGACTTGGTCAGAGTGTCCCAATTAAGGACAATGGGGACAGCGTATTAGGCATTGCTTACTGTAGCAGTGATCCAGAATGTTATCTTCTCTGGTTGGACACTTTATAAGCTGTCTGTATTTTGGGAGATCATGGCTGAGGTTTCCTTTGTTAAAGTCACCAAGAACAAGAACTAAGGAGTCCGGGAATGTCCGCTCTACCCACAGTATCTGGTCAGCCAGTGTGTGCTGTGCGTCGTGGACTGAGCAAGTAGCTAGCAAACCCGCAGGGAGAGTAAAATAGTTTACAGTGTATCAGGAAATATTCCAGGTCATGAGAACAGTGCTGCTGAATCACTGTCACATTGTTACACCAGCCACTGTTAATGTAAAAACAGACACCACCACCTTTTGTTTTGAGAGTTCTGTGTTGTCCGCTCTGTAGACCTGGAAGCCAACCAGCTGCAGCGTGGAGTCCAGTACTGATCCACACACACCACTCCTCCATGAAGCACAGAACAGAAGATGAATAAAAGTCTCTGTTTTTTTATTGCACAGTGAGTGCACGTTGGAGGGAAATATTAATATAATGGTGTGCGGTGTCCTCTTCGGCGTAGTCGCAACAGCATACAGGACCTCATCCCCCTCCGGCGTCTCACCGCATGAATAACGGAGAGTGAAGCCTTGAATGTGTGAAGCCAGAATGTCCAATAATTCCACTGATAACACGAAAAAAGTTGGAATTAAATCCACTGGTGTTGTTCCCCTGATGTTTATGAGCTCTTTTCTGGTGCAAGGGCTCGGGGTATCACAGCAGAATGCAAAGTTAACAGACATAAACAAAACAAACAGAGCCCACGGCTGCCCTGAGTTGCGCCATCTTGAAGCCAAGCAGTAAATAATTCATCAAATGAGTACTAAAAGGCAAGCCAATTTTATAAGCAATGCTATTGGATACAAAGAGAATGTAAATGAGTGACAGGCATTTATGAAGCATAAATGTTTGATCAAAACATATATCAAAAAAAGATCCATGGCTGATCTTCATGAACATAACAAGTCCTCATACCTAAACAAACAATAGTTCTTCCAAAATTACCCTGATTTGACATCCACATTGGCAGAATAAGAACAAAATAGGTCGTTTCTTAGTGCCTTCCAAAATGACTATAGCATAAACGATGCATCCAGAAATGTTCTGATCTGCCACAAATATGGTTAAGATCTGGTTGGGTATAGGCAACCGAAACTACTTGGTTGTCATCGTTTTGTGATGATGTCAAAGTTCCAACCAAACTCCTTTCTAGGAGTTTTTTTGATGCTATAACTCAGCACCGTTATTTCTGTCTTTGCTTCTAATAGACATTATTCGCAATACAACATTTTGAACAAACGACTAATGCTGTCATTTTTCTGGTGAAGACAGTCTTGGTGAAGAGATAAAAGGGAAATATAGAACAGGAGGAGAAAAAAACTCAACAATCTAGAGTTCCTCATAGGTCGCCCCAATCGCACACAAGGATTACGATGCAGCCCTGTCTCACTAATAGTGACAGCAGCGTTGCCGCTCAATACTGGACCAATTTCGACATTTTTTTTCCCAATTAGTTACACAGACACAAAAACATGGGGGGAAAGGATTAAGGTTGAAAAATACCGAAGTTCGCCTTTAACATAGGCAGGGCTTGTGGGTATACACTGAGCACTAGAGGGGAAAAGTGCAAACTGTCAGCTCTTTATTTTGACCTTCCTAAAAGTAAGTGGTAAAGAACAAAAACTCTAGTGTGTGATCTGTTTTGATATTGCTTTTCAAAACCATTTGAAATGCAAGTTTGATGAGTACACAGAAAGACACTCAAATCAGTGACATGAAAACTGCTTTGTGAGCTCTGCACAAAGTGAAATTCAGTGAAACTCTGCAGAAATAAAAAAAACTGCTGTTGGGAAAGAAAGCTTCAGGTCGAAGTCAAATATGAAAGGAGCTGGCAGGGTGTCAGCATCTCTCTTCAGATCCACAATCTGAACATGATGTGAAATGAATGTTTAATGCGCAGAATTCAAAAAGAAAGTGACAACAGTTGCCCTGATGCTTGAACCTTTCACTGACATGTAAAACAAAGACTTGAAATATAGATGAAGGGGAGGTTTGGGTCACAAGGGTGGAGTTAGAGTCAGGAAAATGTAAGAGAAAAAATAATAAACGAGAGAAAAGGCCAAGGAGGGATGTACAGACAGAGACCTTTGCAACTGGTCAGTTTTAACAGAGGGCATGCTACTGAGCCCTTCAAATAAACAGCTCACGTGCTGTGGTTTGTAGCAGTCTTTAACACCCAAAACTTTAAAGAAAAACAAAATGCAACCAAAATACGGCATTGGGCTCTGACTTTGAGAACTTCACCAAACCTAAGCGGAAATTTAAATCTGAATATATTCACCAACGGGCAACATATACTTAATGTTTACATTCATAATCTTACAATTTGACCTTTCCCTGTTTGCTAATACTGTAAATACAACAATTTCATTTGAACAGCATTTACTGTAATTGCTACTGATACTAAAACAATTACTGTAATGCTATTGTTCCAACTACTACTGCAACTGATACTACAGCTTTTACTGTCATTGCATTTTTAAGCTCCAATTGTACAATGCTTCATCAAAATTTTAAATGTTTTATTATTAACAACACACAACAAAATTTAATTCTCAGACTTTTTTATAAAGTCTCAGACTGACAATTAATCATTCTCTTGTAGACAAATAATGTCTGGAGATTTGACTAAAGTAGTAAGTAGGTTGAAAGCATTGTTTGAAAATGTATTACCTGTGTACTCTGGTTCTGGCTTATATTTGAATTTATGGGGTTTTATAAGCCCATGTGGGCTGAGCATAGTTGTACATTATGCATGACACAGATACAAATGTCATTCATTCATTCATATACTGTATATATTTCTGTGTTTTACAGAAAACGAGAAGACAATATGTCATTTATGGCGACCATCATTATTACAATTATGAAATAGCGTCTCAACTTGCAACTGATTAAAAGTACAGTATATTTATGGTGTAGCAGAAAAACTATTTTTTGTTTCCGATAGACTGAAAAGAAATACAGGGGTGTTGATTTGTTGTAATTTTGAAAGTTTTCCAGGGATTTACCTTTCAGAAAAACATATAAGCTGAATTTCACTTGAACGGAGGATTTAGACAGACAGACGGATAACTCACATCTCTGTTTGTTGCCGTTGCTGGTGGGGAGGACAGAGGCGTTACGGGCCAGGAGTTTGACCGGCAGTGTTTTAACTCGTCGTACCAGAGGCACCCCCACACGTGGGCGTTTGACAGGCACCACCCGGGGGACCGGAGACACTCTTCCACGGTACTCAAACAACCTGAAGAGAGAGGGAAGAAGGCAGTTGGAGAGAAGACAGAAAGAACAGAAGGAAAAAGAGGAGTGGGGGGCACAGGAGAGGAGGAAATGAAAGGGAAAAGTTGGGATAGGAGAAGTGGTCAGGGGAGGAGGAGTTGGCATTTGGGAAAATGAGGGAAGGAGAAAAGGGGGGATAAAGACAGGAGTTTTGAATCAGGAGAGGAGAAAGTAGGTATGAAAAGAAGGACCTGAGAAGAAATTAAATTGAAACTTTGAAGACCTTTATTCATCACTTCAGTTTGTGTACTATTTAAACATTTTGGAGGAAACTCAATCCCACCAAGACCACAAATTTTACCAATAGGAAATATTTACAGTATAGTATGTATTTGGAAAGTCTCAGAATATAACTAAATTGTTTTCCCAATTATGTTGTGGGGGAAAACATAATCACTATCTGGAATATGTTCAGTCCTTTGAGTGATTGAAGCATTTATAGCTTTTTTAGCACCGAAGTCGGCGAGAGGTAATTGGATGGATAATAAATTAATAGCAATAAATTTTATTTATAGAGCGTTTTCAATCAAAGTGCTTCACAAAAAGAATACATTTAAAATACAATTAAAATGTAAACCCCAAAGTAAATACCACTTATACAAAGACATCAGAGACAAACAAACATTTAAGACTCATACGCAGCAGCGAATAAATAGGTCTTAAGCGTTCATTTCAAAACCTAATGTTGGTGCGCAAAACAAAAAGGCTCGCTCACCAACCGTTTTCTTCCTAACCTGCGGTACAATCCAAAGTCCTGTCCCATGGGAGTGCAGCCACAGTGTAGGCACATAAGAATTCAAAAGATCAGACAGACATAATGGTGCAAGGCCATTCACTATTTGGTACGTTAACAACAAAACCTTAAAAATATGCTAACCTGAACAGGGAGCCAGTGCAGTGAGGCCAGCACAGGAGTTATATGCAAGTATTTAGATGATTCAGTCAGAATCTGTGCTGCAGCATTCTGGACCATCGGCAGACCTCACAAACTTTTCTTAGGCAGCCCAGAGAACACTACATCACAGATGTAACAAAGGCATGAATAAGGGCCTCAGCAGCACTAATACTGATCTAATATTTGCGATTCTTCGGAGATGAAAGAAGGCTACTTTTGTCACCTCTTTGATACTCAAATAAAAAAAAAAGTCATCAATCAAAAAAGACCCCAAAATTCTTTACTCTATCCTTGCAATGAATGACAGAATCATCAATGGATAGAGTAAAGTTTTCATACAAATTACCTAATCTTGCTGGTCCAATAGCTATCATCTCAGTTTTTGCTGAGTTGAATTGAGTTGAATCCCCCAACATCTGGCTTGGGTATCCTAGTTCGGATGTCCTTAACTCTCTTGTAAAAATACAACATAAAATCATGCGCTGACAAATCCGTACTACTTACTGGCTACTGACACTGTGTAAGTCTATCAACAGTGTCAAATAAAAGTCTAGGGTTATGCTTATTATTCATAATAACATTAGAATAAAAGGCTACCTTTGCAGTAGCCATCCTAGACTGATAGATGGTCAAACTGTCGTGCCATGCCTGATAAGAAACTTCAAGCTTAGTATGGCGCCACTGAGGTTCAGCTTTTCTGCAACGCTTTGAGAGTCAGTAACTCCTCATTTGGCCAAGGTATAGAGGACACTTCCGTGTCTTAGCTGGAGCCACCAACTCCAACAAATCAGTGCACCATTAAAGTTGTCTGTGAGACAGTTCACTGAAAAGGCTTGGCTAAAAACTGGATCCATCACGTGTGGTAGTTTCAAGTTAAGGTCATTTAAAGCACTAGTGCTAATATAACGAGAGAACCTTTTCTTCTGCAACATTTTCCCCATACTAAATGAATTAGGGATAGAAATGTCAAATAATGTCAGTGAGTGATCTGAAATTGGTAAAGCACTGATATTATTAACTGACACAGCTGGTACTTGGTTACTGTGGTGGGTGTACAGTGTACAGGGCTTTGACAAGTCTAGGGTTCATAGATGGAAGCTGTGGGTTTAGGCAACGAAAGCGCCTTGGTAAAGGTTAGTTAGTTAGTTAAGATTGGGGTTTTGGTTAAATTTAAATAAACTGTTCATGTGTCTCATGTTTGAAGTCACTGTTGCCTTTTTCTGTATTAAACCAAGAACATGATCTTTCCCTAACCTTAACCAAGTGCAATCAGCACCAAACATAATGACACAGAAAATCTCTTTATCTCTGTGCTTTTGCAGTACGTACGTACACACACACACACACACACACACACACACACACAGTACAGATGCTTACAGTGTGGTATTTTGGCAGTTGTATACAAGAAATATATCTACATTACATTGTATTGATCTAGCAGGAAAAAATACAAAGCATTCAACTACAGAAATCAAACATTTCATATTCGGAAACTTCTCATAGTGAATTAAAATTAGGATTTATTAGTTTATTTTTTTTTTTTCAGAGCTTCAGTACCGCCATCGATTTTATTTTATTTTGCAAGTACCTCCGGTATTTCAATTGTGTTTTCCATTGTGGTACACTTTGTCCGTCAACATCCCACTTACAAGCTCACAGATGTTTTATTGTTGCTGGCAATTTTAACCAAACAGACCTCAGAACTGTTTTACCAAAATTTCACCAGCATGTCCTCACCCCCACCACAGGTAACAAGACCCTGGACCATGTTCCAACACATTCCTGTCACCTATAAAGCACTCCCCTGCCCCTATTTTGGATAATCACAACACATTTCTCTGCTTCGCTTGCCAATTTACACCCAATTGATTAAAATGAATCAGAGAAAACAGTTTTGAGGACAGATGAAGCAAACATGTTCAGAGAGAACGCCACTCAAGAGAATCACACCAAATTAGAGGAATATGCATCATACATCAGTAAATGTGTTAATAATGTGGGCATCAGAAAGACAATAACATCATTCCCTAATCAGAACACCTGGACGAATGGAGAGGTGAGTGCTTTTAGTCTGTTAGTCAGCTGACAAAGAAGCATACACTACCAAAGCAAGACCGAAAGCTGACATCAAGGAGGCGAAGCTGATGAATCAGGAGAGACTAAAGAGAGAACTCAACACAAACACTATAACCATGTGGCAGGTGATCCAGGTCATCACAGGCTACAAAAGCAGGAGTTTTACCAGGTGAGCTTAAACCCTTTTGTGCTTGCTTTGATCTCCTCAACAAACATAGACTCAGCTGCCAAGTCTGCCCCATCTCTAGTCGACCACTCTCAGTATCCACAGCAGATGTGAGGAGACTCCTGCTGAGTGTAAATATGGGTACAGCTGCTGGGCCTGATAACACTAGTACTAAAAACTTTTGCCTACCAGCTAGCCTATGTCATTACTGACATTTTTAACATATCCCTGTGTTCCCACATGCTTCAAGACAGCAACCATCATCCCTGTACCCAAAAAGTCTGTCTAGACTTATCAATTTCCGCCCTGCTTTCTGATGAAGTGCTTTGAGTAACTGGTTCTCCAGCACTGGTTCTCCAGCACATCAATAGAACATCCAAGCCTGCCTTTGCACAACATTCTGTTATGTTGGTCTTCTTATGCACATTAATATAACATTACCTTTGCACTACCTTTTTCATTCTCATTTCAACATATTGTACATATTGTAATATTCGTTTATACATTTTCTATGTATGTAGCATGGAGGGCGCTACAAGTGCATATTATTGTGCAACATATAGTATATGACAATAAAGCTGAGCCTTTGGACACCAGAAAAAAATGTCTTTGATTCTCTGAATTGTTGGTCATCAACAGTCATTTCTTCCTTTCTGTCTTTCTTTCTTCAGGTTGTTTGACCTTACTGCTGCTCACAGCTGCAGTTAACACATCAGCCATACAGTTCTTGCTTTTGACAGTAAAAGACAATCTGTCTTTATTTTGAGTATTTTCCTTGGCTGTAGAATCTTGTACAGATGTCGTCACTTTTTTAATGTGGAGGTCAAGCAAAAGAATATTAGCCATGCAATGCAGATTCCCTCTTCCCACTCAAATATTAGAGAGAAGCTGACAAAGACAAAGTTATAAAGTGGAAACCACAAGGCTGCTCTGTGTTACTGTCTTTATAAGGATAAATAGTTGTGTAACGTTAAAAAAACAGCTGACCCTTACTGAGGAAAATCATGTTTTTCATGTAGTAGTTTTAAACAAAACACCAACCCCTGTGGATTTAAATCAATAGTACATTAATGTTATTTTGTTTCTCCAGCAATTCAGTCAATTCAATCCTTGGCATCAGTGCCATATGTGGCTATCATCAGCCATTCATAAAGAAGCATGAATGACAATAACAAATTATATCAACTCAGTTGGAAAACAGGTCAAAGTGAACAGATTATCTAAAAAGTTCTTCAAATTACAATATGACACAATACATCATTGATCCACACCCTCCAGAATGACATATATAAGTGGTTTCTGAATATGATGGCACTATGGATAGATTTAGGTACAGCATCCCCTTGTTTAAGGTTTGGGAAACAGCATTGTTTGGGTTAATAAAATCACACTATGACTTACTCAACATGTTGGCCCGTGCTTTGTTGGTAGGTGGGCAAAGAACTATTCCACTTTTCCCAAACATTAAAAAAGAAATAAAATTGTGAACCCCAGATGCAAGTGCATTTGGTCATAGCTAATAAAAAGCTTGTGCTCCAATAAAAACTTAATCCATTCCCAGTAGAAAACACATTGGAACACGTTGGTTGAAAATTCAACTTAGGTCATAAAAGTTGACAACATTTTGGGAGACCTGTGTGTAAAATAGTAATTTAATTTAACCATTCTGACAATACTGACCTTCTTTTGACTTACATCAATGTCTATGAGATATGGTCCAAACTGTGTTTTAACCTTTTGGGACAAGAAGCAACTCTTAGCGTCTGTTTTTGAGTTAACTAGCACAAACAAGGTCCCCCCAGAGATTCTAGATCAACTCAGATTGTTACATATAGTCATAAAACTGTAGGTCTGATAATCAACACAGATAACCAGATGGCAAAGTGCTTTACTCCCCAAACAGATCCACAGGGGTAAAAAGAAGTAATGGTAATTCTTATTGTGTAATCCGAACATTTTAATTCCACCCTTTGGAAAAAACTGTTCTGTTTCGCAAAGCGAATAACCAGAGACCTAGGTCTTTAATCCCCATATTTACTGCAGATCATCCTTCAGGAGATCAATAAACTTTATCCTCAAATCATATCAGGTCAGGTCTGGTTTTGATGTACACAATTTAAGAAAAGCGAAAAGTAAAAAGACAGGCAGAAGGATTGACAGAAGTTAAAGATAAATATGTATATAGATATCTATAGATCTCTCTCTCTCTCATTTATATATATACATACACACACACACACACACACACACACACACACACACACACACTACATATGGACTACTATGGGGTTCTGCTCTTTTTGCTTTGTTGTAAAATGTGACTATTTTGTTTCAGACTGCTGAATATGCTCCAGAGACTTGGTTGTTATTTCTGCTGTCTTTGTCTCCATTTTAGATAATTTAATGAGAACCGTCAGACTACGACAGTGGCTAGTTGGTTATTTGCTTCCAAACTGACGTGGTTCATGTCTGGGGGTTCTTGAAAACGTAAATCAAAGATTTTGGGTCTGACAACGTCTTCGGAGCTCCATGTATGAGTCGAAAATGAGATGAAAAAATCTGATCTGTGTTGGAGGAACAGTGGGACAACAAATGGATTAATAGAATGACGAATTAATCGATATATTGCGCAAGCTCACCATGTGTTAGGTCCCAGCACTAGCACTAAAAACAAGCCCTTGTTTTCCCAGTATTTCACATCAAGTGTGCAAGCAGGGAGGTTACTCCTGCTAGCAGGAATGGTCCATGTAGAATAAAAAGCATCACCATCATACATAGAAGCTACTTTCGCTGCTACAAGTTAAATCAAAATGTAAAAAATCAAATTTTATAACTTGGTATTATCACCACTCTGATGTTTTCTGAAATTTAGGAATCCAAGTCTCAGTAGGAATTCCATAGCAGCAGTCCAAGCAGCGACAGAAAGGGATCATAGTGGTTCAAGGAAGCATTCCAGGACTGGAATGCACCATGTTAGATCCAAAGGACACGCCGTGTATTCAACAACACCCATGAGAATGACAACTTTCTGTCTGTTCCCTCATTGTTCTGAATAAGCCCAGGCAACTGGAAAGGTAATGTATAATTCAGAGAACAGACACAACTGTTCCTCCTCTCCCTGGGAGGTGGTAAAACCTTGATTATCCTTCTTCACTGCATTAGGCTGTATTATTTCAAGACAGACAGAGCTTGATGCATTTTGACAGGAGTCAAAAGAGGCTTTGGGAGAGTTATTCTTCTCCCACAAGTATGACCATCTTTTGTGAAACACAAAACCTCTGCACAACAAAAGTTTCAACATCTCTGCATATAATGACACTGAATAATCTTGGATTGTTTTATTTTTTCTCAGGGTAAATGCAAAGATGTCTTCCTTAGATCGGAGACAGATACTGACACGGATCATCTGGATGCATCAACACAGATTCAACTTGGCTGGCCATCTTTACTTTCTGTCCTGCTCAGTACATACAATTAAAAAAGAAAAAAAAAGTTCTCATGTATTTTTCTACATTAGGAAATAAAGATTCAGTTTCAAAGCCCTGAAACTCTCCTGGAAATCAGTTGAGAAACAAGGAATGCCAGGACTACAGATGCATCTTTTTCTTTTTAACCTCACAACAGTTAGACCTTTGATGATGACTTTCAATGGGTCTTGTCAGAGCAGTAATAGTTACCACACTGTGATCTGACTGCAGAGGTCAATGTAAATGAGCTGAATTTCACCAGATGTTCCTCAGGTTGGCTTTATCAAGAGGCAGGTATAGGGAGCATGAAATGGACAGGCAGATTGGTGAGGCATCAGCATTAATGTGGGCATTGTACCAGGCGTAGTGAAGAGGGAGCTGAGCTGGAAGGCAAAGCTCTCGATTTACCAGTCGATCTATGATCCAACTTAACAGAAAGAGAGACATTGTGGATAAAAGCGTTTGAAAAATGTTTCTCCTTCTTCATAGGGTAGCTGAGCTCAGCCTTGGAGGGATGAGGAGCTCAGACATCCAGAGGGAGCCTGGAGTAGAGCCGCTGCTCTTTCGCGTCAAAAGGAGCCAGTTGAGGTGGTTCGGGCATCTGATTGAGATGTCTCATTGGCGTCTTCCTATGGAAGTTTTCCAGACACATCTAACTGGCAGGAGAACGCTGGGTAGAACCAGAATTTGCCGGAGGGATTACATATCTCATCTGGCCTGGAAACGCCTTGGGATCACCCAGGAAAAGGTTGAAATCATTTCTGGGGAGAGGGACGTCTGGAATACCCTGCTTAGCCTGCTGCCACTGCGACCCGATCCTGGATAAGTGGTAGATAATCGATGGATGGAGGTACAGGGAGAAAAAAAAAATCCCACCTTAGGCAGTTAATCCCCTGGTTGAAAGATCTTGTCTACAATCTTGTAAATCTTATAGCGATGACACTGTTAACCGTCCTATTGTGTCACTATCAAACATCATCAACTATCACTTGCTGCTGTCATAAATACGATCTCCTACTATAACTGTAAGGATTTGAAATCCTCCAAAGTGGGTAACATATCTCAAATCCATCATGTTTATTAAGGTTATTGTTTAGGACACGTGCTTTGTTTCCAATAGGTGTTCACAGGTTCATTTGGGTGCTAATAACTGAGACATGACGCAGAAGGTTAATTATATTTAGTCCACTTGGATCATGTCTGACATCTGTCTGACAACATGTCCAACTCCTAAGTCGATCCATGCTGACTCTGTATCAGCTGTGATCACATACTGTGTCATTATCATTACAGGAAAAAAAAATTTTTGACGCAGGCGGAGAGTGTGAACTGTGAAGTGCAGGGAAAATGACATGTGTCACTAGTTTTTCCAACCTTGGGTGTTGAGTTAATCAGTGGAGCACCATGCTGCTGCCAGTGTTGGTGTTCTCTTTCTATGTGGGCCTGTTCGGGTTGGTTGTGTTTTGGATCATTTCTATTTTGGAACAGGTCTGACTGTTCTCGGATACCATTTGGCCAGGTATTTTTAGTTAGAAAATGTAAGTATGCAGATTGAGTTTTTCAGATCGGGTCTGGTAGTTTCCAGGTGAATGAACATGTTGAATGAAACAATATTTTAGTTATGATTACATATCCAGATTAAGGACTGTCCTCCCCAGAAGATAGCATCAGTTGTTTCTAACCTTAACAAAGTTGTCATTTCAACCTAAACCATGATCTTTCCCAAACCTTGACTAAGTAGAGATGTCACATCCTAAAAGTGATTTATTTTTCAATGGTTTTGGAGGTCCCAGACAAATTATGTCATCCTGCCAACAGTGGTGCCAGATGAAAAACTGCCTCTATGAGTTGTTCTGGAGGACATGGAAAAACACAATGAAAACTAAATACAGTGGTGCGCTATGATGACTATCGACAGAAAACATAAAACAAAAAATTCTAAATACATATTTAACAACAATAAACATACAAAAATGTACCTCATGTACAATTTTAAATGACACACAAATTTCACCAAACCCATGTAGAACTTTAAAATTACAGAGTTATAATAAAATTAAAACCTGTACCATTTCACGAGTAACAAAGTAAATATCACAGTGTGTCTTTATGCACGCTAACATTATCATAAAATTTAGTACACAGTGGTCTAAAAAATCTGTCCATCTTGTAATTTACATTCCATGCTGCTGTCTAAATAAATCTTGCTAACCTGAATTCTTATTGTTTACTAGCATCAGAACAATCATGTTATTGTTGAAGATGCTCTTCACATTTCTTTCTTTGTTCCATGTTCATATTGACAACACATAGTCTATATATATATATATATATATATATATATATATATACATACACACATACACACACACACACTCTATCTGTCCCTCAAGTCCGGACTGAATTAGGAGCCGGTTTCACTGGTTGCTTTTAAAGTACTTTTAAATGACATGGAGGCTGTACACACTGGCTGTAGATGTTATGAATGATTACTCTGACGATCCTTGTTGTTTATCACTTGTGGTAAATTTATATGAAATTTAGATATTTTATGACCTTGTAACTCTAATTATTCCCGTCATAAATTTTTATTTGTTTTACGTTTATGTTATATGTTTTAATGTATGCAACCGTGTTAATTGTGCTGCTGCCTGTCTTGGCCAGGACGCTCTTGGAAAAGAGATTTTTAATCTCAATGAGTTTTCTTTCTGGTTAAATAAAGGTAAAATAAAAAAATAAAAATTCTGTGTACTATAAAAGCAATCCAATAAAGTGCTTTAACTGCCATATTTACACCATTGTTATAGCTCAAATAAGATATGTTTAACTCACATTGGGCTGCCAAACAACATTCTACCACAGATTTCTGAGAGGTTAACATGATTAACCTTCTGCAGATAGCTGGTAACACCAGAGCCAAGAGTCCATGTGTTCAAACTCTGAATACAGTGCTGCTGGCTCTAACAGGGAGAAGAATGCTGGAAGAACCCCAAGTACCATCCTTCCTCTTACCTATCATAGAAGTCTTCTCTGTAGTAATCGTAGTCAAACTCATAGCCACTGGGGGAAAAGCACAATGGAATATAGTGACTGTACAAAACAAATGTCATACAATGCTTTTCATAACATGAACATAAGACCACATTTAAAATGCACATGGGAACAAAAGCTCTTTGTTTAAAGCGACTACAAATAAAAGAAATAAAGATGCACAAAGAAGGCAATAATTACAAACTGTGTGGGAGAGACAAAGAAACCACAATATAGTTCATCTCACCCCAAGAGACAGACTAAAGAGAACCTAGCAACAGAAAATGAATTCTTGAGAGTGATGTGCAGTACATTTACCATTTACTGACACAACTGCTGTTAGCACGCATTAACTTTTAGCACACATGCCATGGATATGCTAATTACGTGCAAACAAGAATGTAGGTTTGGGGGGAAACAACGAATTCAGAGGTTCTTCAACCAAACAACAATCATTTTGGCACTATGTAGCTGTAAACTATGTAAAATGCTACCCTATTCTAAAATGTGACTAATCATATTTTTAATATTAACATTTATAAAATTTTATCAAATGACTTTGAAATGTGTAAGTGACCGCTCATAGTGACAACACATGAAGGAATCATCAAACAGATCATAGTTTTGTTTTTACGGCCTGTAACTTCACCGTACAAGCCCCTTTCCAGCGGCAGCAGGATACTGTTTTACCAACCCGTTCTCACTCTCCGACTCGTCACATAAAGACACTTGATCAAGACCCATCGGCATCAGTAAAAGCAGCATGAAATTGACTATTCCAAAGGCATGATAATGTTTCTTTGTATGATGGGCGTTCAAAAATGCAATTGCTTGCTAATGTGTTAGCCATGACAGCTATATAAACTGGGGATACGTGATGGATGTTTTTTTTTTTTCTGGTTTAGTGCTTTGTGACTGCTGTTACAATGTGTTTCATATTATATTTAAAAAAAATTTTCTTCACCTTTAAATACAGTATATGGAAAAGCAACTCATACTTAATACACAAGAGCAGGTCACTTGTTTCTTCCTTTTATATTGAAAAGGTTTTGAACTATTTGTAAGGCCCATTGCTGATGTTATTTTAAACATTTAAACAACAAAAAATCTGAGTTTTCACCTTTGACAGGCATGAAAAGCTTCTGTAACAGTATTCAAACAATTACATGACACGACAAGTCTCTACTGAATCTCAGATTTATTAATTTTTCTCAGATTTAGCAGCTATTTAAGGTAGCGTGACTCACCACCCCCTTTCAAGGAAAGGAAAACTCTGAAACTGATTACTTTTATAAAACAAATTAATTAATTTAAACAAATGTGTCTATGGGGAAAAAAAATGCAACTTACAGACAGTGCCATGTCTTGTATGGTTTTGTACTGGAAAGAAAAAAAATTAAATACTGTCCTGCTACAATAAAACTTTTAAGTTTGAAAACTAAAAAAGTTAAGCAACCTTTAACTGGGCTGAGTTGCTGAAAATAGAAGCCTGAGACTTTGACGATGTTGTTAATTAAACACTTACAGGCCTCAGCCTCCACCTTCTCCAGGGTGTTGTTAGGGTGTTGTTATCCAGTGTAGGCAGTTTAAAAGCCTTGACCCTCTTCAATTAAAGTTGTTTAGCTGTCAGTCCCATATGAGCACCTGCATGTGTTTTGTGGTAAACATATAACTGTAGGTATAAAACTTTCTTGTTGGCCTTCTAATGTAGATTCTGTGCTTGTGTATAAGTCCTGAAACACAACAAGATCTGCCTAGAAATGTTAGTGACAGACCGAGTGACGGCCTGATCAATCAAACAATCAGTCCAATAAATGGTGCACACCTGTATAGAGAAGCTGCTGATCGCTTCAGGCCTTTGGCTCTTGGCTTCGGTTCTCCTGCCATGTTGATATCTGAAACAAGAACAGAGGGGGAAAAGGGAGTGTCTTTAAAGTTATTATAAAGAAAAAAAAAATGTCACCCACTTTGTAAACTACCCTGTTAAAGATGTATAAAAGGCCCTTTGATCTTTAATACAGTCAGATACCAATACATTTGAAACATATGTGGAGAGAAGGTATAATATATATGTATAATAGCTCTTTGTAGGGAAATTACATCTAAAGATGGATGGTGTGTTGCCAAGTCACCTCCACTAGAGGAAGCTGTTGAGCCATTTTACAACATATTTTCTACTATTTCAGCCCACAGTGCCAGTTGACAGTACTGTCAGCTGTACTGTACTGTCAATCATTCAGTCAGCTGTTCAGTTAGTCTGCCGACATTGGCCTGTCAGCTTGCCATGTGTATAAAATCTGAATGGAAGTAAGAAATCTGATTTACATCTGCACTTCCGTGGTTTCCTCCCTTATTTGGGGTCATCCTTTGCTGCTGCACCATGGACCAAATTAAATAAGAGTTTAAATCTCAAATGAAACATGATGTATTAACTATAGTACTCTTTTAATGTTTTGAAACTATGAGAATTAAAAAAAAAAGAAATTATGTATTCTGAATAACAGCAATTTAGGATTAATTAGGAAAATGCATTTTTAAGAAACAATGGATCAGGACTAATACAAACCAGTGTATTTCTACAATTGTTTTGATATTTTCCAGTCCAAATTTCGACCCCACCACAGTCTTTGGACTCAATGAAGAATGATTATGAGGAAAGTCAGTGCTCAGCTTCAGGCCAGAAATCAGAATGTGAATCAGCCAAGCAGTTTTTACATGTGCAAGAAATTTGCTTTGGTGACAAGGTGCAAGAAATAAACATTTATAAATATGGAATATCTGGTCTCATACCTACATTTTAAGAGCGACATTTAAACAACTATACAATAATAATAATAATAATAATAATAATTATTTGTAGAGCACTTTTCAAAAACAAGTTACAAAGTACTTTAACAAGTGGAAAGACAATAATAGCCAAAAGACAATAATACAAAAAAATCCAAGATAAAAGCAAGAAACATTGACAATACTAAAATACACATTTAAGATAAATATAAAATAAGTAAAATAGAATAAAATAAAAAGGGATAAAATAAAGTCAAATAAGATCGGGAAAGGCTCTCCTATAAAAGTATGTTTTAAGAAGGGACTTAAAAGAGTTCACTGACTCAGCCGACCTGATTTCCTCGGGCAGGCTTTTCCAGAGCCTCGGGGCCCTGACAGCAAACGCTCTGTCCCCTTTAGTTTTCAGTCGAGACTCTGGAACCGACAACAGACCTCTGCCCGAGGATCTCAAGGTATGTGCTGGTGCGTATGGGACTAAAAGTTCAGAAATATAACAAGGCGAGAGGCCATGAAGAGCTTTAAAAGTGATCAATAGAATTTTAAAGTCAATTCTAAACATACTGGGAGCCAGTGTAATGAAGCTAAAATAGGGGTAATGTGGTCATATTTCTTTGTTCTGGTTAAAAGCCTAGCAGCTGAGTTCTGGACAGTCTGGAGTCGATCAGTAGATTTTTGGGTTAAACAAGTGAAAAAAAAAGGCTGTCGCAATAATCCAGGCGTGATGAGATGAAGGCATGTAAAATGGTCTCGGTGTCCTTAAAAGTTAACATAGATCATATTTTTGCTATATTTCTAAGTTGATAAAAACATGATTGAAGAAGCTTTGTGGTGTGCTGCTCGAAATTTAAATTACTATCAAACCAAACACCACGGTTCTTTGCAACAGGCTTAATATGATTTACTAGGATACCAGCAGATGGCAGTATTTGTTTTGCCATCTGCTGAGACCCGATGACCAGGATTTCTGTTTTGTCTGAGTTCAGCTGGAGGAAATTATTTGACATCCAATTTTTAACTTCACAAAGGCAGTTGTTAAGTGAACTCAGCATTCCAGGGCCTGTGGATCTGACGGGCAAGTATATTTGTGTGTCATCAGCATAAATATGAAAAGAAATGCCATGTTTATGGATAATATGTCCAAGGGGAAGAAGACACAGGGAAAACAAAATGGGTCCTAAGACCGACCCCTGAGGCACACCATATTTAACTGGACAGAATGAGGAGACATAGTTGTTTACAGACACGCAAAACTTCCTATTTGACAGGTAGGATGAAAACCATTCTAGGGCAGCACCAGAGATCCCCACCCAGTGCCTCAGTCTGTCTAACATGATGTTGTGATCAATGGTGTCAAAAGCAGCGCTAAGGTCCAGGAGTACAAGGACTGAGCACATGCCTTCTTCATCAGCAGACATTAAAAGGTCATTGGTGACTTTAAGCAGGGCAGTCTCAGTGCTGTGGTACTTCCTGAAACCAGATTGAAACTTTTCAAATAATTTGTTATTTTCCAGTACAGTAAGCAGCTGTTTGGACACAATTCTTTCTAAAATCTTTGCAATAATAGGCAGTTTTGAAATTGGTCTAAAATTTTGTGGGAGGGAGGGATCTAAACCAGGTTTCTTTAAAAGTGGGTTCACGCAACCAGTAGATAGGGAGCTGTTGAAAACAGAGATCAAATGGGGCCCAACAGAATCAATTACTTTCAGTAAAAACTTTGTAGGTATTACATCAAGTGGGCTGAAGGACACTCTCATTTGTGATACTGTTTTTAAAAGCTCAGACAAGTCGATGGGATAAAACTGGTTAAAACTCTCTTGCTGCTGGTGAGGTAATGGACTTGGAGACTGGATTTTTTCCATCTGCGCTCTGCTTTCCTTCATTCCCTTTTTAGGCTGCGAATGCTGTCATTTATCCAGGGTTGCTTACTAGCTTTAGATGTAGTCCTAACCTTTAGAGGAGCACTAATATTTAGTGATGACAAGCAGATATGATTGAAGTGATCGACCAGATTGTTGGTGTTGGCTTTGGCTCTGAAAGAATGTGCAAAACTTTGAAACACTTTGTTCATTAAAGAAGCGAGAACACACGGAGCTTGGTGAGGCGGCATGAGTAACAGGCGAATCGCAGCTAAAAATAATACATCTGTGGTCAGATATGGTCATGTCCACTAATTCCACCGAGGAAATGCTGACACCCAGGGTAAAAACCAAGTCCAGTGTATGACCACGGTTATGGGTTTGCCCTTTGACATGTTGTTTGAAGTTAAAAGACGTGGCCATATTTAAAAAGTCAGTTGCATTAACATTGGTGGGGTCATTAACATGAATATTAAAATCACCACAAAGAACAATTCTGTCATAATTTAAAACCAGAGTAGATAAAAATTCAGGAAGTTCTGATAAAAGTCCTCCAGGCGGTTTTGGGGGGGCGATAAATTATAACAAATATGATAGGTTGCAGCCCTCCAAGTTTAGTTAAGGAGTTAAATTCATTACAGCGTACTTGATGACATTTAAAATTTTTCCTATACACGCTCACTAGCCCACCACCACGACCACTGACCCTCAGTTGATTCAAACAATTATACTGAGACACAGTTCAGCTAGCTGACTATAGTCATTCATTTGCAACCAGGATTCAGTTAAAAACATGAAATCTAGATTTGCAGACAAGATAAAATCATTTAAGATAAAAGTCTTACTTGAAAGTGATCTCACATTGAAGAGAACCATTTTAAATGAGTTTGTTTTGGGTGCTGGAGTTTGTGCAGTGTTCCTGATCCTTAAGAGATTACTATTATTTCTGTGTGGGATGTGCACATTTCGGTTTACTGGTCTATATGTGATGATGACAGGAATAAAAGTCTTTGGAACAGTGCTGGGAGCAGACGGCTTTACATGCCAGCAGGTGGAGACAGTTGTTTGTGGCAGTGAGGCAGAGTTATGTTCAGTGAGCGGTGGTGTGTCCAGGTGTGCTGCATGAATGATTCGTCGTTCACGTAAGTCATGTGTGGACCGCACCACATGCTGTATGTGAGCAGCTAACATTTCTGAGCCCCGTTTCTTTGGGTGAAGTCCGTCTGTCTGTCTGTCCAGAAAATATTAGTTATCGACATAACAGACACCGTGAGCCCTGCAGGTGGACTGGAGCAGTCGTGGAGTCTACTGAAGCGGCCAGCACCGCGACCAACTGTGGGAATTGGACCAGAGATAAAAACGTACTTTCCACTCTGCTTTAAAAAGTTAAAAAGACGGTTAAAATCTGATTTTGTCAGCTCAGACTGCTGAAGAGCTGTGTCATTTGTTCCCACATGGACTATCACTCTTGTGATGGAGGACGGAAACGACGGGATCAGGTCCTGGAGTTTTTTTTAAATGTCAGCTATGGTGGCACCGGGGAAGCAGTGAGAGGTAGCGTTAAAGAAACGGATGTTTCTGGTTATGGAGTCACCAATTATTAGTGTGGTTGGGGAGAAAAGGGGACGAGGAGAGTCTCCCTGAGACTGCCCCACTCCCACCGTGCTATGGGTCCCATATGGTGTCCTGGATGTTAGTGGTTGCGCTAAGAAAAACAATCTGTTTGGTTTGTCCTGAAGCCACATCCATAAAGCCAGTCAGCAGGGAATCTTTCTCTTTGAGTTCCTCTGAAAGTCGTCGGATGTCTTCCATAAGGTCAGCAATCTTTTTGTTAGCTTTTTAGGGAGTGTGCAGTCCTCATGGGGCAGAGTTATGTCGGCTAGCATAACGTTAGTCGCCGGAGCTTTGTTGTGATCAGTAGCGTTGATCGCGTTTTCACGGTCATCTAGCTTAAAATCCATGTTGGATGACTAAAATCCTTAACCCACATAAAACTTAAGTTAAAAACTAAAATAAAATAAAAGGATATAAAAAATGTAACGCACCTCCATTACAGGCTGCCTGACTCCTTACTAAGACCAGGAGAGTGACTCACATCACTCCAGTTCTCAGATAATTGCACTGGCTCCCTGTGTGTCAAAGAATTTACTTTAAAATACTGCTTCTGCATTTAGGGTCAAAATACATTTCTGCTGCTCCATTATGAACCGCCCAGACCTTTCAGATCAGAGGTCCGCTTACTGTACCCAGAGTAAAAACTACAAAACAAAAATGTATGATCACAATGAAATTAATACATTAGCATAGTAAGAAAAATGTTAAATCTTTTGCTAGTTTTGACCAGAGGTGGAAAGTAACAAATTACAATTACTCACGTTACTGTAATTGACTTTTACCTAAGTATGTTAAAGTATTGTACTTCGCTACATTTCAGTAAGTAAGTAAGTTCAACAAAGTAATTGTACTTTTACTTGAGTAGAATATTTTTGTACTCTTTCCACGTCTGGTTTTGACATCAAACAGGTGGTGTTTTTTTTAGAAGCGTTGCTTTGGGCAACATGTTTTCAGGAATGGGAGATTCGCATCATGGATGTGCAGCTGACAAATCTGCAGCAACTGCGTGATGTTATCATGTCAATATGGACCAAAGTTTCTCAGGAATGTTTCCAATACCTTGTTGAAAGTATGAAGAATTAAGGCAGTTCTGAAGGCAAAAGGGGGTCCAACCCAGTACTAAGGAAGCTTTGTTTAAACAAAAAGAGATCTGCCATTATAAATCAAGAAAAAAACACACATAAGAGCTGATTACTACTTTTTTTTATTCAACAGACTACTGGGGTTAATTTGTTTTTTGTTTCCACCAACCACACGTAGGTGGAAAGTTAATAGTTGCTCTGTGCTCACTCAAGGAAACAATCATGCACTTATCTTTCATCCAAATATTCATTCCCTAAACCCCTTATCCTGTTAAGGGTCTCCGGGAGCTGGATCCTATCCCAGCATGCACTGGCTGACAGGCAGGGAACGCCATGAAAGCTCAACAGTGTATCATAGGGCAATCTAGAGTTTCCAGTTAACCTGCATGACTTTGGATTGTGGGAGGAAACCAGAGTCCCTGCAATAAACCCACACAAACGAATGGAGAAATTCAGACTTGCCTGTGTATGCCTCTAATTATAAAGTTTACTCAAGTAAAAGTAGCAGTAAAAGCTGTATAATATATTCAGTTTTACAGTATTAACAGATGGTTATATATTTAGATTTAAAGGAAAATGCAAACCAAACGTGTAACACATATGGAGGAGGTTGGGGTGGTGGAGGGAGCTGCGACAGTAAAGGGTAATAGTGTAGTGAGAGTAGTGAGAAATCACAGGCTGTATGAATTTAACATGATGATGCCAATACAAGTGCCACTCTGTCATGAACTAATCCACTGCTGATGCAACTATGACTTAAGTTCCAGCTTTAACATTTCTATACCTTTTTTTTTGTTTGTTTCATCAAGTCATTGGTATTATCTAAAAATAAGGTATTATCCAAAAACACTATACAAAATAAAAAGTCCACACAAAAAATACAGGTGTCAAAGCAACTCTGAAGTGTTCCTTAAAACATAAAGCAGGATGATGTAATATCATGTATTTTAAAAGTGTTGGAAGATGAAGGAAAGCAAAGGAAGGAGTGAGGATAATAAATGGATGGATGGACAGATGAGGACAGAAAGTGAGTTTTCAGCAGCCAGAGGCTGAAGATTCAAGCCTGTTAACTTCACCGTGAAGGGGAGTGTGTGTGTGTGGCAGTGATCCAAAAGTCTGACCGCAGCCAGGTGTGGAAGTGGCAGAGGTCCAGTTGTTTGCAGGCGAAAACACACACACACACACACACACACACACAGTTATTGACACTCCCCTTTATGACCTAGGAAAAAACAGTGCAAATACACACAGACAGACATACGCACACACATCCACAGTTCACCTGCTGCTCCATATGCCTCAGTGACTTTACCTCTTCTCCTGCAGGGTCTTGGTATTCTCAGCAGAAGTTACTGTCCCTGATTGCAGCACACAAGCATACTTTATTGACTCTTCCAATGTCTCTATGAGCAGCAAGTAATTTCAGTCTGTCCAAAAACACTGGAAACTGTCAGCTCTTGTCAGATGTTTCTAAGCAGTCATTTTTTCAGAGCTCTTAGGTTCAGTATCCTTATGTTTTCACCTAGCAACAATCACGTTCTATACATTCAATATGATACACTAACTGTATATTATATCACAAAGTGTGACGATAATTAACATGGTGAAATTATTTCATGTTTTACAGTGTTACTGAATTTTACAGTAGTTTCGGGTCTGTTTAGAAAAAAATGTAGTTGTAGTAACAGACAGTTACAGTTTCAGAGCAAATTTATAGTAGCTGTGTCTCAATTCAGAGACCGCATCCTTTGAAGGGCGTGGCCTTCGTGGCCTACAAAGGCATACGGCCGCAAAAGGCCAAACCGACCGTTGTTGAATAAGACGGTCTGGTCTACAGAGGACTGTCTATTTGCGTCACTAACTGACCCCGCCTTTACCCTTGCGTGGTGAAGCACTGCTCCTGTCGCTTAGCAACGTTTACAGCTTACAACTTAACTAAGCTCTCCACACTTTATAACAGTTTATTTTTCTCCTTTTCTCCCTAAACCAGCCCAGGCTCCTGTACTGCAGGATAAACATGAGTGTTTTTTAGCCAGCAGGGCACATGGCCGGATTTCTGGTTGGGCAGGGCCTGGGAGCGCTACTGGGCTTCCTAAACCAGGAACGGAGACACGGATGGGGTGCCATAATTGCTGTCTGTGACAATCAGGGCCGCTTCATTGATACCTACGTGGACCGGCCTGGGTCGGGCATTTCATCCTTGCAGACGGAGGGTACCCGTGCCTCCAACACCCACTCCCCCTCATCACTCCCCACAAATCAAGCCAGAAATCTTGGTGTAGTCATGGACTCAGACCTGAATTTGAGGAGCCATATTAACACAATTACAAAGTCAGCTATCTGCTATCACCTAAAGAATATATCAAGGATTAAAGGACTTATGTCTCAGCAGGACCTGGAAAAGCTTATCCATGCATTTATCTTCAGTCGACTTGACTACTGTAACGGTGTCCTTACAGGGCTCCCTAAGAAATCCATCAGACAGCTGCAGCTGATTCAGAACGCAGCTGCTCGAGTCCTCACTAAGACCAAAAAAGTGGATCACATCACTCCAGTTCTGAGGTCTTTACATTGGCTTCCTGTATGTCAAAGAATTGATTTCAAAATCCTGCTGTTAGTTTATAAAGCACTAAATGGTTTAGGGCCAAATACATTTCTGATCTTCTGCTTCATTACGAACCATCCAGACCTCTCAGGTCGTCTGGGGCAGGTCTGCTTTCTGTCCCCAGAGTCAAAACTAAACAAGGAGAAGCAGCGTTCAGTTATTCTGCTCCGTATATTTGGAACAAACTCCCAGATAACTGCAGGTCTGCTGAAACAGTCAGTTCTTTTAAATTAAGACTGAAGACTTTTCTTTTTACCATTGCTTTTAATTAAATATTTAAGATTTTTCTGATAACTTACACTGCACTGTAAGTTTTACTGTCCTGTTTTCTTTTTCTTTGTTTTTAGCTTTTTATTATTTTCCATTTAACTCTTTTAACCCTGATTGTAACACTGTAACTTTTATTATATTTTATGTTGGTTTTAAACTTTTACATATTTCCCTGTTGCTTTTATGTTTTATGTAAAGCACTTTGAATTACCTTGTTAAATTGTGCTATACAAATAAACTTGCCTTGCCTTGCCTTACAAGAGGCCAATACAAGGTGTGGGAGCCCAGTGCTTTTTTTTATTATACTAATGAGTAAATAAACAGACTGATTCATCTAAAAGCATAAATGTTTGTTTTTTTTCCCAGAAGACAATACTTACATTTATAGGTAAAATCCGGGGGACCAGCTCCACAGTCACAGCTGATGCCATTGTTTACGCTGGAAAATAACCGGCACACAATGAATCTTGGGATACCTTTGGCTGCGAAGGATCCAGCCGTTGGATCCTCTAAGCAGAGGAAAAGAAGGCTGCGTTTCTCGGCCGCATTTGAAGTATGATGTATTCGGTCTTCAAATACAGCCTTCGAAGGATGTGGCCCCTGAATTGAGACACAGCTAGTATGTGCCTTATAGGTCTTGTTAGCTAACTTACCATCCGAAAGTATTTGCAAGTATTTGGAAATATTGCAGAGGATGGGTTTACAAGGGAGTTAGTTGAATGCCTGGTGCATCACAGATGCTAAGGGGTACCTTGTGTGTCTGTATGAGATGCCAAGCAGCATTACAAAACGTCAGTGTTTGACAACCTCGGAATGAGAACGTGTTTGCAGTCATCTGCGGCATTTTTTAAAGAATGGAAGGAGCAAGCAGAATTTGGGGGTATAGTTACACACAAGTTTACACACCTCTAGCTAACAAGATTGGTAAAGATTCCTTTTCTCATTTTATATTTATTTCATTATATCTATATTTGCATATATCTCATTTAAGTCACCATCAGGTTTTAGTAGTAAAGGGTTTATAACTTAAACCAATTTACAAGCAATCAAAAAAGCAAAATTGCCATTATCAGTAGCTGTCCAGGTTTGTGAAATGTGGAACAGGTTGAGGGACCCAAATCCCACAACAGAGCGTCACAAGCTCCAATGATCCAGCAGTGAAAGAACAGGGTAGCAGGCAATAAATACAGGGCTAACGAGCAGGCAGGATATACATAGGTGAGAAACATAAGGAGTAATTAAGTAAGGACACAAGCTGGATAACAAACGCAGACAATTGATGCACACAATTTCACACTAAAGCAAGAAACAGGACAAGATGGTGAAACAAGGACCAAACAGACAGAGCGCTCACAGACTGAACTGTAAACAGACAGGAACAAACACAGACCAACAACCAAACAGACTATCAAATAAACAGAGGACATGTACACAGACAAAACAGACCAACAGGCGGACTAAAACTAAGCACACGACAAACACCCCATATAGACCATTTCAAAATAAAACAGACTAAACAGACAGACTCCAAACATAACAGTGAAACAGACTGAAACAAGGATCAAAACATAGAAACAGAGAGCAGACCAGACCAAAATAATACAGATGCAGCCAGACTAGACCAGGGGCCTGTACCATGAAGCAGGATTTGAGCTTATCGAGGTAACTTCGTGGTTAACCCTGGGTTTTCAGTACCACGACTGTGGTTCACTTCTTAACGGGATACATCGCCATGGTAACTTATGCTGAACAGCTAACCTGCTCCGGAAAAGATCATCTCTATGAAAACGCTGCCTACTGACCAATCAGCTCTCTTGACATCATGACAAATGACATCACCATCTGTAGGAAATCCCACAGACTGTTGATACGGAGAAACTCTTGTAGGCTATAGCGATATCATCCTACAGAGACTGATTAAAAGCCTATTTGTTATTTGCTCCCAGTCCGTTTCACAGTCCGTTAAAATAAATGGGTTTCATTTTTCTTATGTATGCTGAAAATTATGAGCAGTTTGGTAGGGATATTGAAATACTAAATTTTAATAAGAATGTAGGCTATCTAGCATATTTTCGGTTAGTATAGCCTACTACAGAGACTGTAGTCATGTTCCGCCTCACCTTTTGCGATGGGCGCAGGTAATGAGGTGAGTTTTCAGTAGCTTAAATGTTGAGATTCAGTCTTTTAACCACGATTTGAGCACATTTTATGGCATGAATGGATTTTTCGTTTCATTGCTACATGAAGTTAATTTAGAACAATGTTTGGAACACATTTGAGTGTGTTAAATAAATGAATCTAAATTTTGAAGTGACGAGAAGTTTTTTTAAAGTGAGGTGCCTGACACAGCCGAGCTGAAAGAAAAAGGCTGATATTTTCATACTACTAATAACATCAAATCAATGCATTATTAGGCCTATAGACTACGCCTGTTGTAGCCTGTTGTAGCAAGATTACTTTTGATCTAATAAATTTATGAGAATTAATACCAAATTATGAATTTTAATATTCAGAAAACATTCATTCATCTCTGCAGTTGATGTTTGACTGTATGTTACTTTTACAAATGTGGTGAGTAAAAATTCCTGTCTTCCAACACCCTGTACTTTCCACCAGTATACACTGATCGGACCATGCTGGCTGGCCTGGATTACAACCACCATGTCCACAGTCCAGCCAGGAGAAAAGTTGATGACACAGTTCAGTATGTTGCATTAAGCTTTTCACTAAGCTGATCCTCCTTTCTGTATTATCAGGTACAGCAAGGTGTACAACAAAAAGTCCAGGAAGTGGATTGAAGGTGGAGAAGGACTACAGTTACATTCCAGACCTCCAGAGTGCCATCCTCCTCCTCTGACGGTTGTCTACTACTGAGGAGATGCCTAGAAGCAGAACCAGGAGACCTGATGATCCCCGTCAACATGGGGTTCTGTCAGGTGTCCCTGTCCCAACTGTGTTGCTAAATACAGCAAAATATAAAACAAAAAGTAATATGGTTGGTTTTGTGTGGTAATTATGTCAGAGTTAATCATCTCCACAGCAGCGATATGATGCTACATGCAAAGTCTGAACTGTCTTCATAATAAGTCAGGACACCTCTGGACACACCTTGTCTTTCTTCCTGTATATACTTATTTTTAATGATGTTTCAAAATTATCTATTTGTGATAAAGGTTGTATTTTTTGTAGTATTTTAATAACAATAAACAAGTGTTATACCACATTTCGATGTCATTATTGGAGACATGACATAAATGTAGTTGCTTGATTGTTTATGCTGCAAGTGTAAAGAAAAGGCATTTATCATTTTCAATGTTTTATTTAAAAAATAATGAAAATATTCTCCAGAACAGGGAAAAACCCTCCTGGGAATAAAACAAAAACAATGTTCAGGTATTCATCCACACAGAGGATGGAATTATTTGTGTAGCACTGTGTCAGTTAGTGACATTACATCTTACACCCTGCTAGGATTAATCAATCAAATATCTTCCCACAATCAAACCTTAATTGTCAAACGGTTATACCGTTCTTAGTTTAAGCATTTGATAAAAAGGAAAACAATTGTTAGTTAAAACTTGAGGTTAGCATTTCCTAGGAATAACATCAGATGATAGGAACTTAACTAGCTTTCTGGATATATTGGCTGTTACACGTTCTTAGAGAATATAAGCAAGATACACGAATGGCAGAGTGACATTTATACATTACACGGCATTTCAGACGATGGCATGTAATACTTATTTTGTACACTTGGGGGAGCTCAGGTTACATGAATAGGATGACATTTCTTTATCATATCCTTTCTAAAGGAAGTGTCAGAAAGTGTTGTGAACAAAGCATTGATTACAACATAAAATGAATAAAGGTCAGGGATCCTTGCTGAAAATTAAAACACTGCAAAATTAATTTTTAACAACAAATAACACCAACATGGTGTTACGGCTGCCACGGCCCCCACCTGTATTTGCCCGTGCTTTTAAGAAGGCTATCAGGTATGCTGAGCAGGCTGTGCAAGCCCACGCGGAGGATTGGCTGCACAAGGAGAGAAGGTCCCGCCTACTTCCTGGGTTTCCAGTGACCATGCCCTCGATTGGTGCGGCATGCTCTACGGGCCAATCAAAGGGCGACAGTGACGACCACCACCTGCTTAAAAGCCTGCCGTGTCTGCCATTCGAGGCAGCAATCTGACCTGAGTTGCTTACCTTGGGAACGCATGTCATAGAGCTTGTAGTAGTGTTTTGTAACCTGTGCCAGACTTTGTGTCTTGACCTTGTGTGTTTCACTGTGTGAAGGTAAGAGAGTGGGCCAGGTTTAAGCTTAGATATCACTGACACCTTTCTTGCACACACCATAGTTGTTATGTTAGTTTTCACCAGGTTCAGGGGTGCTGTGCGTTTTGTGTTTTTCAAATGCTGTAGGTTAGTGAGCTTTTGGTTTATTCTTGTTTTTGTTAGTATCTCTGTAAGCAGTAATCCTCCTTTTGAGGATCTCCTTTTGTTATAATTGTTTGATTGCCACAGCACCCCTTTGCCCATCCTCTGTTTGTGCTCCACTTTCGTTACTTCAAATAAATATCCTTTCAAACCAACAACATCTGGTTTATGTTTATGTCCCTATATCCCTAGACACCTCGGGACGTAACAATGGTAACATAACTACTCAAATAGAGTGGAGAGACCTAGTCAAGTAACTAAAAGATTATTTAATTAAACAAGGTAATGCTTTGAGTTTTGTGGAGACAGTACTCTTTGTTTACACAGAGTTCAGGGCAGTCTTTCAGGTGTCCTGGAGTTCCTCTCGAATTTACAACTTGGTGTGAAGAGGAGAATATCCTTTGATATGAGGTAATTAAACAAAGAGGGAGGTCAGTTGCCATGGTTATGTGTGTGGGGGGCAGTTTAGGGTTTCCTGCCCTCTTTCCAAAAGAGTTTTGATAGGCTATTTGTAATCTCTGGTTAGTGTTTCTTTCTTTTTTAACAGTCAGGCACCAAGCGTTATCTGGCTGCGGCATCAGAGGTGGCAAGTTTTACTATCGAACTGCCCAGAAACAGCACTTAGGGAAAGTAAACTTTTCACCTCTTCCTTTGGGGTCTCTTAAGCCATCTGTTGAGAGTTGATATCCCCCGTCTCTCAGAGAGAGAGAGAGAAGGAATTTTTAGTCTCCAAATTATTTCATATAAAATGCACAAATCCACACTGTTTGTTCACAACACTGTTCATTTAGTCATTCACACTTAACATTGCCGCACTGTGGTCAACATGAAGCAGCATGCAGCTCGGGTGAACCGACAGAGCTCACTCACCCTCTTGACAAAGGTGAGAGCAACAAGGCTATCTTGAGAGATAGCATCTTGAATTAGGACTGCTCCAGGGGCTTTTAAGGAGTAGACCTCTGAGCCTCCAACACTAGTAGCAGGTCCCACCGGAACACGAAGACACACGACACTGGTCACTGTTTCCTTCCACTCTGCTGAAGACGCTTCTTGGGGGGGTGAGCGAGGATGAAATGCCTGCCACGTACACTTCAATGGTCGAATGTGACAGTCCTTCCTTCATCAGGCCTTGTAGCAAGAAGAGAATGGATCTTACTGAGCAAGTTAAAAGGATTCATCTCCCCATCGCCGCACCAGCGAGACCAGATCTGCTGGACCACTTCGGGGTACAGTCTCTACTCGCTCAGTGGGGGCCCGCCCCTCGACATGAGGTCGACCCTTCTGTACTCCAAACCTGGGACGTGAAGGGCAAGTGCTCTGCAGTCCAAGTCCATAGATTCCCCGCTAGTGTCAACAGAGCCATGGATCAGACTCTGCCCTGTCTGTTGATGTAAGCCACTGTTGTGTTTTTGTTGGTCCTCATCAGCACGGGCTTCCCCTGAATTAAGGCTTCAAACCAGAAACAGTGAGCTGTTTGCCATTTGCTGAAGAACGTTGGTTACGTATTGTAACCCCAGATTCTATGAGTATAGGCGTAGCCCTCTAAGAGCTTTCGCTATTGGGTTCATCCCCGCACACATGCGCAGTCCTGAAGATTTCTTTCGCGCCCATGTGCCGTGCACGGGCCTCTCTCAGGTCCGCAATTTAGGTATATAATACCGGCGAGACCAGAGATCTGCTCCCAAGAGGTCAGCTTTTTTTCTTCAGCTGACGCTGGTGGGACCAGTCGGGCCCGCAGCTTAGAGGGCTACGCCTATACTCATAGAATCTGGGGTTACAATACGTAACCAACGTTCTATTTCGTATAGGCTTCGCCCTCTAAGAGCTGTCGCTATTGGGATAAGGGCGAAGCCAGATGTAGTCAATGCCCACTGGACCCCCAGCGGTCATAAGCATTAACACACCAGCTCACAGTACCCTAATCACACAATGCATGATAGAGACCAAAATGTAGGTCAGTGTTTCCGTCTGGTCTCGAACCAGGTACCTTCGGCATAGAAGGCGAGCGTCTGATCCATTACACTACGGAAACTGAGATACGCGGCCATCCGCATTAGACCAGATAACAGGATGGCTGAACGCATCACTCCCTGCCTCCCACCTGCTGCTGTGAGGAAAATTGGAACGAGAGTTACGCATTGTAACCAGTCCCAACAACGAGCAGAGCAGGCGGGAGGATGGAACAACACACACGCATCCCGGCAACGGGGGGTGTGTGTGCGCACGAGAGCGCCCAGAGTACAGGCACACACAGACGCACACTGCGGCTTATGTTGAGGGAACAGTAAGGACGGTTGTTACGCATTGTGGCAGTCCAACTGGAGCGCAACTAAGACAGAAAGAGCCCCAACAGCCCGTGGCAAGAGGAGCCTTACCGGCTCCTTTACAGGGAAGCCTATGTGTGCGTAATGTGCCCCGAGCCAGCAGCGTCGCGCCTGGTCTCCAGAACATTCAGTACCGAGTGCGTTAGGGAAAACCCCGATGCATCACGTAAATAGAAGCGGATAAAGGGGCAGGGTGAAGCCCATGATGCCGCTGTGCAAATATCCTCCACAGCCATCCCGCTGAACAGCGCTGTGGAGGAGGACACGGCTCTTGTCGAGTGTGCACGGATGCCGGGTGGGGGGTCCTCCCCAGCCGCAACGTACGCCTGTGTGATGGCCTCACACAGCTAATGAGCCAACCGTTGTTTTGACAGAGACTTGCCTCGTGAATGCTCTCTGTAGTGAACAAACAACTGTTGAGTTTTTCTGAGGGCAGCTGTGCGCTCTACATAATGAGACAACGCGCGCACCGGGCAGAGACGATGAGATGCTTCCTCCGCCTCGTTTCGATGAGGAGGAGGGGAAAAAACCTTCCAGGGAAATAATCCGTGACCTGAAGGAGCTAGTTATAACCTTGGGCATGAACGCTGGGTTCGGCCTCAAGGTGGCGGAGCTCCCGTCAGCTCTGATAGCGAGGCAGGATGGAGCGACTGAGAGAGCGCACAGATCGCTCACCCTCTTAGCAGATGTCAGTGCCAAAAGGAGGGCTGTCTTCAGAGACAGCAGTCTGAGAGAAGTTTGCGGCAGTGGCTCAAAGGGGGGATTGCTCAGAGCGCGCAGCACAAGCGGTAAATCCCACTGTGGCGCCAAGGGGCGCGTGACAGGCCGCTGTCTTCTCACTCCTCTTAAAAAACGCTTAACCAGCAGATGCGCAAAAACCGATCTCTCTCCAAAGCCCTCGTGGCAGGAAGAGATGGCCGCCACGTATGATTTGACCGTGGATAAAGCCAGATTTCTGTCCACCAGCAGCTGGAGGAAGGACAGAACAAAAGATAAGGGACACGAGACGGGGTCCGTGTCTCTTTCCACACACCAGTGCTGAAAAGCGGACCACTTTGCTCTATAAGAAGCAGTAGTGGAGGGAGCCCTAGCGCCTTGGATGGTGCGCACCACATTAGGGGGCAATCCTAATCTTTCAAGGCGCTCCCGTTCAGGGGCCAAGCCCACAAACGCTGACCTATCACTGGGAAGTGTAGGATGGCTCCGTCCAAAGCATAAAGGAGCGTTCTGGGCCACGGGCTGTGTGAGAAGGCGTCCACGCCCAGTGGCGGCTCGTCCCGTGCGCTCAGTGAGAACCACAGTGCGCACTGTGCGTTTTCTCGTGAGGCGAACAGATCTATCTCTGACTCCCCGAATCTGTCCCACAGTTCCTGAGTAAGAGTGGAATTCAGTCTCCACTCGTTCTGAGACGGACCGCCGCGTGACATGAGGTCCGCGGCTCGGTTCTGAACACCGGGAATGTGGAGTGCTCTGATAGAGTGCAGGTTCGCTTGGGCCCACAGCAGCAGGCTCCTGGCTATCTCTAGTAGCCGAGCCGAGCGGACGCCGCCCTGACGGTTTATGTAAGCCGCGGCTGTCATGTTGTCTGTTCTTACCAGCACATGTTTGTCTCTCAGGAGTGGAGCAAAGTGTTTCAGCACTTTCAGCACTGTGGACAGCTCCAGGCAGTTTATGTGGAGAGATGGAGGCTGTGGCCATTTCCCTCCCACCACGTGAGAATGGCACATCCCGCCCCAGCCAATGAGGGACGCGTCCGTGTACACTGTGACATGTGACGTCACTTTCCCGAGGGGGGACCCCGCTGAAAGCACGTGAGGGGATTTCCAGTACGTCAGGTCTGACTGTACTGAGGGGGGAACGGACAGCAGGCGTCTTTTGTGCTTTATGGGATCGAGGCGGAGACGGCCGAACCATCTCTGGATTTTCCTCATGTGGAGGAGACCCAGAGGGACCACCACGTGACTGGCCGACATCATGCCCAGTAGACGCATCACAGACAAAGCCGTTACCACTTTGTGCGGAGCGATGCGTGAAAGCAGGGAGCTGAGAGCTTCCAGCCTGGCTGGAGATAATTTGGCTCTCATGTGGGCTGAGTCCAGATGCACTCCCAGATAGATTATTGACTGGGAGGGGAGAGGAGAGCTCTTCTGCCAGTTTATGGCAAAACCCAGGCAGGACAGGTGTTTCACGAGCTTCATCGTGTGTAGCGCACAGCTCTCCCTGGACGATGCCCTGACAATCAAGTTGTCCAGGTAAAACAACACTCTGACGCCCGACCTGCGCAGCGGCTCCAGCGCTGTCTCCACACATTTGGAGAACGTGCGCGGGGCCAGAGAATAGCCGAAAGGCAGGCGGTTGTATTGAAACTGGGCAGGAATTTCCTGTGTCTGGGGATGATGGGGACATGGAAATAAGCGTCCTTTAGGTCGATGGACGCGAACCAATCCCCGGAACGTACACATTCCAATACGTGCCTGACTGAGAGCATGTGGAACGGCCTCCTCATTATGCATTTGTTGAAGGAGGAGAGATCCAGGATCGGCCTCATTCCGCCCGTTTTCTTGGGCACCAGGAAGTAACGGGAGTAAAAGCCCTCGTTCTCCTCGCCCCGCGGGACTTTTGAAATCGCTCCTTTGCTCAGGAGCTCTGTTATTTCTGCCATCAGAGCAGATGTCTCTGACTGCGATGACATGACGGTCTCCAGCACCCCGCTGAAAGGAGGAGGGGGGCTGGCGAATTGGAGAGTGTAACCTTTCTTTATTAATCTCGCCATCCACTCGTTCATGGGCAGATTTTGCCACGCGCAGCAACGCTCTGAAAGCGGGCGAGCAAAAATCTGAGGGGCCTCTGTGGACATTTCTGACAGCCAGAGAAGAGCCCTCTCCGCCGCCGTGTGAGCTGCAGAGCCGCTCGACACAGCCCATGGGAGGGCTGAGGTGAAAGGGCTGCGGCGGCGAAAGTGTGAAACACTCGGGCCGCTCATTCTCAGTGTCAGACTCGTGCCACGGTGAAAAACCTCCACTAACACACACTGAAGGGTGAGAGGTGGGGAGGCCGCAGAGAGGCAGGGAGTGTAGGTGGGCTGTTGTGTTTATCTGATGTGAATGTTTTTCACTCATGATAATATGAGAGAGGGACAACAGCGGCTCAACAACTGACGCAGCGTGTGCGTGCGCAGCGGAGCTTGCTTGTGTGTGGGAGACGTGCGTTTCATCAGCTGCAGGAAGCTCAGGAGAGAGAGGGGCAGGCTGACTGTTAGGAACATGCTCTTTATGGACATTTGGTTGGCTCTGAAAAGAGCCGTTGTGTCCAGCTGTTCCGGGAAGAAAACACACGTCCCCCGCGTCCCGTCAATACCTCCGCTGTTTGCGGGGAGGCTCGGCGGGGGGGTTGGACCAGGAGCAAGCCGCTCGCCTGTTCTTGACGACAGGGCGGCACTGTGAAGAGGGAGCAGCGGCCGCCGGAGGAACCCGGGGGGCCTCGGCTGGAGCCGGTGGAGGCGCAGCCGCAGCAGTGGCCGCGGGGCGCCTCGGCCTGGGGCGGGAGTCGCGGCGATCACGCCGGGAGCCCTGTGAGCGCCGTGGGTGTTGAGGTGGCGCTCTGCTCCACGCTGTGTGCCGCTTCACCTTGTCCGCCTCGTCCGAAGCTTGCTGCAGGTGTGTGATTGCATCCTGGAGGAGCGGCCCAAACAGCCCATCGGGGCTGATGGGGCCGTCCAGCAACTCCTTCCTGATCTGCTCCGGCAGATCGGACATGTGCAGCCACATGTTGCGTTGCAGCATCGTCATCCACGCCATAATCCAGGACTGGCCGACCGCCGGCGCTGTGGCGAGCGACAAAATGGCGGCCGCGTCTTTCCCAAACTCGCTGGCGAGCTCGGGGGAAAGGGTGTCGGGCTGAGCAGCGACAGATGACATGGACGAGGCCAGCAGCGATATGTTGTTGATGGCAGCTGTTACCTGGGCGGCGCACTGGTGGGAGCGGTCGGTGATTCGAGCCGTCACCTGGTCGCAGGCGGAGGGCGGAGTCGGCTTCCTCCTGCCAAAAAGGTGGCTTTAGGCAGCAGGATGGCTGCCAGGCTGGGCTCCAGAGGTGGAACAGAGGGAAACCCACGGTCAGTGAGGCCCTCAACCCTCGTGAAGTTGACGTACCTCGCCACCGGCGCCTTCAGCTTCCCAGGCTCGGCCCCCGCTTCGGAGAGAAAAGGCTGAAGCGGTGGAAAAAGGGGCCACACAGGAACCTGTTTGGACGCTTGCTCTGGCTGGTAGATGTCGCCGAGCATGGCGCTAGGAGCAGGTGCAGGAGGCTCAGCAGGCATCGGCACGCCCTTGCGCTCAGCAGCCGTCTTTATTATGTCGGGGAGATCCCGGAAGAGAGCCCCGCAGGACGGCAAGCTGGAAGGCTGAAGTGGAGCAGGAGCTAGCGATGCCGCCGCCTTCTTATCCAACGCCAAGTCAAACTCCAGGTCTTCCAGCGGGAAGAGGGGAGAGCCTGGCGGGGAGCCAGCAATGGAGGGAGCAGAGTCAGAGGACTCGAGCCCTGCATCGCCAGCAGTCCCGCCGGCGAGGTCCGCCGTGAAGCTAACTGGCTTAGCCCAGCTAGCTTCGTCGTCCTCCTCCTCCTGCAGGGCCGCGAAGGCGTCGACCCGCCGTCGCTTCTCCTCCACGGGCAGCTGTGCGCAGTAGGGGCATGAGGCCCGGGGAGTCAGAGCCAGGCCAGCGTGCTGAGGACCGAGGCAGGTCTCGCAGCGGGCGTGGAGATCAAACCCCATGATGTAGCCGGCGTGGCAGGACGGGCAGAGGCGGACTCCTTCCGAGCGGCGGACCTCAACGGTAGAGCGGTGAGTAGCCATAGGAAAGCTCTTTAGTCAGGAAAATTGCTCTTTAGATGCTACTCTGCTCTCCGAAATGACTGCTATGCAGCGCTGAAGAAAAAAGGGGAGCAGATCTCTGGTCTCGCCGGTATTATATACCTAAATTGCGGACCTGAGAGAGGCCCGTGCACGGCACATGGGCGCGAAAGAAATCTTCAGGACTGCGCATGCGCGCGGGGATGAACCCAATAGCGACAGCTCTTAGAGGGCGAAGCCTATACGAAATAGAACTACCAATTTAGGTATCTGGTAGCATCCCAGTTAGCTCCCAGTTAACTTGGGTAACTGCCATCTACTTTAGCAAACTTATCAGCTAACTACCATGGTTAGTTCCATAGTACTTACTATAAAGACATCTCTTCTAGCTTTGAGCTTTAGCAGTTGACCACTGTAAATAAACAAGATATTTTTGACCAGTAGCACTAAAGAGCAATTTTCTTAAGAGTAGGCCTGCATTTTGTTTCTATCATGCAGTCACAGAAGCTTGCAAGTGCCGCAATTCAAATCCTGTCACTGGTAATAAGCTATTCCAGTGACCGACGGTTGATGGCAGTAATGTGCCAACAATCATAGCAATCGTAACAAAAGCCTTTGAAACATCTAAAACAAATCGAAATTGGAAAGGTTATTGGGGGGAAGGAAATACAGTCAACATGTATTTTTAACCCTGAAGAAACACACCCATAAACATTGAATGTAAACATAACTTTTGTTTCTTCACCAAACTGATTAGCTGATTGTTTCAGGATTGATTTTGAGATGTTATTGATGAAGTTAAAGACATTTCATGTCCTTACTCTCACCCTACTTTGAATTAGCATGATGTCCTCCAACAGGAAGCTACTACTAAAGTGACTGGTCTTTCCACAATCATCAAGTTTTATGCATAATCAATCATTCTATTTTAGTGTATATCTTTTTTGGCTGATGTTCAGATTTCTTGGTTTTGAGAAGTGCTACAAAAATAATCTCCATTATCACATTACTTATTGTTTGAGTCATGTCTCACTTGCCAACCAAAACACCAAGGTAGTGATTATGTGTTAAAAGGCTTTAAAGTGTCTCATCATATACTGTAAACTCTAATCATCCTAGTAAAGCAGAGATGATTGGAGAGCTAAAAGAGAGAGAGAGAGAGAGAGAGTCATAGAGAGACATGTAAAAAATGAAAAGAGTCAGTTAAGTGGTACAGTGAAAGAAGACAGATTTTATATAATTCCCATAGCAACATACACACACAAAAGTTACAATGGGGCAGAGAACATCACTTAACGGCCCTTTAGCTGTCACAGCTCCATACTAGATTACACACACACACAGAGTTACTGTGTGCTTGTTGAAAAATGTTTTTTGAGAGACAGAAATTAACCATTCAACCCAGAACACACACACATTAAGATACACACATTTTCATACACATGACAACATGCAGTTTCTGTTAAAGTCATTCATATATTTTCTCTCTTTCTCACACATGCACACATAGATGCACACTGCACTGAGAGAGCTATTAAAGAAATGTGTTGAGTTCTTCACACCAGTTCGCTGACAGCTCATCTCTTCCTGCTCCACCAGGGGGGAAAGAAAACACTACAGCACCTTAAAGGCACACTCTGCTCAACTCTGATTTTGTCTGACATTTTATTGCAGTGAAACAGAAGAAAGAAGAGGCATATGTAAACACTCAAGAAGAAAATCGATGTAATGGTGCTCAAAGGTCATCAAAGATTCCAGAGTTGTATGCAGTCACAACAAGTTCGTTGAACTTAAAGGGAGAGTGATTCTGCAGGATTGTTAATATTTGAACTCAATTGCTAAATAAACACACCCCTCCCTTCAGTGCTTCCTCAGAATCTCTGCCACCAAATTTCAAATCTCAGCGTTGAAACACCTCTTCCCCCCTCTCCCTCTCTCTCTCGCACTTGTCGCCATCTTCCACGCGTTGGATCCCTGGTCCTTACAGTACCTACAAAAACGAGTACCATCATGTCTTAAGGATTTTGGCATCGACTTTGCCCCAAAGTATAAGTTCTCATGACATCCCTATTCAGAACACACACAAAATGGAGAGCTAGCAAATCGTGAGGACATTTTTGCTGAAGTTAACAAAAAGTGAATTGGATTACAATCACTTTGAGGAGTTTGATCTGAAGGCATTAATCAAATCAACCAATTCAACAACCAAGCATCAAGCCATCAAAATGTATTTTTGCCATACTACTACTAATTTGGGCTGTCCCAGACTAAGGATTTACATAGTCGAATCAGAATCGTCAAGTCCTGCCTGTAGTCGACTGACAGTCGAATCATGTGTGTTTTTGTGCGCGGCGATTGTGAGCTGGCGGGGTTACACACACTTCGCTTTAATCTTGAGTAGCTGCAGAGCTGCAGTCTCTATTCATTTAACTTACAGTGTAAATTTCCAGCTAAAATGATTCTGTTTGAAGACCCTTTTTTTTGCTTTCTCTCGCCGGTCAATCACCGGTCTTGTGCAGTTTTACATGCATTCCGTGCTGCTGACAACTGCATTCACATTGCGGTTCCTCGCAACTCTATTTCAAGTAGCTAGTTATTTAAAAATGATAAAATATTCTTTGTGTGGTTCATCAACGGTGATAAATTATCCGAAAGTCCTGCGAGGTGCAGGAAACTCGGCACAACACCAGTGAAGCTGGGGCTCCGGCTCTTCAGCAAATCTTCCTCCTCTGCCACTACACACATATAAACTCTACGCCTACACATGCATACTGACGACCCAGGGTTAAGGTTACAATTTTAGATTTATTTACGCACTTTAAAAACAGCATTAAATGTTGAAATGTATATTGTAATAGGCTGTATATTAACTTATTGGGAGAAAACTGGTAGTTCTATGTAAAATCAGACGTTGAGCACCTCCATATCGCCAAAATGGCATGATCCTCGTTTCACTGCGAAGCTTTGACTGTGAGATTGACAGTCGAATCAGGCTCCACCCATCGAAGCATTGAATCTTTGACTATTCAGTGTCAGCCGTACTACTACTACTACTAATAATAATAAATAATACATTTTATTTGTAATGCACTTTACATTTGAAACACATCTCAAGTGCTACAGGTAAAATCATAAAAGCAAGGTAAAAACATCAATATAAAATAAAGCTAAAAAGTGAACATAGTGAAACGTCTCACAAGGTTGATTAAAACATAATACATTCTGGTAAAAATAAATGTTTTGACTGAAATAGGCCATTTTTTTCCGTCTACTCGGCTCTGACCGGTGACCGAGGCCAAGCAGTGTCAAATATCCAATTTTCTGCCAATCACATTGAACGTTACAAACACACTGCACAGCGCCATGTTTCACATGTGTGCACAGACACCTCATGTCATAGCCACACACACACACGCCAAAAGATGTCTTAGGTGTGTGGAAGTTATTCACGAGAGTGAAGAATAAGCAACGCTATCTATTTAGGCCTACATCTTCAGAGAAACACACAGAAAGAGATCCAGTGGGTAAAGCAGGGACCAGGTAAAGCAACAGTGAACACAGCTGTTGGTGATGATGTCATTCATACCACAGTGGTCTCTATCGGTAATTAACAACAAGCGTCCTCCACACGCGGCTCATCTGCTGCTGCTGCTGTGAAAATGGAATCACGGGTGAAAACATACCAAACGCGAGTTCTTTTAAATAAAACTGCTAACAAATAAAGTCAGAGCAGAAAGAGAGAGAGAGAGAGACACAGACAGACAGACAGGTGTATGTGTGTGCTTCTGTGTCTGAGGGGAAAAGCAAGGTGAGCAGATTACTGTAGTTTGTGATTAAACACAAAAATAAATTAAGCAGAATTAAAATGGTGTGCAATTTATTTTCAGCTCCTTCTAGTGAACATGCTAATGTTATGTTATAGTAAATGTTTCATTATGACCATACAATTGAATGGACCCCAGTGAGAATAGCTAACGTTTATACTGGTGCTGATGGGGATCCTAATAAAAATAGATTTTTCCAATAAATTGTGTATGCTGTCAGTTATAGTTCTTAGAAAGAAAGAAAATCGGAATCGGCCAAAATTAGAATCGGCAGGTCAGACCTTTTAAAAAATCAGTAGCTGGAATCAGCCAGGAAAACTGTAATCTGTGCATCTCTTACTACAGTGAGAATCAGAATCAGAATTAGTTTTATTGCCAGGTATGCGTACACATACGAGGAATTTGACTCTGGATTGTACATTGCTCACGATGTGCTTACTCATACAAAAATACAAAATCACAATAATAAAAATAAGATAAAATCAGACAGACTTCAGTGTAGACAACACAAATATACACACTATGAACAAAAACAATATAGACATATTGACAAATAGTGCAGTGAGCAGAGTGCAAAGGATGCAGGAATAATTAGTATGTATATAGTAGTATATATGTATAACATAATATAATAATATATGTAATAAGTATTTTGTGCAGGAGTAATGGCTTGAGGTAGGTGGATTTGGTAAACAGCATCTACAATATGACAATATAACATTATGAACAGCATTGAAATAGAGAATGGGGAGTAAAACCAAGTGTTGTAAGTGTAATAAGTTGTGTAAACAGGTGGCTCATTAAAGACAGAGCTACTGGGTTATTGTGTTGTCCGAACAATAATGCTGCGATGATGTGTTCAGAAGAAATCCGCTTGACACTGTTCTTGATCATAAAGTTTATTACATCAAGGAGTTCAGCATCAATTACAAGCTCTGCAGCAGCTTGAAGAGTGACCCAGCCCGATGGCCACTCTGTCTCTCTGTACATCAAACATAGCTTATATAGGATATGTGTAGGTATCTGTTAGGTACCATAGAAGGGTTTGAGTCTGCAAAATAAAGTTCCAACCCATAGAAGGGTACAGTAGTACTCTGAGGTAACAAAACAAGGGGTCAGAGGTCAAATTCTATAGAAGGGTTCAGACCCTACATAACCACCAATCACTGCTCTCCCCTTAGGAGGTCACTGACCCTCTGTCCAGCTGCTACAGTGCTATTTTTAACTGTTATGCGTCAAATGCACATATATTGTACACCACAATATTGCGCAAGAATTGTTCCTGACACCGTGAGTCAGAAATCAGCTGTTCATCAGAGTGATGTCTTGTGGGAAGAAACTGTTGGTTTTGGCGTACAGTGCTTGTGTCTGGGGTGAGATGGAGCTGCAGTGATGTTTCCTGCAGCTCCATCTGACCGTCCTGCCAAGCTGCCCTCCAGTTCTGAATGGAGGGCAGGTTGGCACCGATGATCTTTTCTGCAGTCCTGACCGTCCGTTGTAGTCTGTCCTTGTCAACTATAGATAATCCCGCCCTGAAGCATACTCTGCTTTATAGTGTATTTTCCTCTAAATGGGACCATAATTTACAAAATTAACATCATGCTGTATTAAAGAAGACTTGAAACTAGTGATTGAGACCATAAACACATTAGGAAAGTGTTTACTGAGGTAATAACTCAGGTGAGAAGTAGGGTCAGTTTACCAGTATTTCAAATGGAACTGGATTTCTTTTTGCAACCAGAAGAGTTGTCCCCTGCTGGCCGTTCAACAGAATGCGCGTTTAAGGGACTTCCATGTTGGTCTTGCGCCTCAGACCGGAAGCTTCCTGCTTGTTCTGAACCTACTGCAGTCTCTGCAGACTTGTTAGGGGATCCCGATGAGAAGTGCGTTACAGTAATCCAGTCTGGAGGAGACCAAGACATGGACCAGCTTTTCAGCATCAGCTAAGGTCAGTGTGGAAAGGAGTTTTGCAATATTTCTGAGAAGGTAAAAGGAGATCTTGCAGAGGTGTTTGAAAAGGGCTTTATATGCGAGTTGTGGGTCAAATCTTAGACCAAGATTGGTGACTGTTGAGGAGAGGGGAATGTCATGATCAGAGATGCTAATACCGGTTATGGAGAATGACTGGATTTGATGTGAGGTGCCAACAAGAATTGCCTCAGTTTTGGAGCTGTTCAACTGGAGGTAGTTGTGTTTTATCCACACCTTTATCTCCTCCAGACAGGCAGTGGGTATTGAAAACGATGATGATGTCGGTGTAGCTGCAGAGGGGTGTGTATCAGATTTCATGTAGAGTTGTGTGACATCAACATAACAGTGAAATGAGACTCCACAAGTCGTACATAGTATGCTCATCTTGGACAGATCCAAAACTTACACTCAGTACCAATGTAGGAAGTACTGTGACATTCTTACAGGGTTTCTAAGTGTGAAGGCGAGGTAGTCAGGGTGGGGAATGTGTGAGTAATGTGTTCGTCTTTGATATCAGAGGTCTCTGTGTCCCCCTCCATACCTTTAGCTTTTCTGTTTTCCCCCAAAAACTTTCTTGGGGCAGATCATAGTCAAGTGGTTCTCCACATATATTGTTGGAGAAAGGAGAGATCAAGCCTGAACCAAAACATACATGAAGAAACTACAGGATCAGTTAATATCACAGGGTAGAACTTGACAAGATACAGCGTGCTACTGATTTGGCATCAACATTTGTTGTAATGAAACTGTGAGACAGAAAAATACTGACAACTCCAATTGTGAAAAAGGTTAAACTTCTGTAACCTGCAGGGTTGGATTCCCCAGACCTTAGACAAGCTACAGGTGAGTCTACCTGTCTTCTTCAAAAAACATTAACCAGGGGTAGTACTGAAATTAAGTCAATTAATTAATTTCAATTTCAATGTTAAAAATAATTCAACATTTTTAATACTTAATAATTCATTTTGTGAGTCTTATCAGCGGTTTAAAATGATTCTCAAATATCTTTGGGTTTGACTATGAACAAAAAATGCAATTCAAAGACGTCACCTGGGTCCTGGGACCTGTGAATTTTAATTTTTTTAAATTTTATTATCTCATTTTTTGATTGATTAATTAATACAAATTATTTGATTAATAAATTTATTAAAAACCTGCACTGTATAGACTGGGACATTTTCTGATACCTCAGAGTTCATGAGTTGTGGCATACACCGACATTAAATAAAAATTGCAACCAAGAAAAAGCAACTTTTTAATGATGTTCTTGTGTAAAGACGTAAAAGATTTTAAAAGGTGAAACAAGGAAATGTTGATCTCCTGACTTATAGCAACATTATGTAGTATTTTTATCTTAAATGAACACTCTGACTTGCACTAGGTTCTTTGGAAGAAGCTAGCTCAATATTCTCAGTATGGTTATCAAGGCTGTGAAGAGACCGAAGAAGACATCAGAAGAAGTGAAGAAGAGAAAAAGAGAATGGCGGAGCAAGAGACAGGACAAGAGTAAATATCAGACTACTTTTACTTGTTGGTTTGAGCTAAAAGAGCTGAAAAGTTGGCAGATGCCAAGCTGAACTTCTTGCTTTTGGAATGGTAAGTAATAACTTATTAGCTGGCTTTCTGTCTTGATATTGTCACACTTGCTTGACGTTTGGCTGCGTTAACAAAGTTGGCTAGTTTTTGATCGTAATGTAACAACAGTGGTGAATTACACTCTGAAAAACCACATCTTGCATAATGTTGCTTTAAACCACTTGGATGCCAAGCACAATGTACACTCCATGTTGGAAATACAATCTTGTTACTTTTATCTGAAGGTTGGATATCATCATCTTAATTGGTGTGTGGGTAAATCCTTCAAACTTGATCTACCACAACCACTGCAATTTTCTTTTCTGCGTTGTAGGTAGAGCTATAATTGATGCTGCGTCATGTGGACTCACCCAGTGTCTGTCCAGCCAGCACCCTGCCGTTCTCCCCGATCACAGCGCCCCTGGCGTGCCTCTCACTGGCGTACTGGACAAAGGCGTAGCCCTTGTGCACGGAGCAGCCCAACACCCGGCCATACTTGGAGAATATGCTCTCCACGTCTGACTTCTTCACCACTGCTGTGTTCAGGTTGCCGATAAACACCCGGGAGTTGATGGACTTTGGATCTGTCTTGTTGGTCACATTGCTGGTCTGGACCTTAAGCGACATGCTGAAGAGATGGGCGAAGGAAGCGACTGAAATACTGATGAATTGGGAGGGAGACGCAGATGGATGGGGATCTGAAGAAAATAAAAGGGATAAGATAACTGGTGTTAGTCACAAAAGATAATGGAAGACAGCTGCAACCCACCACCTCACCACTGAACAAAAATCACCAAACGAGCAATAACTTTCATTATTAAGCATAAAAGTGTTCATGCAAACATGTTCAAACAGGAATCAATACTTTGGTTCATAGATACAAGAATGGCATATGATGTAAGAACATAGTTTTTTTTTTTTAAAGTTATAACGTAGTGTTAGGGTCACTGGAACACCATCCACATTCATTCCAGATGAATGTGTTCATTTGTGTGACCTAAACTGAACTTTTATCATGAAACTAAGCCATAGAATTCAGGCTCCCATAATCCTCAGATATTCACATCCTGCTTTCAGATAATTTATCGGGTATGTTGAGCACCTCAGGATATTTGGTCAGGTAATCGACTAACAGAAGATACAACTGACCACTCAGCTTGAAGATGTCAGCTCCGACTTTCATCCATGGCAGGTCTGGAACCTGATGTGGAACAAGCGGCTCTGCCTGGTGTTTAGGCTGTAGCTGCTGACACTGCACGCACTTCTCCACCATTGTCTCTATGGCTCGTGCCATGCCATGCCAGTGGAGGACTTTTTTGGACTTTGTGCGCTGCACTCCTTGGTGAGCGAGATGCGGCTTCTCCAAAATCACTCTCCTGAAGCTCTGGGGTATAACGATTTTGGCTCCGACCATTACAATGTCGTTTTGTATGCTGATATTTTGCTGCATCGCCCAGTAGCAGTGTAGTTTTCTGTCTAGACTACGCTTCGTCGTAGGCCAACCTTTTGTATGTTTCTCACTCACAGCTTGTAACACGTTATCTGCTGCGGTTGCCTCTTTCAGTTGGATGAGTATTTCCTCACTCCGGGCATTCATGGAATGGGATTTCATAATGTTCCTGCTCTGATGACGCTGCGATTATCATGTCATCTGCTATGACGTACACACCTGCGATGTCGCCGAAGGTCTCCCTGTTCTTTTGTTGAAACACCTCGCTAGCAGACTTGATCCCGAATTGGAGTCTGAGGATCAGAAAAGGCCCCACGGCGTGTTGAAGGTGCACACCTTTGACGATGGTTCATTTAGCTCGATCTGCCAGTATCCATCCTTTTCATCTAGGATGGAGAACATTGATTTCCCAACTAGTCTGCTGGATGGATGGAGTAGTGATGGCGCTTGACTGCCTGATTCAGGTTGTAAGGGTCCAAACACAACCTTAGCACACCATTCTTTTTCTTTTCAATGTGTATGTGGTGGACTCCGGGAAACTCACCCAGTCCTGTGAAGACATCTGCGTATCTTTCTATCAGCTCCTCTATGGTTGCTGGAGGTTTTTCTGGCTGCGGCAACTTTGCTGTGAGTGCCTCAACCCTATTTACCAGCTGCAGCTCCTCACATGCGTCTCCGCCCAGATTAGATTGAGCACCGAGTGCTCAATCTAATATACCACAATGGCAGAGAAGAACTTTAAAGCTATAGTTATTATTTGAATTATTATTATTTAAAAGTTTCAAATGAATAGTGTATTTTAGTGAGACTCAATTATTTGTCGTTTTCTCTTTATTACTGTAATTAAAGTCATTATTTAGTGTTACCATTTAATTGATTAAATTGCAATTTGGTGCCCCTTCAAACCATCTGAATTCACACAATTGGTGCTCATCTACTGTCACAGAATATGTGATTGTTATGCTTTGCTTTCACATCAGAAATGAACTGCAATCAATATGGACATACAGTTCTCAAGCAATGAAAATCATATTTCTACATTACATGAAGGCACTACAACATAATCCTCACTTTTAACAATCAAAGACCAGCTTGCAGCAAGATTCATGAATGAAAAGGAAACAATTACTTCTTTAAGTAAGTACTGAAGGGACTAGTACTGCAGTGATACATTTAGTTTTCCTCCAAATAGGGACTGTTCACAAAGTTCATTATACACGCACGACCCGTGCCTACTGAACTCATTACTAATGGAAGTCCTTCAATTGAAAGGGATAGAACAGCTCCAGTCAAATTTCTCTTTGCAAAACTTCCAAAAAGTTGGCTCTGATTAGACTAGTTACAGGAGACCATAACATTGCTGCTTCATCACGAGACAAGCTCAGTCAATCACAGAGCAGGATTTGAAAACCAAATGCAGTTTTTATCCCTATCCTCGCTGTGTGCCAATTCCCTCCATCCACATAACTAATGAACACAAGCTGAGATGACAGAAGGAGAAGGAAACGATGGAGAGGAGGAGGGGAAGAAAGAAGCTCTGGTATAAAATTAAGGAATGACAGAGGAGGCTGAATTAAATTCAACTTCTAAATGAATTAATTTAGAATTAATTTAATGATATCTACAGTTATGTTACTGATCAAATGCCTTTTTACCCTAAAGTCATCGTTGGAATATGGTTCATTATTAACAGTCATTAGGTGGAATGTAAAATGTAAAACGATGTTAGCCCACATCATTGGTTCCCAGCCTTTTGGTTTGTGACCCTTTAAAGTGAAGCAATATTTTCTTGTGAAGTTCTGTCAGCTTCTGACCTTAGTGTTGACATTGAGCTGTTGACCAAACCAAACCATCTCAGATTGATTAATTTAAGGAATTTTAATAGGCATGAAGAGGTGAAAATCCTTTATTTTAAAAGAAAGACAAAACTAGATAAAGGAAAATTATATTGAAATGTAAATATTTTTTAATCTTCTCTTTAATTCTTCAGTGTCTGTCTATGAGGACCTCTCTCCATCCACACTGACTTTGATTTGCAATTACTGGGCTGACTAATTTGAGTTTGGTAGGGTAGGTGCCAGTCTATGAGAAGTTACATTTCCATATGTGTAAGACAGACCAGTGTAAACATGAAATATCACATGACATATTAATGGATTTTTAAAAATAAACTTGGAAAAATGTCATTACTCTATATAGCAAAACCATATTTTTGTGTGTTTGTTGTTTTTGTGCTGGTCCACATAATCAGAAGGAATGTGACAACTAAGAGAAAGTTTAACCCCTCAGAGATGATAAAAAGCATTTTTTTCTCCCGTGTTACTAAATGTGAATACGTCTTAGCTCAGATACAGGCTAAGCTAACAGTGATCCTAACAATTCTAGCCCTGGCTGCTACATGCCACAGAATGCACATTTCAGTTGATAGAACAGTACTGCAGAGCTGCCCATAGTGCTGCATAACAAAGCAGGCAGAGTGAAGCGATCTCAGGTGAGGAACCCAACACTCAGATGAAGGACTCTTAGGCCAACTCAGATTTTCACAGGCTGCTGTAAAGCTCCAGGGGATTATGTCTCACTTGAAACATGTTTCTTCACTGTTTCATTTCTACTTGGCACTCAGATATAAACTTGACATTTAAAGAAAGCTAAGTGAGTCATGTAAATGAGTAAATGACTCATCTAAACCACTGATAGTACAGTAGTGGGAGTTAAAGTCTGACAGATGAGTCAACAGAGAAGCGACGGAACATCTATCTACATCTATCTAACTTTCTATCAACAGCAGATGGACATCAGGAGACAGAAGACTTACTGAATTGAGATATAGCTGAAGAGTACCAGTTTCAAGATTCTGGGTGCACACGTTACAGAGATTTGGACTCAATTCACAAAGATGAGGACTTAAAACTTGATTTGGACCTGAGTGAAGACTTGACTTACTTAAGTATTTCACTTGACTTGTATGCTTTTGCTTTTTGACGTGGAAAAATTCTGGCACCATAAAAATAAATAATGGCAAAAATATGACTACATACAGTCCCTTCCAAAAGTATTGGAACGGTAAGGCAAATTCCTTTGTTTTTGTTGTTCACTGAAGACAGTGGGTCAAAATATGGGTATGAGACAAGAGTTCAGAATTTCAGCTCTCAGTTCCTGGTGTAGATGTGTTAAACAACTCAGGACATACCATGCTTTGTCTGAACCGACCCATTTTTCAAGTGAGCAAAACTATTGGAACATGTCTGACAGATGTTTCTTGTTGCCCAGGTGTTGCCTTTTAGGTTGATTGTTGAAACATTAAATAGCTTTGCATGACTAGTCTAAGTTTTCATCCTTGGTTCAAACCTATAAGGAAGGGTTAGAGTCCCTAAGTAACTAAGGGCCCGTGTCCACCAAAGCATTTTTTTCTGACGCCAGCCTCTTTTTTCAATTCATTGCAATGGGAGCGCCGTGTTTTTCCAAGCTGTTAAAAACGCCAGGAGCGTGACGAGGCGCTGTGCGTCTTTTCTGCGCTGAGCGTTTTTTTCCGGTCGCAGAGAGTTGAAAGATTTTCAACTTTGGGAAAAACGCTGCGCTCATCACTGTCACTTTTTACCCATCCAGTGTAGGAGAGGTGGGACAAACACCACACCGAGCAGACACGATCTTGAACGAAGCCATGTGCCTACTTGCCGAGGTGTTTCCCACAAAATCTCATGAACCCGCGTGTGCTCTCATGTTTCAGCCTTCTCTTCATGCAGAGCAAGGGCCAGAGCAAGTAGGCCTACATACTTTGTGGTGACATTTTTACATTCCGTAAAATTAAGTAGGCTACCCTACTTGCAGCACATCGCCTCCACGGAAATTATTTATCATAGCAACCACAGCGTCTCGAAAAAAAACACTGCGTCTCCGAAACGCACCCTAGCGCTCCCAGCTAGGCGTTTTCAGAAGAGCAGGTGGCGTTTTCAGCTGGTAAAAAACGCTTTGGTGGACACAGGCCCTAAAGGGGGGATAGAGTGGGAGATGGGGAATCAAAGGAGTAAAATAAACAAAGGTGGGAGACCTGCCTGTTTTTATTTTCTATTTAACTTTTAAACTTTTATATTTCCCTGTTGCTTTTATGTTTTATGTAAAGCAAGCAAGCTTTGAATTACCTTGTTGTTGAAATGTGCTATACAAATAAACTTGCCCTGCCTTGCCTATAAAGACTGCATTTCCTGTTAAAGGGGATAAACCAACATGAAGACCAGAGAGCTGTCTAGGGTAGAAAAGCAACCCATTGTCAAGCTGAGAAAAGAAGTAAAAATTGACCAGAGCCATTGGACAAACATTGGGCATAGCAAGCACAACAATTTGGAATGTCCTGAAAAAGAAAGAAACTACTCAGGGTACCCCCAGGATTCTCAAAGTTAAATTTAAGACTTTTTAAGACCTTTTTAATACCACCTAGGATGAAATTTAATACCAACTTCACTGCCGTTTAATGGAAAATCTGTATTAATTTTAAGCCCTAAGCTACTAAATTACATGAATTTAATATAATATTTTATTATAATACATTCATATTTAACGCACTATAGCTTGGGGTGTGTTTGTACTTTGATAAGATAAAATGAATCAAGGACGTCACTTTGTGTTGAAAAGTGGTGGATACATAAGGGTTCAGATTAGGGTGTGAGGATACACTTAGCTCACATGCACAATTCAAAATATTGGGTTCACGAGAACAAGACAAGATATTTTAACACTATTTGATGAAATAATTCAATGCTGAAATATATTTAAATGGGGGTCTGGCGGTCCCACTGGTTTGAGCACTGAACACTTAATTTCCTGCATTCTGGAGACATTTTCTGCACCAATTTATGGTAGAATTGTCTTTATTTAACTTAAGTGATTCAGATTTTTTTAGCTTAAACTTTTTTGGACAATGCACATTTGTTTCTTCTATCTTTAAATTGCATTGCATGTTTTCTGATTGTGCAAATAAACCTTTCTCAAAGTATTTTCATTTGTTTTGTAACATTTCTTGTTGCAAACCATTTTTCAGAACATATTTAACAAATGCTTGCAAGTGATGGAGACATGTGTTGCCAACTTGTTCGTATCTCTGGCTTTCTGAATTTCAGACACTTGCCCACTAACGTTAGTAGCACGTCAGAGATGTTTTCTTTTCTTTTCTAACAACTGACCGATTCGCCCAAAAGCTGGATGCCAGAGCTCGTGCACCGCAAACACTTCACAGTTCAGAGCGTAAAGCTAAAAACTGACGTAAACAGTAATGTTACCTGTACTGCCTTAGAACATCAGAGTATATTATGAAGTCTCACACACACAAAGTATTCATTTATGACGTTACGGCATTAATTAAATCCTACAAAAGGACTAGAAAAAATTTAAGACCTTGGTAAACAAAATTTAATAATTTGGTAATGAAATTTAAGCTAATTTTTGGAATATGACATTTAAGACTTTTTTAATACTTTTAAGACCACGGGTATACTGGTGTACTGAGCAACAGACGTCAAACAAGTTGGCCAAGGAAAACAACAGTAGTTGATGACAGAAATATCGCGAGAGCTGTGAAGAAAACCCCCAAAACAAGGGACATCACCAATGACCACAACAGTGCAGGGGTGAAGGTATCACAACCCACTGTTGGAAGAAGACTCGGAGAGCAGAAATATAGAGGCCACACCACAAGATGCAAACCACTCATCAGCATGAAGAATCAGAAGGCCAGATTGAAATTTGCAAAGAAGTTGGACGCCTCTGAAGCAACTAGGGGTAAAGTGTCTTGCTCAGGGACACATCAGTGGATGTGTTACTGTGGGAATTGAACCCAGATCTCTCACACCAAAGGCATGTATCTTAGCCTCTGCCTCATCGCCACCGCCACTTTAAGATTATTTGTTCCATTAGTTTTGCTCACCTGTGGTCTAATCAAACGGTGATATGTCCTAAGTTGTTTAACACATCTAGATGTGAATACCAGGAAATAAAAGCTGAAATTCTGAACTCTTGTCATCTGTGGTTCTTTAACCCAAATGTCTTCAGTGAACAAAAAAGACAAATTTGCCTTACCGTTCCCATTCTTTTGGAGGGGACTGTAAGTAACTACGTAAAAATTCACTATGGAATAGTAAAAGTCAATTGATCACCATTAAGCAACCTAAAATACTTCCATCTTGACTTAATTAAAGAAAGAAGCTCGAGACACCTCTTTCGGGGGATGAGAAATTCTGCATTTGTGAAAGACCATTTTTAGCCGTCACACAGCCTGTTTCTGCCATCAGGCAGAAGGCTCCGCAGTATTTAGTCCACCTCTGCTAGGTTCTGCAACAGCTACTTCCCCCGAGACTTTTGAAAACTCCACTGCCATCCACTGCAAGAGCAGCATGCACAGAAACTACAATCAAAGCATACTCAAAAACAAAAGAAAATCAAATATTGTATGCAGTTTTAAAAGTATCAAAAATATTCTGAATATCAAGCTTTCATATATAGTAAAATGATTCATATATGTACAGTTTATTGGAAATACAAAATGCATGCAGTATGAAACAAAAAATAAAGTTTTGCATAAAATTAAAACAATGTAACAAATGCATCAGTCATCAGAAAAAGGAACAAATCCACCAAATAAGCCACACACACTCTGTCAAAGCTAATATGCAATCTTTCCAGCTCTTGTGTTACTCTATCCTTGTATAGCTCTCTCCTTCGTTACACAACATGGCAAAAAGTATGTTAACACTACATAGTTCAATCAGAAACGTCAAGTACTGCCTATAGTCGACTGATAGTATAGTGGCTTCGCAGTAATCTTGAGAAGCTGCAGAGCTGCAGTCTCTGTTCATTTCACTGTAAATTTCCACTTACACTGAGGCTTATTGTTGACTGTGTTTTTTTCTCTCTCTCTCTCATCGACCGGTCTTGTGCAGAGTTTAGTGTGTATGCATGTTGCGGCGCTCCACACACATGCACGCTACGCCTACACATGCGCACTGATGACCCAGGGTTAGGGTTACAATTTTGGATTTATTAACGCACTTTAAAACATTTATTGGAAGTTTTATTTACAGCATTAAATGTTGAAATGTATATTGTAATAGGCTGTATATTAACTTATAGGGAGAAAACTGGTTCTAGTAACTGGTACTAGTTCTATGTAAAATTAGATGTTGAGCACCCCCATATAGGCATGATCCTTGTTTCACTGCAAAGCTTCAACTGTGTGATTGACAGTCGAATCAGGCTCCACCCATCGAAGCATCGAATCTTCGACTATTCAGGGTCACCCCACACACAGACTTTTCACCACTATGTGATTGCTGAACATGTCATTCCAAATCTCTTCTAGGACGATTTTCCACCAGATGTTGGAACCTGGCTGCAGGGATTTGCTCCCACCACAAAAACATAAAACCTGGATCGGGGTCAACATTCCAGTTCATCACAAAGTTGTTGGATGGGTTTGTGCAGTCTAGGTTTAATTCACATCATACAGTAAAAACCCATAGCTGGCTTTGTGCATGGGGGGCAGTGTCATGTTGAAACAGGAAAGGTGTTAAAGTGTGCTATGCCGGACAACGGGGACTGTACCCAAACGCAGACAGAACAGGCAGATTGGAACAGTTTTTTTTATGAAAGAGCTTACATGCAGCTGTTGGTAGGAAGGCAAGTAACTAAGGCAGGTCGTTATGTGTGAACTACACGACGACGCATCTAAACAGCTCCCCGACACATTTCTGACACATCGCCGACGTCTGCCAGATAACTGGAAGAGTCGGCCGACTCGACATCCACATCCAGCCAATGAGAGCAGGCAGCTACGTTTTCACCGCAAAACACTTTTTACTCACCCCCAGCTTTCTCTATAGCTCAGACAGTTCCTGCTACCTACGTGTGCTTATCCATTCTTTCACCCATTTTCTTTGTCTTTATAATTGCTATCTTTACAATAACAAACAAGAGCTGTTTCATGTGTAGGTTTGAGTCATTTCCCGTTTCACGTGTGTTTTCTTGACAAAACGTAGTTTGAAGACCAGCGCCGGGTGACAGAGTCCTTGTCAGCTCGCATAGCGTGTGACCCCTGTCACCAATCAGTCACGTAGTGTGAACGCTACAGCAACTTCAAGACTCACGTCACAAGACGCCAAGTTGTGTAGTCTGAACAGCACGGCCATCGGCCAACGCTGAAAGTCGTGTAGTCAGCACAAGCCATGAGGTGAACTGGCAATTAACAAGCAAAGTCAACTGGTATAAATGGTTAAGTGACTGATGAGGGAATGAATTGCAGGTGAGGAGCTGGCGGAGTGGACCAAGTAAATGCAGAGCGGATGAGGGAATTTAAAACGGGTGTGAAGCTGGGTGTGGGTTCTTAGGAAAAGGAGGGAAAATCAGAGGGCATCTGGTGGACAACTTGAGGATGGTACGTCTGGGGAGATGGGTATAGAGAGCAATGCAGAGTGCTGGGGATGAGAGAATGTGCATTCTCTGTTTACTGCATTTCTGTTTGTGCTTCTCTTCTCTCTTTCTCTCCCTCATTAGAAATATCCAGCAGTGAGTCTGGGTTCCAGAAGGGAAGAAATGTTTATGATTCAGCACTGCTGACTGTGTGTGTGTGTGTGTGTGCGCGATTGGATGATCTCTGGTCTTTCCTACCTGACCTTCCCGGTGACAGGCAGAGCCACCCTAAATCTGATTGGTCAAACTCTAATGAATCAAATTGAGCTTTGCCCTGAGGGACCTGTGTGTGTGTGTGTGTGTGTGTGTTAGCTTCAGAGGTCCACATTTAGAGAATCACAGAAAGGTGTTGATCCAGCAAATCCAATGTGTGTGTGACGGTGTGTGTGTGTTTGTATGTATTTGTGAGAAGAGTGAGTGAGCGAGAGAGAGTGAGTAAATGCTGTTGTTTCCAATTCTGTGTGTGTGTGTGTGTGTGCGCAGTAAATGGTCCTTTTACTAAGAAAAGGCTTACATGAAGTTAAATGCAAGCATATTTACTGTACATACACAGGAAGTCTGGCATTTTTGAGTTTCGGCGCGATGAGTTGTTTATGCATTGCTGCAAGTCCTTTAGGCTGTTCACTCTCACTTCTCTATCTCACACACTCCTCCAGAGAAGAGGTTAGTCTATATCCTACAGAGATATGTCTCTGTGTGTATCATGAGTAATAGTCAATAATATCTGTACATTATCCTTCCACACTCACATGCACCAATTAATAAGCTTTAAGAAATAACAATTTAAAACTATTGAAGAAATCCTTGAAGAAATCAATATGTACAGGGATCTACTTTAGCATAAGAGTTGATACAAAAAGAAAATAAGCCACAGTATGACTATGTATTAATCAAGCTGTACACCCAGGTGAGTGTTATATGTTATTGTAAAGCATCGTAGAAGAAAATGCATTTCCATACAAAACAGCCTTTGGTGGAAACGGTGTACCAAAATGTTATAGCCCAATGATCTCATGCTCTATAAGCGAATTAGCTTTAAAAGTGTCTTCCTTTAGGGCCTCATAGGGTTTGATGATACATGAATACATTAGCATAAAACAGGATAACGCTTATAAGCCCTCTGAAATGAATCAGAGAGCTTACTTTGTGTTTTTTTAATGCAGGTTTTAGCTTTTAGCTTTCCAGGAAAATCTGTTGCACACTTGTACTGATACTATACTTGTAAAATTCCTATTCCATTCCTAAACAAACAGAAATCCAATAAGATTTACCTCTGCACTCTTGTGGATAGGATAAGAAAGCGTCCTGGAATGTGTTACTGCCACCAAATTAATCATACATTTTACCCAAACGCTGCTAGTTAAAGCTGACATGTTCTGTCCAGCACAGATGATGCTCACCAAAAATCACCAAAATCACTACAGATGCAGATACAGATCTATGATCTGTAAGAAAGAATGCCACAGTAAGAGCTTTGTGCCCTCTGCCATTACTGTTGTGAGGGACCAAGCAGTTAGGCAAGAGAGGTCACAAGATAATTTCAAAAGGATTTTTATTTTACCAAAAAGTCATTACAACAAAATAAAGACAAAGTTTGAAAAAGAGGTCAAATAAACAGAACGTAACTTAAGCTCTGAACATAAACTCAAAAATACGACTGACATACTACAAGAGAAACCAAGGGGACTTTGAATTTTGACACACAGGACTGGAGCTATAGCTAATGCTAATTAGCAACAACATGCCCCCCTTCTCCACGGACGACTTCTACAAACTTCTACAGAAAATTACTGTGCTGGAAACCAAGATCCACAGGTTAGAAGTGAATGTGGAAGTGAATGGATTATGTGGGAATGACACCACTTTACCGTGGACCCAAAACAGTGGACAAGAGCATGCTAACACACGGCTAATTAGCACCAACAAGACTACCAAGAAGCAGGAGGCCTGTGCACTGGGTAATAAATCTAAAAGTGGGAGTCCTCCCTGGAATTCTCTTGGTGCAAAGCCTAAGAGTAAATCATTTCCTTGGGAAATGGGAGGACGAGTAACAGGCAGAGCCCAGCGCCCTGAGATTTGTGATGCGACTGGCTGGCCTGCATTATCATCCAGGCAAAGCACCTCTTCAACCCCTGCTCTTGATAGGACACAGCTGTGGACAGCTACGAAAGGGAAAATTAGCAACAAACCTCCCCAACAACAGAGTGTGCAACAGCAGAACAGATTTTCACCACTATTGCAGGACCCTGGATCTCTGTCTGATGACCTGGATAATATCCCATCCTCACACAGAAGGGTAAGGGCTGAGAGTAAATCAGAAAGTAAAAGGCTGCAGGGAAAGCTAACGACTGGGCCTCAAACTCTGTGGGTGACGCTGCTGTAAACGATGTAAGAAGCTTGTGCAGTAAGAAAAACCAAAATACTCTGATTTCCAAAGAATACGGTGTCTGACTTGGCAGAAAGAATCCTGCGTATCGTGGCTGAACATCCTACTGTGAAAAACATCATACTGCACATTGGGACCAATGATGTTGTGAAGCAACAGTCTGAAGTGTTGAAAGAGGACTTTAATATTCTGTTGAACATAGTCAGCTCTTTGAATGCTGAGGTGTTTATCAGTGGCCCTATACCGCCAATCCGAAGAGGAGCTGAGAGATTCAGCAGATTGATGGCATTGAACACGTGGCTCTCAATGGCATGTACTATCCATTCAGTGCATTTCATCGAAAACTTTTACTTTCTGTGGGACCACAGACATCTTTTTAAGGCAGATGGACTTCATCAAGTCAGAAGTAAAATTGTTTAGCTCCAACCTGTTTTACTTTCTGCGTCAATCATCTGACATAACACAACACACCAGAAACCTTGAAGGAGAGCCACCCCAGCCCCAGACATACTTTCTCCCCTCTCCCCCCAGTTGGACTTCACTGATTACATGGAAGACCTGGTTAGAGCTCCCAGCACCTTCCCTCGCTCCACTCCCATTTTCTCTACCCTAAACCCCCCTCACCGTCCACCTCCACCACTGGCTCTAAGTCGTCCAGGTTTTACACAAGTGTCACAAATACAGCGCAAAACCTGCTTCCCCGCTCCGCAATGGCGAAAAGCCCAGTAAGCTCTGTCTGATATGTGCTGGGTCCAGGCTACAAGGAAAATAGCACTCATGACAGGAAGCACTCAACATATCCTGTAAGTTTAGTATTAATTCGTTTAGTATTAATTATTTCGTCAGCCGCAGCTTGTCGAAAAAAGTGGGCCAGATAATGGTTTTTAACACACTAAAATTAGCTATGTTAAACGTTAGGTCTTTGGCAGGAAAAACATTTTTAATCAATGATTTTATAATAACTCACAATCTTAATTTCATGTTTTTAACTGAAACTTGGTTGGAACAAGATAACAGTGCAGCTGTCCTTATCGAGTCTACCCCTCCCAACTTGAGTGAAGCTAGAGCGCATAAGAGAGGAGGTGGACTTGCCATTTTGTTAACGACTCCCTCCAATGCAAAAAGATGTCTTATGGGAATTTTGCTTCTTTTGAATATGTGGCTCATCAGCTGAATTCCTCTTCTCGAGCTATTTTTCTAAATATCTACAGGCCCCCTAAATACTGTGCCACCTTTTTTGATGACTTTGGTGAACTGCTGTCTATAATCTGTATTGACTTTGACTGTGTGGTTATTGTTGGTGATTTTAACATCCATGTTGACAACCCCCAGGACAGAGGGACTAAAGAACTGTTTTGTGTTCTTGATAATTATGGACTGACTCAACATGTGACGGAGCCCAAGCACAATAAGGGGCACACTTTGGACTTGGTCATCTCCAAGGGTCTGAACATTTCCAAGGTTGTTGTGACTGATGTTGCTCTCTCTGACCATTCCTGTGTTTTCTTTGAGAGTGCTATCTGCGTGCACACAAATGTTAAAACAGAGGTGATCACAAAATGGCATATCACTGAAAACACTAGTGAAAAATTTATTGAGGCTTTCTCCTCAACACTCACGGGTCTCAGTTAATGAGTTTGTAGATAATTTCAGTTCTAAAATTACAAATGTTATTGATTCCATTGCACCAGCCAAGGTGAAGGTGGTCTCTGGCAAGAGAAGATCTCCATGGAGAAATGCCATGCTGGTTAGAACTCAAAAAAACAGAGTGTCGAAAAGCTGAACGCAGGTGGCGGAAAACAAATCTCCAGGTTCATTTTGACATCTATAAAGAGAGACTTCGCATTTATAATTTAGAACTGAGAACTGCAAGGCCGTCCTTCTTCTCTGACATCATCACCAAAAACACTAATAATGCATGTGCCCTGTTTGCTACTGTCGACAGGCTAACCCACCCTGCTGTGTCTGTAGCCTCTGAACTTCTATCCTCCAGGGCCTGCAATGAATTTGCTTCCTTCTTCACAGACAAAATTCAAACAATTAGACAAGCAATCAGTGCCTCAATATCAGTCCACTTAAAAACAATTCGTATAGCATGAGACAATTTGATTCTATTAATCATAAAAACCTGGAGGACATAATACAACATCTGAAATCTTCCTCATGCAGCCATGATATTTTGCCAACAGGTTTTTTCAAAAATGTTTCTAAATGCATGGCCTCCGATTGTCTCTCCTGTGTCTCTCCTCTCAGGTTTTTTCTCACAGGCCCTGAAAACTGCAGTCATTAAGCCACTCTTAAAAAGGAGCAATCTAGACAGTTCACTAATGAGCAATTATAGGCCCATTTCAAATCTCCCATTTTTAAGTAAAATCATTGAAAAGGCTGTTTTTCAACAGCTTAGTGCTTTCTTGGCACTAAATAACTGTTTTGATGTCTTCCAGTCAGGTTTTCGACCACACCACAGCACTGAGACGGCTCTTGTTAAGGTCTTCAATGACCTCCATTTAAACACTGACAGTGGCAGAATTTCAGTCTTAGTATTATTGGATCTCAGTGCTGCATTCGACACGGTTAACCACAACATATTACTAGACAGACTTAAACTGGGTTGGACTTTCTGGCACAGTACTAAACTGGTTTGAATCCTACTTAAAGGACAGGGACTACTTTTTATCTATAGGTAATTTACACATCTGAGCTGACAAAAATGACATGTGGAGTTCCCCAAGGTTCCATTCTGGGACCTCTTTTGTTTAACATTTACATGCTTCCACTGGCTCAGATTATGAAAAACAACAAAATATGTTACCATAATTATGCAGATGACACACAGATTTGCATAACCATTTCACCATCCTGATCCCATACAGGCACTGAGTAACTGTATTGAGCAGGTCAACGATCAGATGTCCCAGAATTTTCTTCAATTAAACAAGGATAAAACCGAAGTTATTGTTGTTGGAGCCAGGGAGAAACGATTGAAAGTCAGTGCTCAGCTTCAATCTGTAATGTTAAGAACCACAAATCAAGCCAGAAATCTTGGTGTAGTCATGGACTCAGACCTGAATTTGAGGAGCCACATTAAGACAATTACAAAGTCAGCCTGCTATCACCTGAAGAATATATCAAGGATTAAAGGACTTATGTCTCAGCAGGACCTGGAAAAGCTTATCCATGCATTTATCTTCAGTCGACTTGACTACTGTAACAGTGTCCTTACAGGGCTCCCAAAGAAATCCATCAGACAGCTGCAGCTGATTCAGAACGCCGCAGCTCGAATCCTCACTAAGACCAAAAAGGTGGATCACATCACTCCAGTTCTGAGATCTTTAAAGATCTCTTTATGTCAAAGAATTGATTTCAAAATCCTGCTGTTAGTTTACAAAGCACTAAATGGTTTAGGGCCAAAATACATTTCTGATCTTCTGCTTCGTTATGAACCATCCAGACCTCTCAGGTCGTCTGGGGCAGGTCTGCTTTCTGTCCCCAGAGTCAAAACTAAACATGGAGAAGCAGCGTTCAGTTATTATGCTCCGTATATTTGGAACAAACTCCCAGATAACTGCATGTCTGCTGAAACAGTCAGTTCTTTAAAAATAAGACTGAAGACTTTTCTTTTTACCATTGCTTTTAATTAAATATTTACACAGTGAGAAATTAGTAGGCAATTGAGTTGGATGGTTATGGGAGTGAGATTGAACAGAGTGAAGGAAGTGGTCTTAAATCTCGCACCCGAGTGATTTGCAGGAACCTCTGTCCACCTGTAAATGCGCAGGAGACTACAGACTACAGTACAGACTAGCTAGAGAGAGTAGATTAAGTGTACTTCTCTGTTTATTCTCTTTTCAAAATGATCAATTATTTGCTCAACCCCTCAGCCTGTTTTTATTTTCCATTTAACTCTTTTAACCCTGATTGTAACACTGTAACTTTTATTATATTTTATGTTGCTTTTAAACTTTTTTATATTTTCCTGTTGCTTTTATGTTTTATGTAAGGCACTTTGAATTACCTTGTTGTTGAAATGTGCTATACAAATAAACTTGCCTTGCCTTGCTCCAGGTCCCACCCTTTTAAGCCAGCAGACTGCATAGATCCTTCCAGGGTGTGAAATCCCCAACACCGGTAAGCGCAAAAGAAAATAGTTATAAAAACAGAAAGACAATCAAAAAGTAATTGTGCGCGCTCCAAAAAGATACCTTTGTATGGTCAACTAAATAAAGTATAATGTATGTGAAACAAGCAAAGTGTCCTATGAGTTATTTGTACCTAAATAAATGTTTGCAACAAATATATGTATAATGTGTCTGGAAAAAGTATATCAATCCTAAGGAAAAATAACAGCATAAATAAGGAAAAGTGTCAGTGCATGAGGTTACCGCTTTTAAGATAGTCATCATGTCTTTGACCATCACAACTGTCATTAACTAACTGTAGTAAATGACACTCAGGTTCACCCATGTTCTTGTTACAGTACTATTATCCCTTTGTCTATGATGTTGTTTTCTATCTGTCTGTCTATTTAGCTGTGGTACACACACAACTGGGAATAAGTGGTTATTCCTGGCTGTTTACATTACTGAAAAAAGCTGTCGGCCACCACAGTGTTAGATTTAGCCGTTAAGGTTTAAAGTCCTCATATCCTGACACCATCAACATGCATTCTTCTAAGGAAAAAAACAGAGCATGCACCATTGCGAAAAAATTCGGCCTGCATGGCTGAACATGGCCCTTTCATGCGAAAGCCCACCACCTACAATTAAGTTAACACCGACTCAACACTACCGGGATCTACAGCAACGACATTGGAATGTTGTTCCGATTGGACAAGTGTGGCCGCATGGTATCAAAAAGAGGGAAAATGATCAGAACAGAGGGTGAAGTACCAGAAGGCCACATTGCATTGATGTTCAGGACAGCTACAAATACCTTGGGGTGCCACAGGCTAACGGAAACCATGAGGAGGCAGCAAGGAAATCTGCCACAGCCAAATACCTACAGAGAGTAAGGCAGGTCGTGAAAAGTCAGCTGAATGGGAAAAACAAGATCCGAGCCATCAACACATACCAGTCATCAGATACCCCGCTGATATAATAAACTGGCCAAAGGAGGAGATAGAGGCTACTGACATAAAGATGAAAAAGCTCCTCAAAATTCATGGAGGGTTTCACCCCAAATCCAGCACCCTGAGACTGTACACCAAGCGTAGCGAGGGAGGCCGAGGGCTAGTAAGTGCCAAGACCACTGTCCAGGATGAAACGACAAAGATCCAAGAGTACATCAGGAAGATGGCCCCCAAAGATGAAGGGCTAAGTGAATACCTCAGGCAGCAGAAACCCGAAGGTGAGGATAAGGAAGATGAAGAACCTTCATGGAGGGACCAGCCGCTGCACGGTATGTAACACAGACGAATAGATATCAGGAAATCCCAACATAATTTTCTATAAACTGATTTTAATGTGTAACTGATATACAACCATAATTTTTCATTTTTTGTGTGTTAGCATTTAGATATACTCTCCAGGTTCAAAGATTCACATCCAATAACATATCTACCTTCTGAGTTCTGCTTTGAGAAGAGAACAAGCAGCTTCATGGGACCAGCTTTATAATCAAATGAGTTTTATTTCTTGGGTGTTAAATTAAACTGAAATTGCACACACACCATGCTGCAAAAACAGCATCTCTCTGTGATTCTGTGTATGTAGGATTAGCAATTAAAGCACCACAGGGGACTGCGCTGCAAAGATTATACGAATGATTTCCTCCGGTGCTTTTGGAAATATTACATTTATGACACATGAAAACCCTGTCAGTTAAAATGACACAGAGGTCACAGAAGAGAAGTATGGTGAGAAACTGATTTTTACGTTGATCATTCACATTCTTGATACTGAAATTGAAAAATGGGTATGACGTTGAATTCCTTCGCACAGATCCGTATCACTCCGCGACAAACAGGGTTCGAGTTATAATCTGAGCTTCGTGGGGGTCTTACCCGCCATTTACACCTGGTATTAAAATGCAATCTGATACAGATCTGACCGCATTTTACGGACATAAATAAAGAGAGAGAGAGAGAGAGAGAGACAGAGAGAAATCTTTGCTGATGCGTGATTACATGATCAACATTTCCCTCTCTCATACACACGAGAACGCACACACACACACAAAAAGCAGTCCACTAGTTGCCCCATATGTCTGCAATATTGCAACAAAGTTTAAGTTTCAATAGCCTGTTCAAAGACTGTTGCTCATGGACAGACGCAATTCCGCCCTTTCTGGTAGGTATAATATCAAGTATTATTTTATGCACTGCTGGCTGCCGGCACACGGTAGCAAGCATATTATCATATGGCCAAGTTCAAGTTACCAAAGTCAATCTACTGACGCTGGACAGATTTTAGTGGCTGCACAACAAACGGCAACGTGCAAATAAATAAATAGTTCAAATAATTCGAGCCTTTGATGTATGTTGCTTAGCAACCATTATGCACTATGTAGCCTACATAGAGCCTGGTGGAAGTACTATTTGTATTCATAAAGAAATGTGTGTTGATGAAATAAAGTCAAATTGTAGTGCATCTGTTAGCCTACTTTCTTTTTGCCATACTTGGTAACCGCTTTGCATCGGCCGTACAACGCCCCTTAACTGTGATATAATGAGCGTATACCACGGCCTGTCGTGAGCTATTGCTTAATTAGTTTCTGATGAGCAGTTGGCACCTTAGACTCCATTAGTGCTACTTCAGCTGCCATTAGTGTACGAATGTGTGTGAATTGGGTTAATGTAACATGTAGTGTAAAGTTCTTTGCATGGTCGGTAGACTAAAAAGGCACTATACATACAGAACATTTACATGTTGTATTGTTGCATCTCTCTGTATTGCTTTAACATGCAAATGATTAATTCATGTTTGCTCTGTATTTTTAATTTATGTACATGCTGCCTGCTGCATATAACACACTGCTGAGGCTAGATTTAATCTAAAGGGAGCTGCTGCCCCCGCAACCCAACCCCGGATAAGCGTTTAAAGATGGATGGATGGACACTGTTATGCTCAATCTGATACACCAATTATTTTGCAAATGTCAAATAACTAAATGCCTCTCCTGACTAACTTTAAGAGTTTTATGCATTTCTGCGTATGTTTAGATTATTTTTTTCAACCTACGAAAAACGTAACCATTACAATACTGATGTGAATTCAAGCTGACTACAGCCACTGTTCTTCATGAAGGACACAACCAAAAACATTTACAGTCATCCTTCATGCCTATAGGGAGTGAATATATACAGTATATTCACTATAAATAAAATATATTTTATACAGCAATTAAAATATGAGGGAAGTGCTGCTTTGAATCACTTTTGCCTTGGTGCTGTTGCTAACGTGCTGATATTTACTATCACTATCAGATATGTTCCTCAGCTGCATGTAGTAAACCGATGTACAGTAGCTTATTTTCTTGGTGATGTCAAAGCATTGGAGGAAATGTTAGATATTACTTGCTAGGGCGGAGAAAGCAGGTCGAACAAAAGCAAGTTCACCATGAAAGTAATTTATATCAAATTACAAATTAACTATTGCAATAAACAATAATATTCAAATATTGTAAACATGTTTGAGTTTTTAATGTGCAGCAAGTCTAGCGGCACTTCACTGAACCTAATGTGTTTGTTCATCATCTCCAGCATCAACAAGAAAATTTTTTTATGAGCATTATAAGTTGAGATATGTCATGAGTGATGTCAAACAAGAAGAAAATACAGAAGAGGCATCCTTCAATGATATTATGGAGGGAGAGCTATGGTGAGGACAATCTGCTGTTTTAATTTCTTTTCACTTTCGGATCAGTTTGTGTGACAGCTTTCACACCAGTCTAAGTGAACTGTTCCAAACTGGCAAACGCCCCAGAATTCTTTTAAAACTAACCAATCAATTTAGGTGTAAAAGTACCCTAAATGGTCAACAATACAATAGTAGAATATATTTTGATTTTAAATAACTCAAATATCGATCATGTAGCTCGGTGAAGTGCTGGGAAAAAAGGAGAGGTTTGCTATTAGGAGAATTTTAGAGAGCAGTGAGGGTCTGTGGCTCAGTAGGGAGATGATAATGTGAAGTACATCATAAAAAGTTGAGTTTTCAGCCTTGAAGACGAGAACTGACTCTGCCCTCAGCGAGGGAAGGTCGTCCCATCACAGAGGAGCCGGCAGAGAGAAATACTTGATAATAATAAATAGGAGAGATGAGACAGCAGTAGCTTCAGGATTAGAGTCACTTCCATGAACTTTGCTTACAACACAAAGTGGTAATACCGTGATAGAATGAATCACTGTGGACTTTCAGTCTGTATTCCCACAGCCAACACTGATGTTATATCACTGAAGCTCTGATTTATTCATATAGCACTGACTTTTAAAAGTATTTGCAATGAAAAGTTTCACTTTCTCTATAAGGGAGACCTGGCCTGACTTTATGACAATATACAAAAAAAATTAAAGCTGCAAGCAGTGTTGGGCAGGCCCTCGCACGTGTAGTGTGTCGGGGTGTGAAGGCGGCCGCGTTGCATATTCTGGATCTCTGCCGGCGCGGCTGTGAATTTGCTACGCGCTTCGGACACTGCATGAAGGTGTTTTACGTTATTTACTGTGTCCCCTTTGTGGCGCTACATAGCACTTGGCGCTATGAATATAAACTAATATTGGCGTGTAGATGTGTTCAGGGTGGGACAGCTTTCAAGCACGTAAAGTTTTGTTCAGATGTGAGCATGTACACTGAAGTTACAACAACTTCCTGTGTCATGGCGAAGAGTTGATCTTTGATGCCACTGACACGCCCATTGACGAAAACTCACAGATAGCACAACTTTTCATTGTCAATGCCTTTAGAAGGCACAGCAGAAATTTTAAATTGATCAGAAAAAATACATAGGAGGAGTTCGTTAAAGTAAGGAGTGTGTAAATCACCCAAAAATTGCCGTAAAATTCAAAATGGACGACTTCCAGTTGGGTTTAGGGCATCACTCCAAGAGGCTTTTTGGTACGTCTGGACATGATACATGTGCCACAGAAATTTCGTACAAGTAAGTAAAACGTGCAGAGGGGGCTGCTTTGTTAAAGGTCACTTCCTGTTGCCAGCAGGTGGCGCTATGACTGTGGGTGAATGTCGGCATGTGCATGTGTTCAGGGCGGGACTCTCATCCTACATATAAAGTTTGGTGCAGATGTGAGCATGCACACTGAAGTTATAATAACTTCCTGTTTAGCAAATCATCGACGCCACGGACATGCCCATTGACAAAAAACTCACAGATAGCACAACTTTTCATTGTCAATGCCTTTAGAAGGCACAGCAGAAATCTGAAGTCAGTCCGACTAAATCCCTAGGAGGAGTTTGTTAAAGTACGGAGTGTGTAAATAAAAAAAAATGACCATAAAATTCTAAATGGCCGACTTCCTGTTGAGTTTAGGATATGGGTTCTTGAGGCTTTTTTGTGTGTCTTGATATGATACATGTCTCCAGAAAATTTCGTGCATGTAGGTTGAACGTGGACGAGAGGCTAATTTTTTCAAATTTTCTAGGTAGTGCTAGCGAGTCATTTTGCCACGCCCATGCGCGAAACCCATAAAATACAAAATTTTCACCACTTCTGACATGAGTGCAAAAGTTTGAGTACGTTTAGGCCCCCAAAACTGAGCTTACTTTGCAGAAAAAAGAAGAAAAAAATTATATATATATATATATATATATAAAAAATCTCTTCAGTTTCAATAGGGACCTCGCACGGTTCGTGCCCGGGCCCTAAAAAGACAACTTTCCACTGAGCTGCAGCCCATTCCTAGAAACAACAGATTTCCTAACAGTGAATATAGACACCTATTGGATCAGTTCTTTGTTTGTGTCAACTGCCAAACTAATGTTCACTGTCATGCAGCTAAGGGTTACCTCAACAACACATACAATCATCCTACATGCCATATACTCAATAACAGTATAAAACAACAGAACAAGCCAATCAGTCCACGTCCGTTTTTGGACTTTACGCCTTTATATGTCTATATGTATCTGAATTATCAATGCACTTGTCAATTTTTCTATAGTAAATGGAATACTAGTCTTTCAACAAACTGAAAGACAGAAGATCTGTGTTTTGGCCTCTTTTCATAGGTTACCAGTCTGCTGAGTTGATTTAAAGATTTTACTGATTACATTTAAAGCACTTCATGGACTGGCTTCTAGTTATATTGCTGAAATGCTGCCCGCCCACGAATCAGAGTGCAGTCTAAGATCCTCAGGCAGAGTTCTTCGGATTTTTCCTAAATCCTGGTTTAAGATAAAACGTGACCAGGGTTTTGCAGTCAAGGCCCCAAAGCTCTGGAACTCACTGCCTGAGTATCGGAGGCTTGCAGATTCAGTAACATCTTTTAAATAACTTATCAAAATATTTTGAAATACTCTTTTAATAATGTCAGTCCTAATTTTTATTAGTAGCACTAGTAGTAATCACTATTTAATATGTAACCATCGACTGTATCTACAGGAGGTGGGTGCAAGGACAAACACTACAGCCTATTGTAATCCAAAGCTATTTCCCTCCAATAAATCCTTTCTGAAGTTGTAGTTAATGTTGTAGTTACACTGTATTACAGTAGATTATGGCTGTGTTCATGTTATCATGTCCTCCTCTTGAATCTGGGAGGAGGAGCGTGGTTCAGTTTTGACATGATTAATGGTTATCAACCTGTGGCAGGATGAGGCCAGCCAGCAGAGCTAGAGCCACTGTCACCTGGATTCACCTCATCACTGTCAAGTGAGAAGGGAAGACAGGTAACATTTTGCCCAATAAGAACAGCAGTACAGAGGAGGACGGATTTTAACCACCAAGAACATGGCTCTGTTCAACACCCTGTTCAGTCAACACACAGAGAGAGAGAGAGAGAGAGAAAGAGAAAAAAAGTAAATTACAATGCTATATTATCTGACCCTAAAAAGAGAATTCACACCGGCAAATTACCTGAGTACAATAAAATGTCCCAAATTACGAAAAATGTTGACAACATACAGACTGAGTGAACATAGCCTGGACAGAGCTGGCTACCACAAGAGGAGAGACTCTGCTACTAGTGTGATAGGTGATAGGGACAAGTAGAGACAGAGTTGCACTTTCTAACCTCATGCCCCAAATATAAAACACAAAGACAAAAACACTTTGCAAAAATTTCCCAAATAAACAAAACATACTCCGAATTCGAATTCATATCAGACACACAGAAACTCCCCTATTTACTGGGAGAAATGCCCAAATGTGAAATAATTGCTGCAAAATATGTCTCCTCATGCCATGAAGTGAGGACAACAAGTGGAACCTCAGACTGATAAATAATTGTACAAATTTTTTACAAATTGATTGTTCTTATGTTGTATGTATGATGCTTTGGCAATATTGTTGTTACACATTCATACCAATAATGTTAATTTGAATTGAAAGAAAGAAAGAAAGGAAGAAAGTCAATGTGTTTGGCAGAGATAACAACACTGGCCTGGACACATGTGGTACAACAAGGGAACAATTTTCTTCTCTAAGAAAATGAGAAACAGACTAATTTAGAGTCACAGGGTAATATGTTTTCAGGTGTAAATATTTGACCTTCAAGTAGAGACTGGCAATTACTAATTTATCTTCACTGTTCTCTCTCAAACACATATGACTGCACTTGTATCCATGCCAGGGCCCTCATTGACAATACACATATAGGTGCCGGTCATTTAATTAGAATATCATTAAAAAGTTAATTTATTTCAGTAATCCCATTCAAAAAGTGAAACTTGGATATTATATTCATTCAATGCACACAGACTGATATATTTCAAATGTTTATTTCATTTAATTGTGATGATTATAACTGACAACTAATGAAAATCCCATATTCAGTATCTCCGAAAATTAGAATATTACTTAAGACCAATACAAAAAAAGGATTTTTATGGATTTTAAATGTTGGCCAACTGAAAACTATGAACATGAAAAGTATGAGCATGTACAGCACTCAATACTTAGTTGGGGCTCCTTTTGCCTGAATTACTGCAGCAATGTGGCGTGGCATGGAGTCTATCAGTCTGTGGCACTGCTCAAGTGTTATGAGAGCCCAGGTTGCTCTGATAGTGGCCTTCAGCTCTTCTGCATTGTTGGGTCTGGCGTATCGCATCTTCCTCTTCATAATACCCCATAGATTTTCTATAGGGTTAAGGTCAGGTGAGTTTGCTGGCCAATTAAGAACAGGGATACCATGGTCCTTAAACCAGGTACTGGTAGCTTTGGCACTGTGTGCAGGTGCCAAGTCCTGTTGGAAAATGAAATCTGCATCTCCATAAAGTTGGTCAGCAGCTGGAAGCATGAAGTGCTCTAAAACTTCCTGGTAGACGGCTGCGTTGACCTTGGACCTCAGAAAACACAGTGGACCAACACCAGCAGATGACATGGCACCCAAAACCATCACTGACTGCGGAAACTTTACACTGGACTTCAAGCAATGTGGATTCTGTGCCTCTCCTCTCTTCCTCCAGACTCTGGGACCTTGATTTCCAAAGAAAATGTAAAATTTACTTTCATCAGAGAACATAACTTTGGACCACTCAGCGAGACGCTTCTGACGCTGTGTCTTGTTCAAGAGTGACTTGACACAAGGAATGCGACAGCTGAAACCCAGGTCTTGCATACGGCTGTGCGTGGTGGTTCTTGAAGCACTGACTCCAGCTGCAGTCCACTCTTTGTGAAACAAAACCCATTCAAAAATGTGGGGGAGATTCACAATCCTCTCCAGGGTGCGGTTATCCCTATTGCTTGTACACTTTTTTCTACCACATCTTTTCCTCATCATCCTCATGTAAGTTCTTTGACGTTAGCTTCAGTAACGAGAAAAAGTTACGATATCACATACGCGTTTTTGGGTTTGTGGTCTTTGTAATTATGTATTTTCAGTCTTATACTTCAACAGTTTTATATCAAACTGCGACTTTCTTGACTTTCAAATGTATATTTTAAATTGACCATCATCGTGTAATTCAGAGCACAATTCAAACAGGATCAAAAAATTTGTTGTCTCTAGCCATTGACTACCGTACATATTTTTTCCGAAGTAAGGTCCCATGGTGGTCCACTGGAAGGGGAGGGATTTAAGCTGATGATACATAGACCAACTTTTAGAGCAATCGTGCAGGGCAACGTTGCTGTCAAATGGTAATGAGTAAAGATTACTACCGTAATCCCCTTTCCCCACGATTCCACCACCCGCCCCGCACCGCCGCTATAGTCAGACTTGCCACTAGCAAAATTGCCCAGCAACATTGGTCAAAATGTTGCCCCATGTATCATCAGCTTTAGGCTCTCTATATGGAGTGACTTGCCGCCAAGGGGAAAAATATTAGTTTTAGTGTATTTAAACTTAAATTGGTCAATTCCAGTTGCACTTACAGTCATTCTGACTTTTGGGTTAGACACTCCAGAGTGCTATCTTTCAGAGAAGCTCCAAACCATGCATGCCAAAAAACTGCATGCAATTTACCTTGATATGCCTTGAATAGGAGTTTTGCATGAATTCTATAGGAATGGTAATTAACCCTACCATACCCTAAACCTAATTTCAACCATGACACTAAAACCAAGTCTTAATTCTCAAACAGCCTCTTAAGAAACCATAAGACTCTAGATGTATCAACTGTTGGTAAATATTGTGTGAGTTTTCAGTGTACTGTTTTTCTCAAAAATTAACAAATATTTCAGTATGGAGTTCCGGAGAATTATCTTCACTCTGGCATAAATTCATGCCACACATTAAACTTTCACACACTAACAGACAGCGTCCCTTCGTTGCTACTTGAAATTCTTTAAAAACCCTAATTTCCACTCTGATCCATTTGTGTTGCTCAAGACCTTATGACACACACACAGAATTATTGCTTGAGGTAACAACTGTGGCAAAAGGATAAACTCAGATACATGAACCCCCCCCCCCCACACACACACGTTCTTGGCTCAATGCATAACTAATAGTATAGTTGAGCTGAAATCCCCAGAGCAAGGCTGCAGGCTGGGCTGGAGCACACACGGGACACACAAATCCACATGGAAATTCCTACACAAACACACATGAAAATCACACACATAAAGACTGGCTCAAGTAACTCAGGTTACAACCAAATTTTGAAAATGGCTGTGCATTCTCTCTAGAGAGGACAGGAGAGACACTTCTGGTGTGAGCACAAGAATTGACTAGAGTGGCTGCAATCAGCTCCGGCAGCCGCGACGCAGACGGACTAAGTGGACTTTCAGAGTGAGTCCGGGGTCATTTAAACTTGGTACAAATGACTTTGTAGCAGGTGGGCCCCAAGATGAAGCTCCGCCCCCACTGTGCTGAGAGTCTAGCTCCATCCCCGATGTGAACCCTTTGTAATTACCTGGATTTCTGCATAAATTTGACAAAATGTTATCTGATCTTCATCAAAGTCACAACAATAGACAAACACAGTCTACTTAAACTCCACACAAACACAGTGCAGGGTGGAAAAAGTATGTGAACCCCTTGGCAAATGACTTCTCCAAAAACTAATTGGAGTCAGGAATAAGCCAACCTAAAGTCCAATCAATGAGACAAGATTGGAAGTGGTTAGAGCTGCCCTGCCCTTTAAAAAAAACACACACCAATTTTAATATTGCTATTCTCACAAACCTTGCCTGATGTGAACCACGCCTCAATCAAAAGAACCTAAGATTAAGAACTTGTATGAAGCTGGAAGGGGTTACAAAAGTATCTCTAAAAACCTTGATGTTCATCAGTCCATGGTAAGACAAACTGTCTATAAATGGAGAAAGCTCAGCACTGTTGCTACCCTCCCTAGGATTGGCTGTCCTGCAAAGATGACTGTACGAGCACAGCGCACAATGCTTAATGGAGGTTAAGAAGGATCCTAGAGTGTCATCTGAAGACTTACATAAATCTCTGGAACATTTTAACATCTCTGTTGATGACTACGATACAGCAAACATTGAAAAATAAAACATCATTGTTGCATGTCTGAAGTTTGCAAAAAGAACCTGGATGTTCCACAGCACAAAATATTCTGTGGACAGATGAAACCAATATTGAGTTGTTTGGAAGGAACACACAACCCTATGTGTGGAAGAAAAAACGCACAGCACACCAACATCAAAACCTCATCCCGACTGTGAAGTATGGTGGAGGGGGAATCATGGTTTGGGGCTGTTTCACTGCCTCTGGGCCTGGAAGGGTTGCTATCATTGACAGAAAAAATTAATTCCAAAGTTTATCAAGAAATTTTCAAGGACAATGTAAGGCCATCTCTCTGCCAATTGAAGCTCAATAGAAGATGGGTAATGCAAAAGGACAACGACCCAAAGCACAGAATCAACAACAGAATGGCTTCAGCAGAACAAAATACTCCTTCTGGAGTGGCCCAGTCATGACCTCAACCCGACTGGGATGCTGTGGCATGACCTCAAGAGAGCGATTCACACCAGACATCCCAGATTTGTAAAGAGGAATGGTCCAACATTCCTCCTGATCATTGTTTAGGTCTGATCTGCAACACAGGAAACGTTTGTTTGAGGAGGGTCTAATAGTTATTAGATCCAAGCGTTCACATACTTTGTCCACCGTGAACTGTGAATGTTTACACGATGTGTTCAATAAAAACACAAAAACACACAACTGTTTGTGTGCTATTAGTTTAAGCAGACTGTGTTTAGCTATTGTTGTGACTTAGATGAAGATCAGATAACATTTCATGACCAATTAAGGCAGAAATCCAGGTAATTTCAAAGGGTTCACATACTTTTTCCTGCAACTGTAATGACCCACTAGAACACATTATTATATTTCTTGACACAATCCACATAAAAGAAAATGTTCTTTTTAATATTAATTAGAATAAATAATCTTCTGGTGTGGCTTTTTCTTCTTTCAGGTTCAAACTTGAGAAATCACAAAAAAAGAAAAAGAAAAAGAAATGTCTCATACTTTTGGCCATACAGTGTAAAGGCTGTTTATATCTACGTCCTCCTTACTGTCACCTCGTTCTCCCCTCTCTCTGGCAGATCAATGCAGAGTCAACTGAGTGTTACCACCTCAAGTCCCTGCAGTCTACGAATCATATTAATGTTTTATCAATGGTGATGGGGGGGTGGTGATGGAACAGGGGATAAAACACATGCCTCTGGTGTGAGAGACCCGGGTTAAATCCCCCACTGTGACACATCCACCATTGTGTCCCTGAGCAAGACACTTAACCCCTCGTTGCTCCAGGCGTGCGACCTCTGACAGAATTAGCAACTGTTGTAAACTAAATAATTATAAAATAATTGATGAATTTGATGAAGTAAACTGTGGCATTAGAGGCCAGTGTAAGAGAGAGGATAAAACTGTGTGTAATTAGAACATTTCCGAGATTACTGTGGTGGATTTACAAGAAACTAATAATCACACATCTACAAGTTAAAAACTTGAATATATTCTCTGACATTGATTTAGATTTTTTGTGACTTTAATTTCAGGAAATTTACGTTTTTTGTTCTAGTAAATTTGACACTTTCATCTAGGATTATTTTTCTCATCTTATTAACCCCCACCCGGGCTCTGTATTTTTGGGACAGGTAAAAATCTAAATATGTGAAAACAGGATAGGATAATTCAATTATAGCCTACAGATTGGCTACATCTAAGAAACTGTTCCGTTAATTAATTAAGATCTCCCTAAAATCACAGTGGCTGCAGGGCTCGCTGTCTGAACGTAATGCTGTTGTGTTAAAAATAACTTGCAACCACAGTGGAAAAAGTCAGGATGAAATCTAAAAACACTTTATCAATTAAGATATACTTTATTTATTATTTATTTGGTGTGTGGTCTGTATTAATATCCTACTTCTAATCTTTAACACTGGGTACAGATGTGGTGTGTGGTCCATGTATACACGGTAACCTCGAGTTAACCACGAACAAAACCTGCTTGGTGCAGTTTAAAGAAAGCGTATTTTGCCATAGCAACAGACCTCAGTTAACACCTATCCACCTTTCATAGTACGGGTTAATCGGGAAGTTACACCCAACATCACAAAGTTACTCCTGGTTGAAAGTTCCGTTTCTGGCCCGCCATCTACCCTAACCACCTCCACGTCCGCTTGTCGCTATGGCTGTTGCAATGCCCACACCTCCCTTCCTACACGCTCGCCTCTCATTGAAAATGATGTACGAGGCGCGTAAAAGGCCTTTACTCAGAGTATTCTGTTAAATATCCTACACCCACTTTTACCGTTCAAAAGTGACTCTACAGGGCTTTCAACAGTGTTACAAACAGTTACAAACTGACGCCAACAGGTTTCGATCATGCATCCATATATGACAACTTGGGACTGAGAACGGGTTGGTTATAGACAAACCAGACAACTCTTACTGTCTCTCTCTTACTGTCACAGTCCGACACTTGTGGACTTTATAACTCATTTCGCAATATTAAAGGACAAATCTCACTCAAACACTGATGGAAATGTTCCTTCCATTTCTGGGTCCATGTTATTGTTTGGTGGCTTGTTTTCCTTAAGGCAATTGGGCTCCACAAAAAGTACATTATAGCCTTTCATCACAAAATAACTCCTAGGCTGCTTTGAACATCACAGAGTGATGATGTACATTTGACATTGTAAAAGCAGCCTGAGGCTTTACTTTAAAACAAAAATGTAATTTCAATAATTTCCTTACTACTTTCAGTTCTTTGATTAATGTTACTGTGTCATCCTACATAAAGCGTCCCTGTAACAAGCACACAATTACACAAATCGATATACTCTACAATCTCATTTTATGTGTTAGTAATTTATCTGACGCCCTTTGCAAGATGAATGCTAGAATTACTTTCAATTTCACAACCTGCTAATGGTGCTGAAAATTGGGATGTGGTGGCTTAAAAAAATTAATAGCCAAAAGGACACCTGTTTGATCCCAAGACAATCAGGATCAATCTAAATGGTGAGATGAAAGCATCCGTGCATTAAATAATTTTTTTGTCCCGTCATTGAGTTAGGTAAACCAACATGATCAAACTGCTTTTCATTGGACAACCACCTGATATCAAACTTCAGTGGTCACTATTTCTGTTATTTCATCAAGTATGTATAGGATTAGTATGTTCCAAACAGTCTACATTTTGCTTAAACATGTGATAAAACAAATGCTTTTCCAGGACATAGGTGTAGACCAAGAAGCCATATAACTTCAATGATGCGTACTGAGACCAATTCTAATCAAACTGGAAGAACAGCCCAACTTGACACCACACCACATTGTTTTCCTAGAAGGTGATTGGAAAAGGGCCGTTTGCGTGGTTTTTAGATTGTTCTCCATTTCCCTTCCAAATGTCAAAATGGAAATGACCCTCATTTCCTGGCAATCATGATAAACATTGTGTTGACGAAGGACTACGAAAGTGGACAGCAATATTAAACAAGTCTGAAAGCAGACCAGTAGGTTTAGATCAGGGACAATCCAACTGTGGTTTTGACTCCAACAAACCAACCCTGAGAGAAAGCATGTCAGGGCTTAGTGACACCAGCATTTATAACAGCAGCAATTCATTTCATTAAATTTGAAAGGAATTTTACTGTGTCACTTTGTGATGTGCATGGGCACTAAGCTTAGGAAGATGACTGTGGGAGGGATAACATAACCTGGTAAAGATATAGAAGCATCACATGTTGGTGAGTCTGAGTGAGATAAAGCTACTTACAGACCTATTTTTTTTCCCCACAGTGCATCATTTAGGATTCTGACAACATTAAGGCTTTTATTGGTGATACCTGCAGGCCTGACAGCACACTGTTGGCTTCATCCCAGGTGACTCCTCCATTCCCACTCAGGGAAACATTAGCAGTCTCCAATGCCTACACAGGTTGCCTATAAATCATTGCCATGCAGGTCAACAGGCAGTAATAGAGACAGATAGTCTCTCTTAGACTGCATTAATGAACTGTTGTTCCTGGAACCAGCACAGCCGATGGATGGATCAATACTGCATTGTTTTCTGCTCCACAATCATGGCAGACCCAACATCAGTTCACTATCAGCTCAGATAAGCAATTAATAAGGGAGCAATTTACTTAAATAGCGATTTTACAGATCCTCAAGAATGAATGTTTCCACCTCAATTGAGTTGACTGGAGGTGTGCTGGCTCTAGTCCAACTTATCTTTTAGAAGCAGAAATTGGCTGTTGTTATGGCTTATTCCCCACCCCCATTTGTTGCAAAGATTCAATTTACTGTATTTGAAGATGCAAAATGGTGCAGGATATTTAATTGAAGAGTGGGTTAAAAACAACTGGTAAAGTTAAACAGTTTTCTGTTTGGGGAAAAAGCGAATTACTATGAGCACTTTCACAATTAAATAGTGTGTTTAAAAGGAGCATACCAGTGGTTTTACATGGTTTATCCCATTTACTGCAAATAATGTACATTTTTTAAATCATACTATTATACTATACTAGGTTTTGGAAATTTCTATATATTCAGTCTATGGTACTTCCATTACATCTACCTCTATTGGTTTTCATTTGTTTTCATTGCCATATTTTTTTGGCAGACATTGTCATAGTGGAGTGAAGACTTTTCACACAGCAAAAATAGAATATTCATAATGTACATATTTAGATTTTTCATACCTTGCAGAAAAGAATGAAACTAATGGCTGTCTGGAACTGTAGAAAAATACATAAGCTTTCAAAAAAAAAAAACTATATAGATGTTGGTAAATTGTTTTCATTTTGCCATTACTCTGCCTTTCCTCTTCACCAAATTGAACATCATGTAGTATATTTCCACAGTCTATCTGCCTATCCATGACTGTTGGTTATCCTACCAGATATGATTTGCGTAATCTGAACTAGGATCGAGATGGACAATATGGCAACATCTTACAAGGTTAGTCCTTTGTTTCCATGTTAAAAAAACTGTATAAATGATTACAGTTAGCACAAAGATCCTGAATTTGATGAAACTGATTGTCCTGATGAGGAAAAAAAACACTTGAGGAGAAAAAGATGAAGAAAAATTTATCCCCTTTTCTCTACTCCTACTCTGATTCTCCTCTTCATCTCTCTGCTTTTCCTCTTTTCCTCCCTCCTATATTGTTTTCCCCACTTTCTATTTTCCTACTCCTTTGTCTTCCTCCCTTTTTCACCTGATCTACACGAATCATTTTTTTCAAATATTCCCTTTTTTGTCTTCTTCCCTCCCTTCTACTTTTGACTTATTTTGCCTTTTCTTTTACTTCCTTTTTCTTTGTTCTCTTTACCCACCTTCCTTCCTTCCTCTCCTCTTTCGCCTATCTGATCAAATATTCTTTTCTTCCCCCCACCCTATTTTTTCAACTACTTCTGTCTCCTTCCCTTAAACCCCTCCTGTTCTCCTCTTCCTCTTCTCCATCACAACGTTTCCTTCCTTGCTTGTTCTCCAGATGATGAACGACGGTTGTTCCACTCATCCATCTACTGGGCAGCTTCATCTATCTATCCACTGCCTGCCCACACACACACACACACACACACACACACCCCATCCCAACACTCCCACACAGGCATGCTCAGGTGTCCACAGAGAAACAGATGAAGTGTAATTTGAATGGGACCTGCCCTGCACACAAACACATGCACACTCACATGCACACACACACACACACACACACACACATCCTCCTTCAGGGTATGTCAGTACAGCTTCTGATTAAAGAGCTTCTATAGAAAATCAATACCTCCTTCATTATAGCCTTACCGCTCTCTGTCTCTCTCGCTCTCTCTCTCTCTCTCTCTCTACCTCTATCCTTTTCCCTCCATCCAGGCCTCCCTGCCTCATCCCTCCGACTCTCCACCTTCCTCCACTCCACCCATTCATCTCTCTCAATTTTAAATGTACTTTGTAGTAAAAGCAATAAGGCATTACATGAAGTAAATTCAGTGTTTACAAATCACATGTCATCAATAAATAAACAGTGACACAACACAGTCGCATCAACAACAACAATATCAGTTCAGTTGTGCAGTTCAATTGGTTTAATACTAAGTGTGAAGACAGAAGTTGTCCAAAGCTCTCAAAACAGAAAAGCAGAAAAGCAAAGATGTGCCAATAAAATTCCCATGAATAAAAAACTTCAGTCTTCAGTTCAGTGTTTTATAAGTAAAAATATGTGTTAGCCTTGTATCTTAGACAGCAAAGAACAAAATTAGCTGAAATCTCTCCTGATTCAAATGGATTGTAACACAGGATTTTACTTATACTTTTTTATAACCTGGATGACATCGGTGTGACATCAGAGCCACAGAAGATATTTTACAACTGTTTTCAAAGGCTGAGTAGTACTGAACATGATACGTAAACTGAATTCATACTCATTGAAGAAGATGATAAAATGAAAGTGAAAATTACATATTATTTTTAAAGACATTAACATTCTTCACCATGTTTGACGTCAGTGGTCTACACACCTGTGTTAACAAAATCTATTGTGGAAGTTCATGTCCTTTTGCTCTCTGGCTGTATTGAATTACATTTTCAGGGTTAGCTCTGATGACGCCAGTTCCCACAGTAACAGCCATTTTCATTTTCCAGTAGACGCTGTAATTTAAATGAATGAATTTGAATATGTCAAAAATGTTTGTCAACAACCGTTTTTCCATGACTAGACGAGATATTGACAAGTTAAAAACAGATCTTTAATAAGAAAAACTACGATGAAGTACATGTTTTGTTTTCGTTGACAACACTAAATGTTGGTGGGATATTGGACAGTCAAAAATGCATGATAATTTCTCCCAATTGTGCATCAGATCTATCTGTCAAAATGTAAACAATGAATCCCTGTCATTGATTGACGTGTGCAGATTGATGTGATGTGTGCAGATTCCCAAAATTACAGCCTATGCTGTCCACACCAACAGTGAGTAAATGACAACAACATGATGGCTTCAGTGTAAGAAGGTTTGGGTTAGAAAAAGAATAGATTTAATTTAATTTCTTTAATTTCTATTTTGTCAGAAAGGAAAACAATGCACTGCAGCAGGAGATGAAAAGCTGGCTTAAGACTACATATTAGAAGAATACAACCAACCTTGCGACTTATGCCACAGTAAGCCTCGCTTTTTAGCAAACAGTGGCTGGGTTAATTTGTTAGCGAACGTCATTTCGCTAGCTTCAGAGGTTGGGAGTGATACATGCAGGGCTTGAAAATTAATGCAATAACTTGTTCAGGATAAGTAAACTTTTTTGACAAGTGAAATGCTCTATCATATATTGTTCTATCGTTCGAGTGAAAACCATGTTGGGTTTTCAGGACCTTTCCCCAGTGTATCTAAATGTGCTTCACATGTTGCTCATGCTATTTCCAATAGCAATTAGCCTAATAGAATTAGTTTAAGATGTCATATGCTTTTTGGCTTTTTCCCTTTCCTTTATTGAGTTATTTACCTTCTTGTGCATGTAATTGGTTTGCAAAGTGAAAAAGCCCAAAGTCCACCCCAAAGGGAGTTCCCATCTCCCACAGAAAAAAACTACTCCTGAACTGCCTGAAAACAGCTCGTTTGTAGTCCAGCCTTATCTTCTGCTTCCATGTGACGTCACAAAAAAACCACCCGTCATAATGCTTGCCTAGCTTCTAGTCAGACACACCCTCAAAAACACTGGTGGAAAAACACACTAAGCTGCAGCACACAGTGACAAGACATCCGCCTGCTGCCTCTTCTCTCGCTTCCAAACATTACCTACCCTCCAGGAAGTCAATGGACATAAAGTAGTTTCTGTGATTTAGAGACAGAGTAAAGTTTGTGTGTGTCTCTTTATGTATATATGTCTGGTATTTCTGTTCAGTCTCTGTCTGGTCATTGTAGTGTGTTCACACTCAGTCTTGTGGTTTGGAAGTGTGTTCTGTTGGATTCTGGATTTCCTGCCTTTTAGCACTTTGTCTGCACCTTTCAGTGTACGCCTGTGTTTTCAGTAAGTGTTAATAAAATCCCAGAACTCTATCTCCTTCTCCAGTGTCTTGCATTTGGACTCACACTCCTGCTAGCACTCATTCTGAAAACCCTGACAGATTTTCTTTATATTATAATTTGAAGATATTGATTTTAAGTTTGGCACATGTTTTGCCTCCACCTTACACTCTGTTTCACTGTCTTCTCTGCAGCTATGGATTATGGGATCAACACTGGAAAGAGGAAATGCAAAGAAGTGACAAAGGGGCAAGGACTCAAGTACGCACACAGACACATGCACACAATACAACACATGGACATTGGATGTAGGTTTGAGTCTGGGGGCGTGTTTAATTTATCCACCCAGAGCAGACTAAGCTGTTAAAATTTGTACACCCTGAGTTTGTCTGCTAAAATGACAAGCACTCCTACACACCTTGCATAGTGATACAGTGCACAGTGTATTGTTTTCTGCATGTGTTCCACCAAATTTAAAGGACAAATTTGTTTTAGCTGGTGACACTGTGTCTGGCAACTGAAATTTATCCATCCATCATTTTCCATTTATTCGGGTCAGGTCACAGTGGCAGCAGGCTAAGCAAGGTGTCCCAAATGTCATAACCAGTAACACTTTCCATCTTCTCCTGGGGGATCCCAAGGTGTTCCCAGGTTGGTTAGGTTATACAAGGACCTAAGGACTCGTAGCCCCCCCCACACGCTCGATTCCCCAGGGGACATGGCTGTAATCCTCCAAATCAACAAAGGACACGCAGACTGTATAGTCAAACTCCCATGATGGGACATGACTGATTAAGAGAACTGCTTAACTCCCAATTTAAGAACACAGGGTTTTATAGGGTCTGGCTTCTACTATTTCTCTCTAGCCTTTTCTTTGTCTTTTACAGCACCAAACTTCCATTTAACCCCCCCCCCACAAACACACAGTACAGTCTGTTCAGTATCACACAGACTGGATCTGTTACAGCAACATATAGAAACACTTCAATACTAATGGAATCTGATACACACACACACACACCCCATGCATTTAAGCATGCACGCCACATGGGCATACCTTTAATTTACTCGATCGGCAAAACAACTACACAGATCTCTCTCTCTCTCTCCCTCTCTCAACACGTGCTCTAGTGCAAGTAATTGAACCCCCAATTACACACACACTAAAGCTGAAGTGACACAAAGACTCAGTGCTTTCTCTCTCACACACAAACACACTCACAGATCATTGTCTGTCAGTGAATTGTCATAGGCAGCTGATCCCCTCTCACTCTCCCAACCAATTCATTTGCAGTCTACTCCAATCAAACAACAACTGAGATGGACATGCGATGCACCACTCATCAGCTGCTTCATATTCACATCAACGGAGCGCACACATCTCATTCTAATTATTTTCTAATATTTGCTTTTTTTTTTTTCTTTGGACTGGTCAGGCCTGAGGAGGAAGGAGGATTTCAGTTGTAAGCTGTTTGTGGCTGGTGAGGATGAACTTGCTCTTTATCTAAATGTCTTATGTTCACACTACAGGATTTCTGGCTCAGTTCTGGATCTATGTATGTTATGTCCAGAGGCCTTTGGTGAAAGGTAACTCCAAAACACAGTGCTGCCACGTTGCATTTTGCATCTGTTATTATGAAGTAAATTTAGTTTTGATGCTTAACTATAGCAAGTTTTAATTTAATGAAAGAATAATTGAAAAGAATGACACTGAGAATGATGTTATAAATAAAACTGATTAAATAATATTTCATTGTTCCATAATTTATTGCTTCATTTAAAAATGCAACTGTATTTATTCATTATTTCATATTGCCTCATTTACCAAACACACACAACTGAGCTCCACACACACACTGTACAACACACAGCCTTGGCAGTCATCATTAAACAGCGTAATTTGCATAATGCATATACTGCAGCTTCTTTGTCATAAGTCTCACTACTTCCAGGCGTCAGCACCACATTGTGGCTGCATTTTGTGCTAATTACACCCAAACAAACAAATCACAACAAACTGAGCTGACAAGAGGGTTGATGGGAGCTCACAGCCTGCTGATGGCTTATATTTTAAGAAATTCTTTTTATAGATTCCTAGCGACAAGTTTTATGCAAACAGTGTCACAGGCAAAAGATAAAAGATTCACACAGAATCAAAAACACACACACACAAAGCTTATCTATTCTGAGAAAATCTACTTTTATTTTCTATAGACCACATGTATGATAAAATAATGGATACAGAGTACTGTACTCTTCATAATCAAATACTTTTAATTTAGAGCTAAAACAAGTACATCCATATCAACCAAACTCCAATCACTAAACAAGAGTCAGACTGCCTTGCTCCAGGGATTAGAGTCAGAGAAGAACCTTTCCACTGTTTGTACTATTCTCAATCCAAATAGTTGTAAAATGTTATTTTTTAACCACTGTAATTTCCCATTTCAATGTTTTCATTACATTATATCCTCAATATTCCTCAACAAAGAAACTGTTTTGGTATGGTTATAAATACTAATGTGTATTAGGACTTCATTTGGATCCGCAGGATTTTATACAGCGTGAAAATTGTTTTTTTTATGTCAGTGATCACAAAGTCTTGAAGTATCTGCTGGTTTATTAAGAAAAAATACCATACAAGTTTGGGCATTAAACAAGTCCTCTTACATGACTGAACTGTTACACTGTTGAATTGATTAATGATACTACTAGAAAATGGTTCCTAAAGCCAATGGTCTAAAGGGTCTTCTTCTAAAGGTGTTCAGGCTTACAACAAAAGGTGAGACAGGCAAAGGTCAAAACAGGCAAGCAGTCCAATTAGGCAACAAAATCCAAATGGGAATGAACAAGAATCCAAAAGAAGGCAGAAATTCAAAAACACATGGACACACTAGGAAAAGGGTTGGACCCCTTGACATGAGGACAACAACAGACAAAGGGAAATAAGTGAGGGGAGGCTAACTAGACACATGTGAAACTAATTAGGACAGGACAGACAATCAAAACAGGTGGGAAACACACAAAGGCAGAAGGTGAAATTAAAGACACATGAGGAAGCAAACTTACAAAAACAACCATTTCTACTAACTCAGTCATATCCAAGCAGATAGATTTTGTTTAATTTCAAAAGATTTTAAAATCTTTTCTTTGTTTCTATCTCAGTACAATGGAGGGGAACTGAATAGTTTGTGGTGCATATCATTTGAGAAATTCAACTGTCCCTGTCACTCTGTTGCCATTGGTAGGTGGGAAAATGCTTTTTTGAGATTACTAATCAACCAGGCAATCCACCAAGAACAGTCTTTTACTGTTGGTGTCTTTCAACATTGGCTACCTGTTTCTGCCTCTGGCCTTTTTCTTTATCTCTTCCACTCCACCTTTCTGATTGTCTGTGTGTTTCTCTGTCTGTCTCCCTGCAGGAAGCAGGAAAAAGAAAACAGTAAGATAGCAGGATATACCAACTCGGGCTCCTGCCAGAGGCTGCAGACTGGCATTTCAGCTGATTGGCACTGCAGGCGGTTAACACGGCAGCACATACAGGATGTTAATGGGAACCACAGCCCGGGGATACACTCACATTCTGGACTCATTGTGTGTGTGTAATTGGTGGCTACTTTCTGACATTTGTGTGCAAGACTATTTTCCAAGCAGACATTTGAGAATTATTAAAATGTGTGTCAATGTGTGTTTGTGCATTTGTATCTATTTATCTGCTTACACATACACGTACTCTGTGTGTGTGTGTGTGTGTGTGTTTGATTAATTCCTGAATCAATCTCTCCACTCTCTGTCAAGCTCAATTATCTATCAATTTAGCATGTAGAAGAGTCTTTCAGAGCCACTTGTGGTCTCAAGGTCAGAGGTTTGAATCTTGTGAGGAGAAAGTTAAAGACAATTGTCCTGTTACCTTCTGAGGTGACTGTGACCACTTGTCTTTTACTCACATCTATCTAGTGGTGGACAGTAACCAAATACATTTACCAGAGTTATGTACTTTGATGCAATTTTGAGGAGATTATAGTTCTTGGGATTCCACTATGGGAATTATTTATCTTTGTACAGCACTACATTTATTTGACAGCTGAAGTTACCAGTTACTTTACAGATTCAGATTTTAAATATAAAACATTGATCATCTTATGAAATGTGACTTTTATGCTCCTAGAAAATGTGTTTGTCACTGCGTTTCACCAATTCAGTGTAGTTTGTTTATTTTTGTCACCGTGGCAACCTAGGACCAGTGTATGCTGGGAAACGAAAAGGAAACTGCCATGCGGTGATCTGCTACAGTCATGTGTGAGCTCTCCCAGCTTCTGAGTTGATTGCTCTTCATTCTCCCTCTTTGCTTAGGCAACGTCTGTAAGTATCACCTATTTTGAGTTTCTAAGAATATTGTGATGGCTAAGACGCTAATTAGTTTACGCAAGGCTAAGTTAGCTTTATGTTTCATTGAAGCTAGCTTGGTTGTGCTTCATTTTATAAACTACACAGCTACGTTAGCTAAGCGGTGCTGCTTACCTTCATACTGTGTGTTTAGCTTCTTTAATGATATAAACATCTCATTGTACTGTTACAGTTTCACAAGATTCCCAGTAAACTTCATGGAAGTGAATCACCTGTGTCCTGGAGTTTCTTGGGAGTGTTTAAACTGAATGGAAATGTAGCCCATGACAGTGACACCATTCTATGGATTAAGCCACTTAACAGCATATAAACAGTTAGCTCAACCTCGACCAACTACAACATAAACAAGACTTATAGTATACAGCCATGCTCTGTGAGGCTATACGCTAACAATGATCACAATGCTAACATGTTGATGTTTAGCAGGTATACAATTTACCATGTTCACTATAGTAATTTTGTGTGTTAGCATGCAAATCTGTTAATTAGCACTAACACTATAGCTAAAGCTGGTGTCATTAGTTTAGCTTATTAGCTTAAAGTTATTACAGTTCATCCTGAGGGGGACATAAATGTGTGGACTAAATGTCATGAAAACGTACGTTGAGTTAATTCAGTATATAACCAAAAAAAATCTGCCTCATAGTGGTGCTAAAAGAAAAGACGGGGGTTGAAGAGGGTCTTTGAACAGTGGTGTCCAGTGAACAAGAGATTCTTTTAATTTTCCTTAATCTTAAAATAGTAGTTGTAGTCACCCTATCTTAACCATACTTTAGTTGCAATGTGCAAGTATTGAATGAGCCATCACAAACATGATTCCACATAATCTGAGATTTTGCAGAAGCGGTAAGTGGGTAGCAACACTGCATATTGTCCTTTGTTTCTGTTTTTCTTTCTGTCCTTCGCTCAATCCTCCCTCTCTCTGCTTTTCTTTCCTCTCTTAATTTTTCACTGTCATTTATTGCGGTCTTCTGTTTTTATCTTCTTTCCTCCCTCCTGTCATTGATGTGTTTCATTTTTCCATTGACCTCCAAGTTTCTTTTTGCAGTCGCACACACACACCCACAGGAGGAGAGAGCGGACCCTGCAGAGCCCTGGGGTGAAGGCTGGTGAATGCTCAGTCAAGTAAGAAACAAGGGTGAGACTCATTTTAACCTCTACCTCTCTCCACCACTTTCTCTCTCCGTCTTTTCAGCCCAAAAACTTTCTTTTTCATTATTTCTGTCTTTCTCTACTTCTCTCTCTCTCTGAGCGGAAGTGTGAGTATGGAGTGAGTGTGGAGTGAGTGCTGTGTCAGTAGCTTGTTCTTTGTTTCTATCTTTTCTTTTTGTATACTTTAAGGTTTTTCTTTTTTCAGACGTTTATGGTTCTATTTACTAAAGTTAGTAGCACCACGGTTTTTTTGGTGAATTGCGTTTTACCAGGGCGTCTGTTTCCAGTGTTTGCTGGGAGCACGGCTGACCCCGGTATGGAGAATTTTGAGCAGCTCACGCAGCGTCATGCTACAAGTGTAATGAAATGTTTCGGTTGTGGCCAGATGGGGCATCTGGTGCATGTTTGTCCTAAATCAAAACATAGTAAAAACTATAGTAGGTTTAATGAGAATAATGTGGGAGAAGAGCAGTCTGCAGGAACTGGAGCACCTAGTGCTGGGGATGAAGCACCCGGTACCTCAAGTACAGGGGGGGGGCAGTCGAGGCGGAAGGAGGCCAGGAAGCAGCAGGGGTCTCAGGTTTACTGAAAGGGATAAAGGAGGCAAAGCCGAAGGTTAAACCTGTAAATGAGTGTGTTGTATCTACCTAAAGAAGAAGGTGGGCATGGACTGGTGCATCTACAAAGCAGAACAGCTGCTTTCCGTTTGCAGTTTGTGCAGCATCTTCTCTTGGGATCAGTGGATTCTAACTGGAAATCTGTGGCTTGTGGCATTTTACAGACTTTTGATGGACTGGGACTGGACAGAACTTTATTTTGGATCGATCCAAAGCAGATGAATCTCAGAAAAATCCCTGTGTTTTATCGTAATCATTTTAAAGTTCAGTCGCTTGTAACGGTACATCGAACCAGAAGTGCTGGGGCCCTGTACTGGTTATTAAAGGAGCCTATGATTTATGGTTCAGCTATGGATATTGCTCGTGAAAAGTCTCTTCCTGCGCTTGCATCTGGTCTTCTCAGGTCTGGAGTTACAACACTGGGGACTTTATTCAGGTTAGCAGGTCCCGACTTTGGTAACAGTGAGACAGTTGCAGTTGGGGATGAGACCCATTCGTATAGTAGCCCAAAGAGAAATGGCGGGCCTCTTTAACAAAAGATGAACTGCAACTGTTGAGAGACAATTTCAGGGGGTCATGCAGGCCTGACTGTAAAGACCCTTATCCTAATCTAATGTTGTCTCCAAATCTGACAGGTTGCGTGGGTATTTTTTTGCATTTTGATAACTTGGTATTAGTAGGGCCAAATCGGGCAAATGGGAAAGCTTTATTTAAACTCTGTGTAAAGTCTTTAAACAAAAAGTCTCTGGACAGGAGGGTAGATACACACTGGCGTTCTGTTTTGCATATGGGGGAAAATGTAAGACCACAGTGGCGAGCACTATACAAGTCACCGTTAATCAAAAAAACTGGGGCTTTATAATGGAGAATTCTGCAATTGCAGTTAATGCTTTTGTTTCTGTGTTGAATCCTGTTGTGGGTCAAGGGTGCCCTTTTTGTTCATTGAGGGAGACTGTGTTTCATGCCTTCATGCAGTGTGAGAGGCTAAAGCCTCTATTTGATGTTTTACAGACACTTTTTGGTTGTTTTAATGAAAACTTTTCAATGGAGACTTATTTTGGGTTAAAAATATGAATAAAATCGAGCAATTGTCTTGTGATGACTGTGTAATGGTTTTTTCAATTCTTGTGAGGTCTCGAATGTTAATTGATTTTCATTTTTGTAAAGTAATGAAAGATCTTGAATCTTTTAAGCAAATATGGTGTTATAAAACGTGTTAGGTATGGTTGCTGATGAGAAACTGCAGTTTGCACACTTTTTGGAGACTGTTTAATTCTGCTACTATAACATTTTAAATTGGTGTTATTTATTTATATACAAAATGATGCTGTACATGGTCACAATTTGATTATGTAGTGTAGAAAATTAAATTCTCTCTCTCTCTCTCTCTCTCCCCCCAATAATCTCCATAGGAACATTAAAAACATTTAATATTATAGATTCGGCATTGTGTACAACAGAAATTCATATCTGCTCTGTGCATTCAGATAGCTTGGAAACAGTAAAATATTAATGAAAATAAAAGTATGACCTGTTTTCTCTGATTTAGATATTAATCCCTCTGCCAGGAGAGGCTGCAGCCTTTTTTTACTTCATCTGTGACAGGCTGCTGTTATTTGGTGATATTTATGTAAACTAAAGGTTAGATTTATTTCTTATTTACAAACCAAACATACAGTATCTCACAAAGATATGATTCTTTGCTACAATGTAAAGTAGTGAGTGTACAGCTTGTCTAACAGTGTAAATTTGCTGTCTTCTCAAAATCACACAGCCATTGATGTCTAAACCGCTGGCAAGTACACCCCTAAGTGAAAATTTTTATTATTAGCCAATTTCCCTCCCTGGTGTCATTTGACCCATTCGTGTTACAAGGTCTCAGGTGTGAATGGGGAGCAGGAGTGTTAAATTTGGTGTTTTCACTCTCTCACTCCCTCATACTGGTCACTGGAAGTTCAACATGGCACCTCATGGCAAAGAACTCTGAGGATCGAAAAAAAAAAAAAAGAATTGTAGCTCTACATAAAGATAGCCTAAGCTTTAAGAAGATTGCCAAGACCCTGAAACTGAGCTGCAGCACGTGAAATAGACTAGGATGCACGGCAGTATTCCAACATGATAACAACCCCAAACACACCTCCAAGACAACCACTGCATGGTGGAGGAGCGCAAGGTCTCTAACATCCACAAGCTCCGTGATGTCGTCATGGAGGAGTGGAAGAGGACTCCAGTGGCAACCTTTAGAAGCTCTGGTGAACTCCATGCCCAAAAGGGTTCAAGCAGTGCTGGAAAATAATGGTAGCCATACAAAATATTGACACTTTGGACCCAATTTGGACATTTTCACTTAAGGGTGGACTCGCTTTTGTTGCCAGCGGCATTAACCTCTACTCACCTTGTTTGGTTTTTCATAGGGCAAATCTGGTACCTGGCAGTTTTTGGGGGATCACCACTGCGGAGGTTCCAAGCAAGAGATAAGTTGTGTTAAAAGATGAAGTCTTGAAAGTCAAAACACTGCGTGCTACTGATTGGTCAGAGAGAATCGTCATTATTCACTACATTATCACTGCATGCACTACAAAGACATGACTATTAGAACGAGCTACAGACAAAAGATGCGTTTCGACCAAAGGAAGTTTACCCCGGAACTAGGAACCTTGGGGGGAGGAACTCACTGCGTTCCCACCAGAGGGACCAGGGTCTAAATGTAGTTCTGGGGTCTTAATTTTACCTACTAAAAAGACCCTGTTCGGGGCGGGGTAGTACTTTCCAAAAGTACCGGGTATTTTGGGGGGGTGGGGCTTGCCTTGCAGTGAATTTCTGAATGGGCGAGTAGAGGCTACTGGCTTTAACTGGAGAATGTCGGGTGTTTGTCTGCGACTGCTCCTCTCTTTTCCACCATTGTTTGAAAACCAATAAATCACAATTAGCAGTCAAATAGCACACATGTCTCGCCACTGTCCGCCTGAGATCAATTGTCGGCATTAAATGTAAATAGCAGCCAGCCTGGGTGTGTTTACAGCGAACAGCTATTACTGGGTCCAGTTTTCATCAGTCAGGAAGTTTCTACACAGAGCTGAAGTCAGTCTCCTCCTCTTCAGTCAGGTCAGAAGTTGTTGTTTTGTTTTCATCAGTCAGGAAGTTTCTACAAGGGAAGGGACCTGAAAGGACCTTTTAGTTCCCCTTCTTGGAAAACAAGGGTTACATACGTAACCCGAGACGTTCCTTGAAAATAGACCTGGGGACTCAAAAGTCCTTGGTACTTTTGGTCGAAAAGCGCCTAAAATTTCAGAAAACACAGAAGACAGTGCCTTGTGTCCACCTGCTGTGAGACACATGGTACCCCGCTGTGCCTGGGACACTGCTGCCTGTGTAAAGAGTTCCCTCCATATCAAATATGCTTGAAGTTTGGAACATGGCTGAGAGTTTTATCTGTTATCTTTAATTAATTCATTAACAGAATTGAAATAACAACCAAATACAGTTATGTTTCAGTTTCTTTTAGTTTCATGTTCACCTTCTCTCTTGTGTGCTTAAGGCTTTTTGTGTGTTGTTTTGTGTACGGATAAATTTCTAGAAAACATCATGATATCTGAACTGGCATGTGCAGAACCCACAAAAAGGGTTGCAATGTGCGATCTTGTGTCAGTGGCTGCCCATGAAGTCAGCATATTTTGGGAGTGAAAGGGACAATTTACGTTTGGCAAACTAGCGGGCAATGGCCTCTAAAAAATGTTTCATCAATTATAATTCTAAACAACACCAATATTTAGCCACATATACTTATATATATACACACACATTGAGTTGCCCAACAGTGGAAACAGACATTCATAAGAGTAACAGCTAAAAACTTTCTGAAAATGGTCCATAGTCCTGAACCAAAAAGATCAAAAACAACATAATTTTTGCATTTGATTTTTAAATTTTTGATCTTGCAAAACTTTTTTTTGTATGATTTTGAGTTTTCAAACACTTAGTTTCAACCTTTCAGAACTTTATTTTCAGTTTTGATTCAAAGCAGGATATTAATCCCATACACACACGCTGCTGCTGCAGCTGTGTTGTGTGCGCCTGGATGCAGCAGTCTAAAGTAAATGGAGGACATTACAGCCCCCTTGCTGGACCCCCTACAGTTTGCCTACAGGGCTAACAGGTCTGTGGATGATGCAGTCAACTTGGGACTGCATTACATCCTGCAACACCTCGACTCTCCACGGACATATGCAAGGATCCTGTTCATGGACTTCAGCTCGGCGTTCAACACCATCATCCTGGACATCCTCAGCACCAAACTCACCCAGCTCACTGTGCCAGCCTCCACCTGTCAGCAGATCACAAACTTCCTGACTGACAGGAGTCAGCAGGTGTGTCTGCTGTGGAATCCTTCAGGTTTCTGGGATCCACTGTTTCCCAGGACCTGAAGTGGGAGCCCAACACTGACGCCATTATCAAGAAGGTGATGTACTTCCTGCGCCAACTCAGCACCTTTACACAGCTATCATCCAGTCTGTTCTCTGCACCTCCATCACTGTCTGGTTTGGATCTGCCATCAAAAAGGACAGGGACAGACTACAACGGACAGTCAGGACTGCAGAAAAGATCATCGGTGCCAACCTGCCCTCCATTCAGGACTTCCAGAGTCATGAAATGGGCAGGAAACATCACTGCAGATCCATCTCATCCCGGACACAATCTGTTCCTCTAGTAGGCGCTACAGAGCACTGTACGCCAAAACCAATAGACACGGAAGCAGTTTCTTCCCACAAGCCATCACTCTGATGAACAGCTGATTTCTGACACACGGTGTCAGGAACAATTCTTTTGCAATAACCCAGTAACTCTGTCTCTAATCAGCCACCTGTTTACTGGTTACCACTATTATTTTTTCACCACTCTATTTCAGTGCTGTTCATACTGTTATATTGTCATAATGTAGATACTGTATACCAAATCCACCTACCTCAATAACCTCACGAATCATGACAACCACATTCCTTTTCGACAGAGAGGCAAGACATTGTGATGGTGAATAAGATAGAAAAGTGGCCAACTCATAACACAACACCATGTTCTGGAAACAGGCCAGCTACAGCGCACACAGTCACGCACATCCACACAATTCAACAGGTAGGCCTACTCAGCGGCGACCTGACCACGAAATGACAACAGCCTGTAAAACAGCAGCACGGCAGCCACAACACATTCACTGAAAAAAATACTTGTAAAGTTACTCACCTATTTGAAAGGCATCCAACGAGCCTGCACTGAGCGGGATCTTTGACAATGTCCTCAGTAATCCAAAACAATCTTATTTTGGAGCTTCGCAACCCTCTCCTTATGTTCTTTTCTCTCCTGTCTCTCCTTGAAATTACTTTAATGTGTGACCCACGTCGACTTCCAGCTTGCACGTGTGCTCTGTTAGTCTACTGGTCAGATTTTGCATTCTGTAGTCTTGTCGTCAATTGTCACATGATCAAATAGAAACTTCAGATTTGGCAGCTATTTACATATTACCCAGCAATCATCACTGCATATGTAGCTGTGTGACACGAATACCAAATAAAATCAGACATTCTGTTGAATTGGTGGAATGTATTTTTTAGATATTTCACTGTATACCTTATAGCTTACTGCTTGCTACAGACTTTTGTGTGTAAAACTACTGAAAATGCCTTGTTGATGCTAGAGGTCAGAGGAGAATGGGCTGACTGATTCAAGCTGATAGAAGAGCAACTTTGACTGAAATAACAATTCGTTACAACCGAGGTATGCGGCAAAGCACTTGTGAAGCCACAACACGCACAACCTTGAGGCGGATGGGCTACAACAGCAGAAGACCCCACCGGGTACCACTCATCTCCACTACAAATAGGAAAAAGAGACTACAATTTGCAAGAGCTCACCAAAATTGGACAGTTGAAGACTGGAAAAATGTTGCCTGGTCTGATGAGTCTCGATTTCTGTTGAGACATTCAGATGGTAGAGTCAGAATTTGGCGTAAACAGAATGAGAACATGGATCCATCATGCCTTGTTACCACTGTGCAGGCTGGTGGTGGTGGTGTAATGGTGTGGGGGATGTTTTCTTGGCACACTTTAGGCCCCTTAGTGCCAATTGGGCATCGTTTAAATGCCACGGCCTACCTGAGCATTGTTTCTGACCATGTCCATCCCTTATGGCCACCATGTACCCATCCTCTGATGGCTACTTCCAGCAGGATAATGCACCATGTCACAAAGCTCGAATCATTTCAAATTGGTTTCTTGAACATGACAATGAGTTCACTGTACTAAAATGGCCCCCACAGTCACCAGATCTCAACCCAATAGAGCATCTTTGGGATGTGGTGGAACGGGAGCTTCGTGCCCTGGATGTGCATCCCACAAATCTCCATCAACTGCAAGATGCTATCCTATCAATATGGGCCAACATTTCTAGAGAATGCTTTCAGCACCTTGTTGAATCAATGCCACGTAGAATTAAGGCAGTTCTGAAGGCGAAAGGGGGTCAAACACAGTATTAGTATGGTGTTCCTAATAATCCTTTAGGTGAGTGTAGTTGCAAATAGTTTCCTAGAGGAATATGTAGCTGTTATGTCTTCCTGGAAATCTGTACCAATTTGGGAAAATAAACAAAGAACTGAATTAATACACTTTACTCACATACATTTTCCAATTCATTTGTAGCATAGCCTGCAGAGTATTCAGTTATCAACAGGGAAGTTGACTGATGTAACAGCTGCTTATAAACTTCTCTATCTTTTTCTTTTTTTACAAACTAAAATCACCAAGCATATGGACACTTTCTTCATTACATATGTTAAGCATCACATTACAGACCTTACTAGGCATTTCCCAAAAAACAATATCAATGTGTTTGAAAGTTAGGATAAGGCTGAGTTTTATTTCATATTTCCCCTGAGTTATAACATATGTTCACACTTTTTTTCCCCCTTTTCATTATCACAGCTTATAACAGCCCTACAACTCTCTTAACGTTTCTATTTCCACCCAGACAGCAATACAGCTACACCAAGTGTAATTTCCTGGCGTGCCCATGATGCAGAAGAGAGTGTTGAGCTGCTGCTCTCGTCCTCTTTAGTGAGTTAAAGACGGAGAGAGAAATGGAGAGTACTAAGAGAAAAAAATATTCAAGCAAATTTCAAACATTCTGGAAAGAAGAATTCTAGAGATTCATACAAGTTTACGCCACAGGGGCAAATTATATTGTATTCTTTCCTGAAAATTAAAATGAAAAGTATTAAAAGTAACATAAAAATTCTGTTGCAATGTACTTATTATGTTGTTATTTTGATTATTTAAAAGTCAACAGAATGCAGGAAACAAAGTCTCTGAAACTCAAACCTTTCTGGGGGAGGACTCCCTATTTTTGAGGACAGAAGGTTGGTATGATTATTATTTATTTTTCTTTTGTCAATTAATCCCGTTAAAAGACAAAAAACTAAAATGTGTTGTTTTTGTTTCATCTCTCAATACGTTCTTATATTCCTAACCTGTCTGTGACAACCCCAACCCCATCATTCATTAAAGTTTCTTTTCTTTGTTTTTAAATGCTCAGTAATTTCCTAAAAGAGGTGGACAGTGTAGTTTTGAATAAATGTGGGGACTATTTTCAGAGGTTTCTGGGAGGAGATTTTTTTCAGTGGGCTTTGGGTGTTTAACAGGAAATGTTGTTATGCAGCACTGATATGAAAACAACAGCCAGAAGCAATGACATCAGAAGAATACCTTTTTCAGGTTACTCTGTTGGATTATTCCACTGTGTAGAAGTAGTTTTTTCCTGTTAGCAGAAGGAAATTCTGACTAAGTAGGTAGGTAGGTAGGTACATTTTATTGTCACAATATAACAGGTTATATAATGAAACTGTGCTTTGTAACTCTCTTCTGCTACATAGCAGACAATATACATTAATACAGAAGCAATTCTAAAAAGGTAAACAGAAATAAACAATATTCAATGATCAATGGAGCAGTGCTGAGGATGAATTTGAGTTTAAAAGCCTGATAGCTTGAGGGAAAAAGCTGCTCTGCTGTCTGAAGGTGCGGCAGCTGAAAGCTATATCTCTTCCCAGATAGCAGCAGGTTGAACAGGCTGTGGCTGGGTGGGTACTGTCCTTTAGTGTCCTTTGGGCTCTGCGTAGGCACCTCAACTCACCGATATCACTGATGCTTGGGAGATGGGTACCATCGATCTTCTGAGCAGTTTTAATCAATCGCTGCAGAGCCCTCCGGTCCTGGGCCGTGCACATCCCATGCCAGTTTGTGATGTTTCCAGTCGAGATGCTTTCTATTGCTTCTCTGTAAAAGCTGACAAGAACTTGGCACAGGAAGTCGCCATATTCTAGAAATACAGTCGTTTCTGAGCTTTCTTCACCAACGTGGAGATTTGATATGACCATGTCAGGTCTGTGATACTGATTCCAAGGAACCTGAAACTGTTCACCTGCTCCACCTCAGCACCACTGATGTAGACACCACAAACTTCACAACAGAGTTTTCTCCATATCGGGGGATGCAGTCATGGGTGTAGCGTGAACAAGAGGGGGCTGAGCATACTGCACTGTGAGGCTCCGGTGTTGAGCACTAGAGTGGAGGAGGTGTGTTCACCAATCCGAAATGACTGGGGTCTGTTTGTGAGGAAGTCTAATATCCAGCATCTACAACTATCACCTACATATAGCATCTTTCTACAGCATACTCTCAGGTTTGTGCAATGCATGATCCTTTTACTAGTGTCACACAATCATTAAACCGGACATTAATATGTGTCTATGTGTGCATACATTTGTTAGTGTCATTGTTGTCCAGATATGTTCAATCACGTTTATCCAAACAAAACCAAATATATATATATTTTGTTTTTTATGTACATCTACATCATAAATAAGATATTTATATATTTACACACACACACACACAAACAAACACTGCTTTCTTCTAGTGCAGCCTATACTGGCTGTATGTGAAATTCATTATATTCATGATAAAACTGATGCTTTTCTGGATAGCTGAGTCACCTCATTGCTGTTTAATAGGACTGTGGCGTATCTCAGTGAGATCACCTGCATCAAGATGGGTGCTGTTTTGTTTTCTAGTGTGTAACATTACAGCCTCACTAGGTCACTACTAACATGGATGACATTTTCAGTAGATTGCATGTGTCACATGGCACCTCCATGACATTACATAAAAGCATTTGACTAGTAGGAAATAGCCATTGTACTGTAAATAAAGTTTTTTTGAAAGGATAACAACTCAAACTGCTGAAATAAATCTGGAAGCACAAACACATCAGAACTGAAATACAATCCAGAGCCCATGCAATAAATCATAGGAAATAAAACAATAACACAGTACAGCATACATACAGGTGTATCTCATGGACCTTCATGCGCACACACACACTCACACACACACACAGTCATTTACACATACTCTGCTATACGCTGCCAGAGTCCATATTCACACAAAAACACACACATTGGGTCTCTCTATCATTGTGTCACACACCCACACATACAGAAAACACACACAAGTTTTCCTTTCTCAGTCATTCTACCGAACACACGTGTCCACATGCATACACACACACGGCGCCAACAGGAACAATACCAGAGGTGTCAAGATGATTGACCATCCCATAAGCCTCTATGATATAAGCTATGTCCCACAATGCACTGCAGTGAGACACCACCACCACTTTAAAGTTTTCTGGAATTGTCACCAAGCTTTGGTTTCAAAATACCCAACAGCCATCTGTGTAAAATACATCATTAACTTGAGTTCATCAGTCAGTGTCTGCTGGGGTCACAGCTGACTACATCGCATGTCAAGAGCTCTATTTAAACAGAGATCCTGCAATACATCTGTAAAGAAAACCTGTCAAAACCCTGGCTTTGCTTTTTTGCACCGAAGTCTAACAATGTTGGCGTAATGCTGCACCATTGTGTTATTTCATAGATAGCATGCTGGCATACAGAGGGCAAAAGCAGCCTGGCATGTAATAGTGTGTTCACATAAAATGCAAAGCATCTTCTCTTTCTAAAATGTGCACCTGGTGGTCTTCAAATGAGTGTCCTTTATCCTTCAGATGTAAATAAACTGCTGAGTCTTGACCTGAGGAGTTAGCCCTTCTGTGTTGAGCCATGCATTTGTGTAGTGGTTGTTCAGTTTCCCCAATGTACAGTTCTGTACACAGAAGTGTCAGGTAAGCCTTTACACCCGGGTTGATGTCCTTTCATCACTTCCCAGGAAACTGAACAAGCATTTCCCCTTCAGAGCGTTGTGTGGAGAGGGCCGGGCAGAGCGGGCGATTGAAAATTTGCTGGCCGCCTGAGAGCTGCTAAACTTGGGCTAGAGGAGCAGGGAGCAGTGCTCCAGCTTTCGGGCAAATAAACACCCCTGTTCGGACTGGACTTTGCTCGCAAGTACGCCGTTTGCTCGAGGGAGGAACTCGGAGTAAACTGCTTTTATTAAATAAGCTTTTTACTTTAGTTTATAGGATTACAACGGTGATTTAGCTTCACTCGAGCTTCTCAGCAGCTAGATTCCGTGCACATCCGGTTCCAGTGTTGTTAGCGTTGTTTGGCACTACTTTATATTTATATACAAACCGTACAAAACTGGACATTGCTGGTGAGAAAACAGCGAAATTTCGCGTTTGGTCTGAATGTGGCATAAGTCTCTTGGATGAGGGACGAAATGTCTTCTAGTATCTTCAACCAAGTCCAGTTGCCCTTGACCTCAACCTTCGTTGGATAACTATGACCTGGATGACTGAGAACCTTCACAGACAACTTGCACATACAGGTAGTTCAACTTCCTTGCTTAATTTTCTCTAAACAATCTCCTACTTTAATCAGTCTCTGTATAAACTCTGTATAAAGTATCACAGAGCTCTGGGTGCCCAGAGACTGCTACAGGTTGAGCAATGCAAGTGAAGATAAATCCACTTTTATATTCCCCAAATTTTAATTAAAAATTGATTTAACACAAAAATTAACTCTGAGCTCCTCCAGATCAGAGCACACCACATTTCATGACAATCCATTAGTTGGGTATTTCACTTTGGACTGAACAGTTGGACCAAACAAGCGATGCTGTCATCTCCAAAGCTATGCTGTTAACAGTCTTGCTAACAAATTGACAGCTTGTTTTACCAGAGGCAGAAGAGTGAACCAGTGGTGAACCAGACAGTTATCCACTGTATGATGGGAATGTTTTTTTTTCGAAGGTCACCTTTGCATTACTGCACTTTCCATTTGATGTTTCTCATATTAAGCGTGCATTGGATTCTGAGTGAAAGTATTCAAAATATCTCCCCTGATTCAAGGTATTCTGTGTCAGTTTTTTTTTTTTTTTTTACCTCTGGTAGTGCTGTGGAACAGTTTTGTATGGGTCCCTGATTTGTTTGAACGTTTAAGAAAAATCAGCTTTAAAATGTTAATGCATCCATCATATTTGTTAGACCTCAAGGATACACACACTATGTTTTTGGTGAGTAACACTGAATGTAAACATAATTTTTATTTGTTTACAAGAAAACCCCACAGGGGACCTTTAACTGTAAGAGTCAGACTGATAATACAATACAGAGCACAGGAAGAGGATCTGAGGCTGGATCTGGAGGCTCCTTTATGATTGTCAAAACGAACTACCTCCACAGCCTTTATTATAAATCGACTGTTTGCCTCATTCCGATCCAGCTATTGTTCTTTTGTACCAAAGATTCCAAGCTCTTCTTTTACAAACTGTCTTAATTGTTGCCACCTGCTAACACTGCCAGTCTCTCACTGCAAAAACAAACCCTTTGGTTTGTGGTCACAATTAATCCCAACAACCTCATTTGCTTCACCAAGACAACACCAAGAACAACAGGGCTTATTCAAGCGAGGAAGAGTAGCCCTCTGGAAAGAGATTATGTGCATGTGTGTGTTGCTATAGAGTAGACTGAATCAAAGCATTGTCAAGTCATATGAATAACACACACACACACACACACACACACACACACACACACACACTAATTCATTTTCATAGATGAACAAAGAACCACGATAGAATAGTGATTCTACTCTACCACAGTGAAGTGGTTAGGTCGCATCTTTTTCCACTGTCAAAACTGTTCAAAATCTTTGAAACATTCGTTACCCTCATACTTACACTTGCTTTATACTCAGATGATTTTTTTTTTGGTGTGATTCAGTGAGACTCCAAAATGTCTGGTGGTCCCAATAAAAAAGATCTCATGGCATTTTGTCTGTTGTTTTCAAAGCACCAACAGATTGTATAAAAACCTCAACAATAAAAATAAATCCCTTCAAATATAATGGTGTCTGTGAAACACCTAGTATATACAGTAGGTGTCTTTTAAATGACCCATTCCACAAAAACAATTAAAAAAAGCAACTTGTTTGTGTCTTCGGGTCTGCCACCTCTATGGTTCAGTTAGGACAACTTTCATCTAAGACTGATATTGCGGCATTGTAATTATATTTGGCGATATGGCTCTGTTCTGAGATCTCCAAGTGCCTATGTGGAAAGCATGAGGCAGGGAGAGCACACCGCTCTGCCCTTCCACGTGCCTACGTGGAAAAGCCATATGGTAGGGAGAGCGCCTCACTGCCCATCCATGTGCACACATGGAAAGCCCGAGGCAGAGAGCACTAGTAAAGAACCCCTGTACAGAACAGAACAGGCATATGCGATGTTTAATCAGATACCAGGTGGGCACTGAAGCATGGTGTTAAACGGGCCTGGGGCTGAAGACCGTACTGTTTATTATCAGGCTGCAGCCTCTGCAGCCTCCGCTGCTCTGTGTCACCCCCTGCACACGAACACACACATGCGGGCTCACACACACAAACAGTGGCAAGTGCAGAGATAGGACATGGACATGTTGAAGTGAAGGTAACTCCAAGCTACTTGAGTTGATGACAGCCATCCTCACCACTGCAGTTTGTGCAATAAATCCTCAAGAGTAAAAGACAATTTTGTCCATACATCCGTTAAGCAAGCATTACATGTAGAAAGGGTTATTTGATCTGCTCTGTTCACGTCTCTCATCCTCTGTTATTAAAAGCACACCGTGCTAACGCTACCTTGGCAAAGCTAGATGTACAGCGAGCTAAATGAAAGCTGTCTGTAGTCTAACTTTAAGCTTAGATTGCCATGTAGCTTCAGTCTGCACATTGTTACCTGCAGTGAATCACGCAGAGACAGAGGAATGGAGGACAGGAGCTAGCTGCCTGAACTGCGTCCGTGTGGCTCTATCCATGTTAGAAAGTTTGACTATATTCGGCCAAATTCATTCCCCGATATGCTTCCAATAATGAGATATCCCTGTTTTTTTACACTGAACCAAACAATACAGGCATAATGGTGCCCAAGTGTTCTGGAAGCAAAAGAGGAACTGCTGATGACAGTCTCATTCATCCAAAAGCCTCGTTCTTAACAGTTTCTTTTTTAAATGTATTTTATGCTTTTCATAGATAGAGATGACTGTTATCTGCAGAAGGAAGTGTGACCGTGCCCATGGCTGAGCTGTGTGTGCTCATGATGTCAGCGATGTGGGTGTTACAGATGCAGACTCCAGCTATACAGGAAGTTAGAATTTGATATTCAAAATAGTAATCTTAGGAGAATTCCTTGAACACACTTTGGATGGTTGGTTTGCAAAACCTGCACAAACCATACTTTACAAATAAACGTCAATCTACTTTTTCATACAATTTGTGTTAATATCCATCTTAATCTTCATTTTTTATTAGATCTCCTTCCTTGTGTCTAATTTGCTCACACATAGATCCATTTATTTATTGACATTAATTCTTCAACTCTGGTTTCTTTCTTTGTTTATTTCCATTCACTTTTTTTCTTCCATACATATTAGAGTGGGTATTTTTCTCCCTGCAGCACAGGTTGAACACTGTAGCTACTACTCCTGCTACTCTTCAATTTAATAATTCATCGTTATTTCAGCCTGGTGTAAATGGACGCCACTGAGAACTGCCATGAACTAGCGTTTCATACACACCTAGGAAACAATGTAATTTTTTACTGCCAATACCCACATTACTGCAGTATTAAACTTTCAGCATGAAGCTTATTACTTATTTAACTAGTATTTATCCAAGGGAAGTTTGTTAAGCAAGAGGCCCAAAACCATCATGCTTCAAATGCATGCCTGGAGCTAAGCAGGTTTGCTCAGTAGCATCTCTGCTGCGCTAAGGGAGAATACAACTTCTGCTGTCAAATGGATATCTTTGGTGCTGCTCACACAAGAACAACCTACTTCTCAATGTAAGCAAAACCAAGGAGCTGATTGTTGATTTTAGGAAAAGGAGGTAAATACACTCCTGTCTACATCAGTGGAGCTGAGGTAGAGCAGGTGAATAGTTTCAGGTTCCTGGGAATCAGCATCACAGAGAACCTGACATGGTCATCTCCAATCTCCACCCTTGTAAAGAAAGCTCAGAAACGGCTGTATTTCGTAAGAAAACTTAATTCATCCTCAGCACTACACCATGTAAAACGGTTTTATTTCTATGACTGGTTATTTATCCACCAATCTAGTGTCTATAATTTTTGTATGCAACATTTGCTTTTTGTGAGTAACAAAGGGAAATACAGCTTCATCTCGGTATAAAGCCATCTTGTAAAATGATAAATAATTCGACCTCGTACCTTGTACTGTACATCTTGGTTGAATGCATTAAATGCCCATTAAAATGTTATGGCTTTTGTACCAAACATAAATATACATCGCAGATGTCATTCTTAGCTGAATTTAAGCTTCACGAAACACTGACACACTTCTGTTGGGGCAGATATCTGTGCATCCAAGGTAAAGAATTGTTACATTCTTGTGCTATGTCAGTCGATTTGAATAATTAATAAAGTAACTGTACTGTGAGGTCTATGTGTAAATGCACACATGCACACACCTCTTTCTAACTGGAGGCTGTGGAGCGCAAGTATTATTCACCACTCGTTTATCATAGATTGCCCTAATCATATTAAAACTTGCATGGAGATTTGACTCTAAACTACATTGCAGCCCTGGGCAAAATCAAACATAAGATAATAGGTATAATAATGTAATGGGAGGCATGGTGATGCAGTGGTTAGCACTGTCAGCTCACAGCAAAAAAGTCATGGGTTCGAACCTTGGTCGTCTCAGTCCTTTCTGTATGGAGTTTGCATGTTCTTCCCGGGTCCTCCCACCATCCAAAGACATGCAGGCTACATATACATTTACTCATTTGGGAAAGAAGTAAGAGTTAACAAAAAGTGCAATCAATACAGGATAATTGTAAGGGGATGGGAGAAGAAGAGCACAGGAAGTGCATGTTAAATGTTAGGAGTTAGAGTTGTTATAAGAGAAAGTGTTCTCGGAAGAGATGAGCTCAAGAGCTTCTTGAAGTTAGAGAGGGATGCCCCTCCTCTGATGGCGTGTGGTAGCTCGTTCCACCATCGTGGTGTCACAGATGAGAACAGCCGGGACTGGGATTGCTTTGTGTGTAGGGATGGCAGAGCCAGACGGCGTTCGTTGGAGGAGCGTAGTGGCCGAGAAAAAACGTAAACTTGTATCATGGAGTTTAAGTGGATGGGTGCAGACCCAGTAGTAGCTCCCTGTGCAAGCATTAGTAACTTGAATTTGATTCGGGTGGCCATGGGTGGCCAGTGGAGGTCACTGAGTAATGGAGTGACATGAGTCCTTTTGGGCTGATCAAAAACCAGACACACTGCTGCGTTCTGAACCATTTGTACGGGTTTCACCGCACAAGCTGGAAGACCTGCTAGGAGGGCATTGCAATAGTCGAGGCGAGAGATAACCATGGCCTGTACCAGAAGCTGGGTGGCGTACTGAGTGAGGTAGGGCCTGATTTTCCTTATGTTGTATAGAGCAAAGCGGCAGTTTTTTTTACCACCTTGGTTTGAGTGATGTTTGAGGAGTCAATTTGTAGTGTGATGTTATGGTGGATAGATAGCTTGGCTGGAATGACCAAGAGTTCAGTATTAGAGAGGTTTAGTTGTGGCAAGCCTTCATCCATGCAGATATGTCCAAGAGACGGTCCATGATCCGTGACAAGATGGTGGGGTCGTCTTGCAGGAAGGATAGGTAGAGTGTTTAATTAATTGTTAATTGGCGACTCTAAATTGTCCTTAGGTGTGAGTGGTTGTTTGTATATATGTGGCCCTGCGATGGACTGGCGACCTGTACAGGGAGTAACCCACCTTTCACCCGATGTCAGCTGGGATTGGCTCCAGTCCTCCCTGCGAGTTGACGATGAGTGAGTGATAACTAAAAATATAACTTAAATTGTAAATGATGTTAAGATAAGGAACAGCCACAAATGAAAATAAAGCCCTAATGGTCAAAGTGCTTATCTGGGAAATATTCTGCCCCACAAGCCTCAGTAGGATTGGCTTGGCTCCTTATACAACAGCCTGATGCAAAGTAGCCTAATTATTCACAACACCAGTCAGTCTTGTGCTTGCATTCACATGCACACACACCTGATACAAAGTCCGTATAAGAGCATATTTGGTAAAAATGAAGTAATTTTCAGGATTAACCAACGAGTTGGATGTTCAGTAAAACACAGAACACACAGAGAATGCACACACAGATTTAAGGTTGACACTTCTCTACAGTGTTTAGTAGTAAACCAAAGCTAAAATCAAGACAGTTATCTGTGTCCCAATAACCTACATTTGGAAACCTAATTACCTTCTGACTGAACACTTGTTCAAGATTCCGAAGTTTTGCAGGAACAATTAACTGCTGACATATCACGTTCGTGGAACTAGATGATAGAGGTCTGGGAATCCCCAGGAAGTTACCAGGTAAGTGTTGGAATTAGGTGAGTGGGATGGTCATGTCAACATTAAGAAGGCTCAGTTTGCTGTCACCGCTGAGACACGATTCCCAGTACAGAAAATCCTGATAGCTACAGTGCAGTTTAACTTATTACCAGCTCACTTTTCAAGCAAACAAAGGTCATCAAAGGACAACAAACGCTGCTAGGTAGTAGCCATGGCAGGTTGGCTTCTTGCAGCCTTTTGAAAGTTGAATGTGTGACATAAATTTTAATAAAGTATGCTTCTCTCTCTCAGCTCCCTAACCTCAACCCAACTTAACCCTCTACTGCACATTCTACTGATAAAACGTTTTTTTTTTTTGGACCTTCCCACCCCAAAAACCTTATCATTGTCCCAGTGCAACGTTGTTCAACAATGGTACAAAATCGTATAGAAAATATCCGAATTCACAGATCATAAGACAATGCTCAGACAGCAATACAAAATCATAAATCTTTTTGAAAAATGGCAAGAAATCATTAAGCAAAAAGGAAAAAAACACTTACAAACATTGATCAATTGGATTTAACACAGACATAGGTTTGTATCATGTAGTGTGTCGTGTCATATAATGTTATTTATGTAATGACATTTCACTGCCAGTGAACCTTCAAAAAGCTTCTTATTATTACTATGGGTGTTCCTGTGTGAGGTAGCCTTCTGTCCAAGCGGACATCCTGGTTAGGGATAGGGTTGGGTATCGTTTTACTTTACTGATTCCAAATCTGATTCCAATTCAACTTATTGATTTCGGTTCTATTGTATCTCGGATCTGATTCCAACCTTTTCACCACAAATCTTGAGACATTTATCCACTTTCTCCTTGCTCATCTTCCCCTTCACGGCTAAAGTGAAAGGAGTCTCTGGGGAGTCGTCTCTAAGAAAAAACTGGAATCATTTGTAGACATCATTCGTTTCCCTTCAGTACAAAAGGTGAATGTCAGCTCATCTGTGTTTTGTACCTGAGCGTGAGACGTTGCTTTGTTGACGTACTGCGTTGGCGAGTTCTTGCAGGAAGACGACGGTGGAAACGTGAGTCAGAGTTGGAGAAAGGAGTTTGTAACGTTAGGAAATAAAGTCTTGCTAGCAAGAACTCTCCTCTCACGAGATTTCAGAGGGACAATTGTCCTTCTGTTTCCGGTAAAAAAAAAATAAAAAAAGTGTGTCATTGGAAGTCACCGGTATGGATCCTTTCTATGATGTTGTTAGACACCTCATGTAACAGTCTGAGCCTGTCAGTGGCAAAAAGAAGCACTTTTTGCGGAATTTTGACGGGCGCAATTGCCCCAAAGGAATATATTCCATATTCCATCTAGTGCACTTATTGTCATTTCTGACTGAAATGAAATTGTCGTTAAAGATGAATGTCTTCAAACCTTCAGCTGATTCAATTGTACCTATAGAAAAAATAAATGCAACGTCCCAGAAAAGTTGGGAGAGAGAAGGCGATGGGGAGGGAGAGCAGCAAGCAGAACAGACAGATGCAGACAGGCAACATGCTATATGTATGGTAATACTCGTCTGAAAAGATCAAGCAGCAGGAGAAAAATCAAACAATCTAGATGTAGATCAGCTGATGAAAGCAGTTATTACAGGCCCAAATTAAAGATAAAGACTGAGACCTGCCGCAGACACTCGAGCTATTGCGTCCATCTTTATTGTCATAAAGATGTCATTGGATGTCTTTTATCCCTTCACCTCCTTCCTTTCTCTCTCTCTTTTTACACCCTCTTTTTCCCCTTCCCCTACCTTTTTTCTCTCATACAGCTGTTATTATTAGCCCTGAAGGGCAACACTTTTTAATTATGTCCCCTCTTTCTCCAAATGAGTGTGCTTCATCATAACCTGCTAGACCATTCAATGTTATTTTCTGTTAAATAACCAGCAGGATAAGGGGCCTTCCACTGCAATTTCAAATTAAATTACATTTTTCCAAACCAATTTTCCCAGTGAAGTCATCAGCGTCTGGAGAATGATGCCTACCTATTAACTTCACTTAATGTTCTTAATGTGCGGCTCAGCACTCTTCTCTGTTGAAATTACGTATTTTTTTCCTAGAATTTCATGAAAATAACGGCAGGATGGATGCAATGGATTCTGAGTATTGCCGTGGGGGGTGGGAAAAAGAGAGAAAAAGGAAATATAAATGTATTGATGTGTATGTCTGTGTGTGTATGAAAGAGAGCAAGTCAATGGCTACGTTCTGTGCCAGATAAAGAAATCAGTATTTACATGACAAAGAACCAGTAAAACCGAAAAAATGAATTACTCATTGCACTACATGCTTATGGATGATCAGGAGAGTGCAATGCAGCTTGTCCTCTCATCCTCATCCATTACTAAAATCCTTCAACAAACTGCTAAAGGAGTAGCCTCAATCCTTTACAAATTTATATTGGAACATAAGCTTCTAGCCCTTCCTTTAAACAATGTATGGTTGCCAACCTTTTACACCCTTTAAAATAGATATCAACTGGCAGTCAGAATGGGCAAATATTACTCTTTCATCTAAGAAACTTGGACCATAAAGGATCCATTATAACTGACTCATAGATGGGTATGGGGGGCCCTGGTGCGGGTGGTGGACAGGTTCAACTTGGATTATTTTAGTTAAAATACTGTCACACTTAAAGAAAGTTTTCCTTTGAATTTTATTTGGACTTTCATACTTTTCAGACTATACACCACGTGTCAGCAAGTATTGAATTGTGGGGTTAGTAGTAGAAGGTATGCAATTGTGGTTACTATGTGTTCATGTATTGGAGTGGACTAAAACGAGACACCTGGATTTAAAATGCCATATCCCTGTGCCAAATAGATGGCAACAGAAAAAAAGTCAATTAAGTGAGGTTACAGAAATAACAAACTTTAATTTAGCTGCTCCTTGCAACTGCTAATGTACCAATTGTGTCAGCTATAAAAAGCACATTGATGGGACAGTCTTATCAATCACTACTGCAAAGCTATTCTGACGCTCGTCTTAGTGATGGGCAAAGCAGTTCTTTTCAGTGTACTGAATCATTAGAATCAGTTCATTAAAAATAATCATTCAAAAGATTTGTTCACTGAATCGTTCAGTGCTTGCCCGGAGCTCCGACTGTGTAGTCCCACTCACTGAAATGACTCAGTAACTAGTGAACTGAGAACAGTCGTTTATGAAGGGTAAGCCAGTGAGCTGATAATTTAGCTGGATATACTGGAGATACCAATTGCAAAATTAAAGTTGCTGTCCTACCCTATTAGGTACAGAATGTACTGTATATTTTCGTGACACCTAATTATTAAATATAATAATTGATATTACGTCATAAGGGAGAGGGAGAGGAGCAAGAAGAACATGCACCCTTCCCTTGCAGTGAAAATATGTGAGATAGTCTCAGGCTCAGCCAGCCCTTTTTTTCATTTAGCAGGTTTCACACAACTCCAGCAGTTGGTGAGATTTTAAAATTCATTCATTTGAAATGTATTCAAGCACAGATGCAGCAATGTAGTTTATGCACTCTATGATACTATCTCTCTCATATTGTGTCACAACTAAGGCAAGCAACAAAACAATGCAACCACTCCACAAATTCTAACAATTCTTACAGCTGTCCTCTTTTCAAAGTAGTGATGTAACAGTATGTATGTGTGTGCACACAGAAATGTTAAAGGTTACCCTGAATCTAGAAAATCTCACATGACTGAATTGCAGTCCAAAACCAATGTTGATGAATCAATGTAGCTAAATGTTGGACATTTGGAAAACTTTTCGTTCTTACTGACAAAAATGAATGCAATGATATATGTAATTTATTCTGAACGTTTAGTATACCCCAAACATATGTGCGCTTTTTTTTACTCTGCATGTCACAATGTTTGCGGGTGCGGGTGGGAGTGGATACACCTGTTGCGGGAATGGGCGGTAATGGTCACAACATCAGCGGGAGCGGGATCAAGAAAACAGTACCACGCAGGTCTCTAGTTGGATATCCATGTTAAACATGCCCAAAGCTTCAAATAATGAGGTAAAAGTATTAAAAAGAAATCCCTGTGAGCCAAAGCCTCAGATTTCCTCCTGTTCTGAACACTCTGTTATCAACAGCTTTTTTTATCAAGTGCTCCATTTGACATATGGAGCTAGACAGAGCCGGTATTTCATGTGGTCATTTGCTCCGCACAGCTACGCTCAGTCTGTACGTACCGCTCAGTGGCAACATCAGCCTTGTAACATGCTTCAGGTCTTGGCCAGTCAGAAGACAGTGGGCTTTGAGAGGGGGGGCTTTAAAGAGACAGGAGCATCTAAAGCTTGTTTCAGACAGGGGCCGAAATGAAGCCATATATGAAACTGCAGTAGAAAATATTCAACTTTGAATCATGCAAAGCTGCCATACAGGAGTCACAGAACTACAATATTGGACGGGAAATGCAGTATAATAGTTCTCCTTTAATGACTTAAATCGCTTATTCAGTGAGTGAGTGTATCCCTGCATATTCTCTCGCAAAGGACTGAGAGCTCAACTGAACTGACAGAACTAAAATTAATAGATTGCTTCAGGTGATTCACTATAGTTTGTTCACCCATAAGATCCCTCATTTTAAACAAATTGCTCGCAAACGAGGCCAGAAAAAATTTAAAGCGCAACCAAGTTCTACTGAAAATGAAATTATTTTATGATTACATTTAAGAGACTACAGAAAAATGAATGAAGGGACAGGATTAGTATATTAGTAATATATTTTTTTCATTATTGAAGGCCTAACAGGGCACACACTGACCATAATGTCATGGCAGTTAATCAACTTTATTCAACCTTTAACCATGAAGTTCTTAAAATATATGAATAATTTTACAACTTAATTTGGGACCCACTCAAGTGCTTTTCAGGTCACTAAAGAATAAATAACTAAGTAAATAAATGGTTGTGTTGGGTGATGGTGTTTAAATTAGCATTATTAAGATCAAACAATGAAACTAGATTGGAATCTCTGCAAAAACAAGCAGTAACATTACTGCTGTATAGTCTGACATATCTTGAATATTTGTGCCATTAGCTTATTTTCACAAAAATACCTGAAAGTATATTAACAAAAATGTTTTCACTGAATCCAGCAGCAGTGCACAGTATACAACAATAACAGTATACAACAATGAAAGGCAGACTATGAGTACGGATGCAGCAAATAGGGAGCAGTTAATTTAATGCAACTGACAATGACAAAGTTTCAACATTACATTATTTATAAGGTAATGAATATCTGCAATTACATCCTTTGACAATGAACTGCAGATGACAGTATGTAAATATATTTAAATTAAATATGAAATAAGTAAGAATTCATCAGGATATCAGCATATAGAATTTATGTAAAATAAGACACACTGAGAAGAAAATAATTACAGTGTTTACAGGTCATATAAAATGTGCAGCAGATATGCAAACATTTGATTTTATTGCATCCAGCTGGTGCCTTCCTGTCAGCTCGCATCACTGATGTGTGTTGGTATTCTGCTTGACTTTCTAATTTGTATTTTTATGTTTTTGTTCTGCGCTGGCTCTGCCACTGTTCTTAACCCTTAACGTAACTTTTGTTAGTTTGTTTTTGTCTGTAAAGCAAATTGAACTACCCTGGTGTATGAATTATGCTATCCAAATAAAGAAGCCTCATCATGCTTGTATCAAAAGACAATGTTGTCTTTGTTATCACGGAGATCTACACCCCCCCCCCCAGTAGTATATATAGTAATGGTAAAAAATGGGAGATGAAAGCTACCTGTGCAAACCCATTACTGTACATAGTAACCAGACTCTCTGAATGTGTGTGTGTGTGTGTGTGTGTGTGTGTGTGTGTGTGTGTGTGTGTGGGTAAATCAATTGGCATTCGATCATGTCATAATGTGTTTCCTGGCAATACGCACAAAAATACTGGCTGGCCAGAGCTGATTTCTTCTATAACCACTTTAGATGGACAGCACAGCTGGCAAGACAAAGACATGCAGGTCTATTTTAATTCATGAATCTGTCGTTTCTAAATAGTTTTAAATGAATAATCTCCGCCCTTGTTTGCTATCGAGTTCTTAAAAAAGCTTTTACATTTACAGTAGCTCTTTCACACATCTGGGCCAAGTTCCTTTCATCCTTGTGACATAATTTTCTTGGAAGGAACATACTTCCTCCTCATGAAACCAATAACAGTCTTTTCAGTTTGGTATGGACTGTATGTATGACAGTTGCCACAAAAGTCAATTACGACACACAGCTGTTCATCTCCCGGCTGTTTCTTTTTTTCTTTTGATGCATGATGTGAATTAATTTTATTTCATTCTCACTGTCCTTCACACTGAATGCCACTAATGTGACAAAATATTAAGCAAGTGATTGGAACTTGAAAAGACATATTTATCACACACACTTTTAGCAAGCATACTAGTGAGCCCAGACCTTTTCAGCATATGGGAAAAATTTAAAAACTTAACAATGTATGGGTCGCCATCTTAGAACATGGTATCCAGTTCTCCTTAAAGAGGTCACATTATGCTTTTTGGCTGTTCTCTCTCCTTTATTGAGTTATATATCTTTTTATGCATGTAATAGGTTTGCAAAGTGAAAAAGCCCAAAGTCCCACAGAAAACACTGCTCTGAACTGTTGGAAAACAGCTAGTTTGTAGTCCAGCCTTTACTTCTATAACCTATCTGCGTCCTTACGTAACATGCATCATAATGCTCACCTCGCAGCTAGTGTGGCACACCCTCAAAAACACAGGGGGAGAAACACACTAAACTGCAGCACACAGTGACAAGACCCTCACCTAGTAGTAGTAGTAGTAGTAATAGTAGTAGTAGTAGTAGTATGACCTGTTTAATACATCCATGATCCAGCATCATAAAGATGAGCAACATGAATCGCTCAAGTATCTCATTCAGTAGTCCTCCGCTGATGTCCTTCTATAGCTGCACAACATATGAACAAGTCCCATGTGTTTGTGATTGATGCTTGTAAGCTCAAGTATTTACCTGAGACCTGACTCTTCATAATTGACACTCACAACAGCTCTAGTGAATCATGGAGCTCTGCTACTATTACTCACTGTTAAATAAATATTATGACAATGAGCTTAATTTGGTGTTTCAGAAGGCAATGGGCTAATTTTTTGTCTCACTAAAGAGTGGATAGTGTAATTTGTCAAGCAACATCAATTCAAGGGACAACAGAAACAGAAAAAAACATGTACACCTATTTTCTTAGTGTCTATATAACATAGCTAGGCAACCATTACACTGTACACCCTACACTGATTCTCATTATGCAGGCTTTCACGTCCAGGTAAGTTCATCAGTATAGCCAGATACCACATGAAAAGGCTCGTGCAGACTACACGACTTTCAGCGTAGGGTGATCGCCGACTACACAACTTGCCGTATTGGGAGTCTTGAAGTCATTGTGGCGGTCACACTACATGACTAATTGTTGACAGGGGGTCACACACTACACAAGCTGACAATGGCTGTGTCACCCAATGGCATCAAGAAAACACATGAAATGTGAAATGAAGCAACACTACACACGAAACAGCTGTTGTTTGTTATTATAAAGATAGCAATTATAAAGACAAAGAATATGGGTGAAAGAATGGATTAGCACACGCAGGTAGCAGGGAATGTCTGAGCTACAGAGAGAGCTGGAGGGGAGTAAAAAGTGTTTTATAATGAAAAAGTAGCTACCTTCTCTGCCAGCTGCCTGCTCTCATTGGACGCTGAGTCGGCCGACTCCTCCAGATATTTGGCATGCTTGATATCTGGCTGGTGTTGGTTATGTGTCAGCAGTGCGTAGGGGAGCCGTTTTGATGCGTCATTGAGTAGTTTACACAAAACGACTGGTGGCCGTTGATCAATCGCTGATTTACACCTGATCACAGCCAGATGATCGCTGAGCTTGCTGACCTGCAAATCGGGCTTAAAATCGTGTAGTGTGAACTAGGCTATATAGGCTCTAAATGGTCACAACAACAACACGTCTCATCCCAAACAAGAGAACACAAGAAACAAATGTGACACAAATTCAGGTAAGAAAACAACAGTTACAAAAAAGTTCAGAAAGTAACAGAAAGTAACACCATTAAACAGAATTCAAAACACAAGGGGTTTTGAATCCATTAATTGGATTAAAACCTGTGTAACACACTACCGTATGGTAGTAAATCCAAACAATGCCTTTCTAAACGTCTCCTCAGGTGACATCGACCTCTCTGCAGTTTAATATGATGCTACTGCAGGGAAATCTTTCTGCGCTGAGCTGAGCTCCCCTCTGCTGACATCTGAACAGCACCCAGGCTGCGACGTGCTGTCAGCAGCAGTGTTAGGGCGACAGCCTGCAAAGTCAACAGACTGAAGTTGACAACGCCGCGTGAGAAACAACTCTTAACTTAAGAAACCTTGTTAAGGGACTCTTCATTAAAGGGAAACTTTCAACCAAAAAACACATGCTGAAGTTCAACTGATTAGTCTTAAAATGTAATTATATGATACACACAAGAACTGCGAAATGTAACAACAGAGAACCTGTCAAAAGTTTAAGAGTAGAATAACTTAGTGTATCTACCTATATCTCAGTTATTGATCATCTGTGATCACTGGATCATTATCACTAAGGCTCTGACACAGTCCTTGTTTTCATAGAAACTTTTTTCATAGAAATGTGTCATTATGTTAATGTGTGCAGTCACTGTGTAAAACATCCAACAACAGGGACTTTAAAAGATATTCAATGATTTAATTGTACTAACTAATAAACTGGAGATTCTGGAGTTTATGTATTGATATGGATGATTGACAAATGAAAGTGTATTGGTAATGTGTTGCTCAAGCCTGAGTCTCCAGAACAGCTTCAAGTGCTCCTTGTCAGAGATTCTCCAAGTCTGTGGATCTCTACTGGAGGGAGGAACACCAATATTACAAAAGCTATTCCCTGATTAAATGTTTTGATGAGGATGGTAGAAAGTGTTGTTCCAAAATTGTTTTTTAGCTGAGAAATGATTTGCCATTGCAGCAGGTGGCTTACATTGACAGATTCAACACACATTTTACTGACATTTGAAACTTGGTGGGTGGTTGCTTCAGGGGTGGGCCTAACAACTTATTCTTGGAGTTTATTTTGTTTGAAAACCACAGTAAAAACACCTGCTTCTTCTTCTACTGATTTAACATCTTGACCGATATTCTGCTGTTGGTCTCAGTCACTCTGGATGACAGTGTCAGCTGAATGACAAGTTAAATGTCAAATGTAAATGTTGTGTGTGAGGTAGGTGGTCAAAAAGTTTCCTGAAGCTTTCAGTGGAGTGTCAAAACAGAAGTATGGTGTTTCCAGTCACTACAGTCAGAGACACAAACACTTATCTTCTTCTTCTAAAGCTTCTCTAATTAGTATTGCTTTAAATCAACAGTGACAAACCCACAAATAAATATCACCAAATTCTGCAGTGTAAGCTCTCAACTCTACGGAGCTTTTCAGTCAATTATGTTTCATCAACATCCATCATCTTGTTTTCAGCAGTAGCAGGCAGGTGTTTTCAGTGAAAAAACTCATATAAACCCACACTACCCTACCTGACCATCACCAAACAGCAGACAAAGACAAAGCATGCAACTGGCTCATACAGAATGTGGGACATCTAGCAACTAAACAGCCAAGAGTTTTCTCAAAAGTTGGTGGACACCAAATCAGAGCTAAAAGGAAAATTAATATTGACACGACTCCAAACATAAGGTAATGTTGCTTTGTATCTGTTAAATATATAAATAAGTAATTGTTTGGTGTCAAATTTGCCATCTTAACTTTATAAGGTGTATGTCAGTGTTATGATTCCAGTTTGCTCAGTTGCCCAAAGTGGCCAAAACTCAATTAATCCATATTCAAAGCAGCTGTAAGCAATATTTGTATAATAATCTTTTAAACGACCATGTGAATGTGTGAATAAGCAACTGTTTGCTAATGAGTTTGTCATCACCTTAAAAGGTGATGATACGTTCGTGTTGTGTTCACAACTTGTTTCCACTGCTTCTAAGTGGCCAAAATCAATTATTACAGCTTAAAGGTTCACACTTTACTTTAGTTTACTTTTGACTAAAATCTTTAAAAACAATGTCCTCTTATTGTCGAGATGTCACAAACCAGATAGAAGCTCTGAATTTACACATATCAATATTTTCATCATTCATTAACCAAAGATAAGACAGTAAAGCACAAATCCCTTGAATAGTATGAATTGTACTGTGATGGAAATGGTATGTTTTACTGATAAATCCCAGAACATTGCATAAACTATATATTTATTTTTGTGGTTAAAAATGTAAATACAACATTATCAAGTCTGTATTGGTAAAAGTAAATCTGATTTTCATTATGTTAAGTGCATTAATAATACAGAATGTATCACTGAATATCTAATATCTAATTTGTAAGACTGCATGAGGCACAAAACCAATTTCATCGTACTATAATGTTTTATTAATTTATCTACTTCCATAGTATTTCTTTCTCATTCCATATCTCCCTCCCAACTTTCAAAACCAAACACACACAGACACATTTGATAAAGTGAAGCCGACAGTAATCAGATGCATCCAGAAAGGTCAAAGCTTTCCTATTTCCATGAGGAGTCTTTCACTGCCTAAACACATTACTCAGTGGATTAAATTCAATAACCTCATTACCACACATATATGATTGAGAAATCCATATTTATACCATTATTACATTATTACAACCCCTACTTTCATGTATACATTATTCAAAGCTCGACATGGTTGCTCTGACCTCCAAACAATGTATTGGAATTATCCATGATGACAGAAAGATGAGGGGAATTACTGAGTTACATGAAATAAGCTAAAGAGACAACAAGACACGGACAGGAGACCAAGAGTCCAGACACCTAATAATTTAGCACTCAAGTTGGGTGTATTTTAGCTATGCTATAGCAGCATGGCTCAGGAAGTCTAGAGTCTATCTGTTGGTTGGTTGATTCTTTGGTCCACCACTTTTATCCAGAGTAACAGTGGATTATTACCACTTTGTAGACATTCATGGACCTAAAAGGATGATACTACTTCAGACTTCAGTGAAATACAGATTCTTGACAACTATTACATGGATTGTCATGGAATTTGCTACAGAATTCAAGTTCAAAAAGATCAATTCTAATTACATTGGTGATTGACATTTTTGTTTCAAAGTTAAAAGTCTATACAATGATGGGATGGATTGACATGGACTTTGGAACATCATGAATGAATGAACATCATGAATCAGTGTGACTTTGGTGATCCCCTGACTTTTCATCTAGTGCCACAATGCTGTTTATTGAAGTATCATGACAACTATTGCATGGATTTCTATGGTACAGATTTGATTCTTTGACCTTCCATCTATTGCCATCATTGGTTCAAAAACCACATATCTGCAAGGCTAATAACATTACAGCCTCAGCTGTACTTTGTAATGTAGAATAGCACTAATTAGTGCTAAATAGCAAATGTTAGCATGCTAACACACTTAACTACTGAACCTTTGCATTTTACATTTTTGAGTTTGGCCATTTAAATTCATCGTGTTGCAATTGATGTGAGTTATGGCAGTTGGTGTCAAGAATTTAGTAAACAAGTATAGGAAAATTGTATTGCATATCACATAACAAATGGAAGCAGATGCCTAGCCCTGCAGCAACTGCTCATTGAAAAATATTTATAAAACACAAGCCTGCAATCTGAATCACAACTAACTGTTGTTTATTCACTAAATACACACACACATGCACATCCAATGTCTCACTATTACAAATCTACACACTGTTCAATTTGTATTCATTCTAATATGTGGTGCCTTTGTTAAAAAAGCCTGTTTTGTTAAAAGCACATCAGGACCAAATTTGACTTGACTTGAATCAAACAGAATCTTCTGGTCCCTGATTTGACCTTTCAGTAGAGTGCATCCTCATCTAATCTTGTTACTGAGAGCTGCAGAACAGGATGCCGAAAGGTGACATACACAGCACGAGGACCATCTTTAAACAAACTGTCAGTCAAACTGCTATTAAATAAAGACATTTCTTTACATTTCACAAATGTTTAACCAGATTATTCAGAAATTGTGTGGTTCAAAGAATTGTAGACTGGTCTTTGGCAGAATTCACAGTGTTGATTTTGAACTTCTTTACTGCATGCAGCTACTTAAAGTACATCCTGTTATAGTGCTGTCTTTTTGATGAATCATATTATTTTTTTGATGCTGTAATGGCACATTTGTCATATGACAACCCTATTATTTTACCTAATTCACATATCAAGAATGCCAAATCCAGCTTGAGTCTCTCTGTTCCCTTTCACCTCTATAAGGACTGGTAGTGAAACAGTTTTCTGAGTTCTTTCTAATTTGCAGTGAGAAGCAAAAGACTCTAAACAGTAAAACAAATATATACATTCATGGAACTTCATTAAAGTTGAGACAGTCAAAACAAACCTGCTAATGAGGGGATTGTTTTAATGTAATATGAGATATTCAGGCAGTAATAATAGCTTCAAAGTTGAATGAGAATGACTTTTGGATGTATTTTTCTTTATTGTTAATTTTGACAACATCATTTTCAGTTCACTTCCCAGAAGGCCACAGCACAGCAAATCAAAGAGCATCTCATTTAATAGAAATACTGTTGCTGGGTGTAACACTGTCCGACAGCCTGAACTATATTTCATATATTTTAAATTGAAATGTCACAACAAGGATTTAGGTTTCATATCAAGTAAAAGGCTGCTGGTAAATGCTTTTGAATGAAATACAATCTGCCTTTGTCAGGACAAGAGATAAGCGCTAAAGAAACGTTCCCCCTCGGTTTCAGAATACTAAATGTACAGGATAGCTGTACTGTAGCTGCTTTGACAGATGGGTGAGATGGAAAATAAAAAAATGCTCTCTTTTCAGCTAGAAAGTGTGAAGAATGGCTTGCGACATTGTCTGTGACAGACAAGACTTTTGTGTTACATGATAACCAAGCAGGTTTGGACTGACAATATTTAAAGAACATGTTGCAGTGGCTGCTGTAGCAGAGCTGAGAGGTCGGTGCCAGATGTATACACAGAGTACATAGATGTACGCAAGCACACAAAAAATCAGAGCAGAAAAGGATAAAAGATGCAGGAACAGCAAGCAGAAAAGACAGGATTTGAGCACTTAGATAACTCAGTTGTCATATATTCTCAAAAAAAATATCAGTACTAAAAATACCATATCATAAGATGAAGAGTTAGCACATATTATGGTATTACATGATTGGAGCCTGATTAAATTTTCAAACTATTACTAATACACACACACACACACACACACACACACGGCTCAGCATGAAACATGAGTTCATTTGCTGTAAGTGGAAAAGACTTGCACACATAAAAGCACAAAAGAATAAAAGGGAAGGAATGAAAATGAACTGTGTATTATAGAAAATTACAAATGTACAAAATTATGCATGCATAAAATATCATATCACGCTTTTGCAAATATAATGATATGTATTCCAAACCCATTTTGCACATTTGTTCATCTCTTTGGGGGTTAGACATTAAACACACAGAAACACTGGATCTTCTTGGCTTCAGTCTTTTCAACATGTCCTTTGATGCTTTGAACCTAATCCATATTCATACTGCTACAAAGTAACACACACAAACTGACACATCATACACATTCAATCCAAATGTCATTCAACATAAAACATTTACCTTAATTTCTATAAGTAAACACAAATGGTACTCCTTGAGGTTTCAAGCTTTTTTTGCTCATTACAACCCATAGTATGACAGTCATCATACTGTTGTTACTATTATCCTGGTAAGGATGCATACGTATGTAAGTCACTACGGATTGGTTGGGGCCAGACAACATGAAATAACCTCCCCTAATGATACATGCTAACATGAACTCCATCGACTTGTTTGTCCTAAGGGTGGCATGAGAAAAAGGAAATAATAGGTAATGATTATCATTAAAACAGTTCTTTAATTGATCTGTGTGTGTGTGTATATATTATATATACACTCACCTAAAGGATTATTAGGAACACCATACTAATACTGTGTTTGACCCCCTTTCGCCTTCAGAACTGCCTTAATTCTACATGACATTGATTCAACAAGGTGCTGAAAGCATTCTTTAGAAATGTTGGCCCATATTGATAGGATAGCATCTTGCAGTTGATGAAGATTTGTGGGATGCAAATCCAGGGCACGAAGCTCCCGTTCCACCACATCCCAAAGATGCTCTATTGGGTTGAGATCTGGTGACTGTGGGGGCCATTTTAGTACAGTGAACTCATTGTCATGTTCAAGAAACCAATTTGAAATGATTCGAGCTTTGTGACATGGTGCATTATCCTGCTGGAAGTAGCCATCAGAGGATGGGTACATGGTGGCCATAAGGGATGGACATGGTCAGAAACAATGCTCAGGTAGGCCGTGGCATTTAAATGATGCCCAATTGGCACTAAGGGGCCTAAAGTGTGCCAAGAAAACATCCCCCACACCATTACCCCACCACCACCAGCCTGCACAGTGGTAACAAGGCATGATGGATCCATGTTCTCATTCTGTTTACGCCAAATACTGACTCTACAATCTGAATGTCTCAACAGAAATCGAGACTCATCAGACCAGGCAACATTTTTCCAGTCTTCAACTGTCCAATTTTGGTGAGCTCTTGCAAATTGTAGCCTCTTTTTCCTATTTGTAGTGGAGATGAGTGGTACCCGGTGGGGTCTTCTGCAGTTGTAGCCCATCCGCCTCAAGGTTGTGCGTGTTGTGGCTTCACAAATGCTTTGCTGCATACCTCGGTTGTAACGAGTGGTTATTTCAGTCAAAGTTGCTCTTCTAGCAGCTTGAATCAGTCAGCCCATTCTCCTCTGACCTCTAGCATCAACAAGGCATTTTCGCCCACAGGACTGCCGCATACTGGATGTTTTTCCCTTTTCACACCATTCTTTGTAAACCCTAGAAATGGTTGTGCGTGAAAATCCCAGTAACTGAGCAGATTGTGAAATACTCAGACCGGCCCGTCTGGCACCAACAACCATGCCACGCTCAAAATTGCTTAAATCACCTTTCTTTCCCATTCTGACATTCAGTTTGGAGTTCAGGAGATTGTCTTGACCAGGACCACACCCCTAAATGCATTGAAGCAACTGCCATGTGATTGGTTGATTAGATAATTGCATTAATGAGAAATTGAACAGGTGTTCCTAATAATCCTTTAGGTGAGTGTATATATACACACACACACACACACACACACACTTGCATACAGAGTGACTACTGGGTCTGCACCCATCTACCTAAAGATAGATAGATAGGTAGATGGGTGCAGACCCATCTATCTATCTATCTATCTATCTATCCATAAGATAGATAGATAATTTATCCAGAGGGAAATTCAAGTATCCAGTAGAATACGAAACATACATACATTAAACATACATTAAACCTATATTAAGATAGAATTAAAATTAAAATAACTTATAACACAGTAAAACAGTGCAAAAACAGTAAACAGTGCAAAATGGAGTGCAGATGGAGGTAGAAATTGTTCTTTTGCCTATTGTCCTCCCTGCCATGACTAGGAGCTGTTGTACAGTCTGATGGCCAGGGGGATGAAAGAGTTTAAATCGGTGGAGCTGGGGTGGGACAGCAATCTGCCACTGAACACACTCCTCTGTTCAATGAAGGTGTTGTGCACAGGGTGGTGGGCGTTGTCCAGTATGGACAGCAGTTTGTCCAGGGTCCTTCTTTCTGCCACTGTCACTAGAGAGTCCAGCTCTGAGCCCACCACTGAGCCAGCTCTCCTCACCAGTCTGTCCAGTCGACCGGCGTCTCTCTTCTTGCTGCTTCCTCCCCAGCAAACTACAGCATAAAAGAGGGCGCTGGCCACCACAGACTGGTAAAACATCTGCAGTAGTTTTTTGCAGATGTTGAAGGACCCCAGTCTTCTCAGGAAGTACGGCTCTGCCCTTTCCTGTGGAGAGTGTCCATATTTTCTGTCCAGTCCGTAAGTCATATAATACAAACTTACGTTCCTTCTCAGCCACTATGCTCCTCCAACGAACGCTGCCTGGCGCTGCCATCCCCCTTCACACAAAGCAATCCCAGTCCCAGCTATTCTCATCTGTGACACCACGATGGTGGAACGAGCTACCACACGCCATCAGATCAGGGGCGTCCCTCTCTAACTTCAAGAAGCTCTTGAAAACTCATCTCTTCCGAGAACACTTCCTCTTATAGCACCTCTGACTCCTAACCTCTAACACGCACTTCCTGTGCTCTTCTTCTTATATCCCCTACAATTATCTTGTATTGATTGCACTTTTTTGTTTTGATTGCACTTTTTGTTAACTCTTACTTCCTTCCCTAGGTATTTACCCCATTGATGTGATATGAACTATGAGCTCTTACTAGTATTTATTGCTGCTCTTACTAGTATGTATTGTCAGTTGTAGATCTGTATTTGAGGCTCTGTTGATGCTTGTATGTTGTTCCTCAAATGTAAGTCGCTTTGGATAAAAGCGTCTGCCAATGAGAATGATAAAAGTAAATGTGTGTATATATATATATATATATATATACATATATATATATACATACATATATATACATATATATACATACACACACACACACACACACACACACACACACACACACACACACACACACACACACACACACACACACATTTACTTTTATCATTCATACATACACACATACACACACACACACACACACGCGTCAGGGCAGCCTGATGACAAATGGGCTACTGGAACAAGACATTCATGGACTAGAGCAGAAAATATCGATCTGATGCAATGCTACTATACAAGCAAGCCCGGTGAGAGATGTTTTATGTAGAGACTATGGGATATATGGATGCTTCGAAACCCATCATCAACACTGACAAAGAAACAACTCCTAGCTCAGTGTTCTAACATCCGCAAACGGCAACTGCTATCACAACTAGAGATTGACGAAGTACAACAAATAGGCTACGGCAAGAGGGAGCCTGGACGACAGGTCAGCGGGGAGATGTTATCATCATCCTCCCCACACTCAGAGATTGGGTCCCAAGCCCCAAAAACAACAAGCCCTTACAGCACAGAATCACTCAACATAAGGGCGACTGACCTACGATCGAAGATCATAACCAAGATTGAAGATCATAACCAAGCTGGACCCCCAAGTACAACGACCAAGATTGCCAATGCTAAGTGACAAAGTACCCTCTGAAAGTCTGCTAGAAAATGTGAATGCAGCACTACATACTATCCCTACTAAAGCCATAACAGAGACCAATGAGCTGATGTACGCCACAGCAACAGTGATCCTAGAGATCCTAGAAATACACCACAAGCCACAAAGAGCATTACCCCCCATGGAGGAGAAGGCTAGAGGCCAAGATCAAGGCAAAACGAAGAGAAGTTAGTCAGCTGTCAGAGCTACAGAAAGCTACCTGAGACTGCCAAACAGACTTACTGCTCTGGCTACCCGCCTAAAGAGATTCAGAAGCCAGGAGAATAAACCGGATGTTCTCCACCGAACCATCCAAAGTGTAATCTCAGTGGTAGTACTGAATTACTGAAGAGTACTGGAAGAACATATGGGAGAAAGAAGCATCCCACAACACCAATGCTCAGTGGTTAGTGGATCTAAGAACAGATCACAGTAATCTCCCAGAACAAGATCCAGTAACCATTACAACGGCAGACATCCAAGAAACTGGACAGCACCAGGCCCTGACATGATCCACAACTACAGGCTGAAGAAACTAACTGCGCTCCATGAACGCCTGGCAGCACAAATGAACCAGCTGCTGATGGATGGTTAACCCAAGGACGGACAGTCCTGATCATGAAGGATCCCCAGAAGGGAACAATCCCATCCAACTACCGGCCAATAACCTGCCTCTGCACAACATGGAAGCTCCTGTCAGGCATCATAGCGGCTAAGATGAGTAGGCACATGGCTCAATACATGAACAGGGCCCAGAAGGGAATGGGCAGTAATACCAGGGGAGCCAAGCACCAGCTACTGGTTGATAGAGTAGTCACTCGAGACTGTAAGACCAGGCAGACCAATCTGTGCACCGCCTGGATTGACTACAAGAAAGCCTACGACTCAATGCCACATACATGGATACTGGAATGCTTGTAAATGTACAGGATCAACAGAACACTAATAGCTTTCATCAAGAACTCAATGGGGCTGTGGAAAACAAGTCTGGAAGCCAACTCAAAGCCAATTGCACAAGTCACCATCAAGCGCGGTATATACCAAGGTGATGCACTACCCCACTGCTGTTCTGCATAGGCCTGAACCCCCTCAGCCAGATCATCACAAAGACGGATACCGGTTCCGAAGTGGAACAGCCATCAGTCACCTCCTCTACATGGATGACATCAAGCTGTATGCCGGAAATGAGCGAGACATCGAATCACTGATCCACACTACCAGGATCTATAGCAATGACATTGGAATGTCGTTTGGACTGGACAAGTGTGGCCGCATGGTATCAAAAAGAAGGAAAATGATCAGAACCGAGGGTGTTGAACTACTAAAAGGCCACATTGCAGATGTTCAGGAAAGCTACAAATACCTTGGGGTGCCGCAGGCTAACAGAAACCATGAGGAGGCAGCAATGAAGTCCGCCACAGCCAAATACCTACAGAGAGTAAGGCAGGTCCTGAAAAGTCAGCTGAATGGGAAAAACAAGATCTGAGCCATCAACACATACGCCCTTCCAGTCATCAGATACCCCGCTGGTATAATAAACTGGCCAAAGGAAGAGATAAACACCACTGACATCAAGACAAGAAAGCTCCTCACCATGCATGGAGGCTATCACCCCAAATCCAGCACCCTGAGACTGTACACCAAGCGTAGCGAGGGAGGCCGAGGGCTAGTGAGTTTCAAGACCACTGTCCAGGATGAAACAACAAAGATCCAGGAGTACATCAGGAAGATGGCCCCCAAAGATGAAGGGTTTAGTGAATACCTTAGGCAGCAGAAACCCGAGGGTGAGGACAAGGAAGACGAAAAACCTTCATGGAGAGACAAGCCACTGCATGTACCACAGATGAATAGAAGAAGTGTCTGATATCAAGAAATCCTATCAGTGGCTGGAAAAGGCTGGACTAAAGGACAGCACAGAAGCACAAATCATGGACAAGAACAAGCATCTGGGGTCTACCACACCAGACAGGACCCCAGGTGCAGACTGTGCAAGGATGCCCCTGAGACAGTACAGCACATAACAGCAGGGTGTAAGATGCTGACAGGAAGTGTGTACATGGAACACCATAACCAGGTAGCTGACACAGTGTACAGGAACATCTGCCATGAGTATGGGCTGGAAGTCCCAAGGTCAAAATGGAAGACACCTCCTAAGGTAGTTGAGAATGACCAAGCTAAGATCCTGTGGGACTTCAAGATCCAGACTGACAAACTGGTAATAGCTAACCAACCAGACATCATGTTGATCGACAAACAGCAGAAGAAGGCTGCAGTGATAGATGTGGCAATCCCAAGCGACAGAAACATCAAGAAGAAGGAAAGGAAGAGGATATGCAACACAATAGGCCACACAGTCTCCACGTCTCCCACTGCGCTGGGGAAGCACACGTGGAGGTCACCCGCTGCTCACCACACCGGCTTCCACTGGTTGGGAATACCGGGCCAACGGCTGCCTCCACAGAGTCACCGAACTCACGGTGGGAGGAGACGTTTCGAACGGCACCCAGCAGATCACGTCCAACGAACCACACAGTAAGCCACACAGTAAGCCACACAGTAAGCCACACAGTAAGCCACACAGACTGATGCGAGCAACCAAGGAAGAGTGAGTGAGACCGAGAGCACTTCACTGGCTCAGCTTATACGGCCCACTAATTGCCGCTGATCAGCTACAGCTGCGAGTTCTACCCAGCATCATGCTCAGGATACAGGTACACACCTGCAGGAGAGAGACAGACACACCCACAGCAACACAAACACAGCACTCAGATCTCATGGGTCTGATCTCAACAACTACCACCCAATATCTAAACTTCCTCTCTCAGCAAAACTCCTACATGCCTTTATTGACTCACTAATCTTACTACAGCCTGTTTTTTGCCCAGGTTACAGCACATATAACAGCTGCAGTTTCAGTCATTGACAACATTGACTCTTCAATGGATAAAAAACAGTTTTGTGCTGCCCTGTTTATTGACCTCTGAAAAGCAGTGGACCCTGTCGATCATAAAATCCTATTCCACAAATTAAAGTCAAAGGGCTAGATGAAAACACGCTTAATTGGTTCCACTCTTACTTTACCTTACAACTCAGACTGCTGATGGTAGTCATTCAAGCCAGCGTACCTGGCATGTGGCAACCTATCAGAAATAGGTTGCCACATGGGTCTATCCTCGGTCCACAGCTCTTTACATAAATAACATAATTCTTAATCCTACTCCTAATATTAATCAATACTTGTGCAGTTTTTTGCTTTTCTTCAGTCTGCCTTTTCTGTCTTCTTCCAACTATAAAACTATTGTGCTGTCAACTTTCATGTCTGTCCTTGGCTACTACTTCAGCAGTTAAATCATTTGTATCACAGTGCTTTACGCTTTATCACAAATGTCGTACTCATAATGGTTCCCTGCATCACACAGTTGGATGGACTATCTTAAAGTAAAGCAGAAATAACCATAAAGCTCTACTGTTGAGGCTTCCAAACTATCTCACACCTCACCAAGTCTCTCATTTCAATCTAGCAACTAGAGTACACAATGCAGTAACTACTTAACCTTTGATGTTCCTCATGGACACACTCACATTGGCAGAACAGAATGCAATGAACTGCAAACTGTAAAACTCTAACTCTAAAAAATTAGAGTCTTATATTCTCCTTGGAGATTTAAAAGGTTTATCATTTGATGTTTTTACAAATTCCTTTATTTATTGTGCTGTTTCTATTTACTAATTGTGTTCCGGTGAATGTTTCTTGTTTTCATCTCTCTTGGAAAATATATCTTAATCTCAATGAGAATGCCTGAGTAAATAAAGATTAAATAAAATAAATATACACTAACTCCATGTACAGTATTTAAAAACATTAGCAAAACAAGGGTCTGCTGGTCATCTGAGCCTGATTGAAACGAACATTTTTACACACACACACATGTGCAGGTCCACATTAACACACAAATTGTCGCACATACCCTGACCCTACATAACCATCCTCACTGTGTGTGTGGACGTGAGTTGACATCTGGATATGGTCCGTGATTTGTGAGGCTGTTTTCAATGCAGGAGGCTGCAAGAACAGATTAAACTATAACTCAGCGCTTTGGGGCACGGCACAGCACACAGATATGCATGAGGCATGGTCGCATCAAATGCACACATCAAACACACACACACACACACACACACACACACACACATCCCTACCAGAACACATATACAGGCTGCATCAGATTTCAACAATGGTAGACAAACTGCACCTAAACTGGGCTTTTTTGAGGACTTTAGTTATTTGTGTCATTCCTTCTTTCGCTTTTTTGTTCACTAAACCCCTTACTAATTTCTTACTTTCAACCCTTGCTAATTACAATGTATAAATCATTGCAGCCGAAATGCAGCACAGGCTAGGCTCAAATTAACATCCCTTGTATTATGTAATCAGCCATAGATTAACATGATGCATGCACACAAACACCACCCCTCCCTGCTGTTTCATTGTGTGTGAGTGTGTGTGTGTGTGTGTGTGTGTGTGTGTGTGTGTGTGTGTGTGTTGATCATTGATTATGCCAGTGTTCTTTTAAAACCCACATTGATCTTTGATCTCTCCTGATTTAGAACATTTTCTTAATAATGCAAATCCCATATTTCTCAAAGTCCTTAGTGGTGTACTTGGACATCCCTACTAATTACACACTGCAGAAAAGTCATATATTCAGATTCCAAACAAAATATGGACACTTTTGGGGTAAGAAAGACTAGACAAAAAAAGACTTGTGCTATCGGTGGAAAGAGTTCCTGACAATGGCCTTTTCAGATAAGAAGCAACATGTGATTACTACTGCTGGCTTCAGTACAAAAGTTCAACTATTTTGAACTTTGACTGCGGTGTACGCATAAACTTGCCAAGAGGTGTGCTGTACATTGCTCAACACAGCAACAAACTGCCTTGGTGCAGGGGAAGCCATTGAAAATATAGGGTTTCATAGCGCAACGGTGCTATCGCTGTGGCCTAGTGAATGGCCTTTTCTACATGTAAACTGAATTTAAATCCTCTTAACTTGAAATAAAAAGTAGTATAAATGTGATTATGTTGTTTTAACTTGAAACTGTAAGTTAGAATAATGCAGAAGTGTATATCGGTTAGACTAGTTAAGAGAAGTTTTCTTGCATTGAAAAAGTAAAATAATTATTTGTTTTAACTCAAAGTATTGTTGAAACAAGTTATAAAAAGTTTAATCAACTCAAATACAACAGTGAGACAGCTAGAACACTGTAGTTATATCAACTTTATGAACTTGAATTTGTGAGTTGAAACAAAGGCAATCTTCAAGTTCAGTTAACTGCATTTTCAAGTTAAACTAACTTGAAATGTCTTACAGCTTTGAGCAACCAGCCATAAATTAGTCCTTAGTCTGAATAAGTGGATGTGGGCTGCTGCAACAGACCTTTTATTTTTTGGTTAATAGCATTTTATCACATCTCAAAGCCTCATTGTGCTTCAAACTAAGTGCTTGACAGTGGAACCCATTTTCTTTTAAGGACTTGTCGTCCGTGTTGGTTGAAAAATAGAGGTTCAATGATTGATTAACAATTATGTGAAATGAAAGCAACATACTTAATGGACCTTGTGGTGTGATTGTTGTCTTAAATTATGGTTCTTTAGATTTTTTTTTTAAGGTACTTGTCCATGCATTTGTTTTTGCACATTCCTTTTGGCTGCTGTAGCTCTTCAAAAGAGAGCTATAATACATTTTTATTTATACATACATTTTGTTTATGAGGGAAACAATACAGCCATATAATAAATAATGAATTTTCACACACAAACAACAGTAGGTTACATCTGATCTACACTTGGAGCTTCTTTCTACTCCTTAAATTCCATTTTTCCTTTTTCACATTCAAAATAAATCCCATCTGATCTAAGCTAATTCAGCATGTTTGAAAACTAATTTCTTCCTCCTTTATTCCTTATTTATTTTCTACTTTCTTTCCCTTCCTTCTGTCTGTCCTACTTTCCTTCCCTTCTTCCATCCCTTAATTAATTTACTCCTCCCTCTATGCAATGAAAGGTCTATTGGTAATGGAAAACTAATCCGATTAAATGACTATCCTTCTATAATTTCTGTCTTTCTTGCATTCATTCATTCACTCCCTATAACTGAGGATATTGACAACCTAGGGAAAGGTTAATTCAGCCTAATTGACTGAACTTTTTTTCCCATCTTTCCTGCGTCCTTTCCTTCAGTCAAACAATTAAATTACACAGCCAAATTATCTAATGACTGTCCTTATGAAGAGCTCTTACTGGAAAACGGCTTTCTAATGCCTTCTTTATTTTTCAGTAGCGATGACACTCACTTCTTTGATTAAACAAAGCACAAGAAAATTACCAAAAGTGCCTGAATGACTTGTCAGGTTATGCACACATATACCACCAGTGCACCATAATGCAGTTAATGCAGTGCTTCTACATATTCTATATTAAAGGATATGCATTGAGACATGAGTATTTAACAAACAGGGAGGGGATGAAGATGCTATCAAGTAGCATTATGGGAACTGTAGTGATTTTGGAGCTTGATCCTTACTAGAATCTAAAATATCATAAAATTTCACCTTCTGTTGAATATCAAATCTGTCTCACAGTAAAAGTCAATTACCTACAATCGTATTTGTTAGAACAGATAATCACTGACTCATCCACATCGTGACAACCTATAGTTTTTTATACACAGTTAACTGCAGAAACGTTGCACTCTTCCCTGCTTCACTGCCTTCTCACTGTATCCATCAAAACACCTAATAAAACATGTTGATAGATGGTGGTCTCCCTAGGGAAAAATATTTTGTTTTCACACAGAGACAAAAGAATATATACAGTATATGGAGGAAACCTACTTCGAAGAGTTGATGTCTCATAGATTTTGCTGGCCAGCAAATCTCCTCTTTGGGGACAGAAAAAGCAATCTTTCTAAATAAATAAATAAATAAAAAGCCTCATCATTTTCTATATGAAGAATGTATGAGAGGCAGCCCCCTGAAGTATTTGTTTAATTTGATGAGAATCCATTTATTCTCCACAGAGCTGGTTGAGAGGCCGGGAGAGTTCATCACTTTTTTGAAGAGAAGTTTGAACACAGAAAGCTCTGCTTTGTTAGTGACCATAACGCAGTTGCTCTTGATGTCATCATGTAAACATGACAAAGAGGTAAATTAAGGAAAATTAAGATAAATATTTAATTTTGTGGAACCTTTAACTTTTCTGGCGGGACTGATAGCCCCCGATGTTCCTCCATTACTTGTGGTCAAACTTTTGGTGGAAAATATGTGTCAAGTTTTAACAGGTGAGAGGCGGCCAGATAGTTATGGGTCATGTTGAAAGAAATGACATGACTGATGCTGAGATGCTGTGTTTCCCCTGCTCTTACAAATGTGCATAATAATCTTGTCAGAGTTTATCCCAATCATGCTTACTCAGTTGTTGTTACCGTGTTTTATGTAGCTAATTTCAGATACATAGCACTACCAAACTGTGTTGAGCAATGTCAAGAGCGCTGCTGTTCGTCCAGTGTTGCTCAAATTTACTGGGAAACCATAAAGTTCCAAAAAACTGGATTGTAATTGGCATCTATGCTAGCTGTATACAGGCTGAGCTAACCTGAATAAAAATGTTTTAACAACATTCAACAACTAATACACTGCCAAAGCTTTCTGTGTGGAACTCTAACCTGAATTTATGTTCTGCAGGTCCCAAGATGTAGACTATATTGTGTGCTAAATGTTTCAGCACAAATCCATGTCCTGTGCAAACCTAACAATTCTGGTAAACCTAGGAGGAGTAAATTAGCCTTTCAACATTCCTGGACAACAAGTTCTCATACCAAATCAACATATGGTAAGTGCCATCCAAAACAATACACATGGCTCCAACACAATTCAAATGCTTTCACATCTCCCACCTCTATATTTAAGGTCTGCTTGACTTTAGGCAAGTACAACTGCTTGGTTAAAGCCGGGGCAGGCAACGCTAGAGAACTAGCAAGAGACAGCTGAATGAGTATTTTATTTATTGATTGCTGTCGGGATGTAAAGATAATTTCAACGAGTATAATAAAACAAAAGACTTTTTGTAACAGTGTAACAACATTATAGGGCAACTGAATGAGACGTCATAGTACTTACTTAGCTTCAGAGAGAGCATGACAACAAGAGCTCACATAAAATTAACCATAAGTTATTTTAAATGACCAGTGATCAGTACTGCCGTTTTTCATCATGAAGATAACCTCTTCCTGGAATATCGACTCTTTTCACACACAAACCTGACATGAAAAGTTGTGAAGATTGATGAATAAATGTAAAAGGGGTGGAGATGCACTAGGTGTGGTCATGTGACACACCACAAGCAAACCCACCACTTAGAGGTTCCTGCAGATGGATTAAATGTTTCTGGCAGACAGATGGAGAGATAATGAACAGACAATCCTGACAGTGTGACTAACCTGACAGATCGAAAGGTGCAGATAAACTTGGAGGTGTTCCAGAGACTGTGGGTGGTGGCTGTATGAGAGGACCAGGTTTTGGGATGAATGGACAGATGATGGATGGAGGAAATGGGAGACAGAGTATTTGGCAGCAGTTGAGCTGCGGGTATTGACAGGGCAATGCTTTATAAAATAAGATGCATCACTAATGCAGCGAAGTGGAGAAACACACTGAAATGAAATAACTTCAAATAGTGAGGCTGGTGGATAAATATCACTTACAAACCCACATCACTCTTTTCTTAATGAGCCTATGTTAGTTTGATCAGAGAAACTTCTAGAAATCCACTTTTCTCCGTATTGCTTCTGCACTGCATTTTTCAGGGATCAGCTGTCAATCAAACTGTGTGGGTGTGAGGGTTGTTGGTGGTGAATGTCACTCGTGGTAAAAAGTGCTCTATCTTCAAACTATCCTTAGCATCATTTAACTATTTATTAAAACATATCAATTTAGCAAATCTCACTGCAAAGATGAGGCAGCATTTATGAATTATGACAGTGGAGATAAATGTGATCAAAACTAAAAAGCTGCGTGGTTTAGTTAGGTTACACAGCTGTGACTTTTTTTAATTATTTAATCCTATTGTGAGGGGATCTGTCTTACAGTGTTATCAACTTAAAACAGATCTTAGTATATTTATTGTATAACCTGATATACAAACTGTAAATAAACATAACTAGTAATGGAAAAAAATAAATTATAAATGGAAAAAACAATGACAATACAGTCTTAAATGCAACCTCCCATCACCACACAACAGAGTGAATACTCTATGGGCCAGATTTACTAAAGGTTTGCGTGACTGAAAACGTGTGCAAACTTGATATCACCAGCAAATTAGCATGTAAGCTTTTCCAAAGCAGTTTTTCAGGTGTGCAGTCCAACTACTTAGTGCAATCTTAGGCAGGATGGTCAGGTACATATGATTTCACATACTCGGGACGCAATGAATGAAACAAACCAAGGTTTTTTATGCAGTGGCTGCTTTACCTCTGACTCTCCATGGCGGAAACCATTAAAACATGTAAAACCCTAATTTAAATACTGCCACCTCCATTGTGTCTGCACCTGTTGTCATATACGCAATAATTCTTAGTTAATCACCCATAACAGGTACTGCAATTGCACATGCAATATTTTAGAATGCATGTGCAATTTAGGACTCTTTATTCGGGGTGTTAGTAAATCCAGCCCTATGAGTCCTGTAGTTAAAGATCATGGTTGCAATACAACTGACTACATAAAAGGAGACTATTGCCTGCATTGGCACTGAATGGTGAATCATTAGTTGTTCTCAGTGCAACACTTCTCTGATTGTGTTTGTGTTTGTTCAGTTCATCTACTGCAGGTAACACACTGACCATGGAAAAGTACCATATACAACCCCACTTCAAAAATCCCTTTAAGGATTAAGCGTGACCTCTATGTTTCTTTTTCTTTGTAAATTTTCTAAACAACTTTAGTACATGCATTTTTGCTACCTTTTTAAGCTAGCTATCTTTAGTCAGATAGAAGATTTAATGTTTTTATTTTATTACATTTTATTATTGTGACTTCTTTCATTTGAAGAATGTACAGTTTATTTTCATTTTCATTATTATTTTTTAGGTGGGTTAAATCATGTGGAACAGCAGGCTTTCCAGCTAATTAGCTGAAGACAACACAACAGCCAGTGCTAAACAGATAATGACTGTAAACAGTGCTGTTAAATGGAAATTAGCCAATGATCGTGTTATTAATGCAAATAACCTATAACACCTGGGGACTGTAATGAGACCACACACACACACACACACACACACGTGACCCTTTATTTCTAGTTCTTCATAGTCCTACATTACATGCAATCACAGAGGTGATATGCATGTGAACTGTACGTGCATGCGTGTGTTTGTAGGAAGGGTCATATTAATTAGCTGGTTATCAGTGTAACAACAGAAGGTCAGAACAGGCAATGAGGCTGAACATGTGTGTCCTCTACTGCACAGTCACAGAGCTGCTGGGAAATGAGGCTGAACCAATCGGTGTTTCTTCTGACACAAGCTCTTTTAACACACTTGTTAACACTGCTTCCAACTCTCTTTGGCTCTCCATCTTTCCTTCCTTGTTTCTCTTCCTCTTGGATGTCCTTTCATTCCTCCTCATGCGAGACATACTCATTATGTGGATATTTCATCTTATGTATCATCAACATTGGATAATGAAAATAAAGCAAGACTGATCAGTCAACTGTGTTTTTCCTTGTCATCTTCCATAAGCAAAACAACACTGTAGATGCCAGGGCAAAGCAAAGCAAAACTTGATAGGAACTTTTTATCAGGCCAATTTCTAATGTGAAGAAATGTCTGGCTGGTTTAGTTAGTCTTTCTGTCATGTTTTTAGCAACTAGCAACTAAAAACACAGATGCTAAATCAACTTGTCCCTTGTCTTCATCACACCTATCTTCTTTTCTTGCATCCATACTCCTCACCTCTTTCCATCATATGACACAACCTTCCCTCCCATTGTTCTCCAACTCATCTTCCTACCTTTGTTGTAATCTTGAATGCTGTATCAATACTAATGAATGTTTCTGATTATTGAAACATGCTGTAAAGGTGTGTATTTGAATTTTCTAGAATCATGTCTTTTAAATCTCTCCTACCTCGTTCACTTCCTTCACTTCCTCCACCTTGTCCAACCTACACACTCATTCTAAGAGCAAAGAATTATCTTCCCTTTCTTCCTCTTCTTCTTGCCTTTCTCCCCTCACCATCTACCTCTTCTATTTGTATTTGTACTTATTCATCTCCCCTTTTCCTGTCATTCACTCCTGTTCTTTTACCTCTCTACGTTATGTACATCATTCTTCCACCTTACCCTTTTAAGCATCTATCATCCTTCTGTCCTTTCATTCGTGCATCTCCTTCTCTACCTCCTATGTTTTTTCTCTTTCTGTACCTCCTCTCTTCCTCTCCATCATCCTCTTCATTCTCTTCTGAACCTCTCAACCTGTTATCCATTACTTTCCTCTTTTTCTCCTCCCATCAACTCGTCCCTGTTCTTCCTTGTCATCACACTACCTCTGCTTTCTCTTCTCCTTCCTCTCCTCCCTACATCATTTCATCCCTCTTTCTTTCATGTAATCCACTAATCTTTGAATGGTGTAGTAACATTTTCATGAAAATTTCACCTCAGCTGCATCTATAATTCAGTGCCAGCCTCGCTTTATCAGTCATTACACCACACTCATGCAAACACACACTCAACAAGCTCTCTTCCTCTGCACTCATCTTACACCTTTTTTTCCTTATCTTCTTCTCAGTTTTTCATCCATTTTTCTTCTACACTCTCCTCATGTTCACTTTTTGCTGTAACAACCAAGTGTACATGTTAGCAAATATCTTAAAAACGACTTGGCTTAGAGTCTAAATTCTTTCATCATTTTAATATCCAACTTTATCTGCATCTTTGCCCCAGTCTTCTGCTCTAAAATTTCGTTGATCTAAAGTTATTAAACTATCAAATTTTGATACATCAACCTTTTTTTAATGTGTGCATGGCTTATTACAATAAATGGAAATTTGCTCAGTGTTGGATCAAGCCAACACATTCTCACTCCCGACTCGTCACATATTGATGCTTGGTCAAGGCCCTTTTGAGTCGCTTGTTAATGACCTGGGTACCCCTTTTGCATCATTTTTAGACGTTTAAAGGCTCCGCGGTCAAGTTAGCAATGCTTAGCAACAACAAATATGCAATGTCTGCTAAAGTTAGCGACAATTAATATGCAACATCCAGCTAGACTTTCAAAATAAAACGCTAGCGTTTCGAAATATTGCCATTTTAAAAGGCACGTTTGGTTATAGGTTTAGGCTAGAAAACTACTTTAGAAAAACATCTTGGTTTGGGTTAAAATAACTACATATGTCAGTTAACAGGTCAGTTAACTGACGTCACTTGCGTAACTTATATAAAAATATTCAATGTTGACTTTTTGTTTCACACAGGACACGAACCCCAGTCTCCTGGTTCAAAGTCTGGGTTCTGGTTACCCTTTTGTGTTGTTTTTGAACTTGTAGGGCAAGTTAGCAACGCCCAGACAAGTTAGCAACAATAAATATGCAAAGGCTAGTAACACTTTCAAAATAAAACTACTGGTTAATGTTTTTGACAGAATGTGGTTAACATTGTAAAATTCAGCAGTTTGGATACAGGCACTATAACTACTTGGTACCTGTGGTGGAGACGGGGAGTGAAGGTAACTCTAAACTACTCGAGTTGACTGTAGTGCGTGCAATAAAACCTCATGAGTAAAAGACAATACTTTACCAACACATCTGTTTAACAAGCATAATATGTGGAAGGTGTTATTTAATCTGTTCTGTCCACAGTCTCTTATCCTCTGTGTTATAAAAGCACACCACACTAACACTAGCTTAGCAATTAGCTAAAGGTACAACAAGCTAAATGAAAGCTGTCTGTAGTGTAACTGTTCAGCTTAGTTTCCCATGTAGCTTCAAATTGACACATTGTTACCTACAGTGAATCACAGCGGAGACCGAGGGGAAGAGGACAGGAGGAAAGACTGATGTCATATGCAATAGCACTGTCTTCTTCTGAAACAGTGAAAAACATCCACACCTTGACGACATGTTTGTTTGGCTGTAGCTGCCTGCACTGCGTCTATGTGGCTCTATCCACGCGTAGCAACATGACGCCCAGAGCGCAACAACAGCAGTGGCGCATGTCAGCATTATTTTATTCTTTTCATCTAAATTCTCAGCCAAAAGTTCCTGAAATAATTCTGATAATGAAATCGGCCAATAATTGTCGGATAGAAAGGCGGAGCTGGGGTTGCGGTGTGTTATGAGCTGTTTGCAGAGGAAGCAGCAAGGGCAGGCTACACAGCATATATAAGGAGCCTTGTATGGCATTTGCTAATAAATGCTAAGAGAGGAATCATTTGAGCTGTCAGCTGGCTTAAGATGGCTGCTATCAGCTGATGTCTGGGATTGTGAGCTGAGCTTGACATTGTTGCCTTCCTGAACTAACGGTATGCTTGAGTTGACGCTCGGGTAATGAGAAATGCGTTGTTATATTTAAAAAGCGGACCTGATTTCCGTCCCACCCGCTGCTGTTGACTTTTTTTCCAGTCCCGTTCCAGTCCCTTGATGAGTAGTGAAATTGACTCCCATCCTCGCTTTCCAGTGGGATTCCCGTGACCCACAGGATTCCTGAAAAAATATCAGCCTCCCTACTTCCTGACAATGGGGGCATTCTCCCATCTAAGACACCATGTCATTGAGGATATGTCAAAGTTTACCTATTCTACCTTCTTATTTTTTTCTGCTAAAATTATTTGTGCAGCAAAAACCTTAAAACTCAGAAACACAAAAATAGGCAGGTAGGTTGCAAATACCACCCACTACTCAGTTACATATAATTACACACACTAACCTCAAGGTGATGCTGTAATAATCAAGTTTACGTGTTTGCAATTATCTCAAACAGCTTAGTTTAGTGTGAGAAATACTTTATTACTTTAATCTCTTAAATCCTCTACATGTGATCTTCTACTATTAAAATGTCAAATTTTGCATATTTTGCAATCTGCTTTGACCCCAAACATTGCGGGTTGAGGCTATATTTGTTTTCTTGTTTTTCTCTCTGTAACTTAGACCAACGTTTGACTTTTGTCCTGCAAAAAGATTGCAAATGATTTCAGTTATGAGGTTCTTTTAGGCTCATTGTTAATTGCAGATTACATTCTGTTTAGTGGTGAAGGCCATAAGAAATTTAAAAGGTGTGCTGAGTAATGTTTTAATTACTCAGAAGATTATGATACGGTAATTATAATCAGAGCATGATTTAATATACAAAAAATTAGCTGTATTGCTTCATAACATTATAGCGAAAGGAACATTGAAGTCACACATACTATAAATTGACATTAGCCTATTCTTTCTATTCTGCTTTCTACATTTCACTTCCCATGATGCACTGAACTCATCTCTCCTCCTCTCTCTCTGGTTTGTATGCACCCTCATACCATTAATACATGTTACTAACTTGACCTCTTCCCTTTCCAGTAGTTTTGCGCTTTCTCGTCCCTCTCCTTTCTCCTCCTTTCACTTTCTCCAGGTGCAGGCTCTGGAGCTGTGGAGTCTGGATCTGTGGTGATGAGTTGCCTGCTGCTACCATGTTCCTGCTCAACACCCTGTGCTACATCTGTTATTACTAATCCTATTGTTACTATTATCATCATTAAAGAGGTGGTGATCATCCATGTGACATCACAAGGATGAAAGCTAAATGCGCCTCATATAACGCTTGCCAAGCGGCTACTCCGACACGCCCTCAAAAACACCGGTGGAAAAACCTGCAGCACACCTCTCCTCTCCCTTCCAAACACTAGCTACCCTCCAGGCAGTCAATGGACATAAAGTTGTTACTGTGATGCAGAGACAGAGCTCTTGCTCCAGTCCATGTTGCCAAGCTGGTCGGCAACATGTACAGCTGAAACAAAGCGGTGTTTACCGGCTTCTCATTGGCCCGCCCTTCTCTGCTTCTGATTGGCTAGTAGTCCTTAACTAGGAACTGCGCATGTGCAACTCCCAACAAAGATCATGTAGAGACAAGATGTATCACTCCATAGCTAAAACGAAGCCTTCACACACAGTGTGAAAAGAGGAGCTGCAGCAATGTGCAGTATGACAAAAAATATGGTGTTTTTTGAAAAATAAACCATGTAAACCTGTTCTGGTACAACCCTTAAATAGGATTTTGAACCTGAAAATGAGCATAATACCACTTCTTAAACATCACTATAATTATCAGTACTATTTTTCATTTTCAGTCTACTACCTTTCTGTGTGGATACAACGACCCCAGTGGGTTGAGGCAGATGACCACTCTGAGTCATAGTTTTACTCAAGGTTCTGCCTCTTAAAAGGAAGTTTTTCCTTGCCTCTGTTGCCAAGTGCTTGCTCATGGTGGGAACTGTTGGGTCTCTGTAAATAAAAACACAAAAATACCACAAAGCGCAATGTGATAACTGTTGTTGTGAATTGACGCTATGTAAATAAAATTTAATTGAAATTAATTCATTAAAAACAGAGTAAATGTATCTGTATTTACTTTATATCAGTCCAGACTCAATAACCCCTAATGACAAAGTGTTCCATTGGCTAACACCGAACAAAGAACCTTCCTGTGTTTACTTTCTCGCCGCTTACACATCTGATCAATTAGTCAACGTTCTCACATGGCATTCAGTGATGCATTTGGATTTGCATGAATTTTCTTCTGTGTGAAAAAAATCTGAATCAAGTAAAAAACACGACTCATCCACTGATTTGGACAAGAGCAAAGGAACTATAGATTTGAAAATGCCCCTCAGCTGAAATGTGTCTATGTCACACTAACAAAGCCAAGATTGTAAGCGAACTGACAGCAACATTAAGGGAAATAAATTACAAATGAGACAGTGCAGATGGAGAGAGGTACAAAGACAGAAGGGATAAAGAGAAAGAAAGCAGATGATGGAGAGACGAGGAGGAGGAGGAAGAGGAGAGGTTTCCATCTGTTACTGTGTTTCTGCTGAATCAGGGAGGTGACTGAGTTTCTAAATGTCAGGACTCCTCTTGACTCCTGACTGCACACACACACATACAACCCCCACCCCACCCACACACACCCACACCCACACACACACACACACACACACACACATAAAGGAGGGCTGTGAATTTTGGAGCAAAGAGAGAGCACAGGCAATTTGCATTAATGAGAGTTTAGAACAAAATTTTGGCAAAGCTAGAGAGAGATCAAGAAAAGAGTAGAGTAGAGAGAGAGAGATGCTGACAAAGACAGTGAACGGAAGAGAAAGCAGAAAAGTCAGTCAGTTGACTAGTCAGTAAACAACTAAGTCAGTCAAGTACATCAGTTGTAAGTCAAGTGGCTACACAAAAGCATATTCATGAGATCTATTGTCAGGAAACACAAACACAGGAGACACAAACAAGCAAACAAACAAAAAAGAAAACAGCCTTTTTAAAAAGGAAGCTGTGAATGTGGTAGTTTCTGGTATCATTACGCTTTGTTTGCTAGGCTGACAAGGCTGTGAAACATCCAGTGTCAGAACTCTTTTAAATGCACCACCAGAGGGTGATCCAGTGGTTGACTGTGCACTGAATAGAACAGAAACCAACGAATATAAATCTATAAACTGAGGATGTGATATTGAAAACAGTCAACAAGTAGCCTATTCCCAAAGTGTTGCTAATGAGCTCAAACATGCAAAAGTATCTGATCATTTACACAAGCAGCCATCTAGTCTTCTACTTAGTCAGTCATCTAACTACTCCCGTATGTCATTGTCCTCTCATATTTCTCCCCAAAGTGTTCACAACTTTCTGTCCTTTTCATTACGTTTTCTCGCGATTGACAATGCAACTGCTCCACAACTCACTCCCTCTCTCTCTCACTCTTTCTCTCTCTCGTTCTACTGCATCTGCTCGGACAAGTAGCATGTACATAACTCTGGACAGAGCTCGCGGTCTGGTAGATTTCAGGTGGACGAAAGAGAATTTGTGGGCAGATGATAGCAAGGTAGAAAAGAAAGAGAGACACATGTTTAATAATGGCTTTCGTGAAGCTTTTTCGTTCACCGTGTGTGTGTGTGTGTGTGTGTGTGTGTGTGTGTGTGTGTTATTGCAGAACGCACAACATTAACAACGCGCCGTTTCAAAAATAGCGAAACTTTTCAACATTAGCAAGTAGTTTTATTTTGAAAGTCTACATCGCATAGCGCATATCCCTAAAAAGCAACGCCATGGGGTCTTGACCAAGCGTCTATATGCGAAGAGGTGGAAGTGAAAATGTATTATTTTGTTTAAACAATACAAACTTACGTCAATAAGAGTTTCGGATGAACAAATCTATCAGTGTTGGTTTTGTACTGGGCCCAGCTGGTTGCATGGCGGTTAAGGCACTAACCATGAATCGTAATGTCCCTTGTTTACATCTAGCCCGGACCTTTGTTGCATCTCATCCCCCATCTCCTGTCAACTCTCTATTGTAGCTATCCAGTAAATGTTTTAGTTTTTGGTTTTGGACCTTTGAACTCATGTATTTGGTAACCTAATGCCTTTCTTGTTGCTGCAGAAGACGTAATGAAACATTTTTCTATTTTCTACTTCTATATGTTTAATGCTCCAAACTCTCATATTAACTTGACAAATGAAACATTTTCAGTCTGATGATGGACACATTTTGGGGCGTATTTGGTTTCCTGCTAGCCTTTACAGACATAAGACTTTATAGACGCCTGTTTGCCATTACACTGGGTGACATTTCATCAACATGACTGATGTGTTGTGACAAGAAGCAAGCCAAATAAGACAGAGGTGTGTTTTTAATTATCAGGATAAAAGCTGTATGAAAAAAAACAGAGTCACATCAGAGATGTTTCCACTATTCTGTGTTTTTGTACACAATGATAAGTTATTTTTCGGTTTGTTGGTTTATATATGTTAAACAATATTTTCACCTGTCAATACCTGTCATTCGATTCACTGTGATTATATGCTGCACTTTCTAGAAATACTTTTGTCTTCCAAATCACAGCTCTCATTTTGGACACAAACTCCTTTCTGCATTATTATGAAATGCTTGAGGCTCAGTAAAACCACTGACTGTCTTTACAGTCAGAAAAATTGATGAGTTCAGTCTTTGTGCGTTCAAATTGTTGCAAACAACTGAAATGCTTGTGGAAAAATCAGCAAACCAAAGATTAATTATGTCAGTTGGAAAGTCTTTGTTGTCGATTATATTGCATGTATATGAAATAGCTTTGTAGTTATAATATCTTTGAAATGGTGACCCCCCATACTGACTGATTTTCTGCTTCTATTATGGTTAAGTAGGCTACGTAGTTTCATTTTGTCTGTTTTACCTGTGTTAATTGTTGATATGCAAGGGGGAGTCTGCACAGGGTGTTTTATTTTGAAAATCGAGCGGATTCTCCATGCTGTTTTGTGTCTGACTTCCTGCCCGGTTCATCCGCTCTGTGCTGCTTGATGCGGCTTCTGTTAAATACTGGAAGTGAATATTTAACTTTAGCTAAACTTTTTTTTTAAATAATCGCAAATCAAATCGTAATTGCAATATCTGACAGAAAAATTGCAATTAGATTTTTTTTTGATTTTTTAGTTCTTACATGCTGAGTGTGTTTCTGGGACTAATTCAGGGTATGTTAATGATTTAAAAATGACTCCTATTTGGATATTTAGATCCTGACATATTGGCAATTGTGGTAAAACTGCACTTGTGTTGGTGTGTGTGTGTGCCTGTATGTCTTCTCACTTGGCCAAATAATGAGTTTATATTGTTTTTACATTTTTTAGCCATGTGGCCATTTGTACAGGTTTCAGCCCCACAGCTTAATTCATCTAGGGGAATATAGATACAGATATAGCAATATAGATACTTTAAGATTGTAAGAGTGAGTTTGTGTTGAAATTGCTGAAACTTGTTTCCAGGTAATACATTTAATAAAATGCCTCATCTTTATTAAGTGCAAGAGTTTCTTGTTTATAACACAGCAGAGAAAATTTTTAAAAATGGCCACAAGTTGAGAAATAGGTTTTGATGGTGTTGTTTGAAGTTAACTGAGCTTAGTTGGTTCAATCTACTGTACAGACCTTACTGTAATGTACTGTGATGTACACAGTCTGGCACATTCTTGTTCCTTTTTTTATGCATTTAATATAAAATATAATTGGAGAAAAAAAGCAATTAAAAGGACAGGGAATGGATAAAGACTAGAGATCTCATTGAACAATACAAGAAGAGAGAACCAAAAAAAAAAAAGGAAAAACCAACAAAGATTTTCTTCCCGTTGAGATTTTAAGAATCAGAGGGAGCATCCCCATAGTTCAGACAGAGCACGGATGTTACATCAGCTGCTTGGCTACTAGTAACAACCAATTATATGTTTGCAGGTATGCAATGCTGCCTTCATAATGCTGCCTTCATAACCTCACTGTTCTTTCTATCATTCAGCTTTTACTGTCAACAACATTTGCTGCAGCAGATATCCTGCAACCGTCCTCTCTTCAGACCAAAAACAGCCCTGCATGGGCTGAGTTGGTAGGATCATGCTGTTTGAGGTACCAGTAACATGATGAAATCCAATCCAGGAAGTCCAGTTACAGTAATAGTGTGAGCATGAAGGTTTATCAGGCACCAAAACAATGAAAACTCTGAACAGTGGTTTATGATACCACGAGAATGGATTTTACTACTGTGACAACCATGTGGTTTCCTTGACATTGAAGCACATCGCATAACTATGCTTTATTCCCTAAATGTTTTTCATCTGGTCTACATCAGCATGGTGTCTGAGGCAGGGCTGCCAGACACCTCCACTGTCAGGGCTGGTGTGTTTACATGGCTACTATCACAGTATATGCTGGTGTTGCGTCAGGTGGGCATACTTGATTAGCGCCAAGTTGAAAAATCTCTCTTTACCCCACTTCCATTTTGCGCCCTAGACAACCGCCTATGCCATGGGCTGGCCATGGTCTGAGGTTGTTACCCATGTTTTAATTCTGATGCATCTTTCGCACGGAGGCTCACACTTATCTAGAAAAATGCCATCGGCAGCAAACAGGCAAAACCATTAGTACATTCCTCTAACTCTAATGGGAACAGAAATTCAGGAGCAGATTTTAGAGAGAATGTTTTCTTAGATCTGTTAAAAACAACAGACCTGTGCTTTGTTGCAGCTTCAGCAAATTAGCCTACTGTAAATTGCCTTAAGCTCCTCTAGTGGGTTGTTGTCAACAATCAGTGCATGCACAAACGCACATTACAATCATATAACATGGCATAAACAGGTGGCTCAGGATTAATATTTAAATCTCTATAAAAATACTATAATCATGAAACACTGTATATGTGTCGTTGATGATATAAATTAAGCTTTTAAGTGCACATACACATGTAACCGAGCACAACACTTATTTTTTTTATCAAACGAGACCACCTGGTGTTTTCTTCATTATTCATTCTGTATTTCTACTCCACAAGGAAATTGCCACCACTGCTACAGAGAACAGGAAGAATGTCAAATCTCCCTCTTACAAAGGACTGCAAGTTTTACAATCCACGTTTGTATTACAGAATCCCCTCCTGAGAGAAACATTTGGAGCGGCACAACCTGCACAACAAAGAGAGAGAAGCCTGCTAAACCGAAACTGAATTTACCCTCCAGCTGTATTGTTACTGAGAATCAGAGAAGAAATGCTGGATATCCAGGTCATCGCTTGCAAAAAATGACTGCAGTCCGTACAGAAAAACACCTACTGTATGTGAACTTCAATGGTTTAAAACAGTACAAGGTAAACCTACAGCATAATCCTTTTCTGCACAAACATTCAGTAAATCATAGTATATCCTGAAGACCCCCCCCCAAACACACACAAACTCAGCATATCAATTCTAAAAACATCTGTTGAAAGTTTAAAGTGTTACATGGAAATCTCCAGCAATCCTGAAATATTCCGAAACATACACACACACACACACACACACACACACACACACACACACAGCAGACGTGCAAAAATGTTCCAAACATTCAGTAACATGTACAACCAAAGGTGCACGGACATCTATAATCTATAGAACCTCACTGGTATGTGTACACAGAAAGTATCATTTTAGTTTAATACACAAACCATGTCTACTTCAATTACACATAATTTTAACAAAATATAGTTTATCTCTTTACACTGACATTTGTCTAACATATTTGGAGTATATTTAAAGCCACAAAGCAAAAGAACCATACATACATACTACACGCTGCTAGTGCTGATACAATTCCTGTGTTTTGGTATGAATTTTTGATACCTTACTGTAAGTCATTTAATAATTTTAAGAAGAAACATTCAAAAATGTTCCAAAAGTTCTAAAATATTAAAGATTGTCTAAACACAAGCAGCTGCACAATAACAGGCAGGACATTTTAGTTTGGTAGCATTATTTTTTTATATGCTCCAGATTTAATATCTGTTATTGTGAATGTAAGTGAAATTCATATGGCCAAATGTTGCATATCCAGCCTTGAATGCATTTCATGATCTTTCCCAACGTGAATGCATGCCAACAGAAATATTCACTCTGTGTAGAAAGCTATAAATATGCAACAAAAATCAATAAATGACAATCAATTATATACATAACAGAGAATACACATGCATTAACAACATAGCCTCAGTGCCCTCTGCATGCACAGCCAATCTAAATCACACACAATGCTACAGAGCACAAACACTAATGAGTTTATAACCTCAAATGAGTCAAAGTGCAGAAACCTCTACTCATCATCAGCACAGAGACTCTAAATAATTAACATGAGCAAGTTCAAATCTGAGTAATTATTTATTAATCCATGATTTAATTTTTCTTTTTTCTATCAATACAGCAGCCTGAAAACATGCAGTACTTGAATGATAAACACACTCTTTCTGTCTCCTTTCCACAGTGCAGTATTGTTGCCACTCAGCTGTGGGTTTGCTTGCACTGTGCTACCACCATCAAGTGTTATATTATCGCTGGTGTCAGGTGAGAACCTTTTATCTCCAGTTTTATTGCTTTGCAGGTGATTTAAGAATATATATATATATATATATATATATATTGGGGGCTTTTTGCCTTTATTTCAGATTGAAATGAATGAGAGAGGGGATGACATACAGCAAAGGGCTGCGGGCTGGACTCGAACATTGGGCCACTGCGATAAGGATATGCCTTGTACACGGGGCACGTACTCTACTGAGTGAGCCTTGTAGGGGCACCCCCTTTCAGATGATTTTAATATTTACATGCACCTCCATGGGTTGAAGTGAGTGTGAATTGCTTCATTGTTAATGGTCCTATGTTGCGCTTTCACTTGTTTTACCTGATTAAACAGCTTTGTGTTCAGTTAGTTTCCTGTATTATTTTGAGAATGTCTACCTCTTGTTTCCTGTTCTACTTTATTTCCTGTCTGCATCCTCCCTGTGATTTCCTATTTTTTTTCACCTGTGTTTATTCATCCTGCTGTTGTTGTCAGTATATCCTTCATTTTTCTCAAACATACCTGTCTGTTACCTGGTGTTACATACTGTTTTCCTCTTCCTTTGGAATTGTTTGCTTTGAGATTTGGACTGCTCTCTGTTTTTCTCTGGCCTGCTTCATCATTATTGTAAGGTTTTTCACCTTGTTTTGAGTTAAAATAAATTACATTTAAGCAGAGCTGAAAGTCTGCATTTGGGTCCTCTCCCTTTTACTCTGTTGCCACGTCTGATACCTAGAACTTGATGATTGACATCTCTGTCATTCTCCATTTAATTATGTTGGATCTGTTCAGGCAGTAGCAATAAAAACCTCCAATAACTGATTTTTTGGCCTCTGTAGACAGCTAAGTTGTCTCTCACATAAGTTAAGTGCAGGGAGAAGCTGCGGATTGAAGTGATAATTCTCTATAGGTTCATCACTAAAAACAACCGCTTCCATATTGTCACATTGTTTTCGCATTCTTTTTTTATACATAAAACATAGATTATAGCTGTTTTAAGTTTTCATTGCAACATCGAGTTCATGTGAGGGTGCAGTCAAACCAAAATTTACCAGACAAAACATACCTACATGGTGTGGCCAAAAGCAAGAAGAACAGGAAATGATGTTGCAAAGAGCTGCAAACAAACTGTTAACTGCTAACAACAGCAAACCAGAAAGTTGTTCATTATAAAGCTTCTTATCAAACACTTTACTACCAGTGTCCTTGCACTCACTATAGCCAAACATCAATGCTCCATCAGCTGCTTGTATTTGTTTTTGCTGTGAAATTCTATAAACAAGGATTTATGTGACCTGTAGCCTATTTCCTGAATGAGAGGTCAGTCCTACCTCATCTCTCATACTCCCTGGATATTTGAGTTTCACAATTTTGTGAGTCAGAGTTCAGTCTGATTGATCTCTGCACAAAGTGAAAGACCTGGGTATATTTGCAGCCAAAAGCGAATATGTTTTGCTCCATTCCTCCATAGAACTGAATGCAGAGGCAAATTCAGTTTGGCAGCACAATAGTTGTCATAGCATAGCTCCATCCACCATTTTCAACCTCAGCAGAGGTCTAATCAAACACCTATGTGAGTGTTCAAGGCATATAATATGGAATGTATAAATTTGTGGAGCCTTAAGCAATGCGGGAGTAAAGCATGAAAAAGTAATTATGTTTTGAGAAATAATTAGTTTTGGGAAAATCTGTAATTGAAATATATTTTATAATTAAGCCTAGTTATGCAAGAAAATCACATCTACTTCTAAACATAGCACACACTTATCAGCAACAAGCAGACTGATCCATACACACAATCATAAACAAATAGACCATCATCAATCCTCTATATATGCTATTTCAGAATAATAAAGATGAAACACCTTCAGAGTCGAGTGGCCGACGATCCACAGCAGCCTTATCCTGCAGACTCTTTTATTCCCCTGAGCCTTACAGTCCTGCCTGTAACTGCATGTTACTGCACAACACCAACTCCACACCACAGAATGCATTTCACACTGTGCACATTAAACACTTAGACACATAAACATGTTATTGTGGTGCCACATGAGTTAGAAATGAGCTGGCACAAGTTTTCTTCTCTTTAAAATAAAAAAAACCCCGCACAAGCTCAAACACCTGCCATTACCTCTGACAATACAACTCATGTTAACTGTAATTTATGATGTCATAAATGTTATACCAGCCTGTTCTCATCTCAGGCGTCATATATACTCGCTTATTTCACGCAAAACGTCAATTCTGCGTGTATAGGAAGCGCGTCTGTATATGACACCCTGGAGTGACAGTTGACAGTCCCCCGAGGCAACTTACCCTTACCTTAAGTTAGTGCCTAAACCTACGTCAGTAAATATATACACGTCAACCGGCTAACCCTACATAGCACCAAATGATGGAATACAGACAAAGTAGGCACAAGGTCCTTGAGCCTTTGTAAAAAAACATGTGTCGGATGTACAGTTAGTTTTTTTCTAGGTTCACAGTAGTCTTGAAACTTTAACACTTTAATTTTATAGCAGTGCTAGCAGGTAGGGTTAGCCATGGAGCCAGGAGAGGAAACAATGCAGTGGAGAGGAGAGCAGAGTAGGAAAGGAGACAGCAGCAGAGCAGAGAATAGTCTGTCAAGAAGTCTGTCAGCTACATCAAATCTGTCAAGGAAATAATCAGTAGATATCTGCAATATTTGTAAATTTAAGTAACTTTTGTTAGAGATTTATGTAGGTCTCATTTAGGGCTGTCCCCGACTAAGAATTTACATAGTTGAATCAGAATCGTCAAGTCCTGCCTATAGTCAACCGATAGTCGAATCCTGTGTGTTTTTGCGCCATGATTGCAAATCTTGAGAAGCTGCAGAGCTGCAGTCTCTATTCATTCAACTTACACTGTAAATTTCCAGCTAAACTGAGGCTTTTGAAGACCGTGCCGTGCTGCCGACAACTGCATGCACGTCGCGGTTCCTCGTGGGTCTATTTCAAGTATAATATTCTTTGCGTGGTTCATCAATGGTGATAAATTATCCGAAAGTGCCGCGAGGTGCAGACAACTCGGCACAACACCAGTGAAGCTGGAGTTCCACTCAGTCTCTTCAGCAACGGTTCCTCTTCCGCCACTACACACATGCTACACCTACACATGCGCACAGACGGACCTAGGGTTAGGGTTACAATTTTGGATTTATTTACGCACTTTAAAAACATTTATTGAAAGTTTTATTATTTTTACATGTTTATTTACAGCATTAAACGTTGAAATGTATATTGTAATAGGCTGTATATTAACTTATTGTCAGAAAACTGGTAGTTCTATGTAAAATCAGACGTTGAGCACCCCCATATCGCAAAAATGGCATGATCCTTGTTTCGTTACGAAGCTTCGACTATTAGATTGACAGTCGAATCAGGTTCCGCCCATCGAAGCATTGAATCTTCGACTATTGGGGTTCAGCCCTACTCTCATTACAATGAGTAAAATCAATAAGAAATCAATAAAAAAAATCTCAATGTAAAAACATCTCTACTGAAATCCCAAATTTCCAGCACTTAGACTAATAAATTCTTCTTTTTTTTCCGCACTTACATATAACGCGTGTGTGACATTGCCTTAATGTGTGTAAATTTGTTTGTATGTCCAATCTTTGTATCTAGCTGGAAGCTTGACTTGTCTCCCACACTGTGTGATACAATAGTAACTGTGCTTGTCCCTAATGAGTGTCAGTGTCTTTGCGTTCTGTGTCACTATTAATGTCATTGTCATTGTCTGTATATGCAATCCTGTGCATCTGGAAACTCCCTCTTGCCTGTTTTAGTAGATGCTCTCTGTTCCTCCTGTAGACTCTTCCATCAAGTGTGTGAACTATGAAGGTTGCTGATGTCTGTTCACACCCACAGCTGGCTGCCATGCGTCTCCTCTGTGTATTCTGACATTTTCACCTATTTGCAGATCTGGCAACTGTCTTGTTTGTCTTTCATAGTAGCTCTTTTTCTTCATTTACCTGTACTTTTGATTGTCAAGTACTTGAGCTTTACCTTCAGCAGTCAGAGTTAAAGATGTTGGATGTTTGGACCTTAGACAACATTCCATTAGCAGCTGTGCAGGAGAGAACCCCCCACCCTCCATCGGTGTGCTGCAGTATTATAGCAGAGCAATGTAAAGATCACTGTTGCTGCTCTGTGCCTTTTTGTGCAAGTTATTGACGGTTTGTACAGTTCTCTCTGCTTGTCCATTGAAGTGGATGCCCTGGACTGGAAGTAACATGTTCAAATTCCCAGCTCTCCAAAAAAAACTTGTGAATGTCGACTTCATTGCGGCAGTGACACCTCAACGGGTCGTGTCGCTCAACTCGGTGATATTTTAATAGTAGTCCTCATGAAGCAGATATTCTGCATTATGGTGAAAGATATCTTTGCAAATCTTCTCCCATGGTCTTCCTGGTAGTGTGTGGAAGTAGAGGCTCTCTTGGATTGCCATTTTTGTTTTAATTACAGACAGCACATTCAAACAAGATGTCCTCTTTTTGAGTTAACATTCCTGGTGAATATAGAATGTCCCTTGATCTTTGTTTACATTTCATCGTTTTCTGTTGACCATTCATTGTAAAGTCTCTTTCAATTTGCATTTCAGGATCATCTGCTGTTGCTTTCCTGAACATGTGCAACTGATCTTCGAAGAAGGTGTAATCCAGTCGACCTTCAGCTCTTCTTTGAGGTAAGCACTGCTCAAAGCATCAGCAATGTACAGTTCTTTTCCTGGCTTATATGTGACTGTGAGAGTGTACCTCTGAAGTCTGAGAAGCATCCTTTGCAGCCTCATGGGACCTTGGTAAAGTGGCTTTTTGAAGATGCTCTCAAGTGGTTTGTGATCACTCTCAAAAATACCTACAAATCACCTACAAACTATGGCAAGTAATTATTTTTCGTATTTCCATTGATAGTAAGTGCTTATGATCCATAAACCAAAGGCCATCCATTCTGCCGTATGACTGCTCCAATGACTTCAGAACTGGCATCCACAGACAATCTCAGGTTTATTGACTTCAAAAGTGTGTCAATTGGTCTTGTTGTTAACGTTTCTTTTGTAGTCTTCCTAATGCCATGCAGTGTTGCTCTCTAGTAGCTGTTTGAGTGAAGCATTGATCTCAGATAAGCTGGGAATGAACTTGGCAAGGCTCTCACCTTTTCATCATCTGGTTTTAGCCCATCAGTGCTGAGAAAATGACCTATGTACTCTAGCCTGACATAGCCAGACCAATTGGCAAATGCAAATTAGTCTGGAACGTCACTTCATTTTTAATTTCCGTGGAGACAAAAATGTCTCTGGATGCAATTGATTAGCCCTTTACCAATCAGAGCAACAAACCGCGTGACATAGCACTAAGTGATGGAATACAGACAAACAGACAAGAAACCACAAGGTCCTTGAGCCTTTGTAACAAAATATGTGCCAGATGTGAAGTTTTTTTCAAGGTTCACAGTACTCTTGAAACTTTGATACTTTAATTTTATTTTTCTCATTATCTTGGAATACATGCATGTTGCAAACTTTGCCTCTTCTCCTGCCACATACAGAAATATAGCACCCTGCACTTTGCCTTTCTGACTGACTTTAACTTTCTATACCGCTAGCAGTGCAAAACAGCTCAAACTTCTGCATCCATAATTTCCAGTTTTCAGCAAGATTACCTTGTAGGCTTAAACTTGACAGTTACTGTAACGGGGACATCTTTCACTTTTCTTTTTCTTTATGATTTTATTCTTACGCTAAGGATACTCACACAATTCATTACAACAAGACTGTATGCAATTTATTTTAAAATGGTAAACTTTTTTTTCATTCATAAAGCCAAGCCTGTGGCTTTTGCTTTTTTGGTAGTCCAGATAAATTCAGCCACATCTCACAGTCATTTCTTATGTTTTCTATTTCTATTTGTTTGTTTGTTTTTTCTTGTATTTCTCAACTTTCACAGATTTCCCTCATTTAGAAAAATTGGCAAATTTATTCGACCCAACTGTTTATTAAAGGCTACAATACATCTCACACTTGACTCCTTTAAATACGTCTCTGAATGCTATTTTGGAGTTGACTCATTTTCCCATACTTTGCTGATGGCACCACAATCAGAATTTTACACAGCTAAAACTAAGAAATAACAAATACACAATTTAAAGCATACCTTTCAAATAGTCTTATTCCTGGATATGCTTCTTACTTTTTATTCAATCTTTTGATGAGTGTTCTGTGATTTGGCCAAAAAAATCTAATTTTAATCAGATTTTCAGTTCTGGTCAATATCAAAACAAATCCTGACATAACTCAGACTGTAGGCTTACAAGAGTAAGACATGTCATAAAATATTCTCAGCATGCAGTGAGGTTCAAATCTGCATCAACAGCCAGTCTGCTGATACTACACATCAGGGATGCAGAACAGGACATGACAGAGTTATAAACTCGACCTGTCAGCTCCTCCTGGTCTGCTTCATGGGGACCAACAGTGAAACAGGCTCCTGAAATGTGTGCGTGCCTGCGTGTGTGTGTGTGTGTGTGAAATGTGTGCGTGCCTGTGTGTGTGTGTGTGTGTGTGTGTTGCTGTACACACATTCACACTGACCGAGATTCACAACTGAGATCCCTGTTGCAAAACACTTCCCAACAGAAGGAGCAGTTCAGTGGATGAAGATCGGCTCATCAACACCAGCTCATCATGATCACCACATTTACCATCCTTGTCCTTGCTGCGTTCCGGCATGCTGCATGCGCAGTATTCAAGTTTAAGAGACATTTAAATTCCCTTTGGCTTTTACAAAAAAAGAAGAAATCAAACTGCAAGAATGAGATAAGAGTGCAAACAGAAAAATGAAAAAACGAATATCAAAGTAAATCTTGTAGAGAGAGAGCGAAAAAAAAGACTGGTTTGGGGTTTTTTTGCATTATTAGTTAAAATGAAAGGAGAAGGAAGCGAGATACTATCACAAAAATAACTACAAAAGAAACTGGAAATAAACACAAAAGCCACAGCTTCCTTCCAGCAACAAGCAGCGGGTAAATGCTCCGGTATAGACTCGCAGGACAGAGAGACAGAGATAAATCCAACCAGCTGTTCAGTGCAAAACATAAAAATAAGAGGTGGGAAACCAAGCCAGCAAGAAAGAAATAGGATAAGAAAAGAGAAAGAAACAACTGACCTTCCAACGGAGGAGGCAAAAACGTTCAAAGAGGCTGAAGCGATGAGAAGAGCAGGCGGTGAGGCTCAGTGTGCGCTCGGTAACCGGGCTGAAGCTCCGATTGCGCGCCGGTCAGTGAGGCGGTGATGAACAGCAACACAGCGCCGACTGGAGCGAACCACTGAGCGCAGGCAGGCAGGGGGAGGCCGGGCAGCAAAGCGACCGCGGGGAGCTGCGTGCGTAATTACACACCTGGCTAAAAAGCGCAGACAGAGCCAGACATGCCCTTAAAGGGACATCCTATCCAAAAGTTGATTTAATATAAACAAGCCTGATTTTCCTAGCCGGTAATCAGAGGTTGGCTTTAATCAGACGCCCTAGGGAAGACCAGGGATTGGTACACTTTTTGCTTCAGCACCTGCAACTCACTGAATTTTTGAGCTAGATTTCTCAAGTTTTATAATAAGTAATCAAATTTGTTTACTACAAATGGCACCAATTCAAACATCTGCAAGGATATCACAGACCTCCTGAGATGACATCAAATACATGGTGTTCCAGCACATGCTGGGGTAAGTTGTAACAATTAGAGAAGCAATAACAGTGACCATGTGATATGCTTCAAAAAAGGTTTGTTGAAATAAACAATGTCTCTCTTTCAAACTCCCTTCATGGTATGTATGTTTAATTTACACTCTAATGTACCTGTGTAAAGAATATGTGAGTCTAGTGTGTGTGTTTATTTGTGTGTTAAATCAGAGTTACAATGGTGACAAATTACTGTAGGTAACCCTGAAGTGCAGGCTTGGTGGGCCCTGAGACTGCTTAAGACTTTGAGTGGCCGAATGGCTCCATATATACAATACAAACGTGTTTGTCTATTGAGGCCTCAGAATCCTCAGTGTTGGCTTACAACATCTTCTTGGCAGGCATTATTTATTTTTTCTTATGCTTCCTTTATTCTTTCCTAAGATACTCTTTCTTACATGGTGATATCTTGAATTGCAGAGGAGCCAGAAGCAACCAGGTAGGTTGGAGGAGAGGCGCAGTCCCCAGTTGAGTTGGAGGAGAGTGCGGTTGTTCATGACGTGCCGGGGTCTGGAAGATGAGTGACTTGTGAGGGTGCATAGTTAACACTCCTCAAAAATGTCAGGATTGAAGGGCTAAATATATGTGTATTAGAAACCTACTTGAATGTTGTTGGTTCACAATACTTAGATACTACTTACTAGAATATCATCTCGTCATTGTCTTGGCAGGATTCATCTTCATCCAGACACTTGCAGTGTTCACCATCGGTTGTATATATAGCGGGCTAGTTTTTTTACTTACATCTGACCGAGAGCGTGGAACAAAGTGACGATTTTTGGGTGAATCCGTATCGGACAGAGCTATCTTCGTGCAGAACAACAGCGCCATCTTTGCAGCATCACAATCATGGACGTCGCAGGTAATCAATCAGGAGTAATGACTCCAAAACGACGTATAATTATAGATCCTGTTGCAATGAGTGTGGATCCTAGAAAAAAAGAGTCCACCAACAACATTGGCTGATTTTCTGTAACGAAAGGCTTGGGCGCTAACTCATGGGTGAATGACTATGGCAAAGAACTGGGGAAAAGAAATTTAACATTTCTCGTTCCTGAAGAAAAAGCAGAAGAGGATAAGAGCAGGGTCAAGCCGTTTAAGGGTTTAAGGATGTATTGCTTAACTGAATCTTTGGTTTGTAAAAACATAGGTGCTTGTACTGATTTTCTGAAAAGTGTATACTTGTAATCATTGCTGACGGATATGCGTTGCGTATGTCGCTGGAAATAAAATACTTGAACACAGACGTTGAAGCGTCAGTCTTTGTAACAAAGATCATGGAGGAGGTGATGAGAAATATATACTATGCGACAGAAAATGCAGGGGCTTACGGAGGCAAGCAAAAACTAAAAAAGGCCATATTTGATACTACTGTAGTTCAATATGCAGATTCAAACAGAAAACTGGCTCATGAAGCAAGACGCCTATACTCTACACAAGACGGCCCCAGTGCATTTTAAGAGAAACAAGGTTTTAGTGAATTCAATAGATTGGCAATTCCAGCTAGATCTAGTTGACATGTCCGCTTGTTCAACTGAAAATGTTGGGGTACGCTATTTATTAACGTGTATAGATTTGTTTTCAAAATACGCATGGGTGCGTTGTTTCAAAAATAAGAGTGGTAAATGCGTCACAGCGTCCTTTAAAGATATCTTAGCTGAAGATAGAATACCGCATAAAATTCAAACAGACGAGGGAAAAGAGTTCTTAAACAAAGATTTCGATGCGTTAATGAAAATTAATAGTATCGTACACTTTACCACATCAAATGAGACTAAGGCATCTGTAGTAGAGCGCTTTAACAGGACTCTGAAATCCAAAATGTGGCGTTATTTAACAGCCAATAATTCTAAACGATATGTAGATATATTGCAGGATTTAGTCACCTCCTACAATCATAGTTATCATCGTAGTATTAAAATGAAACCGATTGATGTAACAAAAGACAATGAAGATATCGTATTTAACAACTTGTGCAACTTGTAACAACTGTAAGAATTTCAAAACTATGCTGCCCTTTTAAAAAAAGTTATGAGCAAAATTATACTGTTGAATATTTCACTGCAAAGGAATGCTGTCAAGGGACCCTCCTGGTTATAGGTTAAAAGACTATGACGGGGAAATACTGTATTACAGGGAACATTTTATGAGCAAGAGATGCAAAAAGTTATTATAGATAAAAACAAAACATTTAAATTAGAAAAGATTTTATCTAGAAAGAAAAGACAAGGCCAAGACATGGTGTTAGTCAAATGGGTCGGATGGCCAGATAAATTTAACTCGTGGATTTTGGAAAAACAGGTCATTCAGCTACCTTAGCAGATTACAAACACATGTATAAATGGATACAGAGGATTTTTTTGTCACCCTGCCCTGCAACTCGTCTGCATTATTTTACCCGAGCAATACAATAGCAAACTCTAGATTGAAACTATCCAAGCCTTTACACTTTAAATCAGCACACGAGGTGGGTTTGATAGAAATACAATATCCAAAAACATGGAAACGTTTTTCATCTGAAGACTCAAAATTTGCTGTATTTGATAAAAAATCCAACTAGAGGGTAGTTCTATCAGCGACACGGGTTCTATACAACAATGTCACAGATAATAGCTGAACTAGACAGTTGTTTATCTGAAAAGGTCATGGGTCACATTGAGCTTGATTACAACCACATTACCAACAGAATAAGCATTTTACCAACGAGAGACGTAGAACGTTTCAAAGAAAACTTGCAGAAATGTTGTATGTTGAATGTTGAACGGCTTTTAAAACTCACGAGGGAATTGCAACATTTAGATCTCAGCCACGAACTAACACAGTGTTGACACAGATGCCGTATTTGGCGCCACATCATGCCGATGTTAACGTAGGGATGTATATTTGTTTATACCGATATTGTTGATCATCAAACGGTATTAAGAATAGTACATATATCGGGTCCAAACCATATGATCACAAATACTTATGACAGACCACACTATCTGAGGCTCTGCAAAACACACATTGATAGTATCAAGATTTCTCTCAAGACAGATCAGAATCAACATATCCCTTTTACGTACGGCAAAGTGATAATAAAGCTACACTTTCAACCCGTAAAATATCGGTATTAGACAAGGAGCAAACATTGCGGACAAGTATGTTGCATATTATACAGCCCAAGCGGGTGGTGATTTATCAGGACACAGCAGGCTCGGTGCTCAGTAAGGTGCAGGGTTAGGGGGTATCTTTAGGGGTCTGTTTAGATTAGCATTCGCCTTACTCAAGAAAGGATTTACATTTGTTGCCCCTCATTTAAAGACAGCTGCTAAAAACATAGCTATGGATGTTATTACTAATGTCATGAACAGACGTCAAGAGGGGTCGGGTATACATGCAAACTAACCCTCTCTATATACATTCTATTGCTAAAGTCACTCCCAAACATCCGCTTTTAGAGGATAACACCGGACATCCCATATACACAAACCCCCCTTTTCACACCCGTCTTCACCTTTTGGTGATCAACCCCCCACCGCCGCTAATAGAGGATAAGGCCGGACACGCCCTAATACAAACACCCATTTTCACTCCCCCATGTCTTTGTTGTTCAACTTTGCTATGACCCCCAATCTTTTTTTATATATATATATACTTTTTGTTTTATTTTTATTAATTTTTTAAATTGATTTTTTTATTAAATTTTAAATAATTTTTTGATAAATGTTTTTATTAATCAAAAATGTATTCACGTGCGCGTGCACTGCTGGCCTTTATTTACTACTCAGTGCTTGCACAGTGCATGCAACTGAAATACAAGCACACCTGCTTGACTCAGTCTGGTGACTGGACTGTTGTTACACCAGTTTTTATAAGTAGTATCTCTCAATGAACTGTCCAAGGCTTTTTCACTTTTGTGTGGTTAAAACCTGTTGCCCGTGTAAGGCTGATTGCCTCTGAACTCCTCATTGCCATGCTGGGGTTCCGCTTCATAAAGAATGTGAACCAGTCAGGCCCTGCCATCTGCTTTTCATGTAGTGTTTGTGGGTGTTTGATGTTTTATTTATGTAGAGATAGATTATATATATATATATATATATATATATATATATATATAGGGCTAACCCCAAATAGTCAAAAATTCGATGCTTGGATGGGCAGAGCCTGATTCGACTGTCAATCTCACAGTCAAGCTTCGAAATTATGAAACGAGGATCATACCATTTATCTGGGAGTGCTCAATGTCTGATTTTACATAGAACTACCAGTTTTCTCCCAATAACTTAATATACAGCCTATTATAATATAGATTTCAACATATAATGTTGTAAATAAAACAAAGAAGCTTTTAATAAATGTTTTTAAAGTGCGTGAATAAATCCAAAATTGTAACCCTGACCCTTAAGGAAGAGGGTCAGTGCTCATGTGTGGGTGTAGCGTGTATGCGTGGATGTGTGTGTATGTGTGTAGTGGCACAAGAGGAACAGGCAAGATTAGACAATTCTGATTCGATTATGTAAATCCTTATTCGGGACAGCCCTAAATATATATATATATATACCAGTTGATATGCAAACTTTATGAAAAAGTGGAATAGAAATCCTGAGTGCTGAATGCAAAGACATGAAACGTTTTTCAATTTGTCTGGCACCAGCGCTATTCAATTCTACTCTGATTTCAGAAGGCTAGTCCATAGTCCAACACAGTCAGGGAAACTCATCTCTTCCAAGAATGCTTAGTCTTATAACACCTCTAACCCCTAACTTAAACGTCTTTAAACAAAAACTTAACTCATCTGCCAGAGCTACTTCCAGAGGTGACTGTAAAATACCATATAAGAAAAGTTCCTTTGGACAGTCAGCCTGTTCCTACCAAACAGCAGAATCAGAATCAGAAGGAGCTTTATTGCCAAGTAGTGTTTTACACATACGAGGAATTTGCTTTGGTGATGAAGTGCAACACGTAGACAAACATACAGTTGACATAAATAGATGTAGAAATATATAAATATGGTATAGATAATGCAAGTTATATAAGAATAATAAAAAGAATAGAGAAAAATAATACAACTATTTGCAGAGAAAGAACGTTGCAGATATTTACATATGCATTGTTCTGGGTCTGTGTTGTGCAGACGTATTGCAATGGAAGAGAATATTGTGTACATAAATATATAAATTGACAATATAAAAATATACAACAACGATTAACAATTAACAACAAATATGTGCAATGTGCCAGGGAGGTTTGTGCATGATATGAAATGAAATAATATTTACATGTGCAGAGACATTTGTATTATTTGCTGGAGGGGGAGTGTCAGTGGGGGAACCGGGTCTTGTTAATGAGGCTAGCTGCAGATGGGAAGAAGCTGTTTTTGTTGCAAGAGGTTTTGGTCCTGATTGACCGCAGCCTCTTGCCAGAGGGGAGAATCTGAAAGAGTTTGTGTCCAGGGTGGGAGGGGTCAGCTGCAATCTTTCCTGCTCGCTTCAGAGTCCTGGAGGCGTACAGGTCCTGAAGTGATGGAAGATTGCAGCCAATCACCTTCTCTGCAGAGCGAATGATACGCTGCAGCCTGCCCTTGTCCCTGGCAGTTGCAGCAGCGTACCAGATGGTGATGCAGGAGGTGAGGATGGATTCAATTATGGTGGTGTAGAAGTGCACCGTCATTGTCTTTGGCAGGCTGAACTTCTTCAGCTGCCACTGGAAGTGCATTCTCTGCTTGGCCTTTTTGGTGAGGGAGGCGATGTTCAGCTCCCACTTGAGGTCCTGGGAGATGATGGTGCCCAGCAGAAGGAGTCCACAGTGGTTAGTGGGGAGTCACAACGGATGATAGGGGAGGGTGGGGCTGTGCTCTTTCTAAAATCCACAACCATCTCCACTGTCTTAAGAGCATTGAGCTCCAGACTCTTCTGACTTCACCAAGTCACTAGATGTTTGATCAGAGATGAGCCCAATGAAGGTGGGGTTGACCGCACCGACAGACTGGTGACCGGAGGTGCAGCTGTTGGTATAAAGGGAGAAGAGAAGGGGGGAAAGAACGCAGCCTTGAGGGGAACCGGTGCTGATGGTCCTGGAATCAGAGATGTTTTCCCAGCTTCACGTGCTGCTTCCTGTCCGTCAGGAAGTCAGTGATCCACCTGCAGGTGGGGTCAGGCACGTCCAGCTGAGACAGCTTGTCCTTCAGAAGGGCCGGGATGATGGTGTTGAAAGCAGAGCTGAAATCCACAAACAGGATCCTGGCGTAGGTTCCTGGGGAGTCCAGGTGCTGGAGGATGTAGTGAAGAGCCATGTTTACTGCATCATCTACAGACCTGTTGGCTCTGTAGGCGAACTGCGAACTGCAGGGCGTCCAAGAGTGGGTCTGTGATGGATTTAGGGTGGGACAACACAAGGCGTTCTAAGGACTTCATTACCACAGAGGTCAGGGCAATGGGTCTAATGTCATTTAGTCCTGTGGTCCTTGGTTTTTTGGGGACAGGGATGAGGCTTTGAAGCAGGCTGGCACATGGCATGTCTCCAGTGAGGTGTTAAAAATGTCTATGAACACCTGAGACAGCTGATCAGCACAGGGCTTCAGGGTGGATGGGGAGACACAGTCCGGCCCTGTTTTGCGTACCTATGTACCTGGAACACAATACCCACAGAACTAAGAAACATGTCTTCTCTCACCACCTTTTCCAAAGCTTTAAAACAGTGGTTACTGGACAATCAAATATGTCATAATTTGCAGTAGCGCTTCTGTCATTGTTTTTACATACTCTTGTACTCACATGTTGATGTATTTTACGTATCAGATGATTTGTGCTTGTCTGATTTTGTCTGTGCTTATGTAATTCTTGCTGTAATGTTTTATCCATGCTTCTGGGTTGTCTGCTTATGATTATATGTGTATGTTTTTTTTTATGTTGTCTGTACGCTATATTTTAATGTTTTGTTCCTATAACATCAACCTGCCAGGGACTCCAATCTGGCACATTTTGGACATTGTCCTTATGTTCATTAATGTGCACTGTTCCTTTTAAATAAACAAACAAACAAACTTCTAACATGCACTTTGTGTGCTCTTCTTCTATCCCTTTAATTCTTTTGTTTTGATTCCACTTTTTTGTTAACTCTTACTTCCCTAGCTTTTACCCCATTGATGCCATCCGTGCTATTAGCTCTTACTAATATTTATTGCTGCTCTTACTAGTATCTTTTGTCACTTGTAGATCTCTTACTGTATTGATGCTTTATTGATGCTTCTATGTTGTTGTATGACTTTCATCACGGCAACTCATAATGTGAGCAGTGTGTTTGGCCCCCACATGCCTGTATGCACTCCCAACACATTCTCATCTCAATGTGTCATAACTGACGCTTTCAGACAGCATGTCAAAGCGTAAGGATTTTACGCTAAAGGTACCCTTCTGAATATGAAACGCCCCCATTTGCTATGTTGCAGCAACACAAGGGAGGCTAACCCTACCTGTTAGTAGATCCGTGAAGCCGATGTGGGCAGCTGTAGGGTTAGCCGGTCGACATGCATAAAGTCAGTGACTTAGGTTTAGGTACTAACATTTCTTATGGTTGTGGTAAGGGTAGGGGCTTTGGGGGCTGTCAACACCTTTATCATGAACGTAGCTAGCTACCGCTAGCTAACTAGCACTTCCAGTCTGTACGGGACGCCCCAGAGCATCTCATAGCACCTGGTGCGTCTCACACAGATGCTAAAGGTACCCTTTAGAGTGTCAAATAACTACGCTTTGTCACTCTTTCTCAAATCGTCGGTATATGACGCCCTGAGATGACAACGGGCTCCAACACTCCCAACAACATCTGGGAATGCTCTAAAAAGTAATTCAGGGGACCTGTTACCACCACTTGATTAACTACATGGCTAGATAAAATTTCAAATTTCTTGATTAGATAAACATTCTAAGTTGCAAACGTTTTTTATCAATTGTGTTTAAATAATAATGTTGGTAATTACATCAACTTAATTTAGCTGGTAATTTTAACTCAAATTTCATTGTTGATGGGTTTACAACAAAATTCAAGTTCCAGTAACTTAATAAAATTGGCTTGATAACTTCATTTTTCTTGTTCCCTCACCTACCCACGTCTACACACATAACATGCTTGGACAAATTCAGACAGTAAGACTGTGTGTTAGTGGACTTGACTGAAGAAGCTTGATATAAATCACATTTTATGGTTAGTAACAGTAAGTAGTTGTTTTTTTTTTTACCACTGTAGGCAAATTGCTGTTTGACCAAAACTGTGGATAGTTCAGTGAGAGAGATAAAAGTAGTAGTGGCAGAGTGCTTCTTTTGCTGTCTGTCTTGGTCAGTAGAGAGCATTTTCTGATGCCATTTATTACAAAACAAATGAGTTGCTGTCTTGAGAAGACCCTAGCATTGCTATCATTCTGTATCATTCTCAGCAGTAATCTTCCAATTCATTATCACTAACACACTAACCTATGTTTAAATTTGCTTTACAAGGACACAAGGAGCTTGAGGCCAGCTTGGAAAGGCAAGTGATGAAATCTGCAAGTGACTGGTCCACAAGACAGCAGCCATCGTGGTGGAGAGGAGAATGAAAATCCTGGAGGGAAAGAATATACCAAGATGCTTTGGTAATGGTAATTTATTTGTCACATAAACATACATGTAGCGAGATTCATCCTCTGCATTTAACCCATCCCTGAAGGGAGCAGTGGGCAGCCGCTGTGCAGCGCCCGGGGACCAACTCCAGATCTATATCAGTGTTTTGGTCAGAACCTAAAATGTTTTTGATGGTGGGGGAAACCAGAGCACCCGGAGAAAACCCACACAGACATTGGGGAGAACATGCAAACTCCACACAGAAAGGCTGGGATGACCGGGATTTGAATTGCTTTACTCATGAAACGTTTGAAGTTTCTTGAAGCTGTTTCTTGACCTTGATGGACTGAAAGAAAAAGTAATGTCTCAGGAACAGTATTTTCTAAAGATTCCACTTGTGTCAGGGCAATTTCTGATATTATTCAGATTGCATTGTTTTGTATTTGGATGTCAACTAAAGAGGATACAAAATTGAGATTGCTTCTCTGTCAAGATGCTTTAGATATGTTGTTGTTGTTGTTCAACAAATCTTGTCTTGACAGTTGACAAAATAGATTATGTTTAAAGAAAAACATATCCCTTTTTGTGTGCAACTCTAAAAAAGCTGCAGGTTCTGAGAAGGTTGGTGGGCATTGAAAGTTAATTTTTAATTAACACTTGGAACGCTAGGAACTTTGTTACTGTAGTTTTTAAAAAAATGTTTACAAAGGTAAACAAATGTTTGAGTGGAATTAATATTTTACAGATTTTTTAAAGATAAACTATATGTTCAAATACCCAACTGCAGAAATAAAATTGATTGCTTAAAAAGCTATAAAAAAGAAACTCTATTTGGAGCAACTTAATTTTTACAATGGTTTTTAGTTTGAATCCTGCGTTCATGATTATGGTAATTCAGTAAATATTACATAAAAGTGACTTAAATAAGAAGAAAATCTAGTTGGAGCAACTTAATTTTATGAGTATTCAACTCAAATACTTGTCTTTAAGCTATCAACAATTAAGTAAGTTGTAATAGAAATTGTCTTTGATTGTAGAGGAAAAGCTAATTCCCTAACTCAGTATAGTTTGTTCAATATAATTTCAGCAGAAGTTGTCATAACTCAAAAAGATTAATGCAAACTGTTGAGCGTTAATTTTTTTTATTCAGACTAAACATTTGTTTTTAGAGTATAATGAGATGGTGATCCTGGGGGATCTCCCAGACCTAGATAAGGGCCTCAGTGAGCTCCTAAACAGTCTGTGGTGCTACTTGGAGGCATCGGATGCACCAGAAACGTGAGGGCCAGTCAATGGCATCTAGGGCTGTCCGACTAAGGATTTACATAGTTGAATCAGAATCGTCAAGTCCTGCCTATAGTCGACTGATAGTCGAATCATGTGTGGCGATTGCGGGGGGGTTCACATGGTGGCTTTGGGTTTATTTACGCACTTTAAAAACATTTATTGAAAGTTTTATTCTTAATAATAGGCTGTATATTAACTTATTGGGAGAAAACTGGTAGTTCTATGTAAAATCAGACGTTGTGCACCCCCATATTGCAAAAATGGAAAGATCCTTGTTTCGCTGGGAAGCTTCGACTGTGAGATTGACAGTCGAATCAGGCTCTGCCCATCGAAGCACCGAATCTTCGACTATTTGTGGTCAGCCTTAATGGCTTCAATGCCTTTGTCATCCAGGAACTGCCTACACACTTTGGCCACATGAGGCCGGGCATTGTCCTGCCCCAGGAGGAAACCAGGGCCCACTGCACCAGCTTAGGTCTGATAATGGCTCTGAGCATTTCATCCCAGTACCTAACAGCAGTCAGGGTATCATTGGCTAGTACATGGAGGTCCGTGCAACTCTCCCAGGATATGCCTCCCCAGACCAACACTGACCTGGCAAACCTGTCATGCTGGATGATGTTGCAGGCAGCATAACATTCACCATGGCATCTCCAGACTCTTTCACATCTGTCACATGTGCTCAGTGTAAACCTGCTCTCATCTGTTCTCTGATGAATGCCAGTCAAGTTGCTTGGTGCTGGGGTGTGAGCACAATCCGGCCCTCATGCCCCCCTCATGGAGTCTGTTTCCAACTGTTTAGTCAGAAACATTCACACCAGTAGCCCGCTGGAAGTCACAATAAAGGGCTCTGGCAGTGCTCTTCCTGTTCCCCCTCGCACAAAGGAGCAAATACCAGTCCTGCTGCTGGGTTGATGCCCTTCTACAGCCCTGTCCAGCTTACCTCTTGTAATGGCCCGTCTCTGGTATCTCCTGCAGTCTTTAGACACAGCAACCCTTCTTGCGATGGTACGTGTAGATGTGCCACCCTGGAGTAGCTGGACTACCTATGCAACCTGAATGGGCTGCAGGTACCGCCTCATGCTGCCAGTGGTGACAAGGACATCAGCAAAATGCAGAACTAGAGAACAGTCAGTCAGGAAGGGTAAGGAGAGTGCGATTGTTGACGGCCACCGTCTGCAATACTATTCCCTTTCGGGGATTGTCTTGCCTCTCCACTTTAATTTGCTTCAAAACAGGTGACACTGATTCACAGTCGGTTATGCTTCCTAATTCGACAGATTGATATAAGTTTAATCAACATAATGTTATACTGTGATGATTAAGTGTTCCCTTTTTTCATGAGCAGTGTATTTCATATACAGTACATATAGATACATTTTGTCAAATTGGTGGGTCATGGAGTGCCGAACCATCATGGTTCTGATATGACCAGATTACAGACAGATATCAAGATATCCTCCCTAACATCAATATATTTTGAGCTAGATGAACAAATATAACAATTTAATATATGCAAAAAAAATTTTTCCTTAAGATGAAGGCTAATATAAAACGTATACAAGTAATAGCATGTCAAATAATGGCAGATCTGGAAAGCCCTAACTGTGCTGAAAAAAAAATCATCATAGCATGTCTTATAATAGACTTCACACAAACCTACTGTTTAGATACTGTAGGACAATAAAATAGTTACCATGGTTTTAAGTATGAACCCTATAAACAAACAGGTACCAAAGAGATTTTGCCACCTTAAGTGGTATTAAATTCTGGCTTGGCCCATGGACTATGGTAATGTAAAGGGGGAAAACGAGCAGTGGACCAAACCACTGTGATGCAAGGGAGGGGGGAGTCAAAATGTTTCTACTACTTACACAATTATTTAAAATATATATATCATTATTTTATTTGCAATAAACAGCATGGTTTTTAATAATATTTTTAGAGGGGGGGAAACCTTTAGGTGGGCTAGGTCCTCATCTGTTAATTCACACATATTTAAGGAGTGATGAACAACTGTGGCACTTTGAAAAATAAGGAAATAACAAAAACCTTGTATTTGGTGATTTTAAAAAAAGGGTTCTTCTAATCTCTACATGTGTTGAAACATGTAAGGACCTCAAAGATTCTTTCACTGCAGATCAACGCTACATGATCTAATAATACCTGTAGTACAAAACAAAAAAACTCAGTGAGCAGTAGACAGAAGGAATAATATAGTAATTCGTAGAGCAAAGTGCAAGTATAGTTGACACACCATAGCCCCTCTCAGAGCTCTGAGCATGTACAGTAAGTGTCCTCATTGCTTGTGCTGTTACTGATTTTTACCTTTAACAGCAGCTATAACGTTTCCCGAGAGACTTTTTTAACTTGAAGGAGCATCAAATAGTTTGTTTGATTGACATTGGTGAAGTTTGAAACTCTTGACATTCTTTAAAAACCAAAGGGCAATCTTGTGCGTGCACACACTCACACACAGTTTTCTATGAAGACCGTTTAGAAGACAGAGTGAAGAGAGGAAGAGGAACATTGTTTATTTTGTTGTGCTTGTTTTTCTGTTTTCTCCTTCAAGGGCAGAGAGAGGAGCTGGGAAAATGAGGCTGAGTGAGGAAGAAACAAAGAGAGTGTGAGAGAAAGACAGTGAAAGAAGAAAAACAGACGATGCAAACCCCTGTGGTTCATGTAGTAGACCACTGTAATTGGACTGATGAAGTCAAAATAAAATGTAAAGTTCAGTCAGTTTTTTTAACGATTTATTGCAGCAATATGCATTTTAGTTTGGTGGTGTGGCTCTGCTCATGTGGTGCTCAGGAACAAATTTGAGCTTGAGACTGTCCCTGAGCTCACCGACCCCTCTGGCAGAGCCTGCAATACACAGCATTTAATGAACATGAACACATTAAAATCATTCAAAATTCATGTACAACTAAATGCTAATACAAGCAGAGGCCGGGGAGGTGGAGGGAGTTAAATTAAAATGTTTATATGGATCACCTATTGTGAGAGATTTGTTGTGAACATACACAACTGGAGGGTGTAAGGAAACCACCATAAAATTACTTCTGTGCCTGAACTACCTCGAGGCTCCTTTTGCTGCTAAAAAATGTCCATTTTAATCTGGACCTTTTTAGCTGTTGGGGAGACATTCAGTTGTCTATTTGCTGAAATCATCCCATTTGAGTCAAAACATTAATTTCTACCCCTGCATGTGTTATCATACTGTATGAAGTTAAAAAGTGGTCTTTGTGATTTTGTCAGTTTTCAGACAAGTCAATGAGATGTCACAGTCACGAAAGAGACAGAGGCTCTAACTTTTGAAGAATCACAGAATTTATAACCATATTCTCTTCCTTCATGCTCATACTGAATTATTTTCCTTCCCTCAGTGTTGCAGTGAAAGAGAGAGCGAGCATGGAAGGGAGTTTTTGATTTTCTGCAGTGGGAAGTCTGATGTTAAAGCACAAAAGAAAGAGAGAGCGGCATTTCTGAAGCTGTTCTCCTTTTGGGGTGAGAGAAAATACTGTATGAGTGACAGAGAGACTTTCTTAATAAAACAGCTTACTTTAAAAGACTGATTGAAATTGAAGTCCTCTGGGACCAAAGAAAGAGAAAAGAAAGATCTGAATGTCATTCTTCTGAAACAAAACATCTTACTATATAACTCTGATCTAATGTCACCACAATGACCCCGGACGGAAAACAACCTTCACACACAAAAAGAGAGGAAAAGTTATTTTATTACACTGTAATGCAACAAGGAAAATGTTAACTCATTTTATTATACAAATGTGAACAAGAAACAGGAAAACAGTCAGCAACAGTACTGTTGAGTTGTAGTAGTGCAGGAAAATCAACTGTTTAAGTCAGTTTGTCAGGCCCTTAGCGTCATAGTTCAATGCACCAGGGAAAGCCCTGTAGCGTCATTTTTAAACGCAAAAGGTAACAGAAAACTCCAAGTAGAGATGTGGTTAGGGTAGATGGTGGGCCAGAAACTCAAGTTTCAACCGGGAGACGGGTGTTCATTTACCATGTGTAACAAAAAGTCAACATTGAATGTTTTTATTTAAGTGATGTTGGATACATAAGTTGCATACATTACGTAACATTACTTAACTTACATAAGTTAACTGACGTAAGTAATGATTTTTTTTCTAAACCTAACCAAGTACTTTTGGTGCCTAAACTTAACCAAACAATAACTCACAACGTTAACAAGGACTTTTATTTTGAAAGTCTAACTGGTGTTGTATATTTATTGTTGCTACCTTGACCACGGAACCCTAAACTTCAAAAAACAATGTCACAGGGGTACGCAGGGCGTTCAAAAGCGACACCAAGGGGTGTTTCCCAAGTGTCCATATTTGACGAGTTGGGAGTGAGAATGTGTTCAGAAAATTCAGAGAAACACACTCAGGTTTCTTGGTCTGGGGAGAAAAATATAATAGATATAGATGGAGCTGCATAATGTAAGCATCTTGGATTAGCAACTAGTGTTGGATCAGATGTACGGCCAGGCTGGGCCAGTTAAGCCTGGTCCCCACCTTCATCAGCTTTTTTAAACACTCCATTAACTTTCTACAATAGTCAATAAGTTTGCAGTCAAAAACATCTCTGGAGACGGTCAAGAGTCAGTGCAAAAGAGTTTATTCCAATACAGGACAGATAAACCAGTACAACATCCCTGCAGGTCGGAGGATGGTGTCAACCCTGTGGTCTGCAGACAGCCTTATATATCCCCCTCTGGGCTGGTTTGCCCCCTCCTCTCCTTTTGGTGAACTTCTTATTCTCTGCTGCTTACACGTGTTGTTTTACCAATTAACTCTCTTTTCCAGCTGTCATTCATTACTGTGTTGTTGATTTTCTATATTTTTGCATCACTGGATAAGAAGTTCTCCATTATATTTCAACTTCAGTCTCACCGTATTTTTTAGTTAAGTTATACATGCATAATTTGACACACAATTACATTTCTTAAAAAGTTAATACAAGAATAACATGGGTAATGCTGTATCTTTCCTTAATGTCTGGTTTCTTACAGTAATCTTGATATAGTGCTGACTGTATCTGCTGCCTTTCTGTTCATCTGTCATGAATTCCAAAAACTGTCATCCTCAATATGTCGTGAAAATGGTCAGCAAAAGTTCCTTCTGCAAGTTCACTCAAAGTTCACACAGGCTATAAGCATCAGAGGTTGGAATTTGACAATCAAACCCTTAATCAGTACTTAAACATGTAGTCTTAATATCAGCAAACTAACACCTCAACAGTCCCTCATGTAGTCATAACAACAGTAGATAACAGTAGACCAAAGCATGCACTTGTCACAGCAGATTTTGAACACCTGCAGCCTCTCCTGCAGTCATAATTTACAGTAGATAACAGTTGAACAAGGCGTGCATAGTCTCAGTGTCTGCAGTCAATGCTCCCACTCAAGGATCTAACCATAGTGAGCTTGTTACTGCATTCATGGCAACAGTACAGCACTTCTAAGTAGAAAATAAGGCACATCTAGGTAAAAAGATTAAGAATAATAAATACTGATTAAGGATAATCACTGATGACTGTTTCTTGACCGATGTCTGTTTTTTGTCTGCACTGCTCCCCCTTTCTGTGTCCTAGGCATGCCCTCTGCTGATCATGCTATTTTAACCATAACCTGACTTTGTGGAATAAGCTGGTGTCTTTTGTGCTGTGTGTTCAAGACAGGACATTCTTATTGTGATGGACTATATTGATGTATGTTTTGTAACACAATTTTCACTAATTCTGCTTCTACGTTTTCCATTGCTGGTGTTTTTGATGCTGCCTTGCTGTCTTACTGTGCTTCCTCACTCTGCTCCCAAAGCACACTTTGCTTGCTCACACACTGCTGAGCCTGGGCAGTTAGATACAAAAAGGAGCACATACACTCAGAGCTATAGAGTTTTAACACTGTGATCTTAACTTTACACTATAAAATAACACTTTAAATGATGACAATGTAGACCACCATTGCTCTAACAATTAATGATAACAATTTAGGCTATAATGCTCTAAAATAATTCACAACACTAGGACTGTCCCCTCATAAAATGGAGGCATGTCTATTTACGTCCTCATCTCACCAGTTGCATTTCAACCAAAGACTTTTCTTTCCTTTTTGAATGATTTTTAAGTTTTTTTTAATATCTGCATTCCTATCTTGTTAATCATCTTGCAATTGCAAAACTGTGTCACAATCCTGTCCTGAGTGCTGTGTTTTTGGGTTTTGATTCTGAGGGTTTGGTTTCGTATCTGCATGATTGTCCTGTCATTTGTTCCGTTTAGTTTTCTGAGTTTATTCATTTATCAGTGAGGTATCTGTTAGTCTGTGGTCTTGTGTTTTGCATCTGTTAGTATCTGTCTGTTTCTGACATTTCATCACCCTGCCTGTCTGTGTCTGTCTGCTGTCATTATTGGTATCACCTGTTTGTGCTCCCACCCTCCTCGTTAGCCAGTGCTTTAATGTTTGTTGCTTCTGTTTAGCTTTTGCTGGTTTGTAGGTATGTTCATCCACTGCCGTGTGGCTTGCTTGCTTGCTTGCTTGCCTGCCTGCCTGTTTCTGCTGCCTTGATTTGGATAATCCTTTTGTTGAATTCTGGACTCTGTCATAATTTCTGTGGACTTTAATAAATACTTGGAAACTGTACCTGTTCTGCCTCTGTGTCCTGCGTTTGGGTCCTAAAACCTGTTCCTGCCTGCACACACGACAAACCCTGACACATTGGAAACATCTAAACTGAGATCTTGTTCAAAGTTTCAATAGCCCGTTCAAAAGACTATTGCTCAAAAAGAGACGCAATTCCACCCTTTCTGGTGGGTATAATATTAAAGAGCTATTATTTTACGTACTGCTGGCCGCCGGCACACAGTACCAAGCGTATTATCATAAGTTACCAAAGTCAATCTACTGACGCTGGACAGTTTTTTAGTGGCTGCACTAAAGGCCCCTTAACTGTGAGCATATACCACGGCCTGAAGTGAGCTATTGCTTAAATAGAACTGGTTTAAGATGCAGTTCCTCCAATGGCCACTAGATGGGTCCAAGAAAACTTGGAATTAATGGCAAAATTGTTTTTCAACAAGAAGTTAATTTTTCTAATATTTATTTCATTTCTTCATCACTTTTAAAGCTCTTCATGGCCTCTCGCCTTGTTATATTTCTGACCTTTTAGTCCCATACGCACCAGCACGTACCTTGAGATCCTCGGGCAGAGGTCTGCTGTCTGTTCCAGAGTCTCGACTGAAAACTAAAGGGGACAGAGCGTTTGTTGTCAGGGCCCGAGGCTCTGGTACAGCCTGCCCGAGGAAATCAGGTCAGCTGAGTCAGTGAACTCTTAAGTCCCTTATTAAAACGTACTTTTATAGGAGAGCCTTTCCCAAACTTATTTGACTTAATTTTATCCCTTTTATTTTATTCTATTTTACTTATTTTATATTTATCTTAAACGTGTATTTGTCTCTGTACTGGTTTTATTAGATCTTAGTGCTGCATTTGATACCATTGACCATCAGATCCTATTGCAGAGACTGGAACATTTCATTGGCATTAAAGGAACCGCTCTAAGCTGGTTTAAGTCCTATTTATCAGATCGATTTCAGTTTGTACATGTTAACGATGAGTCCTCCATGCACGCCAAAGTTAGTCATGGAGTTCCACAAGGATCTGTCCTCGGACCAATCCTCTTCACTTTATATATGCTTCCTTTAGGCAATATTATCAGGACATATTCCATAAGCTTTCATTGTTATGCAGATGATACTCAGTTATATCTATCGATCAAGCCAGATGAAACTCATCAGTTAGCTAAACTTCAAATGTGCCTTCAGGATTTTAAAACCTGGATGACCTGTAATTTTCTAATGTTAAACTCAGATAAAACTGAAGTTATTGTTATGGGGCCTAAGCACCTCTGTGACGCATTATCTAAAGATATAGTTTCCCTTGATGGCATCGCCCTGGCCTCCAGCACCACTGTGAGGAATCTTGGAGTTATCTTTGATCAGGACATGTCGTTTAAGTCTCACATTAAGCAGATTTCAAGGACCGCCTTTTTTCACCTACGAAATATTGCGAAAATCAGGAACATCCTGTCTAAAAATGATGCAGAAAAACTAGTCCATGCATTTGTTATTTCTAGGCTGGATTACTGCAATTCCTTATTATCAGGCTGCTCGAAAACATCCATTAAGACTCTTCAGCTGATCCAGAATGCTGCAGCACGTGTTCTGACAGGAACCAGGAAGAGAGATCATATTTCTCCTGTTTTAGCTTCTTTGCATTGGCTTCCAGTAAAATCCAGAATAGAATTTAAAATCATTCTTCTTACCTATAAAGCTCTTAATGGTCAGGCACCATCTTATCTGAAAGAGCTCATAGTACCTTACTACCCCACCAGAGCACTGCGCTCCCAGAATGCAGGGTTACTTGTGGTTCCTAGAGTCTCCAAAAGTAGACTAGGAGCCAGAGCGTTCAGCTATCAAGCTCCTCTCCTGTGGAACCAGGTTCCAGTTTGGGTTCAGGAGGCAGACACCATCTCCACATTTAAGAGTAGGCTTAAGACTTTCCTCTTTGATAAAGCTTATAGTTAGGGCTGGCTCAGGTGAGTCCTGAACCATCCCTTAGTTATGCTGCTATAGGCCTAGACTGCTGGGGAATTTCCTATGATGCACTGAGCTCCTCTCTCCTCTACTTTGTCTCCCTCTGTATGCAACCTCATTCCATTATTGCATGTTACTAACACAACTTCTCCCCTTTCCAGTAGTCTTGTGCTTTCTTGTTCCTCTCCTCTCTCCTCCTATCACTTCCTGCAGGTTTTCTGGCTCTGGAGCTGTGGAGTCTGGATCTGTGGTTACGGGTCACCTGCTGCCCCCATGTTCCTGCTCGACACCCTCTGCTACAACGACTATTGTTACTAGTCTTATTGTTATTATTGTTATTATAATCATTAACATTACGACTGTTACCATTAACACTACTATAAATATCTGTACCATTTTTCATTTAGTCTATAGCAACATCACCTTTACTGTCTGTACCTGTGTGTGTGTATATTGGCTATATATAGGCTGCCTCCCTCCCCTCTCTCTCCTTCCATCCCTCTCTTTTTCTCTCTGTTCCTCTCTTGTGCTCTCTCTCCCTCTCTCTCTCTCTCTCCTTCACCCACAACCGGTCGAGGCAGATGGCCGCCCACCCTGAGCCATGGTTCTGCCTCTTAAAAGGAAGTTTTTCCTTGCCTCTGTCGCCCAGTGCTTGCTCTTGGGGGGAATTGTTGGGCTTCTGTAAATAGCATCATAGAGTACGGTCTAGACCTGCTCTTTTATGAAAAGCGCTGTGAGATAACTGTTGTTGTGATTTGGCGCTATATAAATAAAATTGAATTGAATTATTTTAGTCTTTTCAATGTTTTCTTGCTTTTATCTTGTATTGTTTTTGTATTATTGTTTTTGGGGTATTATTGTCTTTACACTTGTTAAAGCACTTTGTAACTTGTTTTTGAAAAGTGCTCTACAAAAAAAGATTATTATTATTATTAATATATTGCTGGTGACCTTCTGAATATCTTTTGATATTTTACTAACAACCAAACCTTGCCATACCAGACCCCAATGTCTGGTGCCTGAAAAACCAGTAAGTAAACTGTAAACCCAAAATAAGAAATTAAATAGAAATGTGAAAAAATATCTAAACAGTTCTCAAAAATGAGAAATGAACAACAAATAACTGGTGGAAAATGGCCTTCAACAATCAAGTTTATTTTTTGCCAGCAGCTTCTAACACCTAATATGTCAATCCACATTTTCCCTGATGCAGAGATCCAACTGTCACGAAACATGAGAAGATAAATGTTTTTTTAAAACACACATATTTGTCATGAAAGAAAAATGCCTTCCTCTTTCCTCCAACTGTTCTAAATGACACTTAACTGCATGAAACAGCAGGTGGGACAGGTGTGGGTTGTAGTCCTGTGAGATGTTTAACAATGTACTATACATTTCAGTGTCCATTGGAACAGCTGTGGGTGTCAGTAAAGTTTGTGGTTTCTAGATATACAGTACATGAACATTGGGAAAATATCACACATTCTTCACTGTTGGGTGAAAATTTATTCCTATGTAGTTTGTTTGTTGTAGTTGAGCATGCAGCATAATGAAACGCACCAGAAATACTGATAACACAACTAATACAGAAAACATGACCAGATGAAGCTGCAAGATCAGCAGACAACACAACCAAATACAGAAATGCAAATCCAAACAAAACAACCTAATACAGGTTTCCAAAAATTTGGTGCAACAGGTTAAAGTTTTTATCAATCCACTGTGCAATAAACACTCCTCCCCTTTAACCGCCTTGATTCCATACACAGCTTAGCATTTCATCATAAACCTGTTCCTATTTCTGCAGTTTATTAAATTAACACAACTTTAAAATTTTAGCTTTTTAAAATATTTTTTGTGCCTAACAGAATTAGGATTATTCTAAACTCGAAATTTCAACTTTGGGTAGACAATCACTTTAGAAAAGCAGTCTTGTGTTATGAAGTTCTTTACTTACCACATCTACCTTATCTAACTTCTGCACTAGCTATACAGCAGAACCTGCAGTCAAAACACAACACATTTGAGAAGAGACAAAAACTATCATCTCTCCTTAGTTTTCCCCAATTAGTGCATTTTACACAAATTTTGAAGATCAGGAAGGAAATCCTACATCTTAGTTTTCCGCCCTGAAATCTTCCAAACAAGTTGCTGCTCCAGAAATGATGGCTGTATTTAATGAGCTGAGGAAATGTTGTGTAAGCAAGTGGGCTTTGTCTGGTGTGGGGATAGTTTCTCACTTTATAGCTTTAATCCACCTTAATAACCTATTGCCGGTTTCTTCTGCTAGAGGTAACAGGTGTGGGAGGTACTTGAGATTTTCTCCAGGAGGAGATCATTAATCTATTAAGGGGTATGCAAAGTGTTAGATGTGAAAATAAAAAGGTGGGAACGTGCGCACATCAGTTTGTCCACATAAAGGGTCTTAAAGGTAAAAGAAAAGACTGGGGGTGTGATGTGAAGATCCTTGTGGTGTCAGTTGTCCTCAGAAAACATAACAAAGAGAAACTCAGGATCTTTCACTGCAGACATATTTTACCCAGATGGACTGAATAATTAATTTAATTTTAAATATTTCCTTCAGAAGTTATACAATGAAATTTTACATACTTTTGAGAATAAAAATGTGTGCCTGCCAACTTCTGCCGTTCAGGTCAGCGAGTGACAGAAAATGGTCATAAGAGTCATTTTGGAACTAATTAACTAATTATTTACAATACGTTCTCAAATAGTTGCCTTTATTGACCTCAGCTGCAGACAGAACCAGTTCATGAAAGTTGTTCCTTCTTTTTTTATTATCATATTACTTTCCAGACCTGGTACTTTTTAAATTTGTTATTGATGCTGTTTGCTTTAGCTGAAAACTTTCTCCATGTTTTCTGTTGTCTTGATAACTTCAGTATAATGTTTTCACAGCACTAATTCAACAGTCATGTTATTCTCCCCAAATGTTTGCATCATAAACTTTCCTTTTGTCTTGTTAATCATGTAAGTATTATTAATTTCCTGTGAGATATTAAAACAAAAGCCAGGAACGCTGAGAATGCTGAATGTAAGTAGTAGTGCTGCTTTATGATATAAAAAGACCACTTTAACTGAACCCAGGACTGATAAACACCATGGTTCTATTTTATGGTTTATTTATTTTATGGTTTCAAATAAATCATAGTGGTAGAAAACATGTAACACACATACACACTCTCACAGACACATTATATGTATGTCAGCATGCATCGCATGTGAGCAAGATTTTATTGTCTTGGCTGAGTCACACCTCCACAAAACATGACAGTTTCATTTTCTCCTGTTGACCTTTTAATACAACACATTCACTGATAAGCTCAGGGAGAATCCACACACACACACACCTCTGTTCTCAGCCTTTACTCTATCTTCTTTCCAGTCATCTAGTCTTACAGCATCCAATACCACACACAAATACACACCTACACATTCAAACCATTCCATGTACACAAAACGTGATAACAGCTGAATGAGGCCCACATTTAAAAAGGCGTTTTGTCACAGCCAAAGCTGCGACTCTAGTATTGTATGTGTTTCACTTGTTTTCCCCACTCCTTTGTTTGAGTGTGTGTGTGAGAGTGACTGTGTGCTTGTGCGTGTGTGTTAGGTGGGCACAGCTTTATTACTGGCACCTGGGGGAGCTACTGACCTGAACCTCATCATCTCATCTACTCCCTCGTTAAATACTGCCAGATAGTTCCTAACCTCCTGTGGTAGATTATTCACTGTCTACTTGTCTCCAGTGACTTCGCTTGAGGTTTTTCTGAGTCTTGCCTTATGCTTTTTGCTGACGTGTGTTTTTCCATGTCCTCCAGGATTCCGTTGTTCACGCATCTCTGTAGCACCACTCGCACCATGCCATCTCAAGCCTGCCTGCTTTCTGCCTTTATCAGCCCTGCCAGCCATCTCAACAACTGATCGTTTGTCAATACATATTGTTACTTTTTACTACAACTGTTGTGTCTGATCCTGGTCTGCTACAATGAAATGTAACAGCATTTATATTCTAGTGTTAAACAAAAAAAAAGAGCACTGGTGTCCGACTGCACACTTTATATACATGACATTCTATTTTTTAAACCTGTCTCAATAATAGTGACTAGACTAGTGAAAGATTAATCGGCCGGCTGATTAATTGGGCCTTCATCTGGCATTTATAGATAACGTGAGGCATCAGCTGATGCCTGCACTCACGAGGCTGAAGAATGTCTGCAGACACATCTGCAGGCAGCCTTGTCAGTGTGACTGCTGTGGAACGATGTTAGCACTCCCCTTGTGTATTTTGGGAAGGTGATGAAAAGGTTCATTTTAAGTCCTAAATATCTTCAGTCTTTTCTAAATGTTAACCTGTTTCTCCCATTCTAAATGACAGCAAATCTAATCTATAAACATTACTGGCTAACATTAACTAAATATTATTACACTGGTTTTAGACCAGGTGATTCAGGTGTTTTAGACAGCTACAGACCAATATCTAACCTTCCCTTCTATATCTAAGACCCATGAGAAAGCAATTGCAACTCTATGAATTCTTGCATAGCAACAATTTATTTAGTCAGGTTTTAGAGGGCATCCTACTACTGAGACAGCACTGGTAAAAACCTCTAACGGTCTTTTAACTGCATCAGAAAAAAGACTAGTCTCTGTACAGGTCTTGTGAAATCTCAGTGCAATGCTTGGTTTAAGTCTTACTTATCAGATAGCTCCCAGTTTGTACATGTAAATGCTGAGTCCTCTCTGCATACCAAAGTTACTCATGGAAATCCCCAAGGTTCAGTGTTTGGACCTATTTTATTCACATTATATATGCTTCCGCTAGGTAATTTCATCTAGAAACACTGGATATAGTTGCTCTAGATGGCATCGCCCGGGCCTCCAGCACCATCTGGGAGGTATTTTTGATCAGGACATATCTTTTAACTCCCACATAAAGAAAATTACAAGAACACCCTTTTTTTCATCTTCGCAATATTGTGAAAATAAACATTCTGCATCAAAGTGATGCTGAGAAACTTGTTCAGGCATTTATTACTTCAAGGCTTCACTACTGCAACTGCATACTATCAGCTGCTCAAACAAATCTCTTAAGTCTCTCCAGCTAAAACAAAATGCCACTTCTCGCATACTGACTAGAACTAGTAAGAGAGATCATATCAGTCCTGTTTTCACTACTTTGCACTGGCTCCCGGTAAAATCTAGAACTGAATTTAAAATTCTTCTTCTTACATACAAAGCCCTTAATCATCCATCAGTCAACATTTTATTTGAAAAAACTTATTATACCATACAGCCCCTCTAGAGCACTTTGCTCCCAAAAGGCAGGGTTACTTGTAGTGCCTAGGGTCTGTTGAAGTAGAATGGGAGCCAGAGCCTTTAGCTATCTTCTGCAGAATCACACCCCTGTTTGGATTTGGGAAGCAACCAACATCTCCATATTTAAGAGTAGGCTTAAAACTTTGTTTTTAGTAAAGCTTATAGTTAGGGATGTTTTTTCACTCTGTGTTTAATCATAATGTATTTTATTGTACTTATTTTATTTTGTGTATCTTATCATGTGTTTCTTATATCCAACACTGCAAACTTCCCAAATTTCCTTAAACACCAGTCACTAGGGTTGGGTATCATTTAAAATTTTGTGATATCAGTACCAAAACCAGTACCCTTAAAGTGACACCGATACCAGTAGAGTGCTTCATTCGATACCTTGCGTAAAAGGCCACCTGTTGAAGCTATATTAGTTGATTGGTAGCCTATTATTATTTTTATTGTGGTTATTGACAAACAAAGTGAGCTATTTTCTTTTTTTAAATAACTGTTGTATGAAAATATTGGGAAATTTTATCAGATCCTGTTCATCCTAATTAGGTCATCCTCACAGGTAGTATCAAGGGGAAAGGTTTTGTATTTGAATGAGAAAGGAGGAGTGAAATAGTTTAGTGACCAAATGAGTTGTGGGAAACAATTTTAAGTAAAGTTTTGATACGTTTGTTTAGTAAACAAGAGAATTATTTTGTTGACTTTTGATCAATAAACTGAATTGAAAGATCTCTGCGAGTGCTTTTTCCTATAGTGGTGAGTTGCAAACCTCCAAAAAGACGACAGAAAACAAGTATGGAGTCTGTTCTTCATGAGTAAAATCAGCTGATCGCTACTGCGCCACAAAAGCATTTAATGGATATGATGGAACGTAGTGATCGATTGATGACAAGCAAAACCATACAAATAGTCACATTTGCTGCAATCTGGTTACAAAAAGTATCAAATGAAATACTGGTTTGATTGGAGACGTTTCGATACTACTCGATACTCGGCTATTTTGGTTGATAGCTTAAAAGTATCGAGTAGTCATACCCCGCCCTACCAGTCATATTCTGAAATTCATTCCAACTGCAACACATCCACCACTGTGTCCCCGAGCAACACAGTTAAGCCCTAATTGCGTGTGACCTCTGATGCTTTGGATGAAAGCTAAATGACCTATTATTATTATTATTATTATTATTTCGATTGTACTCTACATAGAATTTTGGAACTATACATGACTTTTCTTTGTTTTGATATCGGCACTATATATCGGCCATCGGCCATTGAAAAACCTGTATCAGTCGACCACCACTCAGTAAGAGTCAAATGTTTCCTTTCTCTACTTCAAGCTAATAAAAATATAAAATCTAATAAAAATGTACAAACTAGGAAAAATCAGTGTATCCAAAATGTACTCCGCAAAATGGGAATTAAAAGCATTTAATCACATTTTCCTTGGAGTACAACTGAATTGTAGAGCTTAAGAGAGAAGCAAAAAGCATGAGATCCCTCAGTAGCTTACCAGCAACCAGCACTGTGTCTCGGAATGCATGACCAAGTAGAAGGTGAGGTTGATTGAAAATTTAAACCCTGCACTGCTCCTGCACACTATAACCAAACATAATTTGAAAGAGTCATATTTTCTTACTATCCACTTGTGACATTTTTTTTTGTTGTTTATGTGTGTACATAATTTGTTTAATAGCCATATTTTAATGCTGTAAGCACCATAACTCAAAATCTCTGCAGATATCTCAAAATGTTGACAAATAAAAACAAAAGTATGTTCAGTGAGTGACATGAGGTAAGTGAGAAAATATGTTTCTCAATTAGGTGAACTGACCCTTAAAGGCTCAAAAAGTAAATTGAAGGCTGGCCAAAATGTCTGTCCTGAGTTTTGAAAACTTTCCTCACTGCCAAGGTTTAAATCTCAAAACTGGCCCTCACAAAGATATAAATACAACAGCTCGCACACACACACAGCAGCTGTTTTAAAATCCTCGAATGTCAGTGCTAAAGTATTCATGATACAAACCTTGGAGAAGACTTGACCAGTACAAATGGAACAGACCTTGCTTGGGTATGAAAATGTATGAGTGAGTCAGAGTGATACACACACACACACAGATTATAAAGGAGAAGCGCTACCAAATATGTATTGTAATAACTCTAAATTGTCATCTGTCAACTTTAGTCCAAGTTCTAATAATTTAAATTTGTACATAGTACCCACTGTGTAATATTTAGGAGGATCTATTGACAGAAATATACATAACCATATTTTCAGTGGTGTATATATACCATGCATAATGAACTGTTATGTTATTACTTAAAATTATAACAATTTTATTACCAAACCAGGCACAGTGGTCAAACAAACCGGACTTTGGGGGTTAAACGTGCTCGGGCAAGGTACGGATTGCCTGGTGTGAGTCCGACCTAGTTGTTTAAGTACTAGTGTTATATTAAGGGTAATATTTGTAAGTGAAACCTACGAAACAGCCTGATTTTTGATTTAATATTTACTAGAATTTAATGATTTGGTTGGTTTTACCAACTAAATAGTTTTGAGTTTGACATTGACTAAAACTATGAAGAATAAAAATGACTAAATGTGAACTTAGCTCTTTTTTAAAATCTGCCACTCAAATGCATCTTCCATTTTTGAAATGTATGCGCTAAATGAAGGTATAACATTCAGCTCATTTAGGTATCATTTAATGTTGTGAGATGTTAGGGTTAGTAGTTATTCAAGGTTCAGTATATTTTTACAAACATTACATGCATGTTAGCATGCACAAAGAACCCATGTCTTGGCTCCTCAGTCGTCCACTTCTCAGAAGGTCGGCAATCCCCGGCTCCTCCTGTCTGCACATCAAAGTGTGAATGTATTAGTTTCTGTTTTCTGATGAGCAGTTGGCACCTTGCATTGTAGCCACTACCATCAGTGTATGAATGGGGTGAATGTGACATGTAGTGTAAAGTGCTTTGAGTGGCCGGAAGACTAGAATTGTGCTTTGTAAGTGCAGTCCATTTACCATATCTTTCAGTACAAGACACTCCACCTTACTTAATCACTAACACTTATTACTAACAGGTATTCTAAAAAGGTGCAGCAGACATGAAACACAAAGCTCACAAGAACTTGAAGCTCCCCACAGTGTATTATACAGTCAGTGCTCAATACAAAACACACACCAATGAATGAGTCCTTATCTCAGTTCAAATCAAAGTCCATTTTAAAAAAACAACTTCAGGATCCCAGCTAGGAAACAATTCTCAGTTGAGTTTCGATTTTAAAAAAATTGGCCAAAGAAAATAGAACCAAGTGAGGCCTCTTTTGTCTAACAGACAAGCTGAGTGATTCTCTCACACTAGAGTTTTACCTCCCATAGTCTGGCCGGTACACTGCTGGCAAGCTAACCAGCTGTCTCGAAGCAAGGCATGGGCCTCTTCCACTGGTCAGTTTGGGTTGAAACACCATAGCTATTCCCTGAACTGCCTGTGCGCCAAAGTGGCAGATGGCCTGATGATTTTACCCACCACTACCAAAAATTTACTTGCAATTAACCTTTGTGCTGGTACTAACCCTGACTAAAGGTAACTGAAAAGCTGCCAAAATTAACACTAAATGTAAATAAAGAGAAAACTTTAATGAAAATCCATTTGCACAAAATAAGGGAAACCTATATAAGTTTGTGCAGAAATTAGTGTTAGTAGAGCAAGTTGCTAAGTGAAAAAAGACAGAGAGAGAACGAACGAAAGGAATAAAACCTCATTAAAGAAATTAAAAGTCCATAATCACTTTCTGGAGGGCCACAGAAAATACCAAAGATACACCATAAGAAGAAAAACTGTTTGTACTTAAGGGTAATACCGTAATATACCAATAACAATAAGTATCTTTCTTCTGTTGTGATTAAATTGAGCATTTTTGACCAGATGGAGTTCTTCACTAGATTTGTCAAAGAAGGAAAGGTAAGCAAGAGCATTTGGTTAAGGTAGTACTATCAGTTAATGAGACAATGCAGATCTTTGTGGAAATGCACTGCTGTAGTCTTGGCTTGTCTTGTGGTCTGGAAAAAAACATCATGCGGTGATCAGCCTTTATTACTGGCCAGTGCAAATGGAAGTAAAGAGTACAGATGGAGGTAGAAATTGTCCTATTATATATTGTCCTCCCTGCCATAACTAGGAGCTGTTGTACAGTCTGATGGCCAGGGGGATGAAAGAGTTTAAATCTGTTGGTGGAGCTGGGGTGGGACAGCAGTCTGCCACTGAACACACTCCTCTGTTCGATGAAGGTGTTGTGCAGAGGGTGCTGGTCGTTGTCCAGTATGGACAGCAGTTTGTCCAGGGTCCTTCTTTCTGCCACTGTCACCAGAGACTCCAGCTCTGAGCCCACCACTGAGCCAGCTCTCCTCACCAGCCTGTCCAGTCGACCGGCGTCTCTCTTCTTGCATAAAAGAGGGCGCTGGCCACCACAGACTGGTAAAACATCTGCAGTAGTTTTTTGCAGATGTTGAAGGACCCCAGTCTTCTCAGGAAGTACAGATGGCTCTGCCCTTTCCTGTGGAGAGTGTCCATATTTTCTGTCTAGTCCAGCTTGTCATCCAGCTGCAGCCCCAGATATTTGTAAGTCCTGGCACCTCCACATCGACCCCTCGATGGACACACATTGAAGATATGGTTTCTTCCTTCGGAAGTCCACCACCATCTCCTTGGTCTTGGAGCTTCAGATGATTGGTCCTGCACCACCTCACAAAGTCCTCAACCAGGCTCCTGTTCTCCCCCTCCTTTCCAACCTTGATACAGCCAACTATCAAATAAGCTTACATACCAACTCAGATGTTTATCATTCAACGTTTAAAAGTAACAGAGCCATTTGAACTGGTTAGAATGGACCTAATGAAGTTCACTAGGTGGTAATCAATAGATTTATGTAATAGTTGATTATTTCACAAAGTGGGCAGAGGCCTATTCTCTGAACAATAAGTCTGCAGAGGAGGTGACCACTTGTATTCTTGATTTTTGTATACAAATTTGGTGCACCTCAGATACTGCTTATAGACCAGGGGATCTTGACATTCAACAAAGCTTCCGCTCACCTTACCAACCTCAAACCAATGGCTTGGTTGAGAAGCTTAATGGCATCATTCAGCTGCATATTGTTAAATTGGCATATATATTATACACCTGCACAACATGACTGCTATAGATTGATTGATATAGATTAGTGCTGCTGTTATGTTGTCGACTGCAGAAATGTTCAGTTGTCAACAAAGTCGTCCAAACACCCAAAAAATGGGATAAAAACCTCGAGCCCACAACATTTGGACTCACATCCCAGCGTAGCCCATATTATTAAATGTTCAACTGGGAGGCACGATACCAATCTGAGATGCTAAAGGAGTATGAGATTAGTGGCTCTGTTTGTTTTGGAATCATGGGCTGTGGTCATAATTCTTTGCATAAATAGCTAATAGGAGGCGCTTGAGGGACTGAAAACAACATGTATACAAGACAGCACAAGGAAGATGTACAGAACACAAAAAAGAAAAAGCTGGAAAAGAAAGCTGGAAACAGAATGAGAGGACAACTTTAAAGTTTGAGACACTGTCCTAAAAAAACAGAAAACCAGCAAGAAGAAGGGAAAATGGAGAGCTGGGTCCTTTTAAACAATGCGGTTGACCTAATTACACCATTCACAGAGTCAGAATATTCCAGCCAAGCAAAAAAAATTCTAGCAACTCCCACTTTTGTCTTTTTTGGCTTTGATATGCAAGTTAATTTGAATATTTGTTTGTGTAGATGGTAAATGGTTACCATATCTGGGTGGCAAAAAGGGTCCAAAGCAGTTAACACCTTTTGAAATGACGGCAATTTGGAATGGCACATCAAGGGTAATGAAAAAGGTAAGGATTGTAGTTGCTTTTTAAGTGCATGGACAGTGTAGTCAGAAGTTGATCTGGTTTCCTTCTTTTTGTAAGAGATGGCTGGCTGTATGAGCTTTATGCTACACATACAGCATAACAGTGTGCTACAGTGAAATAGTCTCTTGACTTTCATTATTTTTACACAATGGTATGGAAATGTTTTCCTTTTGTATGTTAAAAGGCCTGAATAGTTCTTCAGTGTTACACATTGTTTCAACTCAAACAGGCACCGAGGACAAATAGGTGCATATAGAAAATGTGTTAGAAAACACAACATTTTCAACATATACAGATTATGTTGAAAACAACCACATTCAAAACACATCTGAGTGTTAACATATACCATCTCGTATGATGAAAACCACTACAGTCAGTTCCTGTTCCTGAGTTATTGCCCCAAATCCTAAGTTTTTTGTAGTCTATGTTTTAACTGCTGGTGGTTTTTATTTCCAGTAAACTGGTGACAATTTCACAGTGTCCAAATAAATCTGTACCACTGCAGGAAGAAGAGGGGCTCTCATATTCCTCCCCTCTCCTATTGCAAACAGTACCAGAATACATTTCATTTAACCATGTTAAACCATAATCACAGGGCATTATGCATACTTTGATTACTTCAATGTCAAATATGCAAATAAAAACCATAGTCAATAAATGATGCATTGTCTGCACTGTTTATTTTTTAGAGAAACCTACAATAATAAAATCTCATTCACATGAAATCAAAATCGATGCTTAAATGTTTTTATATGATAAGCCTTGCACTATACCTCACCAAAATGCCAATATCTGGCTAATCATTGACAAAAGACATTGTTTTGTAGGTATTCTTTATCATATTAATTAGAGTTTGTGAGGTTTTCAGGCCAGGGACGGGGGACCCAGCAGGGAATGATGGCGGGGAGTGGCCCCTGATTGGAGCCAGGCGAGCAACAAAACCACGCTCAGCAGCCTCCTGGTGAACACGGCATGAACAGGCCCGAACACAGCCTCAAACACCAACAGGGAGCCGAGATGATTTACAGAGCTTCTTGACACAGGCATCTGGATTCCGTTACGCTTGCACCTCCCGTTTCTTCCCTGCATCCATTTTTAATTAAACAACTCATTTTTGTGTGTTTTTTAACAATATTGTGGTTTGCAGACCAGATAGTCAGGTGACAGATCAGTTGTCAAATCATGTAGTGCATGTAACCCCCTGTCACCGATCAGTCATGTAGTGTGAACATCACGACTTCAAGACTCGATTACAAGATGTAGTAATCAATCAATCACAAGTTGTGTAGTCTGAACAGCACTGCAATCTGCTGATGTTAAAAGTTGTGAGGTCTAACCTAGGCTGCTTTTCAAATGAAAACAATGTGTATTGATCAAACACTCAACTAATCACCGATATTTGTTTAAGAGGGCACAGACAAAAATTGTCGTCCTGCCGATAGTGGAGTCACCAGAAAACTCTTCTATGCGTCACTCTAGAGGACATGGACAAACTATATATTTTGTTGTTTAATTTGGAAGACTTGGAATGATAGTATGGCCTCACTATGCATGTACCAAGAAGACTGATCAAACACTCTTTCGACTATTTTCTCTTACGTTCTCAAATGCTTAAAATCTTGAAATTATAGGGCAGTACAGAAGTCAGTGCACACAAAATCAGGGACCTGCTTTGCAATTATAATTTTTGTTGCTACAAGCCTTAAAGTGTGGCTTGTAGAGGAATGTTTGTTTTGTCTATGTTCAGTTAGTTTTGTCACCAATAAACTCCAAACAAAGAGGGAGATAATTTGTTCCTCTTTTCCATCGCTCACACTGACAGTGTCTCTTCAAAATAGACAGATGACATCATGCAGTAGTGATCACACACACAGCAAAAAGCTATGACTGTTTTATGATTTTATGATCTTAGGTGAAATGGCTCCAGCTTCAATAAATACACTAAATCATCTCAGAAATCATGAAAAAGGTTTCAAGAGCAGCCCTTTTTTCCCCTCAACACTACCTTAGGACTTCAATTTTTATCTACAACTATTAAGTTTTCTTCAAGATTCTAGCTTGTGTAAAGGTTTTTAAACACTGCTCCATGCACAAAAGGTTAAGTCACTGATCTCTAAAAAGGACTCACTGGTCAGTCCTACATTTGGTCGAGCCTTTGAACAGCTACAGGCCTTGTTGAAGTGTTGTGACATAATTGGTCTTGATATGTGAAATTAAATAGGGATCCAGTATCTTTCTCCAACAGTGTAGCTTTCTACAATGTACATAGCCACTTTTGTCATCTATCAACAATGTTTGCTATCACATACTGTAAACATTAAAACGTGAGAAGTCATGATAAGTGTGAGACAACTGGATTTGTTCCAAGATGATTTGACTGAAATCACTGGTGAAATCAAATGTAAAACTGTTTTGTCCATCACTCAGTTTACTGGAAATAATTCACTTCCATTGTAAATGGATATCATTTCTTAGGTTTAGCTGTTATTTATATATCAGTACTAATAGCGTTGTATTCACCAAGTTAAGATCTGGGAACACAAAAACATCACAAAAAAGAACACAATAAACATGTACACATGCAGATAATCTGACAGGTTGCAAAGTTGAACAGCAACATCATTACCCAAAATGTAAGGAGGAAAATAATGGGGAGTCCTTTATAAAACTTTCTCAAACAGATAATCCAAACCTCCAACGCTCACTTTATGCAATGCTTACCCAGGTGGAGGTGAGAAAGTTAGGAGGGTTTAAATTTAAACTCCCTTAAACTCCCTTTTATCTGACACAATCCTGGTCTGAGTCTGTCTGTGTTTGTAATCGTTTTCGCCCTGTCCGCTCTGTGCTCTGATTCTCGTCTCTTTACATACAGTATTTTGGGGGTTTTGTTCCATGTCTTGTGTTTCCTTTGCTCTGCATTAGTTCAGTTGTTACTGTTTGTTTCATGTCCTGTTTTCTTATCTTCTTTTCTTGCCATGACTTAGTTTGTGTCTTAAGTCGTAGTCCTGGTCTTGAGTTCAGTCCTTCTGATAGTTCATGTATTCTGTGTTCTGTCTCATTCATCTTGGTCTGTGTTTTTGTCTGTTCTTCTGTCTTATTTTGAAATAGTCTGTGTGGGGTGTTTGTCGTGTTCTTGGTTTTGGTCTGTTTTGTCCATGTCCATGTTTGTTCTCTGTGTAACAGTCTGTTCAGGGGCCTGTACCATGGAGCAAGTTCAACATACCCAAGATATCTTTTCGTCATCTGGCTTCAGAAACCCTAACAATCGTGATCGGGATAAGCAGGAAGATGGTTATCAACCCAGGTTTTCCCAATCCAGCCTTGAGCAAGTTCACATCATAGACTGTATATAAGAAGTGGACGTAGTCACTGGACGTCAACCGTTGGATTGCGGACTGCCGTTTTGAAGCCTCGAATTTGGCCGTCAGGGAGCCGCTATGTTGACTTCATGCAACCAGAGGCACCAGACGTGTGGTGGGGATGAGGGTGTTCAAATAAACAGCTCAGGCAAACACTTGTCTTTCTATGAATTTTATTCAAGTCTTCTGCAGAAGGAACTCACTGGGACACACGCATCAGAGTATCATCCGAGTGAGCTGCAGTGTCTCAGCACATGCAGCTTTTTTCTCATCAAGGGAACATGATGTCTTTAGTGTTCCCTAGGGGACACTCAACATAAGACTATCTTGTTCAGATACATGTCGTGAACCACTTAAAGTCATGACCCCCCGGACATCAAAGCATCACCCACATTTACCTTCCATTGACCCCATACCCAAGAGACCAGAGGCCCCTAGTGAGATTAGTAACAGGGCAGTGTTTGGAGATGGTTCTCATGAAATTCCCATTACAGACGAGACCATATCAGGACAAGACGGTGGAACTAACGGCCGTGTGTGGCGCTATCTAGCTTGCTTAGCTAGGTGCATGAATAACTGTCATTTTAACAGGGCTGACAACTTTGTCTAGCGAACAACAGGCTTAAAACTAAATGTACTCACCAGAGAAAGTGAACAGCCAACCCCTAATGAGCTTTTTCAGCGGCGCTGGTTAAATTTACACAGTGCCGTGGGTACGAGTCACTCTAGCCTGACTGACAGGTCACCATGGTAACGACTTGTCAATCACAGATAATACCGCCCTGAAGCATACTCTGCTTTATGGTCTATTTTCCTCTAAATTGGACCATAATTTACTAAATGAACATCATGTTGTTTTGAAGAACATTGAGACCATAAATGCATTAGGAAAGTGTTTACTGAGGTAATTATTCTGGTGAGAAGTAGAGTAATTTTATCATTATTTCTAATGAAACCGGACTTCTTTTTGCAACCATCGCCCCCTGCTGGTCGTTAGAAAGAATGCAGGTTTAAGGGATTGCGTTGGATTCAGAGTTTATCTCTTATCTGGAACATAACCTGCTCCATAGCAGGTTAGCTGTTCAGCATAAGTAACCATGACAATGGAACTGAACCACCGTTGTGGTACTAAAAGCCCAAGGTTAACCCCAAAGTTATCTGGATAAGCTCAAATCCTGCTTCGTACTACAGGCCCCAGTTGATTCCCTCCCTGCTCTTTAGCCCTGTATATATTGCCTGCTGTTCTATCCTTGCTGGATCACTGTAGCTTGTAGAGCTCTGTCTTGTGTCATGTCGTCATGTGTTCCTACCTTTTACACTATTCATATTCCTGTAATCTTCACTTAACATTTATGTAACATTTATTAATACTGTGTTGTCTGATTAAATACTCTATGCTTAACCAGGTTACTGTATTGTATTATATACAATTATTGTGTTGTATTTTTTCGCCCTTGATATACTCCTGCACTACAGTATGTTAACCTCCTGTTTATTATATAATCACCAAGTTGCACTGAATTGTGTTTCAAAGAAGCCCATTGCTGTTGTACAAATTACATTTTCTATATTCCATTCACAACAAAGACTGTATGCCACAATAGCCAACATAATACTTTGCTTTCATAACTCAACAATGGCATTAAAAAGACTAAATGCTATATCCATTCTATAATTTCACTTTCTAATTGAATTCCTAAACATATGCGGCTGCACATAGCCCCATAAGAAGCACTAATCCAGGCTCCTTTCATTCACTTTAAAATAATTGTTTTCTTTGTGGTAAATATCCATGAAGCTTAATCCTGTCAGGGGTAGGAAATGTTGCGTCGGATGATTGAGCAACAATTTCTTTTAACCTTCATTTGCCCCTGGAAGTGTAGTGCTGAAATCTCAGGCTGATTTGAATGCTTTTTGAAAATGTATTTATTGTTTATTTAACTGTGTAGTCCCGCTGAGATGAGAGGCCTCCTTTTCAGAACAGACTTGGCCTAGAAAGCAACTTCAAGACAAATAGAAAATGGTGCAGACAAAACATGCACCAAAATAATCACAGCCAGTAATGACAAGCAGTTATGAACTGCTGGTCTGGTACACTCGAACAGTAGTGAATGAAATAATTGAAATAGATTATTAAAGAATATGTTGAAAGAATAAAAAGTGACATGTTTTTAAACAGTAAACACCTAGAATAATGTAATGTCTCATTTTACCACATCACAGGTACATGAGACCTTAATATTTCTGCAGCTCCACCATGGGTTCAACCATGGCAAGTTTAGTGCTGGTAATTTAACTCTCGGCACTGACTTAGCAGTTACAAAGAGCCTAAACTAGACTCCCTGTCACACTGTGACTTATCAAGATAACTTTGGGGTTAATCCTAGGTTTTCAGTACCACAATGATGGTTCACTTCTTAGGGAGGTCAGTAGGTAACTTATGCAAAACAGCTAACCTGCTCTGGAGCCGTTTAGGTTTTGAAAATGAATTTCCTCTGAGCTAGCCTGAAGAGCAAGTCCAACTTTGCATAAGTGTCGAGCCGGTGGAGGGGTTTCAGGGAATCGACTACCTTGAGAAGTAGATCAGCAACAAACAGGACTTCTCTCAAGGTGTGATGTGAAAACAAATCTACCTTAAACTTAATATGCATTATTTTTTTCTTACTGAAAATACTTATGTTTTATTTATAGAAAGTGGTGTTGTAACAAGGGAGCTCCAACCACCTCAGGAGAAACTACTAACCAAATCTTTCTCACTGACGACGGCGACAACAAAGATAGTATTGTCATTTGCATGTGGAAAGAGCTGAGTACCCCAACCAGACACCAACAAATATTTTGTTATTGGTACTTGCCACTGTTTGTGCACTATAGTTTGACATCTAAAATTCATTCAAACTGTTATTTACTTATGACACAGCATTACACACATGCACTCACTCACTCTCTCTCTCTCTCTCCCCAACATGGACAGGAGGAGGCAGGAATCGACCACCACCCCTGCAATTAATGCATGATCTGCTCTACCTGCTGAGCCACATTTTTCCCCCCTTCATCTGCTGATTCAACACATTCTCACTCCCAACTGGTCACATACTGTATGGATACTTGGTCAAGAACCATTGGCATCGCTTTTCAACACCCTGGGTACCCCTTTAGTGTTGTTTTTCCATGTGTCGGGCTCCGCTGTAAAGATAGCGACATAAAGTATGTAACATCCAGTCAATTTAGCAATAATAAATGTGCAAGGTCTGGTTAAACTTTCAAAATAAAATTAGTAGTTAATGTTGTGAAATGGCATGTTCTTCATGTTGTGAAACGTCACAATTTAGAAAAACTACAAAAACTACCAAAAACTACAACGTTACTTAACTTACATGAGTCAGCGCAACATTTAATGTTGATTTTTTGTTTTACACAGGGAACAAAGACCAATCACCTCTCCGAAAGTCCGGTTTCTCAACGACCTCCTTACACAGACTTCTCTGTTAAATATCCTACACCTACCTTTAGCATTAAACAATGCCACTACAGGGCTTCCCCCAGTGCGTTGAACTATGACGCTAAAGGGTTCCCCTGTGCTTTAAAAATCTGATGCCGAGCATCCATATGTGACGACTTGGGATTTTCATGAGGCCATGAGCATTGTAGTTAATTAGTGGAGTTTCTTCCAGCTATAATTATCTTTTGTCTTCTAGACAAATTCACTTTGTTGTTTGTAAATATATGTAAACATGGAGCCTTGTATGATCACACAAGTCAGGACAACATGTTGGCAATGAGCACTGGTGGAAGTCCAGATTTACATAACATGGGAGTATGGAAAGTGTGTATGATTCACAGCCAATATGATGAGATTTTAATTAGGTTAATCATACCATTGTTGTTCTGTTATTTAAAAAAAAAACCCTCATGGTACAACTGTGCTTTGCCAAATTCACCTCAGTAGGTATAAAATCCGAAAACAATTGTATTACATTTGGCTAAATATCAAAGGGTCTTTAGTAATGAAATAATAAAAAAATATTTAATTAAAACTACAATAATTTTCATTGTTCACATTCTCAATGGTGCTGTGTAGCTCGGAGAAACTCAAAGGTTATAGGATATGACTCACTGGGCACTGGGCTAGAAATGAATGTATTCAAAGTAAAGCCCAGTGCTTTGAATAAACCACAGGCCATTTATTACACTTATAAAGCTGATGATGGCACATTTAAAAAAATATATAAAATAAAGTCAAACTCTAATCCTTCTTTACTGTCCTCCAGGTATGTAACACAACATTCTGTGCAAATGTGTGTTAAGTTTGCAGAACAATTTCCACAACACATTCTCTATAGGCCAATCCCCGGCCGCATCCACAAATATTCATCCTAGTATCTTTGTGGGCCCTCCTCACATGAGGGCCCGATATAATCAGCTCTGTTTGTCCCCCCAGTCCTATTCCCCTGCTGTCCTCTGTTTGGTCCACCTCAGCCTCCAAGAGCTGCAGAACTGCTCTGGTTTTACTGCATCTAACCTCTATAATACAAGCTTTTGGCTGCATATGAGACTGATAATTAGTGTGTGAATTTGAAAAATGGTTATATCTTGAAAGAGTCTGAGTTCAAACACTGAGGCTGGCAAAATATATAAAACATTCAGGTAACAGCTTCTGATTTTTTTCTCAGTTCACTCTTGGTTGTACAATGGAGTTATTGTGTTTCAGTAGTTCAAACAAATCAAACAGAGACATGTCTCTAGCTGAACATTCATGGTCATTTCAGTTTCAGGAGTAGCTTCTCGCAAGTAAACTTTCATCCATATCATATCAATAATTTAAGATAATTAACTTAATATAGGATTAAAACAGGACCTTTAGAATTTGGATCAAGTAGCTTGTGAAGAATAAACTGTGTCACATTAAGTAGACTAAAACTGTTATTTCAATGTGTCAGACATATTTAATCGATGTTTAAGTAAAAGTATCGATTGGGAACCAGGGCCAAAAAAAAAGCATTAAAGGGGGTTTTCTGACCACCGTAGAATGCACGGGCATGAGCGCTTGACAATAACCCATATGCTCTGGCACTCTTTTTTAGCAGGAATCCATTGCTTGCAGAAAACATTCATATGAACATTGTACAATCTGCCACTTGTATGGTAGACAGGATGCCAGCATCAGTCTCCCGTATCAAAGACACACAATTGTTTTACTCCACCAACCACCTAGACCTCCTCCCTAAAAAAAAAAGTGTAATCAATAGCAATAATATCACATGACAAGTCATTATTCACACAACAAAAGTATTTTAAGTAACTAATGTCATGATTATCTCTCTTCCCCCTTGAAATCCTCAACCTCTTTGGCAATTTCCTTTGCATTCACACAATGCATCTATTGTAGATGTATTAAAACAAAAATCAGGCTTAAAAAGATCTGTGTCTGGAGGCTCTCAGAGTAGTTTCAAGTTCTAAGAGATGTCTGTAAATCAGTTGTTACTTTGTTGCTTTTTTATGAAGAAAATAAAACTTTTGCTTATAAAGTTTGGAAAGCTTGTTTTGAAAAAAAATGTCTGACGCCCCGAAGGAAAGCTTGGAGCAATACCTTTTACCAGAAACCTGCTGTCAGTAGAATATCTTTGATACATATTTTTTTGTTAAAAAGCTGTTTGAATTCCCTCATTGACTGATTGTCAGAAAATGTAGCACAAAATCTAGGCCAGATCTGCTTGTCAAACAAATCACTACAGGCATTTTCCCTGGTGTACATCAGCTGCCAGATCAAGAGATTCTCTGTTTTAATGTGGAAAGTTTCAGACCAGATTAATGGCCTTTGATTACCCTGTCCAACCTCCTGTGCTCCTATTCTGCCGAATGATATCACCTCCTAACCACACATGAACACACATATACTGTAAGGTCTTACATAAGGTGGATCAAAACCAAATATCAGGTAAACAAATCCGACAAGGGTCAGGCAGGGAAATCTAAAGTCCAGGAATCAGGCTTAAACAGGCAGGTCAGGCAAACCAGGACTCAACACCACTGGCCCGCTGTGCAAACACACTTGACAATCTGGTGGGGAGTGAATGAAATTGGACTGGCGTAAAGACTGAGGGACTGATGAGGAAATGAGCTTGAGGTGAAGACATTGGTGGGGAAATGCATATGAGGGGAATGATGTGATTGTAGGGCAGGAGGGAGTGAACCAACAGTAGAGTTAGTGATATGGCATGAAAAACAAATAGATGAAAAAATAGACTAAGGGTTGGTAGGGGTTGTGGCATGCACAACATCAAACACTCTTCAAACCCTAATTCAGGGCACAAAATGTCTAGTAAAAGCCTACTGGCAAATACAATTATTTGTGGAGTCGATTTTTTGATTCTTACGTCATCTATAATAGTTGTTAGAATTAATAATAGCCCATCAAGATAATAAGCAGCTATGCTTCAATGCATATGCAAGTGTATGTAAGTACGTATGTAGTATGTACGTGTGTAACAGTTCAGTATACTGTAAAGTACATGATTGCCAAGTCCAATTATCATTCTAATTGTAAACTTTGGATGGATAGTTTGTCAGCAAGGCTATGTTACTGATGTTTTGACCTTTTATTTCTATATTCATAACATCCCTCTCATCTCTCCTCCTATCACTTCCTGCAGGTGTTTCTGGCTCTGGACCTGTGGAGTCTGGATCTGTGGTTGCGAGTCACCTGCTGCCCCTGTGTTCCTGCTCGACACCCTCTGCTACAATTATTGTAACTAGTCCTATTGTTATTATTGTTATTATAATCATTAACACTACTGTAAATATCTATACCATTTTTCATTCAGTCTATAGCAACATCACCTTTACTGTCTGTACCTCTGTGTGGATATTGTGTAGGCTGCCTCCCTCCCCTGTCTCTCTCCTTCCATCCCTCTCACTCTTTCTCTCTGTTCTGCTCGAGGTTTCTGCCTCTTAAAAGGAAGTTTTTCCTTGCCTCTGTCGCCTAGTGCTTGCTCTTGGTGGGAATTGTTGGGTTTCTATAAATATCATCACTGAGTACGGTCTAGACCTGCTCTTCTATGAAAAGCGGTCAGAGATAACTGTTGTTGTGATTGGGCGCTATATAAATAAAATTGAATTGAACATTTTCATCACTGAACTACTAAATGAGTACCAGCAATACATTGTCATGTCCGTCTGCATATTTTTGTATGGTTTGGGCCTTTAAGTCCCAGTAGAAACAGATTCCTGCATCCAGGTTCCAAAATCTTGTAGACAGCCTTCTCAGGAAAGTGGAGGCTGGACAGGAACTGTAATGACAAGTTTGACAGTGCTGGGTGTAATGGACCTATTCTGTTTGTACATTTTATACAGAGCGGTGAGGCAGAATAATGGCACAACAATCCAGCCTTGAACAGGCCGTGTAAAAGGGGCTTGTGTTACCACCTTCTTTCAAATGCAAAGTTGCCAGAGTCTGTTCAACCAGCCAATGCCTATATTATATAATCAGCTTCAGCATATGGACATTTAAATTGAGTGATCACAGAGAAAGTTAGACAACTACTGCGATACAACTACTAACAAGGTTCATCATTTTCCAAAAGGTCTTTTACCCTGTCCACATTAAAATAAAAAATATAACTTTTCAGATTAATCGATTATCCTTTCTATACCTCTTCTTTTACCATGATCTTATACGCCATCTGTGTGTGTGTGAGAAAGAAAGAATGAAGGAGAAATATGTGATATTACTCATTCCTGACAAAGTAAGCTGAACACAACACCGTCTTGATAACACCATCCGGTCTGAACAAACTGTCTTCACCATCTGCTGTGCACGGAGGTGAAGATGAATATTGAGGATTTCCTGTGTGTGTTTTATTTATTTTTTTTCAAATTGCAATTAAAAGCAGACTCAGTGGGCTTTCAGTCCCAGCAATAAGAGAAAAAGAGAAGTCTTAGAGAAGAAGCAGACTCCGTTTCAAAGTTGGGGATGTCTTTCTCACACTGGAATTAGTCTTAAATGTGCAATGCATTTATGTTTTTGAAAGATAAAAGTTCTAATGCTGCGATGATGTGTTCAGAAGAAATCCGCTTGACACTGTTCTTGATCATAAAAGTTTATTACATCAAGGAGTTCAGCATCAATTACAAGCTCTGCAGCAGCTTGGAGAGTGACCCAGCCCGATGACCACTCTGTCTCTCTGTATATCAAACATAGCTTATATAGGATATGTGTAGGTATATGTTAGATACCATAGAAAGGTACAGTACTATTCTGAGGCAACAAAACAAGGGTTAGAGGTCAATTTCTATAGAAGGGTTCAGTCCCTACATAATCACCAATCACTACTCTCCCCCTAGGAGGTCACTGACCCTCTGTCCAGCTGCTACAGTGCTATTTTAAACCGTTATGCATCAAAAGCACATATATTATACACCACAATGGCTAATAGGTAGACCTGATAAGGTTACAACCTCAATTGAGACAACAACAGATTCACTGTAAATGAAAACAATGTCTGGTGAAATATGTGACTTAAGTCATTATCAACAGTGTTGTCAACAGTAATATTATTACAGTAACGATAATATCTACAATCTATATAAAATCTAACAATAATGTAATCCTTGACATAAATCCACGACTGTGCAGCAGCTCAGCTGGACCGGACTTTGTTGTTCATGTCCGCTGATAACCAAACACTAAAGGAAGAAAGGAGAACGAGGGGGAGAGGCGTTTTTTCCACAGCTGTAAGTAGCTGCTACCATTATTGTGTCACAGTCTAAGACGCAAAGAACATTGTCATCTAGTGTAAACTCTGTGCGACCAGCAAAAAGCTTTCAACTGCGAACAATTCTACATCTGATTTATTGAAGCAGGATTTACTTGCTTTATTTTTTTATTTCAGTCGGTACCGTTAAGAAACGTTAGGCCTAGGCTATATACTTTGTAAAAAAAAAACACACTCTATGCTGCTGTTATGGATATGATATTAGTTAAAAAGTCGGGGGAGACTACTTTGTATAGGGGTGAAGGGGGTGTTTCCCATAATTAGCCTATAATTTGGATAATTATCAAGGCGGACCACTACATATTGATTCTCCAAATTTTTACTAGGCATATTTAACCCCCCCCCCCCTCGCTCTCTCTCTCTTGAACACTGCACCAACTTATCCAACGTTAGAATACCCAATACCACTCTTTAAATATGATTGTGTCACCTTTTCACCCCATTGATAAATGATTTCATTTTAATTCCTTTATAAACTCCTGGACTTTAATAGCTCCTGTGTTTTAGCAGGAGTTCTGCTCATCCACAAAATTCAGCACGTTCAAAATCAATCCATTTTCTGATGTTGAGAAAAAAAGTCATGATACTGCGAGACTAACGTCATCATTTAATGAGAATTTATAATATTTTAAGTCTACCAGCCCTATACTATGATGTGCATTACGTTACATTATTGCTCCGCTGGTAGGATCCCCTTCAGACTGGAAACTGAAACTAAACAACACTACTGATCAGGAAGAAATGTCACCACAAATCCATACACATTAGGTAAGTAAGTAAGTAAAATTTATTTATATTCAGTTATTATATAGCACTTTTCACAGATAAAATCACAAGGTGCTTCTCAATACAACAACAAAATACAGTTCTAGCTAGACACTAGAAACACATTGACAGACAACTTTAAAACCAAGCTTAATGTTTCGCAAACGCCTGTTTGAATAACAGAGTCTTCAGCTGCTTTTTAAAAGAAACAAGACAGTTTAAGGTGCGTAACGAAGTGGGGAGTGCATTCCACAACCTGGGTGCAGCTGCTTGGGGGGGAGTATGTTGCTGTAACAGGTCGGAGATGTAAGAGGGAGTTTGACCATTAACGCTCTAAAAGTAAGGACCAAGATTTTAAAATTGATTCTAAAATGAACTGGCAGCCAGTGAAGGGATGATAGGACTGGAGTAATGTGCGCTCTTCTGCTTGTATGTGTTAAGAGTCTAGCAGCTGAGTTCTGGACAGCTTGGAGGCGAGTGAGTTCTTTATTACTTTTGCATGTAAAAAGACTGTTACAATAATCTAAATGGGAGGATATGAAGAAGTGGATGATCATGTCTAATTCTATCTTTGACACCATCGATCTTAGTTTGGATATGTTCCTTAGTTGGAAGAAACAGTTTTTAATTAGTTGGTTGGAATGATGCGCTAGGGACATTGCTGGAGATTTTAAGTAAAGAGGTTTCAGTAGTGTTTCTTGCGGAACCCAGGCTGAAATTTGTCAAATAATTCATGGGTCTCAAGGAAGGTAGTCAGTTGGACTGCTACTATTTTTTCAAGAATGTTTTGAAATGGGCCTATAGTTCTTAGGGTCTGATGGGTCCAGGTTAGACTTTTTAAGTACTGGTTCAATGATTGCATGCTTAAAGAAGATAGGGACAATGCCAGTTTGAAGTGAGATGTTAAGCATGTTCACAATACTAGGGCCAATTGAATCAAAAGCTTGTATAAAGAGCACAGTAGGGAGGACATCTGTAGAACAGGAGAAAGGTTTCAGTTTTTCCAGCAGGCATTTGATGCCATGCAGTGACACTGGGTTAAAAGAGGACCAAGAATAAGAGAGGGGTGGGTCACTGAGAGCAGGATTGGAAGGAGTTTGGGAGACATTTGCCCTGATATCTGCAAGCATTGCTGCCAGTTTTACAAAATACAGCAGCATCTATCAGGGATAGATGGGGAATATTTTGGGGGTTTTCTTATTTGTCGCTATTAGGTCAGAGAAGTACTGGGTTCTTGTGTTCTTCAGCAACTCATTTAGTGAAGCGATTTGGTCCTTGAGGTGTAGTCTATGGACCTCAAGTTTGGATTTTTTCTATAGACGCTCCACCTTGCGACAGTTTCTCTTCATAGATTGTATGGCTTCGTTCATCCAGGGGCAATGCTTTTTGTGAACAGTCTTGGTAGGATTGACAGGTTCCATTATTGACAGGTCCCAGTATTGCAAATATACCAGTTAATTACTGTCGGGACTCACAGCACGAGTGCAGGTTCACTTGATCACTATCAATTTGTGCACCGGCTGGGTGAAGTTCATTCCCACCTCCAAGTTGAATACATTGGTTTTCCACTACATGACAAAACTGATGTGCGGCATGACAGCATGTATAAAATGTCAATTGACTATGTCTTGCAAAACAGCTTTTTACCTGATGAGAAATCTCGTCACACCCATACCATTTACAATTTCAATAGAACTGAATAGAATTTTGTATGTGTGGCCAGACCAGGAATGATACGTAGGTAGTTAGGTAAGTTTATTGTCACAATATAGCAAGTTATAGTGTGAAATTGTGTTTTGTAACTCCCTTCAGCTACATAGCAGACAATATTACATTAATACAGAATCAATTATAAAAAATGGTAAACAGAAATAAACCTTAATTAATAGAGCAGTGCTGAGGATGAATTAGAGTTTAAGAGTCTGATAGCTTGGGGGGAAAAAGCTGCTCTGCAGTCTGGCAGTGCGGCAACAGAAACTTTGATATCTCTTCCCAGAAGGCAGCAGGGTGAACAAGCTGTGGCTGGGGTGGGTACTGTCCTTTAGTATCCTTTGGGCTCTGCGCAGGCACCTTCCCTATTTGATATCACTGATGTTTCCAGTCAGGATTCTTTCTATTGCTCCTCTGTAAAAGCAGATGTATTGGCCTTCTTAACCTTCCTCAAGAAATACAGTCGTTTCTGAGCTTTCTTCACCAGCGTGGAGATGTGAGATGACCATGTCAGGTTCTCTGTGATGCTGATTCCAAGGAACCTGAAACTGTTCACATGCTTCACCTCAGCACCACTGAGAGGAGTGTGTGTCTTTATCTCCTTCTTGCTAAAATCAATGATCAGCTCCTTTGTTTTGCTGACGTTGAGCTGTAGGTTGTTCTCTCAGCACCACTCTACAAGATTATGAATTTCCTCCCGATATGAAGTCTCATCGTTGTTTGAAATACGGTCGATAATGGTGGTGTCGTCCGCAAACTTCACAGTTCTCTCAATGCAGTCGTGGCTGTACAGCGTGAACAGGAGGGGGAATGATGAATGATCTCTCCTGCTGTTGCCGCTGGTCAGAGTCGCTTCCCCTCATGGCGAAGATACACACACACAATCACTCGTCTGTCGATCTTAAGGATTGTTAATGTACTTTGTCATGGTTAATGGAGATATCCTCCATATCGATAAACCAAAGCACATCCCTTGCCTAACAATACACCGCAGGGCCGACACTTAAGTTTTTTCAACGTGTCCCGTCGGAAACTCTCCCCTCTTGCGTGATCCTTCCCATGTATTACTCTTAAAGTGACAGTACCATTAAATAGAGAGAAATAATCCCACCAGCAATTACATAACATTATATCCTACATAACACTATTAAACTCTACACCCATGGATCACCTGGCTACTTATAAAAATAAAAAAAGCTTTCAAGTCACCTAATTTCAAATGCCCTTGTCAGTGTTAATATTACATGGTAGATTATTAATTTATTATTATGATTTATTTTTTTCTTTTGTAATGCTGCACTATCCACAAAGAATTCTATGGCAGATTGGGTCGCAACTGTCCTTTGGTAAAGGCTCCCACATAAGAAATACTGGACAAGACAGAAATACCAGGTAATATATGCAACTTTAATGTCCCATGTGACCACTAAAGGCCCATTTATACTGTTGCGTAAGGTCTACGTGCGTAGCCATGCATTTATACTTGTGCGTAGGTGTGTCCGTCATTCTGCAATTACCCAAACGCTAGTCGGCAATGGCGCTACAGCGTCCACTATGTTGACTTTTAACAGCCGAGCAGGCTAACTTCCAGTTTAGCGCCACACTAGCGTGAATGGGGGTAAAATTGTATACATGCGGCTGGTGCAGCCGTTTCAAATGTTACAGACCGAGTGGATCACATTCTGATAGCGAAACAAGTCAAATATAGTGAACCACCGTGTTACAGCCGCCGTTTTGGCCGCTAGTAAAGGCTACTTCAAAGCGTGCGGTACTTCCGGTCGGCTTGGAGGCATTCCGAGGCTACCCAGCTGAACAATCACAGTGCTTACGGTCCGCGTCGACTCAACATGTAGTTACATTTTTGAGGAGGTGCACGTCAGGCGACGGCGATTTGACGCAGAAGTATAAATTACACTTAAGTCACATATCCTTAATCTAAGCAATCAGTTGTACCAGTGAACATTGCATCTCGTCTCTCTCCATGACAGCCAGCTTTTTATCCAGCTTTCGAGGGGCAACTTCGAACAGCTATAAACAGGTTTGCCTTCCGATGTGGTCAGACAACATGTTTTATGAACTAGTGCTTACTTTTTGCCTTGGATTAAATTTTTTATTCAAGATTAGGGATTGTTTGTCAGATTTCAGTACATATGTACAAAAGAAAACTTACTTAAACTCTACAATCTCATCACATCCGAGAGATTTCTCCAGCTTTGTCTAAGGAAATCCCCAAGTACATAACCGCAACCTTTCCCAAAAGTCTGCCAAAGACTCCTGTGGTCCTAAAGCTTTTAGAGTCACACCAGAATCTAAAACTCCTCCACAGAAGTTTTGGAAAACTTCTTTTCTCCCCTCTTCACAAGCCAAACAAAACCTTTCCAGCACCACCTTACAACCTTTTCATAACCTCCAACAAACCTCTCTTGAACAAACATTTGTAGAAACGTTACAAAGTCCCCCCCAAACGTTTTCAGGACCAACTGTAAACCACTCACATGACCCCCCCCCCACACACACACGCACAGTGCTTTTCCCAAGGAGTGATTAGTAGCTGAAAGTCCCCCAGAGCCTGCCTGGGCTCGTTAACACCTCGTTTTCTCCTCATTAGGCTGAGATCAAAGACAGGGGTAATTAATGAGGTTCACACCACTGTAGGCTATTGCACAGCCCCAATCCCTGCTGTGCTGCAGAGTGATTTAGACTAGAGTGCACACACACACACAGGGCACCTGGCTCACACGCCTGCACAAAGTCCACTCACATACATTAATACACATCCACATAGACTCCTACACTTTTGTGCTCATGAACTCATTCCCTTTCAGCTCTCTCAGGGGTCTTAAGTCGATTCATATAAGAATAAAACATTTTTTTACTAAACATGACTTTTTTTCTGACTTATTTTGGCTTGTGAATTGTGAAAATTATTTTCTTTAGACCTCAAAAATATATTATTGTAAGGTTAAAGTTTATGTTAAGGGTAAGTAGGGAGACTGCAAATGGTGAAAGCGTTTCTAGGGCTCTGGCTCAGGTTTTCTTCTTCTTGTCAGTTTCCTGTGTACAATGCAATAGGCCAAAATCAATTAAATGACAGAATAAACAACGTTAGGGTTAGGGTAAGTCTCTGGTTAATAGACCATTTATGGTAACACAGGAGGGTGACCACCTTAAGAGTGTGATGGTGCATGCATCCCTGCCAGGTTATGTATGGATGTATTCTTAACCCTGTACTTTGATGAAGGCAGTGGCAGAGGGGGAAATATTAGCAAAGCAGTGTGCACTGCTTTCTGTGACATTGTTAAAAAAATAAAAATAAACAAATATACACACACACATACACACACACACACACACACACACATTATATATTTGTAACAGTTGAACTCATTTTAGACATTTCACATATAAACAGTTATAAACTTAGAATCTACTAATCAAGCAGAAAGGGCTTGACACAATCTGGCAACTAAACAGAGAAAACCGAGACACACTAATGAACTACTGAAAACAAGTACGCAGGCAGGTTGCTGATCAGGTGGTGGGCAAACAAAAGAAAACACTGAGGGAAAAACTGAGGAGGCAATAATACACAATCTTGGGAGAATTTCAACCAACCAACCCTGCTGTTTTTCATCAGTATTTTTTAGTTACACCTGTGTTATTTCTGCCATGACCAGCCAAAATGGCCTGTTATGTTCACTGACATGCATGACCAAGCCTGAGGTTTTGATATTAACTAGAGAGAGACAGGCATAGAAAGTGGTAGAAAAGGAAAGAGATTAGTGTGACGATGTAAAACATTCAGTGAAATAAGGAACATTTACTTTTAACAAGGCTTAGAATTGGAGTTGTAATTTTAGATGTCAAAGGCTTTAATGGCCGCAAAATTAAAAATACTCCTGGGAGGAGGATAGAGACCATATCTTGCTGCCCAATATGTATCAACATGCCACAGCCTGAGGGACTGTGAGTGACCTAGACCACACACAGCACACATGGATGCATGCACGCACATACATCCTTGTATCATTATCTTCATGGGGACCCATTAGCGACAATGCATTCCCTAGCCCTTTACCACTAAACTTTAACCATCACAACTACGTGCCCAACCCTAATCCTAGCCTAATTCTAACCCTAAAACCAAGTTTTAACCCTGAAAAAGCTATTTTAACTTGAGGGCTGCAGCATTTTGGACCCCACAAACATAGTAAAATAAATCCATCCCTCCCTCTCCCTGTCTTTAACAAGCTGTTTTCTGTTAATTAAAACACCAACTGTTGTTGATTTACTTGTTTTTTAATCCTCTTAATGTAAGCACTGGGCTGCTGGAACATTATCTGGACTCTGTTCAGCATTTAATTTACACACACATTGCTGTGTTTGTTTCTGTGGACATTTTCTTCTCTTTTATATATCAGTCGCTGAGCTTCTGACAGTAGCTACATGGCAGTGTCCAACAGCTGAACGTGAATTTTCAATTTGCAAATAATTTCACTCAAAGTTGGTGTAAATGCTAAAACAAAATGCAGCTGTATTTAATTAACAGGTGCATCTGAGAGCAGATCTACTAATTTGCTTTAGACAATGGCGCCTACCAGATAAATGTAATATAGCAAAGAAAGGAAATTATTTGCAGTTAACCTGTTCCACCCTTCAGGCTTTTACACAGCTGTTCATCACAGATATAAATAGACAACTATATTAGTTTCATCCATGCCATGAGTCTTCTAATTGATAGTATTTTCTATCATCTTCTGCCAGCCTTGTTTGAGGAAATGGTGAGAATTTCTATGGTAGAAAACTGTCCAATCACACTGTTAGACAGTCCTTAAACATTCCATTTCAGTCTGTTAGAAATGCATCTGCAACTGTTTGCTCAAGCATACCTAAATTTCAGCTCAGGAAACCTAAAACAAAATATTTTTTATTAATTGGTATTTATAATCATTATTTTCTAAAATGATTTTTAGCCCTCTAAAGTTGGATTTTGCGAACTTGTCTGAGGGCAATTTACAATATAATTATCATTATATTAAAATAAAAACCAGGTTCAGTTATAATCAATATGAATTCTCCCCCATCTTCCTGCCTTATATTATAATATAAATTCTCTAGTTGTTATGTTTTCCTTTTGGTTGACAGCACAAAGACGGAGAAGGAGAGAGAGAGAAAGTGAGCAAGAAACAGGCGAGAAAGTGGACGGATTGTCAAGACCACATGGTCAGCTACTGTTTTGCCCACATTTATTGCAGTGGACTCCACAACACATTACTAAGTGGTGTACTGATACACTGTTATCAAGTGTGGATTATCCCCAACTCCACCTACATTTATTTGCATCATAAATACTCTGTTAGCAGGGGGGTTAAAACACTCTTGCAAGACACTGTAAGCAGGTCACAGGGGTTGAGTCCCCCTAAAGGTCTGATTCTAGAATCACCTCTGATTTCTAGTAGTGTAGTGTGTTTAGGCATGTTGTAACTATGATAGGAGGTCCTCAAGTATGTAAGGAGGCTAATCCTTGGCCATTTGCTGTTAGGGAGGAGCCCTGAAGCAACAGGAGCTCAGTAAGCTGTGCACATATCAGCATGTTGGAGGTTTAATTTTACAGCAGAACTGGTGGTATGTACACACACATTTGAACGATTGTGTTGCCATAAAGCAGTTGTTCACAAAACAGGGATCTTCAAAGAGGCCCCAGGGGTTCTTCGGGAAATTTAAGTAGTCACCAAAGAGGTACCAGGTCTCCTAAGGGTTGCTAGGGGTTATTAAAAAGTTTCAAAGATGTTTCAAAAGTTGTCAAAGACATTTTAGGGGTTCTTGAGAGATTATCTTTGGTTACTTAAGTGGTTTTAAAGGGTTTTGGAGTGACTTTTTAAGGTCATTGACAAAGTGATAGGAGTTCTTGAGGGGAACTAAAGGGTTCATGAGGGTCTTCATTGGTTTCCCAGATTTTTGGGGGATTCAGGGGTCCTTTTAAGGGGGTCTAATCACTGACAAAAGCTTACGGCTTCTTTAGAGAATTCAAGGTTTCTTGAGGAGTTTACAGTGGAACTCCATGACAGTCCTTTAAGTTGTTTCTGTTTGAAAAATAAATCTCTCTGACACATACGCTAGAAGACAAACTGAGTAACCACCCATAAATCAAGTTTAAAGCTTACAGTTTTTGGTGACGGTAGATGGTGAAAGTATTATGTCAGAAGGGGTTCTTGGGGAGATTCTAGTGACACTAAAGCAGACCTGAGGTTTCTTTGGAGGTTGTCCAGGGCTTTCGTGTGACACTTAAGAGTTTTAAGTCCTTAAAAAGGATCTTGGGGTCCCATATGACGGTTCTGGTAGTGTCTGAGAGTTCAATATATTCGTAAATAGATTAGGCCCAGGGGTTCTTATGGGGGCTACAGTCAATAGTTCCGGAGAGCTCCATGTCCAGAGAGGTGACACTGTGCTCAGCCAACTCTCTGGAAAACTTACATGTACCACATTACTGGCCCAGTATCAGAGGGTGTAGGGGTTGCACCTTAATTAATAACTAATTTAATGCACCACCCAGTGAGCACGCTAAGTAACTTAAATCAAACAAACCCACAATGTTGAATGACCAACATTGGTAGCTCCCAGTGACTGATTCTAACTTACTCACATAGACAAGTTTTTCAAAAAATTAGTAAAATGCATCAAATCCAAATTTTTACTCAATGTTTTTGAGCACTTGTATTTAATATAATGAAAAAGTGTTTATATTACGTGCTACATTAGTAGTATTCTTGTTGCACAGTATCCCCATGGTTGAATCCCTGGAACTGGATGTTGTTTCTGTATTTCACACTATACCAGCTACTCATCTCCAGTCCGCTCATAGTAAGAAACTGTATGAAGAATGTGTTATGGTGTTGGAGTTGATATGCATTATGAATGGAGCTTGCTGCTTCTAGCTTCTCCTGGGAGGGAAGATCAAGCTGGAGACTGTAATATGAACTGCGGTGGTACAAAGAGGAGAGGAGGGGAGAGGAGAGAAACAAAAAAAGAGTAAGGGCAAAAGATGAGATAAGACTTTATCTGTAATGGGCATGGACTCTCAGCAGATAATATGCTGCTTATTTCTCAGTTCAGAAGAATGGTTACATGTAGGTATGTAAGGCTTGAGGTGGATAAACAAATTTGATGTGTATCAGGTTTGGGACAGACTCTAGAAGAAATATTGCCCTCCAATGTCCCCTCAGAAGCAGGGGAAGGAAGAAATCACTGTGAGTGTAAATGTGCTTTGTTAGACAGACAAATTTTTGGATTTTTCGGAAATATCCTAACTATCCACCTACTCAAATCTCAAGTCAAGATATTTTTGCCTCGGTTTGCTATTTCTAGTCAACCCGTAGTTGTAGTTTATTTTCACACTGAGGCTTTAAGGCTTTTGTTTTTTGGGTCCTTTCTTTTGGATAAAGTGTTCCCCTTTACCACCACCCACAAACCAAGTTCTTCAATCACAAGGAATACGTTCAGTTAGCCTGCTCAGAGACAAGACCGCAAACACAAACATAAGACAAGTAAAGTAGTACAGAAGGAGAAGAGTGAACTGAAATAAGGGATGAGAAGATGGGAATGAATGGTGGAAGGAATTAACTGATGGCCAATGGAGGACAGAGGATAGAGTAAGAAAAGGAGGGATTAAGGACAACAGGATAAGTATCAAGGGAAGGAGGGAGGATGGGGATGGGCAAGGGAATAAATAAGAGATAGGAAGCAATGAACACAGAGAGGAAAGGATGTAGAAGAGGGGAAGGAAGAGAGTAGAAGTAATAAAAGAGATAAGGAATGATGAAACGAAGCAAGAAAAGAATAAAAGGAGAAGTGGGAAGAACATAAAATGAAGGGGTACGAAAATATTGCTTTCTTATGTACACATACATTTACACAAGCCCTAAGGCACAAACACATACACATTTAGAAAGATATACACAAGCATTTATTCAGAGACACTTAAACACAGATGCAACAAAAATCACACAACAATTAAGACATTTATGTGAGATTGGCGCAAGCACACACAAAGAGTAAATGGGATTAGTGATTGAGGGTTGCAGAAGCCAGCAGAGCAGCAATCAAACTGAACAATGAGGATAATGGTACTGTAGAATGCACACACAAACACACATTCAGTAGACACACACTTGCTTCTTGCCAGAACCACATAATCAATCAACATTAAAACCTGTTTCCTGTTAGCTGACTGCGAGCACAAGTTCCACAGCTGCACTCATCATATGTACACTATACTTAGATATTTGTCTGAACTCAGAACAATGACACAAAATAAAAAGGAAAAAATACCAGCCTATGACCTGTTCATTATGATGGATTCAAAAAGGTTGACAGTGTCACATCCAACCAGGAACAGGATTCCTCATGTCTAAAAGTCATTTGTCAGAGCCTTCCAAAAATGACTCATATTAATTATCTGATCTGCTGTCTCTTAAGGTCTGATAAGAAGTTTAGACAACCAAAAGTACTTCGATAAAGTAGTTTTAGAAAATATCCTCCATGGTTAAAGCAAACAAATGCTTGATCTCCAGTTTCAAAGTCAAACACTGTAAAGGCTAAATATCCACCCAGGCTTTCCATCCATCCATCAAGCCCCCAGTATCAATGTGTGATTTCTGGTTTCACTAAGCATATAGCTATGGTGGGCAGAGGAACTAAAATATGAATCAATTTATTTAAACAACTCAATGTTCTTCCTGTACACGCAGGGCAGCTGTGGCTCAGGGTATAGGGTGGTTGTCCAGTAATCAGAACGCTGTTGGTCAGATCCCTGGCTTCTGCTTGTCGAAGTGTCCTTGGGCAAGATACTGAATCTCAAGTTGGAAAAAAAGTCAGTCCAGCTCTCAACTGAAGTCTTCAGTCTGCTGTGGTCTTTTGCGGTGCTACAACAACACTATGCTACTATTTTTCGCCTGACTGAAAGAAGAAAGGAAGAAGAACCAGCAATGTCTTTGTATGAAAACAAACAAAACATGCATGTCCACAGGCAATACCATTGAAATCTGGATAGTATTTTTGTGACAAATTTTGTTCTGGACTAAAAGTGGACAGACTGAGGGCATTATAACATAATTTGTTTGCTCTGGTCTGAGTTTGTAGATGTCAGATGTGTATGGGGCAGGAGCAAGAAAGTAACAAAAGTAAAATACAGGAAGATGGTTCTGTGTTCTGGACTAGTGCATAATGTATTTCTGTGAGATAAACATTGCTGTGCAATTTAACATGTTGCAAAGGCACATTTGGCATTTGCTCATAATTGTGGTAATTATCTGGGCAATATACCAGGCTAAACTATTCCAGCAGAATGCCAAGTGCACTTAGAGGAAACGTCTTGAAAACACTGCTTCACACTTTGCAAAGATGACGTGCGGACTTCAGAACACTGAGAACAATGGAGCGAATATTGAGCATGTACATGCTGACAGTCAACATGCTAAACCAAAGCTGTGTTCGCCAACCTCATAGTTAATAGTAGCTTATGGTTGTTGGGTCGGATAGAGGTCGGATCATGTTTCCACCAAAAACAAACCCCTCCAGAGTTTGTTTGGGACCAGACTGAGACCCCCTCCTCTCAAGGGTCTGGATGTGGTTGTTTTGGTCCTCACCTGAGTGTGGTTAATGTGTTCACACATGTCCAGGGGCGGAGCTAGACTCTCAGCACAGTGGGGGTGGAGCTTCATCACAGGGCCCACCTGCTACAAAGTAATTTATACCAAGTCAGAAAGTCCACTGAGTCCGTCTTCGTTGTGACTGCCGAAGCTGATCGCTGCCACTCTGGTCAATGCTTGTGCACACACCAGGGGCGATTTCAGCGCCTACAAAATGTAGCAAAATGTTTTGAGATTGAACTCGCCCCAGAAGTGTCTCTCTGCTCCTCTCTGGAGAGAATACGCAGCCATTTTCAAAATAAAATACCCTGTGCAGACCCCCGATCGTATTTAAACAATAAACACAGTTTAAACAGACAGAAAAGAAACAATTTAACTATGTAGCCTACTTAATCATAGTAGAAGGACAAAAAGCACCACTGCGTGGTGATGGATAAGACACATGCCTTTTGTGTGAGAGACCAGGGTTCAATCCCCCACTGTGACCTATCCACCATTGTGTCCCTGAGCAAGAAACTTAACCCCTAGTTGCTCCTTAGGCATGCGACCTCTGACATATATAGCAATTGTAAGTCGCTTTGGATAAAAGCGTCAGCTAAATGAATAAATGTTAATCACTAAATCAACAAAATCTAAACATGTCAGCAAAATCAGGCAGGCTAAATGCTCTTATTCTGAAAGGTCCCATGTGGGCTATGCAGATCTTATTTACAGTCTATGATCAGAACGAAAGCAGGTCACATAAAGCTGTGAAGAAGGTAGTAGAAGCACAAAAAGGACATATTAAAAACAAGTCATTAACATGGACAGGCTGCACGCTCCACTGCTGAAATACTAGGCTTCCAGTGGAAGTTGAGGATTAAACCGCAGCGCACAGCTGCCTGTGTGTGTCCGGGGTGAGCAGCCTGAGTCCATCCCTCAGAATTCCCATGATGCATGGCGGTGAAGGGAGTTTTGTTAAAATTAGCTAATAAGTCTCCTATTTGTTTGAAATACAAAAATTACTTTGTGAATTATGTTTTGTCTATTTAAAATATAGTGTTTTTTTGGTTAATTGTCATTCTTGTGGGGGTATATAGGCTACAGTCTATGGGTTAACTATTGAAACCAGGCGTAAAGTGCCTGTTGATAAGAACGGCTGCACTGATCTCTGATCGATGAACCGAAAGCAGTTCTCTTGTATGGTCATGTCTACAAGCAAATGACAACGCATTTGCGGCCATTCAGGGGGCCTCTACTTAGCCGGGGCCCTGGGTCGGCCGCCCCCATGCACCCACGCTATCTCTGCTTATGCACATGTCCAAACAAAATGCACCAAGAAAGAAAACAAACAGAGTCTGATTTAATCTGACTAAAAAGCACAAGTGTTAGGGTTAGGGTGACTTTAAAGTTTTGAAATTAAGTTTTGAAGGCATCTCTTTTATTTGATGATATGTGATGCACTGAAGAAAGGGAAGGCAAAAGCAGGGATTTTTTCTACCAATATGGTTCTTTTAGGGACAGACACACATAGTCCCTGAAACACATGCACACACACACAAAATCGTTCTATCTTTACTTGCTGATGTTTGCTATGATTTTCCTGCTGAGCTGCTTCCTTATTATTCAATTAGAGCAAGAAATTCATCTCAGCGTATGCAGCACAGAAAACCTCCGGGAACCTCTGTTGCCTTCACACATTACAGATGAGTGTGTGTGTGTGTGTGTGTGTGTGTGTGTGTGTGTGTGTGTGTGTGTGTGAGTGTGTGAGTGTGTGAGTGAGTAAGTGAGTAAGTGAGTGAGTGCAAAAATGATTGTGAAAGTGAGAAATTGTGTTGTATATGTGTTTGTGTGATACTGCTTGTCTGCAGCTGTGTGTGGTAACTAAAGATTGTACCATATACAGTATATGGTTAACATGAGCGTGTGCCTGTGTGTGCGTGTCTGTGTGTGTGTGTGCTGCTGTTATAGAGAAGCCCACCTTCCCTATGCCCCCTCTGGATTGTTAAGCAGGTTGACTGATCGTAGTGAGTCTCATTTGACGTCCCATGATTCATTTCTGGAGGCAAAGAATGGAAAGAGAGAGAGTGTATGTGCCAGACACACCATATGAGTGAGAGAAAAACTGTGTGATCGTGTGTGTGTGTGTGTGTGTGTGTCCCAGAAGGATGTTGGAAAGGGGTGATTATTTTTCTCTCTTTAACACCATATTACATGATGGATAACCGCGTCCACTGGGACACACAATGGATGGATCATGCTCTCTCTGACACACATACACACACACACACACACACACACACACACACACACACAGTGTTTCCAAATAGAAGCCTTTTATTCTACTATAGTTGTGGGGACATCAAGACTTAAGGGCAGCACATAACAGCAGTGTCTGACCATCAAAACAACATTGTTTTCTGTTGCTGTACACAAGAAAGAAATCGCCTGGAAAGCTACAAGGACCGGTGGAGGTGAGGGTAAAACGTCCATGCAGATGCTGGTCTCTAAATCTGATAAAATAATTAGTTGGTGGGGCGGGTGGACGATTTATGCGTATAGGCCTACATGAGTTCCATTAATGTCCGAGCGGATCCGCGCATCACACCAATTCAACTGCTATAGCCTAATCGTGACAAAACAGCTGCTGAAGTCAAATTATTAGGCTGTAATATCAACCAGAGCATTCAGCACTGATCTGTTTCATGTTTTAATAGCCTAATAGTGCCCATGTAGTCTGCACGTTATTCCAACAGTAGAGTCCTGTGATGACAGCTGTAATTGGGGCTATAGGCCTATGAGATAAATGTTACTATGTCATTTTGTAAATGACATAGTAACATTTTGGCCTAGTCTACTGTGTAGCCTGGTGAATGATCAGGCTGCTGTAATCTGACTGTTTTCAACAAATGCTATAATGTTTATTGGAACCTCGAGATGTTTCTACATGTTAACAGACATGTTTCTGGATTTTGAAGAAATTATCTGTAGCCTTTAGTGCCAAAAGCTGGTCTGTTGTTCTGACAGAGATCACAGCTCAAACAGTGGACAGATGATGCAGCTGTGCAACAGGTCATATTTAACTGACGTCGCTTTAAAATGACTGCTCTGAGGAAAGGACATATCATTTCATTAAATGCATGTTTCCTCGACTCCTCTCTCCTCGCGTCTCCTCCTCGACTCCTCGAGCTCGCATCTCAGGTGGGCGGGACTAAAATGCGCCTTGAGGAGTCAAGGAGGTGGAAATTTGGGAAATGAGAAAGGCCCACAGTGACAGAACCGAGGGAGAGAGAGAGCAGGAGGAGAGTGGAGGTGAAGCGGTAAGCATGGAGTAGCTCAACCTGTAGGGAGGGAGCAGAGAGGGAGGGTCATTTACAGGGACGGTGGGGATATGTAGCCACCACTTTTTGAAAGCATTTGTTAAAAATGTTCTGAAAAATGGGATGCACCACGAAATGTTGATTAACAAATAAAAATGCTATGAGAAAGGTTTATTATCATAATAAGAAAACCTGCAATGCAATGTAAATATAGAAGAAACTTCCAACAAAAGTAACTTAAGCAAAAAATAATTCTAAGCTACTGATTTCTGCATTATATTTTATTATATATATATTTATATATATATTTTTATATTGTATATCACCTGCCACCTGAATTTTGTGCTTCCCTTTCTAAAAATAAAGACTTTCCACCATAAATTGGTGCACAAAATAGACAGATCCCCCTATCAAATATTTTATCTATAAATATTTTTCGAATTAGTAGGTCTATTAAAATATGTTCTTGTCTTGTAGTCATGGACACCAATCTTGTGCACATGTTACATCTCAGTGTTTCATCACACCCCTAACCTGAACCCCTAAATGGATCAATGGTGTATTGGTGAGGGGTGTCCGACCAATTTTGGTGGGCCGCCTCAGCCAAAAATGCAAGGGCCTACTTTTTGTTCCAGTCCAGCCCTGCCTCTCCTTTTCAAGAGGGTCCAAAAAATACACACACATAATACAGTGTTTGTGACCGCCACAGATAGATTATTCTTTTACTAGGCCTAGCGCATTCGCACAGCACATCCTCTTTCTCACCCCCCCCCCCCCCCCCCCCTCTCGCTCTCTCTCATGAACACCGCTGCACAAATCTGTCCAACACAACGCTGTCAGTGTCGAAGACTGAGCTTGAAAAAGTTATTGGCAAGCATGTAAGCTAACAAGGAGAGCTAAGTTAATTTTAGAAAACGCTGTATATAGGTGGTAGTCAATATTTACTGCACGTGCAACATACTCCCCACCTTCCCCAAGTAGCCTTATAATGAAAAGCTTTACGTCCAGCAACTGAGAAGATTCTTGGTACAGTGAATATGTAGAACTACAGGGAACCAAGAGTTCATACAGATATGGAGGGCAATTGAAATAGGCACATTTGATTGATACATTGATTTGATTCATACATTACACAATGATGATTTTTAAAAGGACACCTCAGAACAAATCTACACAGAAAGTTAAAGACCACATTAAGTGGCCAGTCAATAATGGGCAATATCAACTGAAAGATTAACCTTTTCCTTGCTTAGATCTATAAAGTGAGCTGAGACAACCATTTGTTCTTTTTGAGATGTAATCAATATGAGGTTTAAAGATAAGCTCAGGATCAGTCCACAGTCCAAGGTATTAGATTGTTTCCAATTTAACCATAGAGGACCCCTAAAAAATTATAAAATGATGAACCTGAAAATGAGCATAATATGACCACTTTAATGTTAATATGGAAGCCATCATCTGTCAGACTAATGGTGACATGATTTTCATCAAGCTGATGTTATAATCTGAAGTCGTATCTGTGAGGTTTTGCATTCTAATTCTGTCTGAATTAATATGAATATATTACTAGCATTGCACAACAGAAACAGCAGAAACTTCCACAAAGTTTTTCCTGTTACAGTCTGTATTTGACCTATATATGCTTTAATTTAGGTAACATTATGAATCAGATGAGAGTCTTACTGTTTGTTCACACATAAAGCGAAGTGAATTTTGCGGCGTAATACATACAGAGTCAATGCAAAGACACAAATAGACATGAATTTACAGCAGGTGTGAAGTGGGCGAAATTTGATGAGGGAAATTGAGGGGAAAATGTGCTTCACTTTCTGTGGCAACACCATTAGGGTTACGATAAAAACAAAAGCAACTGGAAAAAGACACCTCTTACATTTATTAATTTAGCTGACGCTTTTGTCAAAAGCGACTTACAATTGCTATTTATGTCAGAGGACACATTGAATGTGTCATAGTGGGGAACTGAACCCAGGTCTCTCACACCAAAGGCATGCATCTCATCCACTACGTCATCACCACACCGAAGACAAAATCTAAGCTCTGTCTCATCGCTACTTAATTGGACTTTGTATTTGTTACCGTATCTACAGCAGTCTGATTTACTGTAATCCCAGTTTTTCTCTCTGCCTTTAACTCCTCTTGAATTAATCTTCCCTTTACATTTAAGTCAAACAAAGAAATGTTTTCTTGGTTTGTTTATGACTCTGGATTCTGCTTCAAGCTGCCCTTGAAGACAAATCAAACACACCTCAAATACACCAAAGGAAGCCTATTCAGTAGCCAGCAGCAGTGCAGACTCCTTCTGTCAGCCTTGAAGAGGGGAAGAATCGCCAGAGCACAATACAAGTCTGCTCATTGTCAATCCAGTCACCTTCAGCCAAGCACACTGTCTGCCCACTTGTTCTTCATGCACAGGGTCAAAGTATATGTGTATGTGTGTGTTTGTTTGTCTCTATGTTTTTGGATGTATGCATTATGGCATCCAATTGGTTTTCATTAATAGTTGTAGCGTAAAAAAGTAATTTTTGCTGTGTTTGTATGTATTTTTATATGTTAATATTAATTCCAAAAGAACTGAGCATGAAGAAAGGCCTCATGATTCAAAAATACCTCCTTCATTGGACCGAGTTTTGTTAGAGTTTGTTTTTGTGATAACATGTTGTCGGACAAATGGGTTTCCGTTCCTATGGGACATTTTTCTGACTATTGGGTTTTCGGAATAATGCGCCATCGGAACAATGGCCAGTTCCCCATTTTGCTTCCTTGCAAACATAGGAGGATGACGAAATTCATGTCATGCAGACTTTCAAAGAGACTGTGAACTTATGTCTGGAATGAACTTTTGTAATTTTGTGTATTGGCTGAAGGAGCAGACTTTTTTCTCATTGATGCACCAAATCACAGTTTGACTTACTTGTACAGGTGAACCAGGGTATGGTTCCTTGGTCCAAACATGGGCACAAATTTTACAATAAAAAAATGTTGTACCTTGATTTAAATTAAATCAGTAATAGACAATAAGCAGTAATAGCTCTTACTTGTAGTACCAACATAATCAAAAGACATCATCCAACTCTACTGAGCCCCTTCTAGCTGAACTGTATGGTTCAGTCTCAGTGACTCCATTTCCAGCAGCAGCAGACATCTGTTTCAGCAAACAAGGTCTAATAAAACTACTGTATGGTACCTGCCCAACACCAAACTGCAGAAAAGTTATTTTTACAGCAAAATCTAACAAAGAAACAATTTATAAGAATCTCGCTAAAGGTCTAATTTCAAATTTGCAGTCTTTTATTAACAAACAGTGCTTTATGTGATCGATATGAGATCAGAACTCACTTGTAGTTCAAGGTCACAAGTTTCTTTAGCCACAACAGCCTGCCTATTCTTTCTTATTGTCATCTGTTAAAGAGGGAGGAGAAGAACTATGCTTTTTAATGCTGAGGCAGAAAGCACAGCACAATGCTCAATGTGGCCTTAATGTGTATAGTGATATAAAATGATGTAGTAACTGAGGAACTCTGCAACTGAGGTGACTTCCTTACCTTTGCACAATTATACTCCAAATGATTTTGACTGAAGAAATGAATGAACTATTTAAAAGATAAAGCATGCATTTATTTACACTACATAGTAACTGTCATTATTGCTGTAAATGAGGCCTTGCAGCAACGCTTCAAAACGTTTCATTTCGTCTGAATTCGTTGAATAAGGTGTAAGCATTTAATGTTTATATCCATTAGCAAAGCAAGAAGCAGACTGATTTTTTTACGTGAATGAACCAAGAACGATTTATATGAGCACTCAATAATAAAAACATTCACTGGTTCCTGAGGATTTGCTGCCTTTTCTGTTTTAGATCGTTGTAAAAATAAATATCTTTAGATTGTTTGTCAGACAAAAGAAGCAATATGAATTACCTTAGGGGAAAAATAATCCACAATTCATGCTATGCTATTGTTTGACAATTTCTTATAATTTCTAGTATATTCAGTTTTACTCAGATTTCCTAATTACAGTGGAAGCTTCTTGTTTTGCTGCTTTGAGCACATTTTTCATCATAGTCTAACCTCATTACTACATATTTGGCTCAGTGTTGGTTTTGTTGGTGTTTGTTTGTGCCTCGCAGGTAATGCTGTCTCACCATGAGGGAGTGACAGTTTCTTGCCAAATTGGTTTCAGGTGTTTCACTGCAGCAGAAAGTAGGTTACCAAGTTTGACTGCTTGTTTGGCAGTTGTTCAAGATGCAAGTTTTTGGAAGAATCACATATGAACAACTTTTCTCTGCAGTACTGTATCTAATGTTATTCAAAGCAGTACACCATTTCTAACAGGGTCTGGAATTTTACTTGGTCCATGAAATCTGTGAACCAAACCACTAATTGCAATGACTGGTTTGTTGCCCTGCTGCTCTCACTGCTTATATTTCAAGTGAACGAATCAGCCAAAGTCTGCATTTCAAGACCAAATGCATAATTAGAGGTAGACAGGACCTGTCTCAGTTCAAAAGCTAATCTTAATATAGCCTTCATTTGCCCAGATTTGGAGGACACAAACCTGAAACATAGACTCATAGAAATTATGTTTATATTATACTAATTTAATTAGTAAAGCAGCCTAGAAATGTTCAAAGGTTGTTAAAGATTAAGTTATATGAACATATGTTACACTGTCTGTTCATCAAATGTTTAAGTCCTTCAAAAGCTGCAGCTCCACAATTGAGATCCAGCTTTTAAAGCAGTTTGTTCAAGCTTTTTTCTAATGTTCAGGCAAATGATCTCGTCTTGCTTCTTTGCATTAATTGTGAAGCTGTTTTACAACTATGTACTCTAAATGACCTCACACAAACAACTCCTTCCAGCAAAACAATTTGTGTCATTTATGTTACCATGTTGCAACGTAACATTTGTAGTTGAAGGCAAAATGTTTCCAATACCGAATAGTTTGTTTTTATTTTTTTAAATTACTTTGCTTCCAGAAAACAATAATAATAAAGATAGATGGAATTTTGTTGTTGTTAATGTCATTACTAATATTTTAACATTTGTTGATTGCTTTAGTTTGTATAAAAGTAAAGCAGTAACAGCTAAGATTATTAATTGCATTGTATGAATTGTAATCGTAAATTCCTCTGTTATCACATCTTTACCGAGTCCGGAATTCAAGGGGAAATAAATGTTCTTTGAATGAGTGTACTCAGACTGTGATTGGTCCAGTTGTGCCTGTATTCATTCAGTAAGAAAACTGACTCTGTGTGATTAATAAAGGAGCGCAGAAACTCTCTCTCTTCTTCTCCACCCATCATTAATAAAGTGGCCTTAATTGCATGTGAACGTCCTCAGAGTAAAAAGATATTTTTATGACTCATTTAAAAGACAAATTACTGAACCCGTGATCAATAATCTCGCCAAGCAGGGAAAAGTGCCATGCTGGCTGTGTGTGTGTGTGTGTGTTTGTACACGTGTGTGTACTTTTTAGGGCTGGGCACATTAACGAGTTAACGCATTAAATAATTAACGCCAACAATTATCATCTAACATTAACACAGTTTTATTATTATTTTTATTATTATTATTATTTTGAAAGTCTGTTGCTTACTGGCTCTGAATACACATACAGTCAAATCATGGGTCACAGGCGTCACAGGAGGGGTGGGATGTTGATCAGCCTGGAAATCACCCACCCAAACAAGCAGTGGAGGGAGGCTTTGGCAGACTACTCTGCTAGTAAACAGCAATCGCTCTATGGATAGTAACCATGGCAACGGCTTCGGTGCAAAACACAGCTATAACCTATTTAACTTCAGTTACAATTATAGGCTACATAACTTTACCTGATAGGCCTACATCTAGTTTCTTGGGGATGCTCTGCCATGCAAATTCCCTCCTGTTGATGTCCTAAGTAGTAAACGGTAAAAAATTCTGAAAACTCACAAACAGCGAGGATCAGTCTCTCATCCAATGATTTGCGCTCCGCGTCCCGTACAAAACGTTCGAGGCAATTCAACTTCGGCAGGCGTGTGTGGCGAGCACAACCACGACAGTTTCACAGGAACACGCCCTCTTGCGGAAATCGCTTCCCGTGTGAAAAGGCCTTATTGGTCACTTGCTGATCAAAGAAAAATGTTTCTGCTGATACCAGAAAAAAACAAGAAAACAGATTCATATATGTTAACCCGTTGCTCAGAAGCTGTCTGTTGTGATGTTATGATCATGGCTCTGGACTCTTGTTTTAACAAGATCGATAAAAGGTAATGCCCTGGCAGTGTTATACAGGTTTTATATTTGATTTGATTACATTAATGTTTAAGTTGAGATTTACAAGAAATATTTTTGTGTGTAAAGGGAATACTGCCAACGCATTCTCATCTCAGTGCGTCATAACTGACGCTTTCAGACAGCGTGAGGATTTTACGCTAAAGGTACCCTTCAGCGTCCGTATGAAATGCCCCCATTTGCTACGTTGCAGCAACACAAAGGAGGCTAACTGGCCGACATGCACCGGTGCTGTAGGGTTAGCCGGTCGACATGCATAAAGTCAGTGACTTAGGTTTAGGAGGTTTAGGTACTAACATTTCTGATGGTTGTGGTAAGGGTAAGGGCTTCGGGGGCTATCAAAACCTTTAACACGAATATAGCTAGCTACTTCCGGTCTGTACGGGATGCCCCAGAGCGTCTCATATAGACGCTTCCAGGAGCGTCTCATAAAGACGTCAAATAACTACATTTTGTCACTTTTTCTGAAAGCACTGGTATTGGACACCCTGAGATGAGAATGGTCTGATACTGCTGGTAAAAAAAACACCTTATTTGTTTAAAGTGTTTACAAACCACATGTTATTGCACTTTTGTGTATATAGCAGTACATAATACAATTCATTATTCAATTTTGCGCATAACAATGCATGCGATTAATCACAGGAAATTATGTCTTCTCTTGTAATTCTACCTTTGTGAGAACCAATTTGAGTTTAACCTTGGAAGTGATGTCTGTGGGTCAAGTAAATAAGTACAAACGCTTGCGCGTGCGTGTGTGTGGGCAGTAGGGCTGACCCCGAATAGTCAAAGATTAGCTGCTTCGAGGGGCGGAGCCTGTTTCGAATGTCAATCTCACAGTCGAAGCTTCGCAGTGAAACAATTTTAGCGATATAGGGTTGCTCAATGTCCGATTTTACATAGAACTACCAGTTTTCTCCCAATAAGTAAATATACAGGCCTTTTACAATATACATTTCAACATTTAATGCTGTAAATAAACATGTAAAAATAATAAAACTTTCAATAAAATGTTTTAAAGTACAATCCACAATTGTAACCCTAACCCTGGGTCGTCAGTGCGCATGTGTAGGCGTAGCGTGTATGTAGTGGCAGAAGTGGAACGCTTGCTGAAGAGACCGAGCCCCAGCTTCACTGGTGTTGTGCCGAGTTTTCCGCACCTTGCAGGATTTGTGGAAAATTTCACCGTTGATGAACCACAAAGAATATTATATTGTTTTTAAATAGCCGGCTACTTGAAATAGACCCGCGTGCCGAGAGAGAGAGAGAGATATTAAAAAGCCTCAGTTTAGCTGGAAATTTACATTGCAAGTTCAGTGAATAGAGACTGCATCTCGCAATTGCTGTGCACAAAAACACATATGATTCGACTCAGTCGAATCAGTCGACTAAACACAGGACTTGACGATTATGATTTGACTATGTAAATCCTTAGTCGGGTACAGCCCTATCGGGCAGACATATTTCATGAGATCCACAGTGGCTGTGTATGAAAAGCAGAGATCAGCAATTATTCAGCAACAAACCAGAAGACAGTCAGTCATGCAAACCAAATCAAACACCAAACTATTTGAACGAATCATAGTTGTCGCCAGCAAATCCGAGGTCTGGAACCAGACTACTGTTTTTTTATACACATTCATATGAAAATGGAAGTGGAAATGCTAGGAAAAAAGGCAAAACTATAGTCTCACACAGGTGTCTCACACACACACATGCATACAGTGCTACTCTTCGTGCTCAGTCTTCCTCATCCTGTGTTTTTCTACACTCTCTTTCTGCATGTCTCCCACTCACTTCACACTATTTCTTTACAACACATGAGAACATACACACCTCTCTGAACCTCTGCCCTTTGGTCTTTTACTCCTTCCTAATCTGCTTGTTCTTAATGTGGGTGGGAAATTCGACAGATCGAGAGAGCGCGAGAGAGAATTAAACGCAGTCATTAAGGTTTTGGCACCTTCTAAGGGGTTCACTCGAGAGTGCACTCACTCAGAAACAAACACATTTGCTCTGATTCATATTGTCACACACATCACTTCACTCTAAAATCTCTAGAACTTTAAAAGGACCATGAGCAGTTATTTTTCTTTTGTAAAAGTCACTCTGTCAACTCAGGACTTGCTGACATTTATTTAACTCTTCCTCCGTAGCTCTAAATTTGAAAGCTTCCGCAAAACAATTTCTTGAAATAAGAATACAAGTCATCATTGTCATCGGTTTCAATCCAGGTCCTCAAATACCAACATTTTGTCACACCTCGGGCTGCTTGAAAGTCTTTATGAAGTCAGGCAATGTTGTATAAAGTGCAAGAAATTCAGCATAGGGAGATAACCCAAACGATGATCTTTTCCTAATACTAACCAAGTTAGTTTTGGTGCCTAAACCTAACCAAACTGGAACATTTCCCATTGTTAACTAGTTGTTAAAGAAGCATCTCATACAGATGCTAAAGGGTAGGGTACTTTGTGTGGTGGTATGAGGGGGCTGACAGCATCAGTATTTGACAACCTGAGATGAGAATGTGTTGGAATGAATGGACAGCAGTTGCTCTGAGCATCTAATGTTGCCCTAAGTGGTTACCTTATGTGTCTGTATGACACGCCAACGGGTGTTGACGAAGAACCATTTGACGACCTAGGAATGAGAACAGTTGTTTCAGCATACTAGCATGTTGCAACATAATGCAAACTGCACTGTAAACAATAAATTTATGTTCAGTATTATTATGAGAGACTGAAAACATATGTTGAGACTGCAAGCCAATGTGACCCAAATCAGATTTTTTTGCCCATATGTGACTCAGATCTGATCTTTTTATGACAGTGTGAACAGGCCAAGTCACATGGAATCTGAGTTTCCAGTTCAGATCTGGGCCACCATATGTGGTCCATTATTAAATGTGGCTCTCTTTCCTCTCTACCTATCTACTCACAAATTCCCTTTCTTACACCTGAAATCCACCGGACCGCAAGCTCTCTTCTGACTTACATACATGCTACTTGTCCAAGCGGACACAGTGGGGAGACAGAGAGGGAGTGAGTCGAGGGAGAGTTGCGTTTTACAGCGCCAGAAACCGTAATGAAAAGAACCACTTAAATTCGTCAGGTGGCCATAAACACGACTCCAAATAAACATTTGTTGCTCTTTAACTGCTGGATGTGTAAATAAACAAATGCTTGCAAACACGTCAAGTAAAAGAGGATGACATATCAATGTTCCTGCTGCCCCAAGTGGGCAAAAAATCTGTTTGTGGTGCAGCACGACTATGTGCAACAATGAGTCATTTCCTCCGGGCGTCCTTCTCATGAAGAAACATGTGAACAAGCAATGGTCAAGCAAAAATACTTTTAATTTGAGAATTGTCTGTAGGTGGATTTACAGATAATGAGCGGTGGAAGAATATATTAAATAACAGGAAACTTGTACCTGAGGACAGATTGTGTGGGTGAATTTACAGAAACCAAGTAGGAAAATGTCAAATCTGAGGAGTGTGTAGACCTCCAGGTCATGTAGTTGGGTTGAAAATGTAAACTGAAGTTGGGAAGGGAAACACTAAATGCAAAGTGTCTGCAGATGAGCAGGTACAGGGGATCTAATCTACTGAAATTTGAAACTTTCTTTCACCTTTCACCTGTCTATCTCTCACATTTTTTCATTTATTTCCTGCCTCGCTTGCTTGTCTGTCCTGTCTGTAGACTGACCCCACCCCTACCACAGTTCTCTCACAGCCTTCAGAGGCTCCATTACAGCAGTACAGGAACCATCTGTTGGTTGGAATTGAATCCTGCTCAATTAGCATGTCATTTACATATGATTAGCATGTCATTAATGGAGCATTATGCAGAGTAATGTGATTGCTAAACGAGTTTTGCTTCCCCCGCTGAGTAACAACCTCTGTTCTGCTAATTGGTGCTGGCTCATCCTCCGTCCGATTGAGGTGTGTGTGTGTGTGTGTGTGTGTGTGTACACAACTAGATGAATGTGGGTGTGAATGTGTGGTGATACATGCATGACTGTTGGCTAACTTTTGTGGGTGTGCTTACCTGTGTGGGTGCGTGTGGGTGGGTGTTTGTGTGAACATAACAACACCCAATACCGGGCCATAAGTTTGTTGGATATGTCAGAAACATATTCGTCTTAATATAATCTGATGTTTTTTTCTAGATTACATTTGAAAAAGTGTGGATCATATCATATTTGAAGACATTATAAGACAAACCCATTCACAACAGATGTTCTCATTGAGCCCGTGGTCTGTTATGAGTCAAATTGACCTGCAGTATTTAAACATACTCACAATTTATTGTGGCTTTATAGAATTCAGAAATAAGGAATATATGTAAGGACATTTATAGGACACACACACAGACACACATACACTGAACGTAATTATAAACGCAATACTTTTGTTTTTGCCCCCATTCATCATGAGCTGAACTGAAAGATCTAAGACTTTGTCTATGTACACAAAAGGCCTATTTCTCTCAAATATCGTTCACAAATCTGTCAAAATCTGTGTTAGTAAGCACTTCTCCTTTGCAGAGATAATCCATCCACCTCACAGGTGTGGCATATTAAGATGCTGATCAGACAGCAGTGGTACTGCACAGGTGTGCCTTAGGCTTGCCTAGATAGATAGATAGATAAAAAACAGGGCTTTTGGTATTGGTTACAATTGATTGTGTATACACTCAGTTTACTCTGCCAGGAGCTCGTTTAGCATTTGCACTGGGAGGCACATAGGCTGCACAGATGATTACATTCCCAAACTCTCCGGGCAGGTAAAAGGTTTGTAAAGATAAGCAAAGTAGTTCAATGTCAAGGGTACATACCACTGCTCTTACTGCGGACTGTCGGTACCACTTACCATTCACACATATACAGATGCCAACACCTTGGCCTTTTCCCGAAGGTGCTGTTCTGTCTGTTCTGCCTGGTAAGGGAAAAATGTTCACCTCAATCAGAGAGCTGCCAATATCCAAGTGATGCCAGGTCTCGCTAAGCACCATAGAGTCTGCTTCCCAGTACGCCTAACCAGGGATGTAATGAGACTAATATTCAGTCCGGGACTTTGAGACGGAGAGGCTTTTTAATACGAGCGCCTTTTGGGGGCGTAGAGAAAGATCTTATGCTGTTATTTTAATACTAATAGTGTTTTTGTTGTATATAGTGCACCAGATTATGCTGAAGACCTAAAACTTTGGGATGACACTGCATCCTCAGTTTGTATAAGCAACGCACAACTGTACTGAATAAGTTCTGGGGTCTCATTTATAAAACTGTGCGTAGAATCACTAAATGTATACGTGCGCCCAAAAGCCAAAACTGGAGTATGCCAAAAAATATTACTGGGATGCGCATGCATCTAGGGCAGAAAGCACTCTGCCTTTGTGGCACATCAGTTTATACAGCATATCTAGCTGCAGTGTTGGGCAAATTACTCAGAAATTGTGATGACTTACTTTTCACTTATTACTAATTTAAAAAGTAATAATATTACTTTACTTATTACTGGGTGTTAAGTAAATGGTCTCATTACTCGTTCCGTTACAGTTACTTTCAACCACCGCACCCCATCCTTAAAAGTGATGGAAACCTGTTCAGCAGTGCATTTTAGAAATTAATCCACTTTAATGGAACAATTAACCTGAGGAGTCAACCACCAGCCGACCTGAAAGCACTGCAGCCTCTCAGATCAAAGGATGCTGTATCATATAGGCTATGGATATAGGCTATTTAAAAATAATAAAAAACAAAGCAGGTCCCTCCCAACATTTTAACTGATCGCGTATTCATAAAAACATCAATGAGTATGATTTTTACAGTACATAACATTTCTTAATGTCACTGGCTGAAATAGAAAAAACAAAGCAACTTTTGAACTAACGTTAGTGTTTTGCACATGCATTTATAAGAGAAGTATTCAGTGCTTTTACAAAATACAAATAGTTGATTAACGCCACTCTGTCCAGCCGAGTGGATGCTTCACTTGTCACGATCTTGTCCTGAGTGCTGTTTTTGGGTTTTGATTCTGAGGGTTTGCTTTTGGATCTACATGTTAGTCCTGTCATCTGTTCCGTTTAGTTCTCTGTGAGTTCTCTGTGTAGCTTTCTTTTATCAGTTAGGTATCTGTTATTTAGTTAGTGTTTTGGGTTTCAGTCCTGTCTGTTGTCTTGGGTCTAGTTTACTCTGTGTTTTGATTTTGGTTTCTCTGGGTTTTGGTTTCATGTCTTAGTGTTACTCCTGGTCTGTGTACTTCTGTGTAGGTTGTTATTTTGTTGCCCCATGTCCGCTCTGTGTTCCGTTATTAATTCACCCTGTTCTTTCTGTTACGTCTGTAGTCTGTCGGTATGATTAGGTTTTAGTCTGTTGCATGTTTCTTCTCGTGTCAGTTGCCTGTACCTTATGTTTTATTCATGTTTGAATTTGTGCCAGCCTAAGTTCTTGTCTTATTCATCTGGTGTTTGTTTCATGCTCAGTTTCTGTCTGCCTGTCAAGTGTTGTCTGTTCCTCCAGTAATCACTCTACTTGCCTGCGTTTAGTGTTCAGTAACCTGTCAGTAAGCTGTCTCTCTGGCTGCCTGTCTCGTTAGTCCTGATTCCTCAGACCTGTGTTTCTCCCGCCTTCTCTTTAGTCCCTGGTGTTAAATGTTTGCTGTTTCCCTTCAGTATCTGTCCGGTCATTGTCATTTGTAGTGTGAATACACTCTGTTCTGCCTGATTTGGAGTTTCCTTAACTGTTTGGATTTTGCCTGCCTCCAACCTGTAAGCCATCCTGCTCTTGTGGATTAAAACCCCTGAACTTAATCTCTGCTCTTGCATTTGGGCTCTCACCTCCTCTGTGCTCTCCCACGAATCCTGACATCAGTGGCAGTAGCTGCCGTGGTACTTAAAGCTGTGGAAAGAACGCTTCTCTCTCTCATTATTCCTTTTAGCTTTTTTGGTGCGCAGCTGACTTAAACAACATTCCGCCCGGTGTCGCTGACCTGCAGTGCGGTCGTGCATGTTATATTATGTAAAATGAAACACAAACAGATCCAACTCTGAAATGACAGTTTATTATTAAGTCAACTAGAATTTACAAACTATGCCTAATCTATGTTGATTACAGCGGTTGACGACCGTCTTCTACAGTCTTCTGTCTGGTGCACAGCGTGTGGCTCGATAAGGCAACGGACATCTGATAATAGGCTACTTTAAACTATGCACTCCTCTTTGCTCGACTAACGCATTGAAAACGGCATCAAGTTAAATGTAATTTGTCCTCCAGTTCACCTTATTTATGAGAATAAACTGCACTGCATGCAAGTATTAATGATTCCTGATTAAACTGTACAACATTTGAGGCATTCTTTTGCAGAAATCGCTGTTTGTGTTTATCCTAAATCTGGTTCTGCAAATGATTTTAAATAGTTTTTTTGCACACTTCAGAGAAAATCAAACCAGTGTTTGTTTATTCAGAAAGACTTTAAGCCTATAATACTCAGAGGTAATATTTAGATTTATTTTACACAATAGTAGGCCTATTCATTTCAAACCGTTTCATCCTTCTGCCATGTGAGTCACCGTTTCTCTTTTCTCCTTTTTTTATGTGCATACGCATGGTTCAGAGTTTCCTTACAGGGCCGGACATTGTCCCGTCATTATTTATAGATCAAAACATTTGCTTGGGAAGTGGCGTAAGCACGTTTCCAGCCTTGTTTTGTACGTACACATGGTTTATAAATGAGACCCCAGGAAGCAAGCCTGAGTCAGTTAGAATGGTGAAATAGTAGAATATAATCAAAAACTACAATGCAGTCCCGTAAAATAGAGCACAGTGTGTATGTGTGTGCATAAAAATCAAATTTCTCATCTTCAGCTCTGAGTAGGCCTATCACTGGCTCAGCTTCCGCTGTGCTGGACCCTGCTTCTGCTCGTATTGATTGTACTGCTACATATGCATGAGAAGATGCATCTGTAATAAATATGACAAACAATAATCCATTTTGTAATTCTATCTATACATAATATGATTGTCTGCTCAGCCCTGTCCCTGTTACTGTCTTGTCTGGTTCCATTCTGCATCACCTCCACTGAACTTAACACAGAGATTCCTCGCTTTTAGGACTGTCTTTGTGTGAATTCAAAATGGTGTTATACACTCACCTAAAGAATTATTAGGAACACCATACTAATACTGTGTTTGACCCCCTTTCGCCTTCAGAACTGCCTTAATTCTACGTGGCACTGATTCAACAAGGTGCTGAAAGCATTCTCTAGAAATGTTGGCCCATATTGATAGGATAGCATCTTGCAGTTGATGGAGATTTGTGGGATGCACATCTAGGGCACGAAGCTCCCGTTCCACCACATCCCAAAGATGCTCTATTGGGTTGAGATCTGGTGACTGTGGGGGCCATTTTAGTACAGTGAACTCATTGTCATGTTCAAGAAACCAATTTGAAATGATTCGAGCTTTGTGACATGGTGCATTATCCTGATGGAAGTAGCCATCAGAGGATGGGTACATGGTGGCCATAAAGGGATGGACATGGTCAGAAACAATGCTCAGGTAGGCCGTGGCATTTAAACGATGCCCAATTGGCACTAAGGGGCCTAAAGTGTGCCAAGAAAACATCCCCCACACCATTACCCCACCACCACCAGCCTGCACAGTGGTAACAAGGCATGATGGATCCATGTTCTCATTCTGTTTACGCCAAATACTGACTGTACCATCTGAATGTCTCAACAGAAATCGAGACTCATCAGACCAGGCAACATTTTTCCAGTCTTCAACTGTCCAATTTTGGTGAGCTCTTGCAAATTGTCGCCTCTTTTTCCTATTTGTAGTGGAGATGAGTGGTACCCGGTGGGGTCTTCTGCTGTTGTAGCCCATCCGCCTCAAGGTTGTGCGTGTTGTGGCTTCACAAATGCTTTGCTGCATACCTCGGTTGTAACGAGTGGTTATTTCAGTCAAAGTTGCTCTTCTATCAGCTTGAATCAGTCGGCCCATTCTCCTCTGACCTCTAGCATCAACAAGGCATTTTTGCCCACAAGACTGCCGCATACTGGATGCTCTTCCCTTTTCACACCATTCTTTGTAAACCCTAGAAATGGTTGTGCGTGAAAATCCCAGTAACTGAGCAGATTGTGAAATACTCAGACCGGCCCGTCTGGCACCAACAACCATGCCACGCTCAAAATTGCAGCTTTTCTAGCATTTACTGTACTGGTTTAGAGGACCAGGAAACTCACAGACCAATCGCATGTGCTCCAATCGTCTCATGTGACGCTGCTCAGCCAATCAAATCTGTGCATACCGATGCTTGCGAGTCGAGTCCGCGAGATTCACCAGAGACGTTTTGGAAACACACCCGAATTGAGGAGACGAAAGATAAAAGAGATTTCACATGACTTTTAATCAAGAATGTACAGATTTTTACATGTACATTCCTCCCACGGGCAGTTCAAAACCAGAATATCTCATAGATCTCCAATATGCTAGCTGGAGCTCACGTTTCTCACTGAACAACAGAAAGTAGGAAAGTGGTAGCTCTGTAAGAGGAAATGAAAGAGAAGAGGAGGCATTACAGCTGTTCATTTGTTATGATGTGTTAAGTGTTTATTATAAAATTGGTTAAGACTATACTTCATCACTTCATGCTACACTTTTTATTACATTTTTTCTAAAAAATTAGGCACTTTAGTTTACTTAAATTTAGAATTTATTATTTGAATAGTTATTATTTATTATCCCTCCAGTTTGATGTGAAAACTGACTGAAATATTATTTGATTTGACAGTCCGTTGTTGACTAAAAACATGTGTTGATACAACTATAGGTTATAGTACTGAATGATAACGCAAGTTCGTTGTTTTGATGTTCCGGACCTTTGCTTCAGGAAATTTTCTCTAACTAGACCTCTTTGAAATCTAATTGAATACCCCTGATCTAGATAGATATATATATAGCGCATCGGTTTGATGCTCTGCCCTCCATATATTTTATACTTTATTTACATGTTTTTTTCACCTTAAGTATCTGGTAAACTGCAGCTCCTTTAAATGTATTTAGACACATTCCAACTCACAGCTGACCACTAAACCACATGTTTTACTCCTCAAAGGATGCTTGTCATTTACCTTATTTGCTGTCCTTTTGCTCATCTCCATCCAATTATTTCTTTTGGGAGAAGCATAGAGAGGTCTTAGAGAAGGGATGAGCTAGGATTCACGGAAACATTTTTCATGAAAGTCTTATATCAGACTGCACCCCTTCATTAGATATCTGTTTGTGATCATTTCGCAGCAACTGATCAGTGTGAGTTGACAACATCATTTTCCCAGCTTCACCAGCTGCCTCCTCTCAGAGAAGTCTGTGATTCACCTGCAGCTTGTCCTGCAGTAGAGCTGGGCTGATGGTATTGAAGGCAGAGCTGAAATCCACGAACAGGATCCTGGCATAGGTTCATGAGGAGTCCAGGTGCTGGAGTGTGAAGTGAAGGGCCATGTTTACTGCATCATCTTCAGACCTGTAGGCTCTGTTGGGGGTCCAGGAATGGGTCTGTGATTTGAGGTGGATTTGATTTGAGGTGGGACAACACAATGTGATCAAAATACTTCATTACCACAGAGATCAGTGCGACAGGTCTGTAGTCATTAAAGCCCCCCTCCAGCCAGTTTTAACTGCAGTTTTTGGTTAACGTTCTTTCTCAAATAGAGAATGGGGGTGTGGTGAATAGTTGGAGGTAATACATTACCATGACAACCAAAAACTGACCAGCTCGAGTGTTCACTAACTATATGCTTTAGTACACTTCTGGCACGTCTGGCAGGAGTAGCTATTACTTACCCATGATAGAAACTAACGTGCGCGTATCAGCTGTTATCATACAGTCGATGGTCCTGTCACGACAGCACACAACAACTCTCACTACGTTTTATGGTGCGCTTACTTTGCCACGGGGAAGTGGGGGGGGTCTATTACTCTATTGAACTGTATGTAAAGACTTCTGATCACATTGCTTCCGCCAATGCATTGGTAAAACGGCCGTCAGGAAAATGCATGTTGCAGACTGTTCATGAGACGGTGGCAGGTGCGACACCTTTCCTGTCATCGGTCCTCCAACACTGCATGCACAGATGCCATAATGAAAATGAACAGCACACAAGTAAATTACATGATAAATTGGTTAGCTAGCAACGATGTTTATCGGTTTGATGCTCTGACTTAACGAGGCGTGAAGGCGTGACAGTTTTTTAACGAGGCATGACAGTGCGCCTGCGCAAAGTTAGAACGACCTTATGGAATTACTATAGTAAATTTTTTGGCGAACGATGTGGGTAATCAACATTGTAAGGAAATGACTCAGAAAAATATGAACTGGAGGGGGGTTTTAAGTCCTCGCAAGTCCTTGGTTTTTGGGGGGACAGGGATGATGGTAGAGGATTTGAAGCCGGCTGGCACATGGCATGTCTCCAGTGAGGTGTTAATGTCCATGAACACTGGAAACAGCTTATTGGCAAAGCGCTTCAGGGTGGATGGGGAGACAAAGTCTGGCCCAGCTGCTTTTTGGTGGTTCTGCCTCCTGAAGAGTCTGCTGACGTCTCTTTGAGATGGAGGCAGAGTTGTAGGACGTAGAGCTTGCCTTGCTGCGGTGGGGGACCGGAGCTTTTGTTAGATTTACTCATTTTGCTGACGCTTTAATCCAAAGCAACTTACAATTGCTATGTATGTCTGAGGTTGCACCTATCTCAAGCAAGTAGAGACATTGGTTGATGTGTCGAAGTTTGAATCCAACTGGATCTCTCACGCCAAGGTGTGTGTCTTATCCACTGCTCCATCACTGGGATTGGTGGAGTCACAGGGGATGGTGTCAGGACAAATGGCGAGTAGAATTGGTTCAAATATATCATTTCATTTGTAAAAAGACTTTGTAATTTCCGAAAACAGACGGTAGTTTTTAGCAAAGGATCCCCTAACATGAGAAAATTTTCAGAGGGGGATTAATAATAACTTCCGGCGCTGCTCAGGTGGCTGCCTCTTGCCGCAGCTCCCGCTACATTTGTGTGTTTCTTCGTATTTTCTAGTGTTATTTGTTGCGGTTTTGTTTTTGAAACACAACATCTAGGTAAACGCATCATACTGGAATGGATATTTTGTGGATTTACCATTTTCTCTTGTTTTTCCTGGCATTTATAACTTTTCTTGGGCCGGGTCACTACGCCAACGGGCTTGGAGGTAGGCATATTGTTTACCTTTGTGATCAGCTGATTGCCCTCTCCAGGCCCACACTACTGCCCGGAGCAAGACCCTGGATCCCCAACGAACTGAAAAGGAGAAGAAGGGGATGCAGGACTGGCACCTTATGGAGAACGAGGAGGCGAAAATACAAACCTTGGCAAATAAAATGGATGAACTAAGCTCGGTCAGAGATCGTTGTCTGAGTGGTAAGAAGAAAGGAGGGGGAATTGCAATGTTTGTAAAGGACAAGTTACTGCGTAGGAGCGTTTCTGTAGCCCATATCAAACTGTTAGCTGTGAATCTGTGTCCATACTATCTGCTGACGGAGTTCACATGCGCCACTATTGTGGCTGTTTACATCCTACCATCAGCTCGTGCCGACGCAGCGTGTGACGTCATCCACCAGAGACAATAAAACTTTGGATTTACTCTATGCAAATGTCAAGGACTCATACAGCTCCACAGCCCTTCCCCCTCTTGGCAGATCAGATCACAATCTTGTACTTCTCACCTCCACATACACACCTATTGTTCAGAAGCAACCTGTGACCACTAGGATTTTGAGGAGGTGGTCACAGGAAGCGGATGAGGATCTGTGGGGGTGCTTTGAATCCACAGACTGGGATGTACTCTGTGATCCCCATGGAGATGATAAACTCCATGACAGACTGCGTCACAGAGTACATTCATTTCTGTGTGGACACTTATACCCACCAGGAGAGTGTGATGCTTTCTCAACAACAAACCCTGGATAACCAGCGACCTGAAGAAGCTGCTGAACAAGAAGAAGAGAGCCTTCAGGGATGGGGACAGAGAATCACTGAAGACTGTGCAGAGGGAGCTGAAAGTGAGGCTGAGGGAGAGCAAGGAGGCGCACAGGAAGAAGCTGGAGAACAAGCTCCAGTAAGAACAACATGAGGGATGTGTGGTCAGGAATGAAGACAATCACAGGGTTCAAGGTGAGGGAAAATCTGGCTGAGGGAAACCTGGACAGAGCTAATAAGCTGAATGTGTTTTTCAATAGGTTCAGCTCAACTGCCCCCTCAGCCGCTCCCCTCTCACACCTCCTCAGTGATCAGGACTGATCTCACACATGGTGCCACTCCACACCGCTCAACATCTTTCCCCCCAGCAGAAAGCACTGTGCCCCCCTCTGCCTCCCCCACCTGCCTGTCTGTCTCAAGCTGCCAGGTTAGAAGGCAGCTAGAGAAACTGCACCAGAACAAAGCTCCAGGTCCGGATGATATTAGCCCCAGAGTCCTGAAGGCCTGCGCAGACCAGCTTTGAGGGATTTTACAACACCTCCTCAACCTCAGCCTGATCCTGGAGAAGGTCCCACTGCTGTGGAAGACATCCTACCTAGTTCCGGTGCCAAAGAAGTCTTCTCCATCTGCCCCCAATGACTACAGACCTCTTGTCTTAACATCTCACATCATGAAGGTTCTGGAGAGACTGGTTCTGGCCCACCTGAGACCATAGGTGACCTCCTCCATTGACCCACTGCAGTTTGCCTACCTGACAGACTGACCACAGTTTGTGCGACTGAGGGCTGGTGTGTCTGAACAGGTGGTCAGCAGCATAGGAGCACCACAGGGGACTGTACTCTCACCATTTCTCTTCACGCTTTACACCTCGGACTTCCAGCACAACTCAGAGTCCTGTCATCTACAGAAATACTCGGATGATTCTGCAGTTGTTGGGTGTATCAGCGGTGGAGATGATCTGGTTGACTGCTTTGTGTTGTGGTGTGGGAGCAACCACCTCCTCCTAAACATGACTAAGACGAAGGAGATGGTGGTGGACTTTAGGAGGACCAGGACAACATCACTGAACAACATTCACCTTCTGGGAGAGGAGGTGGAGAACTTCAAATACTTGGGTTTACACCTTGACAACTGACTGGACTGGAAATACAACACTGAGGCTGTCTTCAAGAAGGGCTAGAGCAGACTTCTTGAGGAAGCAGCAGCAGAATGTTGTATATGTTCTATCAGTCTGTTGTCGAAAGCACAATTTTCTTTGCAGCCATCTGCTGGGGCAGCAGCATCAGAGCCAGTGGCAGCAAGAGACTGAACAAGCTAATAAAGAAGGCTGGCTCTGTGCTGGGGTCTGCTCTGGAGCCCCTGGAGTTGGTTGTGGAGAGAAGAATGCTACACAAACTGTTTAACATCATAGACAACACTTCATGTCCGCTGCACAACCTGGTGGTCGGGCAGCAGAGTGCATTCAGCTGGAGACTCCTACAACTCCGCTGTAGCAAGGACCATTACAGAAAGTCATTCCTACCCACTGCCATTACAATACACAACAACTCTCCTCTGTGCAGGAAGAGGAGACTGAAGGACATGTGAATGTTAATGACATTACACTACAATTAATGCAAGTGATGCATCCTGAATATGCGCACTATTGCATCATATTTTACACATCTCAGTTTTGTAAATATACGTTGTAAATATATTTTTTAAATTGAATTTGTACATTATGTTAGTTGTGTGAATATGTTTAGTCTGTAAATTTTCGACCACAATTTCCCCTCAGGGATCAATAAAGTTCTGTCTGTCTATCTAATACACATTTGGTTCTGCTCTGAGTATCTCCAGCGGCAGGATGGTGTATGTGGGATTGAGTGAAAATAAACTACAGTGTGAGTGTTCATGGTAATGAAGGAACATGTCACCCAGAGCAACAGTGTGGCCAACAAGTCCTCCAAACTAAACAACAAAATAGGTTGTCTATACCTCCCGAAACGACACGAGCGTTTCTTATACCAGTCAAGCGACAAGCAACCCGACTTTAACTATGTTATGTCGTGTGTCCCAGGTCAGAAATCAGAAGTACTTTATTGATCCCTGGGGGGATATCCTTTGGTCACAGTTGCACATATTGCACATCAAGGCATAAATGATAGAAATAATAATAGAAAGTAGGTAGATAAAGAAATATATAAATATAAGAGTATAAATATAAAATAAAGAAAAATATAAAGGAGTGTGGATATGTACAATATTTACATTATTAAAGAATTGTTATGGTGAACAGTACTAGTGAATAAACAGCTGCAGAATTGCAGCAGGGAATATTGCACATTAATTATTAAACATAATATTGCACAAAGACAGATAATAAGGTCCAGTTTAATAACTAAGGGCCTGTGTGTCAGACACTTTGAAGGAGGAGCTATAGAGCTCTCGGGTGTTGAGTTTGGAGTTCAGCAATGGCGGTGTGGATAACGTTACACGCCAACGGTTGGCAGAGGGCGGAATGTAAACAACTACAGCGATGGCATATGAAATTTCCTGTGGCAGATAATATGGCTGGAGTCCCACAGCAAGCAGTTCAATGTCCGGGCTATAGATACGTTGTTAAACCATAATGTGACACCATCTGTTGTTAACTAGTAGGGCAAGCCCCCCCCGCCTGTACGCTTACCGCTCACGGTGCAATCCCTGTCAGCCCGAACAGTCTGAAAGCCGTTGATGGAGACGTTTTGGTCAGGAATATCCGGGTGTGGCCAAGTCTCCGTGAACCACATTAAACTACACTCCCATAACTCCCTCTGACTCCGGGCTAACGCTGTTAGCTCGTCAATTTTATTAGCCAGTGACCTCATATTGCCCATGATGAGAGAGGGGAGACACGGCTTATATCTCCTTTTCTTACTGTATGTCTCTGTTGTCTAACCCCTCTCTCTTTCGTTCCTCCCCTGCATCCTGTGTGTGTCCTCCTCCAGATCTCAGTGGGGATGTCTGTGGACCTGGGTGCCATGCCGGTCGACTTCAGAGCAATCCGCTGGTCCCAGGTGTAAACAAAGCAACTTGCATGATTAGAGAGTGTACCTTAAATTACTTATAATCCAAAAATCAGACACGTGAGATATAAAAAAAGAGAGTTAAAAAGTTAGAATATAAGACGATGAGCAGGAGCAACTGCAACAGGTTGCATGCACACTACTGATAACTTCATAAAGTCACATAATACATTTTTATTTTATAAAAATAAATAGTCGCCTTTCTGAACACTCAAGGTCACCTTACAAAACATAATAAAACAGTACAGCAATAATCGATAAAATTAACAACTATAATTACAGTGCATAAAATCAGGGTACAAAAAAACTGGAAACAAAGAATGAGAGAGTGTGATCACGTGGGATATGCCAGTTTAAAAAGATGTGTTTTCAGGCGGGATTCAAAAATGGAAAGTGAGCCAATGTTGCAAACGTCTGGTGGAAGAGAGTTCCAGAGATGAGGAGCAGAGCGGCTGCAGGCTCTGAACCCCATGGTGGTCAGATGAGCAGGAGAGGTGAATAGAAGAAGATGACCTAAGAGTACGGGTGGGTGTGTTAATATGAAGGAGGTCAGTAAGGTACCGAGGAGCGAGGTTATGAATGGCCTTGAAGGTCCGGAGCAGAGTTTTGAAATCAATGCGGTATTTAACTGGAAGCCAATGAAGCTGCTGAAGGACAGGAGTAATATGATTAATGGAAGGGGTTCTGGTGATGATACGGGCAGCAGAGTTCTGAACCAGTTGAAGTTTATGTATGGATGTGAGAGGACCAATGAGAAGAGAATTACAATAATCAATGCAGGCTGTGACCAGTGGCAATAAACACGTGGTTAACGTTGCGAAATAGTCAAAGTTTGCTTAGATTTAGGCAACAAAAGTACTTGGTTAGGTTTAGGAAAACATTGTGGTTTGCATGATAATACGTACAATAAGCAAGTCTAGTGACTTCACACATGTAACAGAACTCTTTGGTCGTTATTCTGGGGAGGACAGGCTGGTATGGCTTACTGATGTTATTTTAAAGGGGACCTATTATGCTTTGCCATATTTTCTGGCAAATTTATAATGTTACCGTGTTAGATGTTCATGTTAAATGTGGCCAAAGCTTTAAAAAATTAGGTAAAAGTATTTAAAAGAAATCCCTGTCAGCCAAAACCTCAGATTTCCCCCCCTGTTCTGAATGCTCTTGTTGTTTTTTCTTCTATTTTCCATATGTGATCATTTGCACAGGCACAGAATGCCGGCCAAGCCCACAAAGGCACGTGTAGTCCCATCCTCCTGGCTGAAATGAGGGCCTGCATGAAGCAGGGCTTTACATGATCACTCTTTATTTCATATGATTTTAAAGAAAAGAAAATGAATCCCTTTCAAAATAATAGGTTTTGGGTGATTGTTTTGAATCCAATGCAGATATTGAGGAGTTGGAGCATGGTATCTAAGATGGCCACCACCAGCCTGGTTCTTTGTTTGTGTGCTTGAGCTGAGTTACTCTTTTTTGTGTTTTTTTATGTCCCTGGCTTCTGCAAAACCTAACCAAGGAATGTAATCTCTTCCGAGAAACTCGTGGTTTATCAAGTGTCTTTGTATAGTATCTTGTTATACTTAAATCTATCCTAAAAGGAGAAGGATTACTGCCACCGGCCTGCTGATTTGTTTTATTTATTTTTTAATGATCTACTGAAAGACCCAGGGGAATTTGAATTCTGTCTTCTGGATGTTCTGCTTCACCTGACTACTGGTAAAGGGCTTGTACGGTGACCCAAACTGATCACTTTGGTGCCATTTGATCAGGTCTGTCGCAGCCAACCCCATTTATTGACAAACATAACCGGGTGAGTAAATTGCCAATATCTCACTCTCCAACTAAGGATGCATGCAGCTATCACCCGCTTATCCATCCTGCTCAGCAACAAACACTCTACAGTAATCTAACAGAAATGAGCCCCTTGTTACACCTGCTCTTAGATAACAACTTAAATAACCACTCTACTGTGCAACATGGATTCTCATCACATTTGTCAGCCAGTGATAAAAAACACAGTGAATACCAAATCTATCGTCTTGCTGTTATCTGGGAATGTACAGCCAAATCCTGGGCCTGACGCACTACAAAATAAATATTCCCCATGCGATTTTAAAAGCAGATCCGGGCTTGGAAGTATGCATTTTAATGTTAGAAGTCTCCTTCCAGAAATGGACATGCTAAGACTGTGGGATATGTGGGATATGGACATCATGGTCTCACAAACCTGGTTAAAATAACAGATAACATGATTGCTATTGATGGCTATAATATTTTCAGAGCAGATCGTTCAGGTAAGGGGGGCAGAGTTGCTATATATGTTAAATCAAAATTTTAAAGCTCAGTGACATTGTCAGTAAGTAAAGTCAAACAAATTGATCTCCTGGCATTAGTAAGTAAATTTATTCAAGGACACACACCTCACTGCTGTTGGCTGTTACAGGCCACCCTCCGCCACAAAAGAAACTATTTCCGCTCTTTATGATGTACTACTCAACCTTAATGCCTCCGAAGTAATTCTAATGGGTCACCTTAACTGGGATTGGCTCTCTCCTGCCTCTGAAAATATTAAAGACCTACTTATTGATCTCAATAACCCCTCCAAATTCTGGAAGCAAATTAAGTCTCTGTCTTGTTCCAATTCTTCTTCAGGTCTCCCACAACATATTTTTGTAAATTCTGTTGAAATTAAAAACAAAATTGACATTATTGGACATTTTAACAATCCCTTTGTCCCTGGCTGTATTTTCAATGAGTCCAAATCAAGTTATCATTGCTCTGACTCCAGCACTTAAACACCACCGGAAACATTTGTTTTTAGCAGTGTTAGTAGTGTGCCGTTACTAGTTTAATTACATTTCTCAGTAGCTTGGTGGTAGCATCGCTATTTTCTGAATCAAATAGCTTTGACATCACCGATCCTTGGGCTGATGTCTGCGTCTTTGCTGCAGGGGAACAAAGACACGTGCGATTGAGTTTACTTTCTATTGTTAAAGTTATTGTAACACCTCTTGTGAGAAGGATCGGGGTCCAGACAGCTCGTCCTCTAGTGAGGAGGAAACTTTGACATGTAGTAGCAGAAACTTGTTTCCATGAGATGAGAGCGCTCTCTCTCTCTCTCTCTCTCTCTCTCTCTCTCTCTCTCTCTCATATGAATGTTTAGGTTGTTTAGGTTGCAATGTTGTGGGAAATCAAGGGAAGCAGCCTATTTGCTTCCCTTGCTAAAGTGTGGCGACCCTTCAGATCTTCACAATTATAGGCCAATTTCCAAACTCTCTATTCTTGCGAAAATTTTGGAAGCTCAAGTAAACTGTCAATTAAAAGAATACTTGGCAGAGCACAACATTCTAACTGTGGTCAGGTTTTAGAGCTGGACACAGCTTTAACAGTGCTTAGATTAAATAAGTGTTCATAAAAGCACCGGTAAATATATTGAGGAGACCGTACCATAACAGCATACATTTTATGGATAACAGTTTGGCACCTCCACATCTGATACCCTGCAGTCAATGTCACCTTCTCCAACTGTTTGGTGTCTCAGGTTGGAAAGTGAAACCTTTCAGTAAGTTTCGAAAATAGCAGCCCTAACCATGTTACCATTACCAAAATAGATTATCATCTTAAAGAGGCATTATGGAGTTTCCAGCTGCCACTAGCGGTGCGGTTCTAAGATTGCAACCAGGAGTGTGCTCACTTGAAGTCATGAGCGAGCAAAATCCGAAACACAACCGCTTTAATACAGAAATCCCACAATAAACGCAGAAACACCAGCATGCAGGCTGTGGCTTTTTCTCCTGACATGTTCAGGCTCTGTTACTCAACGTTCCCTGCTCAGAGGCAGACCAACACCAGGTCCGTACCTTTCAGTGAGCCACATATTGGATCAATACTCCCGGAAAAAGGCAGTGTGAGAGCCTCTATAGACAGACTGGGAGACAGCTTCACACAACATGCTGGAAACTCAGGTAAACTCCCGCTGCAACGTTACAGTAATATTTTTATCAGCTTGAGGATGAACTAATCCATGCTCGTTTCACGTTACATTGTCTGCATTTAGCCGACATGCTAAATTAGCGTTAGCTTGCCTGTCTGCTTTTCAGTAACTAACTTTACTATCTGTATCTTTCAACGGAGCCTCAGCAATGTGAACACAGCTACATGTATTGGATGATAACGAAAGGGTTACTGAGCTGGACTGAATGTTATGACGAGATTATGTCCACTTTATAACAGCTAGACTGCAGTAAGTATCTACTGTAGTGTTAGTGGATGGCTCTTACACTGTGTTGTTGTGTCCGTTTTGTAGCAATATTGTATATTGTGTGGGTCATGTTAGTTACAGCAACTAAGAGGTGGAGACGCTGTGTACCTAAGTATCGGTAAAACAGTTAATTTAAATTGAATGATACGAACAAGCTTTCGGTCAGCGATATGAGGTGACCCCGGAAGCCCCTTAAACCTGCATTCTATTGAACGGCCAAGCAGGGGGCGACTCTTCTGGTTGCAAAAAGAAGTCTGGTTCCATTAGAAATAATGGCAAAATGACCCTACTTCTCAGCTTATTTTATTACCTCAGTAAACACTTTCCTGATGAGTTTATGGTCTCATTCGCTAGTTTCATGCCATCTTCAATACAACATGATGTTAATTTAGTAAATTACGGCCCCATTTATTTTAAAATAGACCATAAAGCAGAGTATGCTTCAGGGCGGGATTATCTATGATTGACAAGTCGTTACCATGGCAACCTGTCAATCAGGCTAGAGTGACTCGTACCCACGCAACTGTGTAAATTTAACCAGCGCTGTTGAAAAAGCTTATTAAGAGTTGGCTGTTCACTTTCTTTGGTGAGTACATTTAGTTTTATTTAGTTTTGTTAGTTAGACAACGCTGTTAATATGACAGTTGAGGTGAATTACAGATGGACCTAGCTAAGCAAGCTTGCTAGCTCCGCACGGCCGCTGGTTGCAAAAACTCAACATGGCAGCGCCCCTCGGGGCTTCAAAACGGCAGTCCACAAACCAATGGGTGATGGCATGATGACTATGTCCATTTCTTATATACAGTCTATGTTTATGAAGCAAACAGCAGCAGGTCCAAGCTAATTAGCGTTAGTTGGCTGCCCTACATCACTATAGGCTAGTATAAACAAATTGCTCCACATTTGCTTTGTACAGTTACATCCTTTATTGCTGGCTAAAATCAACACTTTGACATATTACTGGTGGTACACCGGATAGTAATATGAGCTAACGTGACTCTCTCTGTAACTGATATCTGTTTTTACCCGACATCTCTTTGGTCTGACAGGCTTCATCACATAAACCTTTATTGTTGTTTTTATCCTTACTTGGAGTTTATGTTGGAGTCTATGTTTTGTGGCATTAGTGGACTGCATGTCATTAGCTGCAGCGTTTTGCTGTAGTTGGAGGGTGGCTCGAGAGCGCGCACAGGGCTACATCTGGACCCGGTGTCTTCACATACTGGCTGATGCAAGCAACAGAGAAAACAAGTATGTGCTTCATTTCTAAGTGAGGTTTGAGCCTATTGAAAGTAAGGCAATGAAAATTTGATTTATTGATTGTGATTGAAAAGTGATTTCATTGGAAAAAACTCCATATAGCCCCTTTAAGTGCTGAAGTGAAGAAAGATTTTTCCTCTTTTTGAATTATGTGTTCAAAATGAGTTACTGTCTTCCCCCCTCCCCTTTTCTTTCTTACTTCCTCACTCTTTCTTACCTTTCCCCTTCTATAATTCTGTTACAGTAGTCACTAAGTTAGCCACTTTGTTTTCAAGTGCAAGGCCAACTCAGAGCTCCTGCTGGGAAGTGCAGGCAAAAGCTCAGGTCAAGGGTGCACAATGGACAGAGGAAATTAAGAAATGTAATACTGAATACAAAATTTAAAGGCAGTGATACAAGAACAAGCACCCTCCATGTTTATAGTGATCAATTTCACTCGTGTTTCCACCTGCTCTGAGCAACTTGTTAGCAGGCGCACAGGATAACACGCAGCTGACATGATGTGCATGCCTTCATTATTATTAAATCTTTCAACTTTGCTTGTAACTGCCTTTGGGGCTTTTCTTAACACAAATCTCCAACCCCAATTTGTATTTGTTTGTTATTTTTTGTTATTGTATTGATATACATCTGTTTTAGCACATTTAAACATTTTATGTTGGATAAATAAAGACTGATGTTTACTGGTCTTTAAATACATCAATTTTCTCACATGTGGATGAGCAGAGTCACAGCCGCAATCTCCATCAACCAATCATATTGTACTGCTTTTCCAGTCCTATATTGTAGTTCTGTGACTCACGATTCAAAGTCTTATCTGTCTTATCCTGGCTCCTCATGTAAGCCTTTATTTCAGCCTCTGAAACAAGCTGTAGAAGCTCCCGTCTATTTAAGGCCTCCCCTCTCACAGCCTACTGTCTTCTGATTGGCCAAGACCTGAAGAACGTTACCAGGCTGCTGTTGTCGCTGACCGGTACAGGCAGACTGAGCATTGCTGTGCCGTTATTATCGGAGCAAATTACCATATATGGAACACCGGCACCGCCCTAAACAAAAAAAATCAACCCTACAAGGTAACAAAACCAAAAAGAACAATAATCACAATCCATTTAGGGCAAAGTACCTAACTTGTAATCTCTTAGTAATTTTTTTCTGCAATGTTTTTCAGAGCCAAAACAATTAACCAAAGGTGCAATGATATGTCATTGCAGCATTAGAATATATCCTTCACATCTTCTTACAACTTATATCTCCTTATAAAAGAAGACAAAGTATGACAGATCACAGTAACAGATTTTTAGCCAGGAAAACCAGATTACTGACTTTATATGGCTTGAAAGTTTCCCTTTGGCATGTGACAATACTGCCACCAGTGCTGAAGACTCTTTTTGAGGGAGCATGTGTTGCTGGTATGCACAACTACTAGCTAATTAGCTATCCTTTGGAAAGTTTCTGTCATGGATTTTCCACCATTCCACAGAATCCATTTCACTGTCTGCATCTGGTGTGGATAGGTGGACCTTCAATTCAATGGAAAAAGCAGATATGACGGCCGGGGCTGCAGTTACAGCACCATAGGTTTTCCAAAAGCTGGAAGTGCTTTCTTTGTTGGAGTTTGTTCTGCCTTGGGGCTCTGTGATGTGGAAGTAGATGCAGGCTGAGCTAATGCAGCTGGATGCTATACTTGTAGTCTAGCTCAGACAAAGCTCTGGTTTGTATTCCCCCTGTCTTGTCACTGTCAACATATTGGGTTTTGAACCTTAGATCAACAAGTAAATCCATATCCAGCAGGTCAGAGTGGTGGGATCCTGATATTTGGCAGTGAGGTAATTGAGAATGGTTGTCTTTGTTGTTTTTGTTTGTCATTCAGGTTCAAGATATTGACTTTCAACAGGTGAAGTACTAGCTTTATGATAACACACTCACATAGTCCCCACCTGAGAGTCCGTCACATCAATTTCTTGCCATGATGGCACTAAATGCCTTGTCCTCTTGTCTGCCTTCAGGACCCGAGAAATGGCCATTTCCTGGTCCAACACTCTCTCAGTCATGTTGAGTCTGGAACCCCATTGTGTTGGTAAATCAGTGATGAGTTTCATCTTTGAGCCTTACTCAGAACCTCTTTTCCTTTCAGCTGAAGGAGAATGTACTGACCACTTTCTTGTAGAGAGATGTCTGAGACATGATGGTCTCTGACAATTTTTTCTAATAAAAATAAAAATATGATTTATTAATCTGATTTAACCTAAATCACACTGAATTTGAATTCACAACTGTTTTTTTTAAACTGTACTATTTTATTGAAAACAATGATTATTGTACAATACTATATATTGTATTTATCATAAGTAAAACATTTTCATAAAATGTAAAATATACTGTAGACCAGGGGTCGGCAAGTATGTCTGGCCTAAGTTTTTTCAAGTCATTAGATGGTGGGCCAGAACATCGTAAATTGACCATTTATGATCGAATATTTACTGTTTGTGACTAGCTTAGTTGGTAGACTCCTGTTCAGAGAGTTGTGAGTTCAATCCTCATGTTCTAAACTAGTATTGTTTTTCTTCCTTTTTCAAAAAATGTATTGTGTATAGATCGTATTACAATTAATCATGAGCAGGGGTATGTACATCACAGCAATTGGTCCGTATCAACCTATGGACACTTATTTTCGTATCGCCAGTATCTTCAGGCAGAGGAAATTCATACTTTTCTCATTCTATTCAATTTCAATTTTATTTATATAGCGCCAAATCACAACAACAGTTATCTCATAGCGCTTTTCATAAGAGAGCAGGTCTAGACCGTGCTCTATGTTGTTATTTACAGAAGCCCAACAATTCCCACCAAGAGCAGGCACTAGGCGACAGAGGCAAGGAGGCAGGGTAATCTGATCTCACGTTTTCTGACGGCTTTTTCAGAGGTGTGTCAAGTAAGCCAGAGACTGTTTTGAATTTCCTTCAGAACTTTTCAAAGTTAAAGCTCTCACTTAAACATGACAAAGTACTGCTGCAAATATGTTCTTGTGATTTTATTTTGTAGGCACAATCACTTAAGAAGTGATTATGTGAGTAACTTTTGCGACCATGACTGAGATCTGTTTAAGCACCAGCAGCTATAATTATTAGTATTTTTCTTTTTTTTAATCAAAGTAATCTTTCCACGGGCCAGATATCGCCTATTGCCGACCACTGCTGTAGACTAACCTCATAATTTTCTCTGTTGTGTTTTCCTTCTATAATTTGTAGTCATTTTATTAATATAACAGTATTGTTAGTATGAACCAACTCCTTATCTGAATGCCAGTGGCAATATTTTATTTTTATTTCACTCACCGATGGCTAGATGAACTCTGTGCCCAAAGCACTGCAGGCGAGTCCAGCTGTTGAGCTCCAAGGCTCTCACCATGTTAGCCCTGCTGTCTGTGTATCATGCAGGTCATGTTCTCCTCTTTCAGTCCCCAACATTCAAGCATTTCCCTCAGGCCTTGTGCTATGAGATCCCCTGTGTGGTCTTGTGGGAAGTATGTTTGATGACACGCACTGCAACTTCCAGTCGTGAATGAAATGAACAGACTCAAAAAGTGCAACAAGACCATAAATCACTTATTTTGTGTTGAATCTTGTCACAGCATTTGTAGTACAGCCGTAGGATCCCCTCAATGTTTAACTGTCAGCATAGGCTTTAGGGTGCTTTCTTGTGAGGTGGTTAAAAAGGTTTGTCGTGTAGCAATCCGACGTGCAAGCTTTATCTTTGCATATAACAGTTTTTTTCTGCCGACTAGTTCCATATTACTAATGTTGAATTTCATTTAGGGACCAACTCCTCAGTGTTGTCATCCACGCTGCTACATTGTGAAATAAAAGTCTGGAGGGGAAGAAATCCAAGGCACTACCTACTGTTTGCTATTATTGGTTTATTAGTGTGTCCCTACCAAGCGGGAAGTTTCCAGTTTGAGACACGAATCCAATACGGAAGTCCCTTAAACCTGCATTCTATTGAACGGCCACCAAGGGGCGACGCTTCTGGTTGCAAAAAGAAGTCCGGTTACATTAGAAATAATGGCAAAATTACCCTACTTCTCACCTGATTTATTACCTCAGTAAACACTTTCCTATTGAGTTTATGGTCTCAATTCAACATGATGACACTTAGTAAGTGAGGAAAATAAACCATAAAGCAGAGTATACTTCAGGGCTGGATTATCTATGATTGACAAGTAGTTTCCATGGCGACCTGTCAATCAGGCTAGAGCGACTCGTACCCACGGCACTGTAAATTTAACCAGCGCCGTTGAAAAAGCGTATTAGGAGTTGGCTGTTCACTTTCTCTGGTGAGTACAATTATTTTTAAGACTGTTATTCGCTAGACAAAATTGTCAGCCCTGTTAAAATGACAGTTAACTTGAATTACAGATGCACCTAGCTAAGCAAGCTAGCTAGCTCCAAATATGGTCACGTCTGGTGCCGCTGGTTGCAAAAAAAAAATCAACATGGCCCTATCGGCCAAACTCAAGGTTTCAAAACCGCAGTCCGCAAACCAGCGGGTGACGTCATGATGACCATTTCCACTTCGTATAAACAGTGTATGGTCCCTAGGGAAGGCGTATAATGGACTAAAAAAATAGTGTGATATCTGATTTGACTGAGAAAACAACTTTTGATTCTAGTCCTGTTAGAGCTGAAACTGATCAAATGTGCACTGTAGCACGATACTGACGATCTTTTAATCGTTCACAATCAAATAATGTAATATTGCACACCCCTAGTCGAAACCCTCTTCAACCCCATTTAATTCCAATTCTATCTCTTCCAGTAACCAGGTCTCATCTCACCACATCCATCCATTCTCAGCCATTGTCTCATCCAATCACCGCCATCAGTGTCTAGACACCATCAGGGGGGTATCCAATACCATGTACAGCTTCACTGCTACGCATAAAATATGATGACATCACGATGGGATCCAATCACTAAAGACTTCACATTTTCATCTTTATTGTGTACATGTCAATAACTGTTCACTCTTAACAAAGTCTCTCCTGACTGAAGTGTCTAAATCAGGTCAAGGCATGTCAGCATGTCTGTCCATGTAAGCATTTACTTTTGCAGTACAGAGTCTCAACCATGTTCATGAAGTGGCGTGAAGTTCTTTTGTCTTTCTACTCCCTGATCTGTCACAGGGTTAAAAAATTCCCTTCTCCTTCTCTTTTCATGGTTGCTCATGGGATTAAAAGCTACACCTTCCCTCTTTTTCCAGAATGACATTTACACCATGGCTTGCTTTTCTGTCATTTGAAAGGGTTAAAAGCTTCTGCCCTCACTTGCTCAATCTCTCAATTTATTCTCTTTTTAAAATACTTTTCCCTCTCTTTATGTCTCGCTCTTCTCTCTCCGTCTCTCATTTATGGGGTTACATTTTATTTCACTCCCCTCATACCCTGTGAAACATCTAATTTTTTATGTTGATTATATGTTAAACTTAGTTCATCCTTAAGTCATTTTTTAGATTAAAAGAACTTCCTCTTCCAGCCTCCTGTTAGCCATTTTGTCAGTTAAAAGCCTCCTCTCTGTAACTTATTTTTTGCTCCTTTTCTGTCTCTGTCATTAAAGAAGTCATCTATCATCACAGCTTGTCAGAATTAGCTCTGCCCTGCCAGCTTCTTAGTTTGACACAGCATACATAGGTTCAGACCAGGATTCATGTCAGAGATTAACACAAGGATGGTTATTTTGCACATGCTCAGCATGTTTGTTGACAGTAATTATCAAATAATTATCTGCAGCTTTCATTTACTGATGTGATACTGTTCACGTTTTACCTATTCTATCTATTCTCTTCCTCTTCTCTATATCTGCTGTAAAAGTTTTGGAAATGCTCCTCTCTAGTCACACTATTATTATTTTTGTATTAAGTCTGGTTCCAGTCTAGTCAGGCTGTAGTAATCTGAACGACACTGTGTGAATACGTTATGTGAAACTTTGTGAGGTCACTCTGTGGCCCACTTTCAAACTAACTATGGGCTTTTAGCACTAACTAGTTTCATGCTTGCAGTAATTACAAAATAAAAAAATACTAACATGTAGTATTTTTCCTTGCATTCATTAACTGCCAAAATAATGTCTTACATGATTACATGGTGTACTTGTCATTGTGGGCAAAGGCATCATATACCTTTACAGCGTTAAAGTCTTTATTTCTCTCTTTTCTTTTTAGTTTCTCTTACTCTGTTTCTGATGTGTCTGCTGAGAGGCAGGAAGAGGTGTCATAATGTTTCAGGAAAACAACACACATCATTCATCTACTTTTTCTATTATCTCTTCTGACCTGCATGAACATCTCTCCATCATTTTTCTTTTCTTTCATTATCGATCATGCTGTTAACCATTCCTGTTGGGCTCCCAGACCGTGGTCGGGAAGCAAAGGGGAGACTTATGTTTTTCTCTGGAGCCGAAGGAGCTACACTAATCTTATAACACAACTCCCACTCTGGATGGCAATTATAACAGAATTTCATTCCAGCACAATAACATACATCAGCATACACACATACTGTACAACCTTGTTTTGCATTCAGTCCATTTGAGAGGATACATTATAACCAGCAGATTTCAAGTCCATTGTAAGTGGGGCACCTGGAGTCCTCAGCGCTGGAGAAAAGCTGGGACAGACACAGGTTCCACAGGATCCACGTCCAAAGCATGAAATGTCTCGTCTGTGCAGAATGATTCGTTTTGTATTTTCGACTTCGCAAATATGTTTGTTATATTCTCTGGACTTCCGTCCTGTGCTAGGCTAATGGAAAGAGACAGAAAAAGAGGAGAAAAGTGTTGAGGGTTGCAAAAGAGACATTATGCTTTATCCTCCGCATCCTCAGACTCTCCATATGTGCTGCTGCAATGCATTTACAGGAAGTGGGTGGTTTGGATTTTTACAATGAATTATCAATAGACTGGCTGTGTGCTAATACTATTATGTCATGTCATCTACTAATGGGAGGCAGAGGGTTTGGTGATGCAGTGTGTCATGTGACAACTTGACAACTTGCTTGGTAGTTACTTGGTCCATGATGAAAACGTAACTATTGGAATGCATTGTGAATGCTTCGAATTTTAGATGGCCGCAACCTTAATTCTCTGTGAAAAAAGAAAAGTTACAAACTGTTGAAACAAACCACCATTGAAATCTACAGCGGTTGAGTGTTTGATCCTAAAGATATAAATTTGTTTTACAAGCTGTGTGATGAGGTCAATCCACAGAAACACGATGTGATCAGTATGGAGCTGGATAGCTTTCCTCAGCTCATATTGACTGTCTCTATCTGGTTTTCACCATCTGCATCAAGGCTGCCTTATTTCCTGACTCCTTATTCATTATTTATTTGTGTACCAGTCTCAATCTGTGCTGGCTTTTGATGTCATTTGGGTTCTTTTTCACAATTCTCTTTTGTCTTTGTCGTCTTATTTTCCCCTCATTCTCTTTTGTGTAGAGATGTATTTGCCCTTGAGAATTATTTTTGAGTAAACTTTTATTTTCATTTTTTCTCTCTCTGTGTGTGTTTCATTATGTGGACATCCACAAAAACAACAACCAAAACTAGCTCCAATTTTCTGACTCATCTTGCCCTCTGCCGGTGTTCAATTCATCGTGCCAGGCCAGGCAGTACATCTTCATTCAATATGTATTACTACATGTCAAGGATTTTGCCACTTACTCAAACAATGTGGGGTTAACTTCTCTCCTGAAAACATTCATGAACGTACTTGCTAACCCTCCCGTTTTTCATTTCCCTCTCCCGTCTTCCTCCGGGTCACAGCAGTATGTTTAATGTGACAGTAGTTGAATGGCAGAGGTTACACTGTCGACAGACGTGAATGTAGATGTGAGAGTGTGGCAGTATCATTTTTCATTAGTTCATAACTTCTAAATATTTTATTCTAAATATTGATTGTTGGTAAGGGCATAAACTAGATGTGAATATGCTATGATGAAATCATAGTCATCTTAGTTGTCATCAATAGTCTCATAACAACAACTGTAAGGGATTTGTTTATGTTATGTAGTTCTAAAAAGAAGAGAAAAAGTATAAGAAAAATTAAATATCAGCTAATTTATCGGCATATCAGATATTAAAATCCTCAAAAATATAAATTGGTATTGGTCTTAAAAATCGGATTCTACTGCCATCCTCCTGAGCCACACCCGCCCCAAACTACTTTTTTTTTTTATACTCTTGGCAAACAAACTATAGCGCATTGTCTAAAGTGCATGCTGCGAGGACATTTATGGCGTGTCAAACTCCACTTTTGCTAATTAAATGGTACTTAATCTGGGCGCAAAGGGATTGCATTTAGTCTCTTAGATAATCATTGGTGTATTTTGGGAGTATCAATTAAACCAATCACAGTTCTATCTCCCATTCCTTTTAAAAGCCAGGTGCACCTGATGAAGACTTGTAGCGCAGAGAGAGAGAGAGAGAGAGAGACACATTTAAAGCCATTTTGGGTGAATCGTCTTATTGCTGTTCTCATGCATTAGTTCCTGTTGACTGTGTAGTTACTGTGACTGCTTTGACATACAATATATCAGTGTTCAAGTTTGCCATCTGCTGAGGCGTTAAACATTCTGAAATTGTTGTAAATTGCTGTTTATAACAATTAGAGCTATCTTGGCCATTCAAATGAAAAACATTTTTTTTTTTAAAAGTGAATAGCGCGCACCATGTCATTAAATGTTTTCTCAGCACATTCAACTGTGACTGACATCCAGCGACCCTGCCTGTCTGTTAAACAGTGTACACGGTTACATACAGTTATGATCCCATCTATGCAGCATATTCCTTTGCGCCACTTTGTGTCGGGTGTAAGATAGGGCCCTTTGTCTTTTCATAATGGCCATCCTTTCAGTTGGTTATATTTTATTCACTAGCCTAAGTGCTGAGAACTAAGCAATGACCTTAGTTTTCTCGGTTGGCATGAATGGTTACAGGTTTTTTTTGCAGTGAACTAAATACCTGTCAATAAAGGTTAAATAAAAAGAAATTAAATATTGTTAGAGCCAATTTTAGTACAGTACAATAAACATTGCCAGCTCTATGGTTAAAAGTCTTTCTGCATTTTCTAAATTTAAGAGTGGTGCAGATTATTCATGCAATGCGACATGTCTCTACTTGCTTATTTTTTTTAGCCTTACTAGTAACATAGCAATGTTGGTATGTCCACCATTTTGGTCCAGACTCTAATATTTCAACAACTATTGGATGGATTGCCATGCAATTTGTTACACAACATCCATGGTCATCTCAGGATGACCTGACTAATTCATCAGTACATTGGTTTATGACCAAGTACTTGGACAACAAATGACACTCCCATCACCCTCAGCTGTACTTCTACGCAACTGTCACTAACTACAGCCTCAGAGAGATGCTGGCATGTCTGAAGACACCGTTTTGTTTAATAAAGTAACAAAAGAAAAATTGTGCCAGTGCTATGGCCAAATGGCTACACATTATAGTGCTACGATTCAACAGACACAAATCAAAACACAAATAACATGCCTCAAGCTATTATATTGTACAAAGACCATAACCAAGATTATATCAGACCCATCTCTCACAGTGTGACATACAATAAACCTGCAATTCAGGATGTCAGGGCCTTAACATGTTGCTCCAATATCTCCGACAAGTGTTGGTTTGAGCTTTGGTAATTATGAAGGCCATAGCATATGATTCATATCATTTTCATTAAACATTCGCTGAGCCATTGTACCCTATTGATAAAGTTTTAGTTGAAGAAGAAAAACTCCATTACCCCACCTGTACCCCAACATGTGTACGCACTTTAAAAACACTAAACTCTCCTGGATTGTGTCTACATGGGGCATTGTGAGTGTTATTGTGACGGTGTGTGTCTCATGCCAAAAAAATGCGAGCTGGCAACTCTGCCTAACCATCAGTTAACATTTACATACGGGTAAAGACTGTTTCCTGTCTTTACGGTTACACTAACCCTTCTTATGGTGTGTGTGTGTGTATATATATGTTTGTTGTGTATGAACAAAAATATCGCATTCTGTAAGCATCCCACACTTTTTCTGTTAATGTGTTATCTCTTTCTCTTGAGGATCTTGTTGAAGGATTCATTTGTAACCTGAAGGATTTCACATCAAAGAGAAATCTAATTGGCATCATGCAACTTTGATGATATGCTTCCTGCTCTCCCAGATGATGCCAGCTGCTACCTATATATGTGTGCATGTCCTGTGTGTGTATTGGAATGGATGATGTGTGTGTGAGAGTCTAACTGGAAACAGATCAAATCATTAAAAATTTAAGACAGTAATTCACATTTTAAATAGGGCTGTGCAGTATATTGGTATATAATGTATACCGATAAAATTTCAAAAGAGATATGAAATTAGACAATACAGTTTATAACGATATAGTTTGATGTTTCCCTAAAGTCCTGCCAGCGTTTGCTCCTCTCTCCCTCACCGCACAGCCATTCCCCTCCCTCTGCGTCTGCAAGATGGAGGGAGACACAGTGCTGGTCGACACTGTTAAAGTTGCTTTTAAAAAAAAATTTAAAAAGCACTGTTCATTCAGTGTTTCCCACACATACACTTTACTTCCGCGAGCCGCCCATGTTAGGCGACACATTGTAGCATTTATCAGAGAAACTGATTACGTTACAAGTCACGACACTTGATATAAGAGGGGACCAGGTAAAGCGACAGTGACACACACAGTTATTCGTTAGCTACCACGTTGGTTTTGTTTTGATAGGCTAAGTCGTCAACACCCCTCCGCAACATGCAGCTCAGCTGCTGCTGTGAACGGAATCACTGGTGACTTTATACAGCCTAGCCTACTACTGATGGAGAAAGTCACCTAAGTGGACATACAGGGAGAGAGAGACGGTAAAGCCCCTTTTCCACTGCACGGTACCAGCTCGACTCGCCTCTACCCACCTTCTTTTGGTTTTCCATTGTGTTAAAGTTGTACTTATACCTGCTACCAGGTACTTTTTTTCGTATCACCTCCGTCTTATCTGTCTTTACATTCTGAGTAATGTTGAACGTTTTAACTTAAATCAAGAGACAGCTGTGTGTGTCTCGCATTGAATATTACGAAGCGGCAGTTGTGTGTGGCAGAATCAGAAGGAGCTCTATTATACTTACAAGGAATTTGCTTTGGTGTTAAGGTGCTACAGGCAGACAGACATACAGCTGACATAAATAGATATAGAACTGAGGTGTTCTATCTTTGGGTACTATCTGCAATGGAAAACAGAGCACGGCCAAACCGAGCCGACGTGATTTGAGCTGGTTCTGGTAATAGAACAACGGCATAAGAAGCGGGGAAAGCTGACGTGTTTGCAGCGGAGACGTTGGGTCTGTGAGTGGGAAGAGAACTAAAGGAGGCAAATTCAATATGTGAGTGATACTTAAGATGTAGAATGAAGTATAATAAAAACAGTCAAATAAGAAATAAGCTAAGTTACTAAAAGTTGTAAAAACATGCCCGCTAAACCCCCCCCCCCCAGCTCGCTTAGCAGAAAATACCGATATATATTTTATACCAGAATTCTGCCTAACAGTACCGGGATATGACTTTTGGGCCATATCGCCCAGCCCTAATTTTAACCCATCATGTTTAATGAAATGTGTTCAGAAAGTAAATATCTACTGTTGGGCTAAAGTTGGGCTTCTTGTCAGATATCACCCTGATCTCCCTGCAATATGAATGCTTGGTAAATGTAACCAGGGTAATAACTGATATCCGCCCATTATTTAGAAATCATATGGTTATTTTGTTTTTGTTTTTTATTTGCTGATTTATTTAATTAGGAGTCCAAGTTCGAGTGGGCTAAAGGCCACGCATGCAAGGTAGCGTGGCTCCCATTATCATATTCCTCAAAATGTTGACTAAAAAGAGAAAGGCAACATTACTTTGTTTACTTCTACTTTGCAGACAGTATTGTGTATTTGGCATCAGAGATCTGTTTTATATCACAACTCAGGACGACAGTTTTAGCCCAAACATGTAAAATGCCCCTTCCACAATACTAAAACAAACTCTCTACAGTTTATAGTTCTACTTCTAAACTGAATGACAGTCAAGCTAGTGGAAATTAAACCAGTTACTAAAATGAAAGTGTTTTCCACACACACACACACACACACACACACACACACACACACACACTTCAGAAACAATATGCCTTTATGTGGGGGGAAGTGCAGAGCAGCAGAAGTGAAAACAACTCAGAATGAATAATCGTTAAAGTTCAGCCCTACCCCTGAGCAAGGCACTGACAGGTTACACTTTATCTTGCCCTCCAGTGTGTGTGCTGCTGTGTGTCCCTATGTGCCACTGGTGTACACACTTTTGCAATTGTGTATATTGATTTTTGCATATGTGAACTTTTATGCATGCATGTGTGTGTGTGTGTGTGTGTGTGTGTGTGTGTGTGTGTGTGTGTGTGTGTGTGTGTGTGTGTATATATGTTTGTTATGTATGAACAAACATACACACACACACACACACACACACACACGTATACACATGTATGTGTGTGTGTCTGTGTGTGTCCAGGCATTAATAAGCCTCTGTGTGAAAAGTGTGGCTCTCTGCACCCTGGAGGAACAGGTTCCACTGCTGGACTCTCAGTCCAACAACCTTTTGGTTTCGGACTGAAATGAAATGCCAGATGCAGCCTGACACTGTGCTCAGACCTCCAGCCTACAGACACACCCCTGAACTGCCTGACCGGGCTATACCATAGCTCTTTAATCTTTTAAGATCGTGAAATGTCAGACCAGACGATCAGCTCTTAATGCATCTGGGGGACCAGACATATAACATGGTTGAGACTGAGGACTGCAGACAGAGAAAGGGAACAGGGGGGACTGGCATGAGTGACCTCAATTTTGTTTTTAACCTTGATATTATTTTGTAGTTATTGAAGTTTTTAGATAGCTACAAAAATTAAATGATTAAAGTATTTTTACAACTAACTTATTTTTTCCACCCTTACTGTTAGTAATGAAAACATTTCACTCACAAACTTGAATACTGATCTCTGCAGACACAGTGACATTACTACTAAGTCCAATAAGGCAGAAACATGAGTCAGAGGATCCGACCGGTTGTAAACATGCAAGATGATATAAACATCTTTATACAGAAAGACAGAAAAATAGCAAACTGAGACCTTTTGGCTGATAAGAGAAAACTCTGATGAATTAGAAGATTCAAAAGTCAAGTTGTTTTTCAGTAAACCAGGGCGCTTTATTAACTTCTCAGGACAGAGCACAGAAACAGAAAAAAACACCTTTGCACTCTTTGTCTTAAGGTTGGTCGACAAATCTACATGTATGATTGAACTGTATTTGCTTCTAAAACTGACATCTAATCAGAACAGATGAACTGCAGGAACAGTGGGAACATTATAATGCATAGTGTCAAACAATTATACTAGTAATACTGCAGAAGCATGCAGAAACAGACACTGATGCAAAGTCTGATCCATAAACTTGCTGCTCCAGTGCATGCTGGGATGCTTTCCACTACACCTACCCTCCGGGGAGCCACAATATTATTAAAACACCAAGTTGTATACAGTCTATGAAAGCTTTCAGAAAAATCTGTGTTTCCTGGTTATAATCATGACTTGGGATTTGAAAGTAATTCACATCAACATCAAGAAACTGGTAATTAGGGTAACTTCAATATCAAATGAATGCAGCAGTATACCCCTGTTTGTAGCCTATTGTAGCAGACCTAAATTTTAGTTATGCAATTTAATAAATTTATGAGAATTCATACCCAATTAGGAATTTTAATATTCATAAAATCAAAATTTTCCTCGTTTCAGGGCACCACCGGAGTTGTTATAATCCTAGAGTCTCCGGACCTCTAGGTAGTTTAATAATTAGACAATTATTGTTAGTGATCAGTTCGCTCAATTATCTTAAATCAGTCAGTCAGTCTCATATCTAAAGGGTCAATTCTCTTGGCAGGAACTAGAAATAGGCAACACATACAGCTCTTGATTATATTACAGTGAATTTATTCTCTAACTAAGGTGATAAAAAGATGGTTGGATACAGGGAACATAAACATTTGCTGAACAATGAGCCTGGAGGTTCGACTGTGGGAAGCATTTGACTCATACGGCATAGAAGAGCTAATGAAAGTAAACTAATGCTATAATTTAGGAGTTAAAATGGACATCTGATCACAGAACGTGTGTTAAGTCTTACTGCTTGTCGACAGCCTGCTTTTGGCCTGTTGCACGGGTCCCACGCTAGCTGTCGATCCTTGCTTTTTGCTAGGGATTCTCCGGGGTTCTCCGTGTCTGATTGAAAACGCCTCCTCCGTCTGGCAATTCGGCTGTTTTCAGGTTTCCTTCGTTGTAGCTGGCGAGACCACGTGGCTTGGTCTGACCTCGGTGAAGTTGGCTCGACGAAAAAGGCTTAAAATGGAACTTGGTCGTTCCTGAATTAGTCCAGTGTAACTTAACGGACTGATAACTTTAACAAACAAAAGAAATAAAGAAAATAAAACAAACTGAGGGGCAGATCGATGTCGCGGCACTTCAGGTGTGTAGCTTCAAGCGAAACAAAAGGGGCTGTTTCGCTGGCCGACTGAGGGCGTAGAAGCGTCCAGAGAGCCGAGCAGAGCGGACGAGAGCCAACAGCGAAGAGAAGAGCGAAGCGAGGTCGCGTGCTGCTCTTTTGTTGCCTGGGGCGTGGTTCCCCAGGGGGCGTCTCAGGTTTCCCAAGGGACTGCCTTTCTAAACTTAATGTCTAAAAGAAATCTATTTGCACGTCTTATAATCAAATATTTTCCACAATCGAACTTCAATGGTCAAACGGTTGTACTGTTCTAGGCATTTGGTAACAGGAAACAATTGTCACATTATTGGTCAGGATATTTATACATTTAACGGCATTTCCAACAAGGGCATGTAATACTTATTTTGTCCACTTGGGGGAGCTCAGGTTACATGAGGAAAGCTTGGATTACATTAGATGAAGGAGTGTCTTGCTGAAAATAAAAACACTGCACAAGTAACTTTCTTTTCAGCACTAATGTTAACTGTTGTTGCTATCTGTTGTTGATATAACTACTCAAATAGAGGCAAACGTAATCAGGTAACTAAAGATTTAATTAAACTTAATTAAATGCTTTGAGTCTTTGGAGACTGCAGTCTTTTTACATTGAAAGTTCGGCTGTCCACACTTAGGTGAGACAAGGAGCATCCCTTTGATGGGATAATAAACATAGAGCAAAGTCAGTTGCCACGGAAACATGTGTGTGGGGGGGGGCAGTTTTGATAGGCTGTTCAGGGAAATGCCAATGGCTGCTTCGTGTCCCTTTGTCAGTTTAACAGTCAGGCCCCGCGGTATCAACTTCGGAATCAAAATGGTGCCAGTTTTATGGTCGGGATAGCACTTAGAGAAAGCAACTTTGACCCCTCCCCTTCTTCTCTGGGGAGGAGACAGGAATTTAGAGTAGCTCCAGATTTATTCAATATAAAATGCACAAATCCACACCGTTGTTCACTACACTATTGTAGTGAGATGCAGTCAGTTTTGGTCTTCGTCATGGTCATCAAGACTACAAGCCAAAACACGTTGGTCTGACAAGTTGTTCTTTACACAACAGATTTTACTGGAGGTTTCACCACTTTTTCCCTTCTCCATGCACTTTGGAAGTGGGTGACGTTGTGCTGGAAATCCTTACTCTGATAGTCCATATTCTCAGCGTCATATTTTGTTTTGGGAAGATTTGCAGCTAACCACGCTAGCAACAAAACGCTAGGTATTTATAAGCAGGGTGCGAAATATGGGGGAGCCAGGGGGAGCTTAGCTCAGCTCCCCTAAAAGAATGATTTGTGATATTTTGGGGGGGGGCTCTAAAATATTGACAGCATGCTTTATTGCCATTAATTTCTATATTTCTCTATCATTATGGATCTTGCATCCGCAGCTCCGCAACAGGGACGATTTTAGACCATTTTTTTGGGTTGAAGCACTCCTAAATGAAAATAAAATAATTTATTATTTTGGAGAAGTAAGATTAGTATTAGCATTTATTTTATATATATAAAATAAACAACAGTTTGTAATGTGTTATCACACAAAGACATCCTTATATACGTGAGGAATATCTGAATGTCTGTATGTATATGAGCTGTTAAGGACAGTGAAGGTGATGCAGAGGTACTGAGATGCGTCGGAAAGGGTTATGTGTTTGCGAGAGACGTGAGATTTGCTTAAGAGAGATTTTACATGAAATTACAGACTGTTTTTTAATGCTTTTACACTACATGTTAAGATCTAAAACTATCTATGGAAGCTAACCCGGCTTGTTTTAACATTGTTTTTAGCACGTTTTTTTGCCTTGAGGCTAAGCTATAATGGCATGCGAGCCATGTGAGAACAATGTTTTATTGGAGAACTGAGACCTTGAGGAGGACGTTTGAAGGCTTGCTGATGAACTGACAAATAAGAACTCGATGGTGCACAACTTCAAAACATGTCTCCCACGGCTCTCGAGCTTCTTCCTGGCCGAGCAGTCCGGACAGATAGCCTCACAAAACACCAGGTTAGGTTGGCCTAACAACAAGAGTTGCTCATCAATCTCCATCCCATTTTACGGCCGCCTTGGCCTGCTGTAGAGTCCTAAGGGAGGCGGTATTGCATCGATCCCACACCGTAGCCGCCTCGTCACCTCCGGCACTTGATGCAGGCAGCCTGGATCATGCAACCTCTAAACAAAGTCCACACAATCCACTCCTCTCCCTCCACGCATGGCTCCATTCGGCCTGCAGAATCCACGATTTCAGTTTTATTGACAATTTTAATTTATTCTGGAACCGTTCGTCATACTTTGTCTAGTTCTTAAATCAGATAAAGTAATTATTGTTGGTGATTTTTTTTTTTCACGTGGACAAAGATAACAACAGCCTTAGTATTGCATTTTTAGCATTACTAGACAGTTATTATATAACTATTTTATATATATATATATATATATATATATATAAACAGTTGGTTTTAGTCAGTGTTCACAAACCCACTCACCGTTTTAACCACACCCTTGATCTTTTATTGTCATATGGCATTGACATTGAACATTTAACAATGTTTCCACAAAATCCTATTCTGTCTGACCACTTTTTAATACCTTTGAGTTTCTAGTTAAATATTCATACACTAGATTTTTATCAGAGGATGCTGTCATCAAATTCAAGGAAATGATTGCATAAGCACTTAACTCCACACCGGCTCTCCTATGACAGAGGACTCCTTTACGAACATCAGTCCCTCCCAACTTGATCATTTTGTTGACAGTGTTGCAGGATCACTGCAAATGATGTTTGACTCCATTGCCCCTCTTAAAAAAGAGAATAATTCCACAAAGAAAGCTAGCACCTTAGTATAACTGAAGCTTACATCAAGAAGGCTTGAAAAAAAAGGCGTTCTACCAGCGAAGAAGAATTACACTTAACATGGCAGGACAGTCTCAAAACTTACAGAAGGGCTCTCCGTGCAGCAAGAGTCGCCAACTATTCATCATTAAGGACAACCCCAGGTTTCTCTTCAGCCAGGCTAACAGGGAGTCACACCTCCATTGAGCCTTGTATTCCTTCTAGCATCAGGAGTCAGCAGTAATGATTTTATGTGCTTCTTTAGAGAGAAAACTCTAATCATCAGAGACAACATTCAACAGCTCCTCCCCTTAACCTTAGCATTGATTTATCTTCTCATTCATCACCTTTAGAAACATCTGTGAAACCTGATATGTATCAAGACTGTCTCCTAGACCCTATCCCTTCTAGGCTGCTTAAAGAGGTTCTACCCTCGATCAGCTCTACCTTATTATACATGATACATTTTTCTTTACAAACAGGCCATGTACCACATTCCTACAGGGTAGCTGTAATAAAACCTCTTCTTAAAAAGCCCTCTCTGGACCCAGAGGACCTGTATAGACCTGAATTTAATCTTCCTTTTCTATCCAAACTCCTGGAGAAAGCAGTCGCTAGTCAACTTTGTGACTGTCTTCATAGCAATAGCTTATTCAAGTCCTTTCAGTCAGGGTTTGGAAGACATCATAGCACTGAGAACGGCACTGGTGAAAGTTACAAATGACATACTAATTGCATAACACAAAGGACTTGTCTCTGCAGTTGTCTCGCTAGATCTGAGCGCTGCTTTCGATACCATCGACCACCATATACTACTACAGAGACTGGAAAATTTTATTGGCATCAAAGGATCGGCTCTCAGTTGGTTTAGGTCCTATTTATTCATTATATTTATTCGGTCGGTCCCAAATTGTATATGTGAATAATGATTCTTCCATGCACACCAGCATTGATCATGGAGTACCACAGGGTTGGATGATTCAAATCAGTTAGCCAAACTTCATGCATACAAGATGTTAAAGCCTGGATGACCTGTAATTTCCTTATGCTGAACTCAGACAAAACTGAAGTTATTTTATTTGGGCCCAAACACCTCGAGATATTTTATGCAACATCGTTACTATGGATGGCATCGCCCTGGCCCCCAGTACCACTGTGAGGAACCTGGGAGTTATTTTCAATCAGGAAATGTCCTTCAATATGCATATTACACAAATTTAAAGAACCACCTACTTTCATTTGCGTAACATTGCTAAAATCAGGGACATCCTGTTCCAAAACACTGCAGAAAAACTGGTCCACTCTAGTCATTACTTCCAGGCATGACTATTGCAGTTCTGTACCAGCGGGCAGCACAATTAAGTCTCTAAAGCCTCTCCAACTGATCCAGAATACAGCAGCGCGTGTTCTGCCTCCCCACAGTGGCTCCCTGTGAAATATAGAATAGATTTAAAAATTGTTCTACTTACCTACAAAGCCTTAAATGGCCAGGCACCATTGTACCTCAAAGATCTCCTGATACCTTACTTCCCCAATAGAGCACTGCGCTCTCAAAATGCATGGCTGCTTGTGGTGCCTAATGTAACTAAGGTTAGTGTGGAACAAAGAGCATTAAGTTATCAAGCACCTCTACTATGGAACCAGGTTCCAATTTAGGTTCAGGAATCGGATAACATTACCACTTTTAAGGCTAAAGATTTTTCTGTTTAACAAAGCTTTTAGGGATTGAGGAGGGAGAGAAGGAAGAGGAGAAGCTACAGAAGGTGCAGCAGGAGCTGCAGGGGGAGAAGGACGACAATGGAACTAGAAAAAAAACTGTGACAGGGGCAGTATGCAGGGCTGAGTAGGCAATCATATGTAGAGACAGAATTATAAGATTGATTATTGTTAATCATATTTATTACTGATGTTCTTCCCATATATATGTAGCTGTACAATCAGTCCAGCACAGGGGAAGCTGAGCCAGGGATAGGCCTACTCAGAGCTGAAGATGAGAGATTTGATTTTTATGCAAACACACACACACACACACAGCTCTATTTTATGGGAATGTGTTTTTTGATTGTGGGACGTAGTTTTTGATTGCATTTAACTATTTTAGCACTCTGACGGGCTGCACACATGACATGTTGGTAGCAGTATACTGTAACTTAAGTGTTCCAGCTCAGGCTTGCCTGACCTGGTCTTGTTCAGTGCAGTGGTGCCTTGCTTCTACAAACTGAAGAGGTTTTCTTTCTTTCTTGAAGGTCTTCAGCATAATCTGATTCACTTATTCACTTATACAGCAAGAAACACTATTAGTATGAAAATAACCGCAAACTTGCATAAATGTCCTCTCCATCTCAAAGTCCCGGGCAGGGGCAGACTGGCACAAGAATTCAGGCCGGGATTTCACTCGACCCCAAGCCACCTTGTTCACACAACCTCACCATAGCGCTAATTTTGTGGACTAACCTTTTTATATAGTCTGTGGCAGGGGTTCTCAAAGTCTGAGACTGTGGGCCTCTCCTCAGACAAAGCTTGGGAAATGGCCCACTGGCACACTACATCTTTAATTTAATTGGTAAATTTCGCTCCATTCCTGGATGTCTGAGATCATGATTATATTATCTGATCCCACAGACACTCAACATTTGAGCCAAAATAGCCTAATACTGCTGTTTGACATAACTTCTGAAAAACCAAATAGTTTTAAAAAAAGGTCTGTTCTAAGCCATTTATTAGTTTCTGACTCTGATGGGGGGAAACTTTTCCCCAAAACTACTGTATCTCTGAACTCCTGCAGGCTATTCTACGTGATCTCCTTTTGATAACTAATGCAATAAGTAATGTAATATTGTTTCATTTCCATTCACTGAGCGTCCCATGAAACTGTTTGAAGCCCCACTAGGGAGGCCCGCCTCACACTTTGAAAACCCCTGGTCTATGGGACAAACCCTGTTTGTTGATGTAAAGCCCCTTTTCCACTGCCAAGTACCAGCTCGACTCGTCTCAACTTTGTTTGGTTTTCCATTGTGGAAAATTTGTACCAGTACCTGCTTCCAGGTACTTTTATAGTATCACTTCCATCGAGGTTCCAAGCATGCTGAGGCGATACTAAAATGTGACATGAAAACATAGCAGACTACTGATTGGTCAGAGATATGGGCTTTAAACACTTAATGTTCTCCATTCTGGTGAATTTATTTGCACCAAGGAAAATGTCTCAGGTGACAATTCAAAATAAGAATATAGTGTAATAAAATGCAGTAAGGCTCTCAGGCATTCTGTATTGCTGTCAGATATGTTTCTCCTGTAGATCAACTTTTATCATTAATTAAATCCCAGCTGAGTCTACATACATGACCTACATGTATGTAGACTCAGCTGCCTGAAGTAGTAGGTTTTTTTTTTAGCTTATATCTATATATAAGTTATTTTCGCACATTTGGCAAATTATTTATTTTTTTGGCACGCAACACAAGAAACAGCTCGAGCAAAGGGAGAGGGAGTGGGTACTGTAAGAGATGTGATTGGGCCAGCCCAATGTCAGTATAGGCCGATGCTTTATGGACCGATCGTTGGCCCATTTTTTAAAAACAGTTTGGCCTATATAAATAAATAATTTGACTTGTAGTCTACTTGATGAGACAAGTGCACTGCTCTTCATCAGAGGAAGAAAACAGAAATTGAAAACAGTGATCAGACAGAAATATGACCACATTTCCACACAAATGTTCACTTTAGCACCTCTGATAAAGTGCAGATCACATTCGCTTTAGAGGAAATGAAGCATCCTAGAGCAGAGAGACAGTCAAACAGAGCAAAGTGTCTCTGAGTGGGAGAGAGACAGCAGGACACAGGACAGGTGTTATTGTCGCGGTCAGGTGTCATGATATACTCTCACTACTTTGCGGTGACTGTTAACCGTTTGTGTAGCAAATACACTGACTTGACACTGACCGACAACATTTATATTTAAATGTATTGATTACAATTTTGATAGGGACAATTCAGAAGTCGCAGATAAGCCCTGAAGCTGTGAGCAATGCACTCTCTCCTCTCATGCTTACTATAAACACAGGTATGCAGTAACGGTGGGGGGTAACGTTACATGAACTTTAAACAAAATATAGTAAAATTATTGCAAGTAGCGTCCGCTCTTGGAAGAACTGCGAGACAGGCTGCATCGTGAAGATTATTGCATAAAATATTTTTGTTGCGGTTGTTGAGTTACATTCGGGGCTACAGTCAGAACATCTGGGGCTAAAGCCCCAGAAAAATGACCTGGCGACACTGATGCTGGCAGCTTGTCACCAGTGCCTGTACACAAGACAAATTCCCAGTACACCAAAGAGTAAAATGTAATAGTGCTGGTACTGGTCAAAGCAATGCAAAATCGCACACATTCAGAATCAGAAGGAGCTTTACTGCCAAGTAATGTTATACATACAAGGAATTTGCTTTGGTGATAAGGTGCTACATGTAGACAAACATACGGTTGACATAAATAAATCTAGAAATATATAAATATGGAATAAACAATGCAATTTATATAATAAAAATAATAGAGATAAATACAACTATTTGCAGAGAAAGAACATCGCAGATATTTGGGCATTATTCCGGGTTTGTGTTGTGCAGACGCATTGCTACGGAAGAGAATATTGTGTACATACAAATTGACAATATAAAAATATAGAACAACAACGATTAACAATTAACAACAAATATGTGCAATGTGCCAGGTTTGTGCATGATATGAAATTAAATAATATTTACATGTGCAGAGACATTTGTATTTGAAATTTGAAAGGGGGGAGTGTCAGTGAGGGATCCAGGCCTTGTTAATGAGGATAGCTTAAGATGGGAAGAAGCTGTTTTTGTTGCGAGCAGTTTTGGTCCTGATGGACCGCAGCCTCCTGCCAGAGGGGAGAGTCTGAAACAGTGTGTGTTTGGGGTGGGAGGAGTCAGCTGCAATGGCATACAGGTCCTGAAGGGATGGAAGATTGCAGCCAATCATCTTCTCTGCAGAGCGAATGATACAGTGATGCAGCCTGCTTTTGTCCCTGGTAGGGGCAGCAGCGTACCAGATGGTGATGGAGGAGGTGAGGACGGACTCAATGATGGCGGTGTAGAAGTGCACCACCATTGTCTTTGGCAAGCTGAAAATTCTGAACAATAACAAGGGAGTCCGGGTTTGTCTGCTCCACACACAGTATCCGGTCGGCTAGCATGCGCTGTGCGTCAAGCACGTTGGCCTGTGGCGGAACATAAACACCAACCAGAGTGAATGAAGAAAACTCAAGGGGGTAAAACGGCTTACAGTTAATGATAAAATACTCTTTAGGAGAATAGTGCAGCTGAATCACTGTCACGTCGGTATAACGTCGGTATAACGGCTCGTTTTCCTCACACAGCCTGAACAACAGCGAGCAAGCCCTTCACCAAAATGTCCAATAATTCCACTGATGACGCGAGAAAAGTGGGAAATAAATCTGCTGGAGTTCTTCTCTGATGCTCATGAGCTCTTCTCTGAAAAAGAGCTCCGGGAATCATGGCCAAAAACTGAATTAACACACAAAAACAAAACAGAGCGCACCTAACACCGAGGCAGCTATACGCAGCGCCATCTCAGAACTTGCGTATAATTGTCACTGTAGAGCAAAAGCCGTATCAGCGATTTAGAAATCCTGGCCGGATGCATTTTTTTAACTCCCAAAAACTGTGGCGGTTTTGGGGGGGTGGCCAACAGGGGCCAGTGCCCCTGTAACACAGACGTTGGACCCCCCTATGGCCCCCCCACTGAATGAAAAGTGGCCTGCAGGCCACATCCGGCCCCGAAGCAAACTCCATGTGGCCCAGCACATGATCTAATATAGCCTATAGCTATGACAACAAAAGTAAACTACATGTAGGCTATAGTGTATGGAAGTAGCTAAAGAGTGAGCTGTATTGTTTCCTTCTCATCTTTGTTGAGTTTCACATTTACTCATTTTATCCAAAGCGACTTACATTTGCATTGAATGCATGGATTGAATGTGCCCATCTGACAAAACACCGGCCCCAGCCTGGCCCTCCTCAATAAAATTGGTCTAGAACCGCCACTGCCCAAAAAGAGGACATGTCTTCGAAAAAGAGGACGTATGGTCATCCTAGTGGGATATGCGTTTAAAAATTTACATTGTTGTATTGAGGGGTTTGTTGGCGTGTTTCTTGAAATGTCTTTTCTGTGGTTATGATGAATTTTGGGCAGATTTATTTCTCCTCTTCTCTCTTCACCACTTACACTTTATCCCCGTTTGCCCAATCTTCCCTATCTCTTCTCTTTCTGTCTTTTTTACAAGCAGTAGTCAACCTCTGTCTGCCTTTCTGCTCTCCAATAAGAGCGCATCTTTTCCAGTTTCTCTCTGTTCTTTCATTAACACCAGTGTCTTTGATCTGAGTGAAGGAGGCTGTAACTCTATCTCACAGTTAACTGTGAGCTTCTGACCACACACACTCACAAACCAAACATAAGAAAAACATTGATTTTGACTTGATTATTTCCCATCATACAGCTCCCAATGCGTCTGTTGTGTGTAAACAGAGCAGGGGGATTTGTTCAGAGGAGGGATGTGCAGCTCTACTGCTGCTGTGAGCTGTAAACAAAGTGTAGACTGAGCACCAGTCCAGTTCTGGAAACATTATCACTGTGGTTGGTAATAAGTCAACTCCAGTAGGTCATTTGTTGAAATAATAATAATAATAATAATAATAAGGGTTAACAGGTGAAGTAGCAGCTTCCCTGAATTAACTGCAACAACTTATATGCAAAAATGCAACATCTACATCTAGCTTAAGTTTCAACATGATGCCCTATGGTGCTTTCAGACCAAAAGCAAAGCGAGCGTTTGGGGCGGTGAGTTTACATAGAAAGTCAATTTAAAGAGGCGCGATTTCCTGTCGGGCGGCACAAAGTGACACGAAGGGGGCGGGGCCGGCAACGCAAAGGAATTCGCAAGTTGAATATTTTCAACTCAAGCGAGAAAGTCGCATGAGGCTGAGTCGCGATAGCCTCAGTGTTGAGATTGTCCGTACGTCACCGACGGCTTCAGAGCGATGTGTTGAGCGGGCCGGGCAGAGCGGGGGAATGAAAAAATCTGCTGGCCGGCTGAGAGCTGCTAAACTTGGGGGAGAAGAGCAGGGAGCAGCGATGCAACCTTTGGACAAATAAACACCCGTTGTCGGACTGGATTATGCGATTATTAAAATCGCCTTCTTGCGTTGTGTGTGAACACTTGCAGCAAATGTACTCATGTGAGGAAAGTGTCGCGAGGAGAAAATTCACGTTTGGTCAGAATGCCGCATAAGTCAAAAGCTTGAGTAATTTAAATTTATGCAAGAGAGCTGACCTTATGATAACAACTCCTCACATTATATATATAGTTCAAATATTTATGGCATTGATGAATTTGGAGGTTAGGTCAACACATCAAACTCATTGTTGTGTTCCTCAGACCATTCCTGAACCATTTTGCTTTGTGCCAGGGCGCATTATACCATGCTGAAAGACTGTCTTATTATTATTCCTTATTCTTATAGTGAATCCTGGTGCCATGTGTTCCCCAGGTAAGCGACGCACCTGGCCATCCGTGTGATGTAAAAAATGATGTCATTCATTCATTTATTCATCCATCCATTGCTCTGTGGTCCTGTTCTGATGCTTACGTGCCCATTGTAGGCACCTTCGGCAGTGGACAGGGGCCCGCATGGGCGCCATGACTGGTCTGTGGCTACTTAGCCAAACTAATGCACAGTGTTCTGACACCTTTCTGTCAGAACCAACATAAACCTTTTTCAGTAGCGGACCACACAGGCCTGACTTTGCTCCCCACGTGTGTCATTGACCCTGTCGCCAGTTCACCGCTTTTCCTTCCTTGGACCACTTTTGATAGGTGATGACCACTACAGTCCTTTATTCTGGAAGCCAACTTTCAAGAGCCAGGAGGGTTACAAGTTATCTCTTTGCAGGATGTGATTAGTCCAACACCGAAATAGCAAAATTGTCCAAATTTGATCCAAAGGGATAAATAGTTCATTACTAATGCAGGATGGCTTCAGCAACAGCTTCCACTCTACACACTACTGCTGTACAACAAATGAAGGGTAAATTCATTAGGAGCAACCTACTGAGGCTGACACTATGTAGATGACAAACTACACCTGGCTTTGAAGAAGTTCACTCCTTTTTCAGTTATCAGAGAACTGGTAAAGGGTCTGAGTACTAGAGGAGAGGGTGGATCTTCAGGGAAGATAGTACTGGGGGCTGATCGCTACTGAACTCCTGCAGAGGTGTGCATGCTGAGATCCAAAAAAATTGGGAGTACAGCAAAGTATGACTTCAAGGAAGGAGGTCAAGTGAGTTGAAGGAGCAAACAGCCTTTCTGAGTCTCAGATGAAAAGAGAGCTGAAAATCCACGTTTCACGCTTTGTACTCGACAGTGGGTTTCACTTGTGGGAGTAATTAGCATCGCAGCTTTTCTTTTGAAGTGAGCTCGAAGAAATAGTGGAGGAGAGAGCTGCTGCTATTGCTGCTTGTAAGGACCACACATTAATGGAGATAGATATAAGGGGTGGAAAAGAGTGATGCTGAGGGTGATGGTTAGTTTCATACAATCATGTAATTTGGCACAAAGCACTGCATTAAAAAAAGATTCTTTGGAGCAGCTGCTAGGAAAAAAACTTACTGAACTTATGAAAAATTTACCTTTCAGGAAAGTTGCACAAAGACAAAACAAGACAGTTGATTTACAAAGGAAAATAATCATCCTCACCGGTCATAAAATCTATATTTTAATAGCAATATCACCATCAAAATCATCATCCTGTAGATTATAATGCAACTGAATATCTTCTTATACACCTGGAAAACAAGTGTAACTGTAAATTTTATGAAAAAAGAAAATATAACAGGTGAATGTGCATGTTTTGGCCATATTTACAGTTTATTTATTCACTTTTATTGGGAGTTTTCTTCAAAACAATATTTCTGTCCATACAATCACATTCCAAATAAAGCTTCCAAAACATTGAAATACTGATAAAAACAGCGAATGTTGATCAATATTCCTGTGACCAAAAGCACTCCCATGCTTTACAGGCCCACATATTGGATATTGCATGTCTGTGTAGCTCCTACCAGTCGGCCAGTAGACCAAAGCAGCTGTTCCAAAGCAACACTTCTTCTGTCCTTCATTTTCAGAAACAAAACCTAAGGGCTCAGGGATTGCGCAATACAAAGATGGTGGCCCGGGAGATATTTTGCCAAAGAAAACAGCTGGACTGAAAATTGCGAAAACGGCAAAAGAACTAAGTCAGAGGTTGTAACTGTATATGTATATTGACATGTTGCTGTTATTATTATCCAGCTAATAGGTCTGTGAGTTTAGTGATTTGAGTTACACAGCTGATCAGAGCTGGAGCTGAACTTTCTTTAGATGTCACGATCCTGTCCTGAGTTCTGTGTGTGCTGTTAGTTTATAGTTTGCTTGCTACTTTTAGTGTGCGTCCTCTACCTGTGGCCTGTACTACGAAGCGGGGTAACTGGCTTATCCAGGTAACTTCAGGAGTTGGGTGTAACTTCCCAGTTACTACGGAAGGTGGATAGGTGTTACCCGAGGTCTTTTGCCTTGGCAATTTACGCTGCGGTTGCAATGAAGTTCTGAACACCACAGCCTCTGAGAAATATCTTGGAGCTTTTTTTCTGATCCACATTCTGGACTGAAATTACACTTATTTAAGATACAGAGATCTCATCTTTTGATCAGAGTAAGACAGAGATGAGTTTTTTGCTCCTGAGGCCAATATGAGAAAACTGAGACATATTTGAAAAGACTCATGAGATCCTTAACTTCCCAGTTAACCCATACTACGAAAGGTGGATAGGTGTTACCTGAGGTCTGTTGCCATGGCAATTTACGCTGCATCTCTAAACTGCTCCGAGCAGGTTTTGTTCGTGGTTAACTCGAGGTTACCCTGCACGTGGACTACAAACCACATCTGTACTTAGTGTTAATGATTAATTAATGAAATTATTACACACCACTTCATAAAATATGTTTAGATTTCATCCTGATTTGTTCCACTGCGGTTGCAATAAAGTTCTGAACACAACAGCATTAGGCTACATTCAGACAGCGAGCCCTGCAGCCTCTGTGATTTTAGAGAGGAATCTTAATTAATTAACAGGACAGTTCCTTAGATGTAGCCCATCTGTAGTCTATAAATGAATTCTGTTTTCACATATTTAGATTATTTTACGTGTCCAAAAAATACAGCGCCAGGGTGAGGAGTTAATGACCGAGAAAAAAGATCCTAGATTAAAGTGTGAAATTTACAAGAAGAACAATGGGAAATTCCCTGAAATTAACGTAAAAAAAAACCTAAACTCATGAGTATTTCTTCACTGCTTTCCAATAAGTGCATACTAAACAGCAGATATGTGTGTGTGATGTTACAGCCTTGCAAAGTGAAGTTTCTCTCAAATGTGTGACTATAATGTCAGAGAACATTCAAGCTTTTTACTTGTAGATTAATGTTGGAAATTAAATTCTGTCTCGGATTATTACCCGTCTCCGCTGGCTCCTTTTTTTCTATTACAATGGACCTTATGTGCAGTTGTACCTTTACATCTTAATAATATTACACATAACCCAGAAGAAAAATCTTTTGCTCAGAATAGTCTTTTCTTTAACTCTTGAGAAAACACTAAGATCTCAATAGTGAATCTTTGAGATCACTCCTGTGATGGAACCCCGCTCCTGCAACAACGCTGCCGCTGCGCCATCCAGCTAAAACTAAATTTTCCTTTACTGAAGAGGAGAAATGCCATATCCACAATTAAAAGTCCTCAAAATTCTACTCAAGTAAAAGGTATAAAAGTATTCCATAGTGAATGTACTTCAAAAGTAAAAGTGCTTATTCTGTATGACAGATACTTGTTGTGCATCAGTTCTTGCGTGCATTCGGTCCTTAATGAATTAATCTCTAAACATCATGTCAAAGTATTGGGTGTTCCAGTTATGCTGGCTGTGACTACCTTAACCAATTGGAAAGCATGACATTTGAAAGTGCATTATTTTCAACGTCAAAATGTATTTTATTTTTCTCAGTAACTTGTAACAGATAATTAACAATAAATACAATAAGGATTTGAAATTAAGGGGAGTAAAAGTACAAACCCCCATAAAAAGAAAATACTCAACCTCAGCATTTGACGTAAGGAAAGTACTTGAGTAAAATAACCCCTAAGTGGGGTTACTAACACAAAACTGAGAAATATCTTGGAGCTGAAATTACACTTATTTAAGATGAGTTGAGATGAGTTTTTTGCAGAAAACAGACATATTTGAGTAGAATCATGAGATCCCAGGATCATAGCTGAGTTTTCTTTGAGCTCTTTCTCTGATCTCATGGTCCAATGTTCAGGAGACTTCAATAACACTTATTTAAGATCAGTTAGAGATCTCTTGTTTTGATCAGAGTCAGACATAAATGAGATTTTATATGGTTGTTTTTCCTGGGATAAATTTGAGAAGTGGGAGAAAAGGCCTTAAGTCTCACATTGCTATTAAAAGCAGCTCATTTGTGTCTAGGAGAACAGAAGGAAACAACGATGAGATCTCATCTTGGATTTTGCTTTCCTATGGGAAAAGAAGAGCCCATAACATACATAAGAGATTTGAACTACAATAAGAACACTGGGAAGATAATTAGGCTAAAAATTTAATCCATGCGATGCCAACAAGCCTCCCTGCCTTTGTCGTCCGCTACGATATTAGATTCAGCCTTTAACTTGTCTTTACATTCATAATTTCCTGACACTACCAAAGTGCATTCCTCTGGAGAAATACGGCGCATGCGCCGTTGCGCCTGCACGGACGCACACATCCCTTTTATGCGAACGCACACAAACTCCAATTAAGTTAACACCGGGTTAACACGAACTCAACTAACCAACATCTTATCTTAGCGATTTATGTTTTGATATAAGTTAATTTAGATGCTTGGTGTTTGATGTGTGTTTGGTATGGATAAAAATGGTTGGTTTGACGTTGTGGCTGAGCCTTCCAGCTTCATGGAGGTGTGTGGCATGCATAGGGTGACAAAATACTAGGATCAGACATGGATTTCTCATTTGCATTTTGTGCGAAAATCGATTGTCCCTCGGAATCGGTCATGAGCGTGCTTAACAGGCAACTATCACAAAGTGTGTATTTAGTTATGTATTTATATTCTAATCCTGGTAATGAAAATGTTTTAAAGGTCCTTTTACATAGAACGCTTTACAAACAGATGAAAATTCAAAAATTTTGCTGGCAAATATGCCAAATAATCACCTTAAAAATTGCAAATTGTAAAACATGAGTTTTTGAACATGAACATGAACTTATTATATTTGGCATAGATCTAATCCTGAAAGCCTGACATTTCTATGTTCAGTGTCCTAATGATATTATCCCACTCTAAAACTCACTCTGGTGACGTGAAACCATACTTCTGGCTAAATTGGACTGAGACTGGGGCACCGTCCAGGTCTGGAGGTGGTCTCTGGTGAGGGAATAGAGAGGATATGAGGCTAATTTGCATGTTATGTTCCCATATACAATCTGTTGGACTCATCATCTCATGTTTGTGGAAATAGCTGGCAATACAGATGACAACGGTGGATGGAGTATGCCAGCTAATCAAGAACATCCTCCCTGAAAGGCAGAGACCAAAAGTTTTTATTTTGTTTCCTGTAGATTATTGCTCCAGCATTGTGCTAACACTCAGTTTAAACCTCCATCTTCAGTTTGAAAGTGGCCATTTATTAAGTAAAAACTATTTTCCACCAAACATGGAAGACGGATTAGATACTGCATTTCTCTTAATGCCAACAAATCCCATAAATAGTATGGTATATCTTGTTCTTTTGTGAGAAGCTCCATTGTGGTCCAAAAACTAAAACACATCAATGGGCCACATCGTTGCACTGGGTTACATGTTTTTCATCCTGTGTTGTAACCATGGTTCGAATTACGGGGGGGGGATTGGGGGGGGTCTGACCCCCCTAGTTAAGGCTTGGACCCCCCCAAAAGAGGCAAAACCAACAGTTCAGGGGGGTCTTTCTTACCTGTATTTATAAATATTACAATTTCCTGTACTTATATTCAAGAATCTTGACAGCGCTGGTGCTTTGGCATGAGCAGTGAAATTGGGGGATTAGTTATTGTAGAGATACATTTTTACATAAATATAGAGTTTATTAGCTCATTTGAAGTCTTTTGCGAGTCCTTTCACAATAAACATGGCATTTGTTTTAACACTGGAATTCCCAAAAATTCCCAATTCCCCAACAACAGTGTTTGTCAGACTACTGCTTTATTGGACGCAGATTACATCATTCACAGTCAACATGAGCAAGAGGAAAGGAGATATTTGTTGAAAAAGAGTAAGCTGAAACTTTAAACTTGATGAGATAATAATGCAGACTGTATTTTATGTGTCTTTAGTTCTGTATCAACACTGTGTGGGTTTGTTTTCAGCAGTCATGATGGTCTGCTGTTGTGTGTCTGACTTGCTGGCAGTTTTGCTCTAGAATACTTGGTGACCTCTACAAAAGTTGTCATGTGGTATGGGGCACCCGTGAACTGGTGTAACGAATTTGATTTATCATCATCATCTTCATCATCATCATCATCTACTGACTGATGACATTAGTTAAATAAGCGAGGATACTGTAAGCATTGTAAGATTTTAGATGGTTAGAAGCCCGTGCCTGTGCTGTACGGGGTTTTTTTTTTGGACCTGGAAAGAAAGTTGACCCCCCCCCCCCCCCCACCGGTTGCCACTGTATAATTCGCACCCCGGTTGTAACGCTACTTGTGCCCTGAGAGGCAATAGCCCGATAGCTCAGGCCTCCCCATGTAGTTTCAGCCTGGAGATGTGCATAAGCAGTGAGATTGCTACATTACAGTTTTCTTAGCTTTTTTAATTAAAAGAAATAAACACAATGTCGTGCCATGTTCACTACATAAGCAAAGAATTTGTGTCGATTCATTTTATTAATCGATGAATCGTTGCAGCCCTAGTGTTCATATATTGTGATTGTGATACTGTTATTTCCTTAGTGATCACTAAGGTCCTTTATGTTGGTGACAATTTTTATTTAAAGTCAGTAAATGTATTTTTCATTTTCCTCATATAATTCATGCAACATAGCTCAGTTTGTACTGAAATTAGTTTTTGCCACTTTAACCTAACTACTAAATAATCTTAAATCAACTTCTTTTGGTCAGATTTTTATCTTCTTGTTTTGTGTAAACTGACGTCAGGATGTTTTTTGGATCAGCTGCTTGCTGCTACACAGCCTGCAGAGCAGTTTCCTGCAAGGGTCTGAAAAAGTCACATTCAGACTCAAGATGAAAGTAAATGGAAATAAATTAGTGACGGGCTGATCATAATATGGATTTACAGCCAAACTGAATTCTGGGCTACGGATACGGCCGAGGAACTAGTGTGTGTGTGTGTGTGAGTTTCTGGCATTTGTCAGGCTTCTAGTTGGCACAACTACTACCCGACTAGCGACAGGTGTGTCTGTTTACACTCGGACACACACACACTAATTACAACCCTGGCTCTCTGCTCGGTTTAATCCGCTCTCTGGATGTTTGCCGTGGCACTCAGAGACTTCCAAGGTTGTATGTGTGCGTGGTGATCATCGATGTGCCCAGGTGTGTGTACATACTGTACAGGTGTGTATTTCTGCTTTGTGTGTGTGTGCGCTTCTGCCTCAAGATAACTTCTGTCACTAGTTTTGAGTTTCTTTTACAATGACAATGGCCATCATTGTTGTTTATTTTTTGTTAAATAAACAGATTTTAATTTGGTTTATATTTTTTAAAATAAAAACGTCCAAAGGAATCTGAACATATACAGTAAAATTGTACAAAAAGGCTGATAATGACACTGATTAGATCTAAACAAAAGAAACCCAGAAAAATTTAATTATTATAATCCCATTTTCAACAAGATTTTCTTGAAAATACGGTTTTGGAAAATAATCTAATTGCAATTTTTTTTAATCCATAGCGATTTAATATGCGATTAATTTTTAAGCCTCTGTATTATTCAAAATGGACAAGCAGTAAATCAGTATATACTATGACCAAGACACTATTAGAAGGATAAAACTACACTGTTCTTTCTTGTGTTATGATGAATTAGGTAGAATTATTATTATGAGCAATGGTGGAGAAGATATATCAAATTCTATTAATATGAGAAAGATAACTTGAGTCAAGTCATGGCATTAAATATGATGTAATATCATCAGGTCGGCCTACCTACAGACCACAAGAAAAACTAAGTTCACCACAGCGTGTTATACAGTAAGTGCTCAATACAAAACCCACAGCTCAACAAGCAATTAATGAATCCTTATCTGAGTTCAGATCTCCAAGGAGTCCATCTTTCTATATCCCAGTAAGCAAACAAAAAAATACTCAGTTTGACGAAAACTGGCCAACGAAAATAAAACCAAGTGTCACCTCTCGTGTTTAATAGACAAGCTTAGAAAATCTCCGACAACATCGGAATCCCCCTCCTCCTTCACAGACATTTCCTGAGCTGGCTGATGGCTGTATTTGTGAGGAAGGCGCCGATCGCCATAATACACCTACCATACAGCACGTGTCTTTCTGTTGTGCATTTTTCCTGTGCGTCAAAGCTGCGGATGGCCCGACGATTTCACCCACCACAACCATCAAGTTACCCGCGGGTGGCGGCTGCTACCTTAATGCCCTGTGTGACACTTAAGTTTATATAATATCAGCTTCTGTCAAGCTTAAGGCTTGGTTGTACAACAAGAGACAAAGTATCAACTTCGTCTGCAGACTGCTTTCTGCTTGGGTGTCATGTGACCAGAGTTTAATCGCAGCCTTTGCAATTAGAAAATCTCGTTTTATTACATCGCGATAATATCGCAAATGCAATTAATGGTTCAGCCCAACAGATAAATTCCAAATTCGTTTTGAAAAAGTCAGAACAAACAAAAGGCTCCAATATATGTCTTTGACTATCACATTGACTTCACTGTCAGGCACATTATATGACTAAATAAAATGTTTTTCACCTGTGGCGAAATAAACTCTAAAGAAAAGACATCTTGTTGTTTACTAACAGAAAAACAGGAGATGAACTTTGATGAGAGAAGAAAAATTGTAAAGTTGGAATCTGAGAGCTGATTATTAATGATGAAAAGATGGGAAAAAGAAGACATTTTATTGATGATTGGAGAAACAGGAAAGAAAATAAGGAGGGGGGAAATAAATAAGAAGGAAAAGGAGATAAGAGACAAGAGGAGAGATTAGGAGCAACAGATGAGTTGAGCAGAAGGAAGGAGAAGATATGTTTTCTGTTTTTCCCATATAATAGATAATAGATTAGTCTTCCCTGGAAAATGAGAGAGAGAGAGAGAGAGAAAGAGAGAGGGGAAAATACAGAGAGAGGGGGTTAGGAGTGAGAGGACACGCACACACATAAGCCAATTTGCCACAGTGATAGTGGAGAGGGAATTAAATACAAGCTTAAATGTGAAGGATGGAGACATACTGAGAGGAAAGAAGAAAGGAAGATGAAGGAGAGGGTGGAAGAATAAATGAAAAGGTTCAAGAGGAAAGCAAAGGAGAGGCAGTCACTGCAATACAAGCGACCAAAAAAGCAAATATTAAGTCACTTTGTGTGCTCAACTGCCTTGGCTCTTTTTCAGCATTTCATGAACTCCTCCCAGGTCTACACTGTTTTTATTAAAGAAAGTCAACACTCTTTGGCCAGTCCAACATTTCCAACCACTTCAGCTTGCTCTCAACAATGTTGACAATGTTCTCCAACTGATCATTGGAGGCTGTAAAACTTGTGACTCTGTATAGGAGTGTTCATATTGATGTTTTATTTTCATGAATTGGAGAGCTAAAGGGCCTTGTTTTACATGCTTATTTCACCCTATGTTTTTCCTAATGTTTCCTTAGTTTCCACATCAAGATTGTTTATTTTATGTGTCTTGGTACATGTGCCATCTCTGGTTTTGAAGGAGCATTTATAATAATGAGTCATTTAGCTGACGCTTTTATCCAAAGTGACAATTTGCTATATATGTCAGAGGCTGCATACCTCTGGAGCATCTAAGTGTCTTGCTCAGGGACACATTGGTGGATATCGCAGTGGGAATTGAACCCCGGTCTCCCACACCAGAGTCTTATCGACTGTCGCGTAGCTACCCCTCATTTCTGATTTATCACAACAAGTTTTTTCTTCCCTTTGAAAAATATACATTTTAAACCCGAAATGCATATGTTTGCCAGACATGGGTGATTAAGACAAGCTATAAAAGCCACAAGGCAATTTACACACAGAAATGGGATATATAAAGATTCAAACTAAGTAAAATACAAGATTAAAATGAAATAAAATAGAATAAGACAGATTAATTGTTCCAAATTTAACTTTAAATGCAGCAGCAAACAAAAGTCTTAAGAACTGATTTAAAACAACTGAGAGTTGGAGCAGACCTCAAGTGTTCATGTGATGCATGTGGTTAATTATTTGACCGACAGTCTGACTGAGCTGACAGCATCACGGACATGAAAGATAGTCCAGGTGCTGCAGAGTTGATCCAGGTTGTGTGATTTTCTTTTTTTTAGTCTCCATGAGGATGAATAAGGAACTTGAGGATGTCAGCAGAATTCTCGGGTTGAGGAGACCATGTGGGAGAAAAAAAGGAGTTAATGAAGGAAAGCAGAGGAGGAGAGAAGCTGGGGTGTTACACCGAGTCAGGAGAAGACGACGAGGGATGTTCTGCAGGAGGATGATGAGGAGGAAAGCAGCAGGATGGATTAAGGCGAGGATTTGGTGTTTGTGTGTGTGGTATCAAGAGAGAGAGAAAAAAGTTTTTTTCTGTTAAGGTAAGGGTTCGTGCCAAAATTGATGAGCTTGCTATCTTTCCAAGATCCCTGTGCGCTACTTTTGTCAAAATCTTTGTTACTGAGAAGCTGTCACTGAAATCACCTGTTCAGTCAAAAACTGTGGGCAGTACTGTGTCCTCTTCCTTTGACTTCCTGTTAATCGCTTTCAAGTTCCTGTTGATGGAGGTTGAGTTAGAGCTGCTCTTCTGTTTATTTGTTCAGTTTATCACTGCTCAGTTTATCACATTTCTCTCTATAAAGTAAATCTTAATGTTCTTGTTCATGTCCTCCTCTCCCTTATTTACTGCAAAGTGATGTAATTAGATGATTAAAGTCAAGAATTATGTAGCTTAACCACAAGATTTTGAATAAAGAGTAATTTATGCTTTGTGACACATGTCCAAGTTACTGAGTTGCACAAATGATGACACTCACCATCCATCCAGACCAGCGACTTGTGTGCAGTACAATAACATAGCATGGGGTCTAGACACTAGTGGTGGTGGCTAAAGAAGACCAGCTGAAGATCTGAATGAATGCAATCTGGAGTGGGATTCCTGATGAGCTCAGTGGAAGGACCGAGTGTTCATCTGGTTCTGAGCTGTTGTGTCAAGCTGACAGTAAAGAGACAATCACAGCTACAGAGTTGTAGCTAAATCGTATTTGATAAATCTTTGGTTAAAGTAAAAACTTGTATCGCCTCTAGTCAGAGGATTGTCAGTGGTAACGGCCAAATCTACATGAACAATGACAGTAAGCCTGAACGATGTGGTCTTTGCGAGGCTTCATTTCTGTAACTTTATTAAGGCCACACCCCAGTAGTCTGGTGATACGTGGTTTTCACTGGACAGAAACAAAGAAAACTATCTGCCAATAGTAAGTTCACTATTTTAAAAATAGGAAAAATGACTGACAGGTTTCCAATACTGATCCTGAATATCAAACCCATTGTGTTGTCAGAGCGGAGTGCTTTAACTCCAGACTGTTGGATTTTCATGCTTCTGCAAGAGCTTCTTCACATATGTGTCACTTCTTAATTGTGTGTGTGTGTCTGTGTGTCTGTGTGTGTAAGTCTAAGTGTGTGAGTGTGCAATTTCTGGCCTTATTGCAGCATACTCTGCAGAGACCTTGGATGAAAAGTGAGTGTGTGAGAGGGTGTAAGCAGACGTCTGTATTAGGTATTTATTGCATAATAGTGAGCTTTCATTCTACATTCTGTGAAGGCAGATGTGCATAGACTGTTGTGATACCTGTATTTCTAAAACAGTTAAGAGTAAAAGTTGTATTTAGGTTTAGGATTACAATTAGGAGCCTTTGCATTGCTGAAGAAATGAACATTTGAATTTTGTAACCGGTTCCTTCATGAAATAATCTGTAGTCTTTATAATTACACAAAACCACAACCGTTTTAGCCAAGGCCTCCACGATTGGCATGTGAAGGTAAAGGGGCTCTCCACCAATTTTACATGTTAATCTCAGTTAACTCTTTGTGCTTATTACTACTCAGCCTATGAATGCTGTTGTTTTATGTCTTCTGCAACTATGGAGAACCTTTGTCAAGTCTGGATAATATCAGATGAAGCTCGGAAACTATACATTTTTAACTTGAAGCCTGTGTTTATTATTATATATATATTACTATTCCATTTTTGTAGAAGTGCAATATGAAGCCACTGTAGTATTGCACTTTTAGAAGCTAACATGTGGAATATAAGTGTATTTTCACACACCTCTCTTTGGGGTCACAATTCCCTCTTAGCCCCTCACACATCACCTTTGACCCATTCTCCTGTGAAATGTGGATGTCATTTTCTTTCCTAGCATCATAATCCATCCCGCAGTTTCTAAAGGGCAACATACCCCATCAGCTGCAACCATTGTTTTCTGAGGAAGCCCACACACTGGTGACATCTTGACAACTTGTCAGGATATACTACAGTGTTTTTCCCCAGCACTGACCGAGGTCAACTCTTCAGAAAAGGAGTGATTTTATCATATTCACTCCCTAGATTGTCACATTATGGCTACTGAACCCTGAGCAGTTGACTACTTCTGTCAGTATGATGCATTCAGAGCTATGGGCGTCAAGTGATGTGATGATCTACGTTAACAATGTGTGTTGCACTTAACAGTTGAAGCTGAAGCAACTTTTTATTGTCTCCAGTGTCACTAGCACAAGTGCCTAGCCTAAAACTATGGTTGAGCGACAGTAACATAACATTTCTGTTTCGCTTTTAATTTTTTCATTTGTGTAAGAGTGGTCACATTTATTTACTTGGAGGTTCTGTTTCTCTCTATGTTCTGTCAGAGATAAAGAGACAAAATCGTCTTGATCAAAACCAAATCAGAGCAAATGTCAACATGATGATTTATGTGAAAAGATCTTTAAGCCAAAAAGATCTGTTGTACTACTTCATGCAGTGAGATATTAATGGAAGATGTGAGACGACTGTAAGTCTAGCAGTAACCTGCTTTTGAAAATGAAACTCAGACTTCGAGAACATTAACTGAATGGATGTACAGCTGCACAACAACAAGCTGCGTCAGCTAGCTCCTTGTTTCCAGCCTGGTTGCTCTGAGGTGGACCTCCATGATTGCACAAGCTGTGATTTCTGGTAGATTTATGATACATACAGCCACTAAGCCTCTAGAGGCTACTGTCATCTTGGTATATGCATCCAGTCTCTTTGTTAATCCAGTGCTGTGTGTCGGTGCTCTGTTCTACATTTATATTTTACTCTGGAAATCTAGGGTGATAAAACTGGATGCAAACGTTTTACACAGACTTTGCTTTGGACTCCCTTATTCAAAAAATGAAACTAGGCTTGCACTTATATATGAATCATTGTATATCAAACTTATACTCCATAGTTAATTTTTTTTTGGCTGATGAAAATGTCAGTAAAAATCAAAATTTAACCTCTACATTTTTAGAAGTGTTGTTCTCCTTGGACAAGTTAGCAAAAAAAAAGAAGCCTTTAGAAGGCCTGTATCTGTATGCCAGCTTATATTATTTCAGCCCAATAATAACGCAACCTAATTGATTTGGGCCTGTACTACCAAGCAAATTCAACCTAGGATGTGTTTTCATTATCTGGCTTCCTTAACCATAACAATCATAAACATGGACAAATCTACTGGGAGCAGAGCATCAAAATTTTACAAATGAAGAGCAAACTATAATATTACACAAATATGAGGAAGTTAAACATAAATCAGGCTAAAGTGTCCCATTAGGGCACTGTTATGACCTGGCTCAAAAGGCCACAACAAAAGGGAGACACACAATGGCAACCATTTAGTAAAATATGTTTATTTAAACCAAAATGAACCAAATTAAAACTTTTGCCAAAGGTGATAAAGTATAGAGTATGAACATCAGTGGTTTCAGTTCTGTCAGGGCAGGATGATGGATGCAAGGAAAATGTGTGTAAGGGTGTTGTAATGTGCAAGAAACAATAACTACAACTAAAACAGCCTGTCCAGAAACCAAGGCAAAGGTGGAACCTGTGGAGGGAAACAGAGGGTAGTAAGTTAGCAGGGAGGTCTGTCACCTCAGCCCAGCAACAGAATGAATGAGAATAAGGCGCTACAAATACTCTACAGGACAATTAGCCCAGGTGCCTAGAGTTACTGCAATCAGTCTCAGCTTTTCACCTGCAAGGGATAGAGATTGGGCACGCCCACACATGACCCCACAGGGTGTCACAGGCACATGTAGATCTTCTACATCTAGAGCTTAGTTCTTTCGCACGCTACGGCTGTGTGTCAGTTTTTTCACATTGGAAGCAATGGGTACTGAATAAGTCGTTCAACTCAAGATCTTCTTGTCATTTCAAAAATCGTATTAATTTATTTAAAGAGGTCTTATTATGCTTGTTGACTTTTCCCTCTCCTTTATTGAGTTTTATATCTTTTTTGTGCTTGTAATAGGTTTGCAAAGTTAAAAAGCCCGAAGTCCAGCCCAAAGGGAGTTTCCATCTCCCACAGAAAACTCTGCTCTGAACTGCCTGAACAGCTTGTTTGTAGTCCAGCTTTTTCCTTTTGTTCTCTGTGATGTCACAGCAAAATGTGCGTCATCATGCTCGCCAAGTGGCTAGACCAACACACCCTCAAAAACACCAGTGGAAAACACAGCTGCAGCACACAGTGACAAGATGTCCGCCTGCTGCCTCCCCTCTATCCTTTCAAACACTAGCTACCCTCCAGGCAGTCAATGGACATAAAGTTGTTACTGTGATGTAGAGACAGAGCTAAGTTAAAACTTTATGGATGAAAGATACATTTGTTACAGATTAATAACTCACCACTCTGAAACTCTTGCTCCAGTCCATGCTGCTATACTGGTAAGGGGAACATATACAGCTGAACCAAAGCTGTGTTTACCGGCTTCTCACAACCCGCCGTACTCTGCTTCTGATTGGCTAGTAGTCCTTTACTAGGTACTGCGCATGTGCAACTCCCAACAAATATCTTGTAGAGGTGAGATGTGTCACTCTATAGCTAAAACGAAGCGTTCAACACACAGGGTGAAAAGAGGAGCTGTAATGTGCAGTATGACAAAAATATGGTGTTTTTTGAAAATGACACCATGTAAACCTGTTCTGGTACAACCCATAAATAAGATGATTTGAACCTGAAAATTAGCATAATATGACCTCTATAACATACCCAAATGTGCTCCAAAATTGCTCAGTTACTTTTATAAAGCAACGGGGGAAAATTCCATTCATGCCATAGAATGTGCTCAAACAGTGGTCAAAAGACTGTATGCCAACCACGGCTTCAGTTCCCAACATTTACCGAAAACTTACACATTACCTGTGTCCCCAAACAGCAAAAGCTGGGGCTTTACATGACCAGGCTCTATAATACAATTTTATATTAAATTTAATTTAATTTGAATACCATAATACTGCATATATGCTGATATTTAACATAACGGCGATGTAATAAGTGAACCATCGTCGAAGGAGTAATCCGGAAGTTACCTTGCCAACCTAACAATTCTGCTTGTAGACCCTTGGGGCATGAGGAAATAAAATAAGACAGTTGCTTGTTTTTATCACGGGTTGTGCGAACAGGGTAACCAGTAACAAGAGGAACAGGACCAAAATGCAGACTGCAGAGGCGGAGCTATTGCGGAAAAGTGATTTATAAACAAAAATCAAAAGAATCAAAAGGCTTACAGGTTGGTGAGGAAGACAGAGGTCAAAACTAGGGACACAGTCAAACAAAAGTAAACAAATCCAATCGGGAGCAGGCAAAATCCTAGAGACAGGCAAGGTCCAGGGAAATAAATATCCAACAAGACACAAGAACAAAATTGAAGAATGGCAGGAATGCTTGACACAGGGACAAAGACAAAATGCCACTGAGACACAGGAACACAGATAGACACAAGTGAAACTAATAAGGGTGCAGCAGACAATCAGAACACACAAAGGTAGGAAGTAAAGTGACTGACATGGGAGGAGAGGTGAATTACATGAAGTAACTAAAACCCAACTTTACTGAGACACCCAGCACGATCTCAGTGATGTACACAAGCGTCTTGTACAATCACTGAATAAGTGTTTACCAATTCCAGAGCACCAAGTCACAATAATCTTAATTAACTTTGAGATTGGGGAGGTTGTGTTTAACAAGTAACAGGGACACTTTGAATTAACAAGGTAATTAGATTTAATTACATCTCTCCTGCGGAGATGTCACTGATGAACATTTTACTTCTACTAATCTCTTGCTGTATTCCTTTGTCTAACTTTTCTTTCCCTCATTCTTTCCAACTCTATTCTTTCTTTACTCATTCATGTTGTGTTGTCAAATGTGATAACCTTTATGATCTTCCTAAGTAGACGACATTTTCAGGGTTAATTTAATTGGTCCCTCTAAAAGAACAACTGGCCTAGAGAGAGGAGAGCTTGGCTTGAGCGAGTTGACCACACAAGGCATGCCGACAATGCAAAGTGTTATTCCACTACACATGGATGGAGGTGCTGGAGCTAAGAGATTTTTTTTTTAACCTATCTGTTCTACAATGGAGCCAGTAATAATATATTTGTTGTGTGTTGCTACTGTACAAATTCATGAAATAAAGTAAATAAATCTCTCTTTTTTTACAGTTTTAATTTATAATGTCTGTTTTCCTTTGATTTGGATGTCTCTGAAACCAGACTTTCTTCCTATTTATTTCAGTCATTCCCCTCTATGTCACATATTTTCATATAGTTTGATTTTATCCCACACTTTCCATATTTCCATCGGTTAATCTCCACAGGGAATCAATGTTTCCATAACCATGTACAACTTTAGAGGCTTCACTGCTAAATTATTTTTGATGCTGCTCAATGCAGGACCACAGAGAGACAGAAGAGCTTTTTAAAAATGTTTAATAATTTACATTTTGACAGAGGAATACGCTCCCTCAGTGCTTTTTGTGTAAGAGCTGATGCAATTCCAAAAAGCCTGGGTATCTCTGGTGGTTAAGAAGCAGTCCTGGTAACAGAGTGGTTGTAGGTATGAATCCTGTCTGCAGTTCACAGATATTCTCCATGTTCTAATTGATTAACTTAACAACCATAATAACCTGATTTCATACAATTCTTCTTTCAGCTCAGTGAAAACTATACAGTATATATGTAAATAATTTTCACTCATTTTTTATTTGAACTTAGCAGAAAACATAAGATTTCGAGGGCAGATGTGCATTATTGTGTGTTTTAACAGCCACATCCAAATGCTGAAGACAATCCAATAAACCGAACCTTGTTCTTATTAGACACAAGGCGTTTGGCCTTCAGTGTTACGGATCAACATCAGCATATCATTATTTACAGGAAGACAGCTGACAGACATATAGTCACCTCTGGAGGCTCATTGTGCTTTTCTTGTACGTATGTAATTTAATTGGTCATCTCTTCTCATTTTCTCTCTCCCATGCTTGCTCAATCTCTCTGTCAATTTGTTTTTTTTTGCCCACATCACATAATTTGTTCTCTTTCCTTGTAGAGTGGAGCTCAGAGAACAACTTGCTGCTAAATCAAATGCCCCCATAAGGATTAATGAAGCTGAATGGATTATAAAGGCATAGATAATGTCCACATTTAACATATTATGGAAATTGCTTTACTTAATGGTGATATGAATTAATCAAACCATATCACGCCAAAGTGTGTAATACATCCAGCGTTGTAGTTTGGTTAGGTTTAAGCACCAAAACCACTTGGTTAGGTTTAGGAAAAGATCATGGTTTGGGTTAAAATAACTACTTCCTTAAATGAGATTTTCTTTCTCGTAAAACATTTTTAGACAGATGTAAATATTTTTAAGCTTTTTTTCAAAATTATAGTTCCTCTTTAAGAATATTCAACGATGTACAGATACATTGACTCAATCTGCTTGATTTTTTATGTTGCTGTTGATTATTATCCCAAGGAAGTAAAAGAACTGTCTTTAACATTAAAACAAATTGTTTACTCGGAGTGGCCGTATTACGGTAGCAAAGTAGTAGGAAGTAGGGTGGAAGTATGTGTAGCACACATATTTGATCATTTCTTGTTCGCACAAAACAGTACAGTACATTGATTTTCTGTATACTAGTTCCAAAAACATTTTACTATTACAATTAATTATTAGTGTTTATGCTGTCTACTCTTAGTATGTGGTGGTGAAATTGGGACTCAGAGTATGTCTTTGGTCCAGTCTGAAGAATTAATAGTCCACATTGTCTTTTAAAAACAAGAATAGGTAAAGAGGCTCATGTTCCCATGGTGTCACTTAATATCAGCATATGATTATGGCTAACATGACAGCTCGTTGACAAAGGTGTCAGTGTAACAGGCTCTCTGGGCCCCCCAGTGCTTATCTTTAACTGTCCAGCTATCAGATTAGGCCTGATAGGCCCCTGGGGACCAGTGGCTGTAAACCAGAAGCTGCTTATTTGGACAAAGTTCAAAAGCCTAACACCCAAAGGAAACCTGTCTGTGATTCAGGAGTGGAAACATGCTTACTGGCTGAAACGTCAGGATGGTCATTGTTCTAAAAATTCATGATATTCTCTGTTGTATTTTAGGAAAGTGTCTTATTTCATTTAATTTTCTGGTTCATTGCCTTTGTTTACTGAGGTAATGTCTTGTTGTTGATGCTTGCAAATTAATAGTTTGGAGGTACGGCTTCCTGAGCTTGTTAGAGGGGGTCTGTACCCTGATGACCAATCAAACAGCTCCTGAACCCTCATATGTCCCCAGGTGCCTTTGTTGCTCTTTTACCAAAGCCCTCGTTTCTGTTGTCATGCTGTCTCAGTTTTTTGTCACTGCAGTAAGTTTCTCCAGGTTACACTTAACAGCAGGTTCCTGTTGCCTTCAGCCTGAGAGAAAAACAACAAACCTGCCAGTTCCTCTCATCTTCAGCATTGGCTTGGCATAAGTAGCAGTGCTTTATGCTCAGAATCCAATTAGGACTTTTTTGAGTCGTAACTTTCCTGATTTTAACAGAAAGAATTCTGACTTCCCAGCTGAAAAATGTATTTTCCTACATCAAACACAACCTTTTTCAGTAATGATGATCCATTTGTAAGGTTATCATTGGTATATTTCTGTAACGTATTTCCATACGTCCATTTTATCCGCCTCCATCAACAGTCCAGTCATACATTCATTAGTCTTTATCTATCCCTCCACCTCATTTTTCTTCTTTTTTTTAATCTAGTCATCTCTAAACCTATCATCTGCCATCTACCCATTCATCCATCACACATGACAGTTTCTGCAGTAACAATGTATTTATCATCACCTTTCTAACCCTCTAATTATCCACACAGTGCAGCCCCAAAGCACCAGGGCTGTTTAAGACAGACATATAATTCGACTGAATGGAAGAAGGGGCTTCTTGGTGCATCATCAATGACTTCTGTTCCATTCAGTATAGTTCAATTCAATTCATATCTTAATGTCCAACAAAGGACATTTAGTTTGCAATCATTTACAGTACAAACACAGGTGAAATCATGTATTTAAAACATACATTAAATGTCTGCTGTGCTCATTAACAGTTGTTTCCCTGGTTGGAGAAATAATCTACCAATCAATGGCCACAAACATAGCAACGAATGGGGAGGAAATTGACGGAGCAGTAAAGTTTGTTGTTTGTTGATTTTCAGTAATAACAAACTCAAATCAACACATTTCTTCTATCGGCGTGATAAACGTTAACTGCACTGAGTACCATGGAATTGACTGAAAATTACATCAGCATTACAGATTTGTTATTCACTACTAATCAGTGGTGGAAATAGCCACATTTTACTGGGAGAACCGTACTTGGGTGGGGGTCGGGGGTTGTCATCTGATAATGATGAGTAAGAAAAATTGTCCTGTCTCCTCTTCTCTCCGCTGCATTGTTTCCTCTCCTGTCCTGCTCTCGTCTCCTGTCCAACAACAATAAATAAATATATATATATTAAAATGTTGTTGTTGTTTTGACAAATTGTAGTGTTAAACACGTGTTTAGGGATGTGTATCATTACGATTTTATCGATAACACTACTGTTAAACTAAAAGTGCTTTTAAAAAATGTATTTTAAAAAATACTAAATTCAGAACAGGATTAGAATTTAATATATATAATTTAACTAAATGTTGTTTCTAGGGCAGCAACAGTAATATTTACAACACCAAAGTCACTATGTTATACTCTGCATATACGTGCGTGTCAACATTACTGCAGCTTCCAGCATTCAGCAATAGACTTTTGAAATCTGAGCAGGAACGCCATTCCCTAGACTTCCACATTCACTCACCTGGGCTCAACAAAACGCAGCAAAATGCTAATTTAAACAACAACGGTGGTGCCTTGAACACCCTATTGTGTACGCTGGCATACTGCACTTTACTGCCTTGTTAATGTGTTTATATCCACACTGCTGCTGATAGGGTAATAGCGTTTGTAGTGAACCAGCCAGTGTTGGTTTGATTATCTTATATCAAAAAGGATTAATCCAGAATCTCTCAACCTGAACCAGGCTGTGAGGACCTCAGCAGCCATAAACTAAACAACCTCTAAACACTCCCAAGACCAAAAGGGTAACCATGGTAACGAAGTTCCTCTTTCAGATTACTTCAGACATCAAAGATCCCCTTCTTTTGGACTCTTAACATGCCCTCTCCATTTTCACACCCAGTTGTGAAACTGGTGAGTAAAGCCAGACGCCAGGAAGGACAACCCCAAATTCCTTTGTTGAACAGAATGTTGTATACTTGTATACGAAAAACTTCCCTATCACCTTGTTTGAATTAAATAATCTTTATTAAGTTACACAGTAGTTCTCGCCACGTCAATTTGAGTAGTTTTACCATGTTCTTGTTAAAAAAATATGTTGGAAAGAAGGAACCATAAATAAGTTAATTTTGCCGTGCTTTTGAATCTTCATCAATGCATGCCGACATTTCTGCATTTAATCTATGTTCTAACTAATAGTTTGTTCCCAGCACCTTTATATACTCTCTTAGAAATGATATTATACAGAAATATTATCATGTGTTAAATAACCAATTATCCTAGCTCCTGAACCAAGGATTGAGTTAACTATAAGTAAATAATCAGAGGATCTTTTGTCCTGTCTTGGAACCAGTATCCTCCCCAGAGGACAAAAGAAGTATTGCATGTCACTGTTAATGCCTCTCCTTCAGTTTAATGTATTACTGTTTTATTGTTTATAATCTGATGCCATCTTCGTATAACTTGCTTATATATTCTCTATTCTATAAGTAAGAACGTTTAACAACCAATATTATCCAGGAAGTGGTTAATTAAGTTTCTTTCATCTGCTGTGATCCTGAAAATGTTGTTTGACCGAACCATTTTCAGTCGTTACGATGATTAATTCAATTTTCTTTTCCTTTTATCAAATGCTTAAAACTAAGAACGGTATAACTGTTTATGACATTTAAGGTTTCATTGTGGACGGTATTTCATTAAAAACGCGCAAATACATGTTAAATTTAAGACACAGAAATCTGAGGAGACGGGAAGCCCTCCACTTGAGGATACACCCCAGGAGACAAAACATGCTGTTGTGTAAAAATTCAAGACTTGGGCCAGATAAGAAAGCTTGAACTATTACCAACATTTTTATTATAGAGCCCCTCTGTTACCAGAACAGAGACCCGAGTTGACATGAAAACCATGTAACGACTGACTTTCACCTCCTTTTATAGTTTCTTGGCTTCACATCATCTCTTGATCTGACTGCCTGCTCCTCCTCTCTGTGTCCTTTGCATGCACTCCGCTTGATCATGCCATTTCATCCATAACCTGACTTTTGTGGAATTGGTGTTGTTTGTGCTCCGAGCTAGAAACAGGACATTCTTACTGTGATGGACTATATTGATGTATGTTTTGTAATACAATTTTCACAAAATCTGCTTCTATGTTTTCCTTTGGAAGTGTTTTTGATTCTATCTTACTGTGCTCCCTCCCTTTGCTCCCAAAGCAAGTGTGTTCACACACACACACATATGTGCTACTGCTGAGCCTGTGTAGTTAGATACAGAAAGGAGCACATACACAGAGCTATAGAGTTTTAACACTGTGATCCTAACTTTACACAATAAAACAAAACTTTAAATGATGACAATGTAGACCACCATTGCTCTAGTAATTAATGATAACAATTTAGGCTATAATGCTCCAAAATAATTCACAACAATGCGCTCGCTCTCTTCTTGCTCTCAACTCTCTGCACGCTTACAGAATGTGCTCCGTGTCCAAGCAACGCCAACGGCAAGAGTTCCGCACGCCATTGTCTGTGAAATTTTCTTTGTCTTCCAGCAACGTACTTATCCATATTCACCCGAACCTTCGTTGAGTTGATCTTTTCTTTTCTTTTGTTTGTTAAAGTTATTAAGCCACGCAACGTTGAATTCAGGAACAACCAAGTTCACTTTAACGTTTATTTTAGTCGAATTAACTTCTACTGCTCTCACCAAAGTTCAGACCCAGCCACGTGGGTCCGTTACGGCAGCAGTAATCCAGAGGACATCAAACCAACGAACCGAGCCAGGGTTATCTGCCAGGCTGGACGGCCCTATCACTGCAAGTGTTTTCTTCACCACCAGCCGAAGCGGACGGACCCCCGGAATAATCGCTAGCAAAAAGCCAGGAGTCGAGCAGCTAGCGTGGGGCCGCTTGACCAGCATGAAGGCTGACAAAACGCAGTAAGGCAAACAAAAACCCTGCATTCTGTGGTCAGTTGATGTCCATTACTATTTTTAATCCTTTAGCTTTAATCTTTAATCCTGTAGCCTAAAACTAAAAAATTTAACTTAGTTATTATCATAACTTGCATTCTCTTTCTCTCTTAGACTCAAATCCTTCCACAATAGACCAAATAAATTCACATTGAACTCCTTAATTCTTAGTGATTGCATTCTGTTTGTTTAGTCATTGTTTTATTTCTTTGATATATTTAAGATCACTTGTATTCACTTTAGTTAGTTAATCAATTTCACCTTAATCACAGGAACGGTGTGTGTGTACTGTTTAAATCCAAGTCACTGGACGGAGGATTCACAACTTGATATGAGACTGACTGATTGATTGAAAATTTATTTTTCACTAGTGAATAATTGTGTAATTATTAAAAACCATACTTAAGGCTTCCTGAAGGCCTTAGGCGAACGGAATTTCAGGTGGTGCCACAAAACGAGAGTTTTATTAATTAATATTTCCAAATATTATTATTCATAACCTTATTAACCAATAATACGTAGGTTCACTATACGCTGACACACTCACGAAATGAGAGAAAACATACCTCAAAGCCTGTTTTGTACCATTGCACACTGTTTTGAGGAAACATCATTTAGCCCAGAAACCATTGCAAACTGGAGCAAAGCATTTTGAGATTTAACGTGCCCCAGTTCTCACTTCCATCATCAGTCACTCACTTTACTAACCCTGTAAGCTGTTTTTGTAAGAGATTTTTATTATAGTTTTCTTGTGCATTGAGGGATTATTATTGATATTTCAGGTGCACTTTTAGTTTGACCTCCAAATAAAGTCATATTTTTTAAAACCTGTCAGATATTCTGACTGCCTGAATTTGTTTTTGGAGATGTAATAGCACAAGTGAACACAAGTTTAAATTTACAAAGCCCTGCCAGTATCAGGGCTACACACAATGATAATGGACTCACAGAAGCTCAACTCCAGGTAGTTCAAACAATAGATTTATTGGACAAGGTGCACAAAGAATCAGGCGAAGGTACTGAAAATACTAGACTGGAATCAGGGTCAAAAGGCAAGGCTTTGGTTGAAACTCTCAGTAGAAAAACCACTAGGAAACAGCTCTGTCACCAGGTAACAAGTCAATCTGGCAAAGACATCAGTGAGGAGTGGTTTATACACTAGTGCCAGGGAGACAATGAGACATGGGAGCACATTAGGGTGGGAACAGGTAATCACACATGGAGGGGAGGCAGACAAAGACCTGAAGCGAGACACAAGATGAGTAACCCACACAAAACAGATAGTGGCTACAGACAAGGAAACAAAAAACATGACCTTAACTGTGGGTACTCGACATGACAGCGAGTAGTCTCTATAGAGGCTGCAATGTAGCGACTGGAGTCACTATTTCAATAGGGTTGACCCCTGTGGTACAATGAAGGTTAATTTTAAACATAATGTCATTGCAGCCATTAAATGGAGAAAACAGGATATGCACACTGTGTCTGGAGAACATTTTGATCTCATGAAGATCCTCACTAGGCTTTTAACAGGCAAATGTTAAATAACACTACACATGGAAAACAACACACACACACACACACACACACACACACACACACACACACACACACAGGTGATTTCAGTCTGCATATATTCTTCTTATATCAGTACTGAACTAGGGAACTATCAGGAGGGTGATGATTAAGATATGACACAACCTGTTCATCTACCTGCAGATGTTTTCCAGGCCAAATGGTCTAAACTTATCAAAGCAAGGGACTTTTATTCCATCTGCTCTGTGCAGATTTGATGGAAATCAGGCCAGAAGTTTATAGTTCGAGGCCAAGAGACCATGATCGTTGACACCAAATGTCCATTTTTTTCAATTTCTAGCACCAAAGTGCTGGAAAGACATACAAGGACTAAAGTTGTTAGCTAATCTGGCAACCTACAAAGTCCAATAGAGATACAAAGTAATCAATCATTGCTGGTTCAAATTAAAGGTGCTCTGTGAAGCATTTTAAAATCAATAGTGCAAAGAGTGAAAGGACTTTGACACGTTTCTCTCCTGGGAGGAAGGATGGAAAGGAAGGGCAGTGTTTATGAGACATATATGGTCTCTAGTTTGGAGAAAAATAAGTTATCAACACCTCTTTTATGAGACAGAGGTGACCAGTCATCTCTGTCATGATTTCATTTTGTGAACTTAATTATACCAAGTACAATTACATAGCCTACTTGTGGTTAAAAATGATCCACACAAGCACCTTTTAAATTAGTTTAAATTATCTAATTTATCTTCGTGACACTGGCAGGCACTTTAAATCCTCACACTTATCTTCACATTTCTACCTGAAGTAATTTGGTAAAAGATTAAATTACTTGTTTTACATGAAGATTTTTTTGAAGTGCAGAACTTGACTACCTGATAGCTCCATTCTCTCTCCTGGAGGATTAGCTCTGCCACTGGGACTGCACGGCTAATTTGACAGATAAAAAGGTGGAGATGTTAACATGCAAATGTAACACAAAGGCAGTCCCACTTGTCCACAGGTATGTCTTCTGTTTGTGTGTGTGTGGGAGAGTAGGACTAGCTTCTAAGTGACAGGCAGTGGTGCACCTGAATTGATTGCTACATGAGCTAAGTGGTCTCCATAAAACAAGCTGGAGATGAAATAATGACTATAATATCAGTAAGCTTTTGTACATTTTTGTTAGCATAGTTACAAACAAAAGAGACTGTGAGAAAAGTATACAATAAAAATTAAAACACAAAAAGCTAAGCTAGCTGTTGATGGTCAGTTTTGTAAAATGCCTCCACACTGTAATATTAGGTTGGCTGCTTGGTAAACTATACTGTGTCGTCTTATATTTCTTCACACGTTAAATACTGGGATGCGTGGACGTGGACGCTTTGGAGTGAAGCTGTGCTGAATAACAGAAGGTAATTAACAAGTGATGTGACTAACTAGCTGTTTTATTAATTTGCAATGTAATTACTTTTTAATGATTAACAAGTAATAAGTAATTGATTTTATTTTCCATGTAATTTCCCCCAAACTGTTCCTCCCTCTATCTTCTGCCCTCACTATGCATGTAGGTGCACAGCTTTTTAGTGAGCTAAATACTGTGAAAACTGTATTGGATAAAACACAACAAATTCAATGATGTGGATTACAAATCTCAAAAAACATGAGATACCTGAAATCTAAATGCATGTATGTTACGGCCTTAGAGCCGTGTGTTCTGTGTTTTGTTTTATGTGCTTCTCCTTCTCCTGTAGTTCTCCAGGTCCTTCCCCGCTCCTGCCTCACAGCTGCAACTAGTGATTGGCAGCAGCTGCCCGTGATTCCCCAATCAGTACCTAAAGGATAAGAGAACAATGAGAGAGCAGCAACGGGGCTTGTGGGGCCAGTCTTGAGAGGCCAGCGTTTGAGGCTGATCTTGAGAGGCCAGCCTGTGTGGCCGCCAACCAGCGGGTCACATGGCGGTGTTCGGGAGCAGCAGGGTGGAGCTATGGGCTCGCAGACTCTCTCGGAATAGAGAGAGTGTTGAGTGTGTTACTTCAGTTTCTAGTTTAGTGTTTTTAGTTAGAACCTATATTTCATCTTTTTTTAAGTAGCCTAAGCCCTGTGGCAGAAAGAATTGAGAAGGAATTTTAGGGGTACACCGGTTTCGTCTGGTCATGTTTGGGTCAGTGGGAGATGGGAACTCCCTTTGGGTGGACTTTGGGCTTTTTCACCCTGCAAACCTATTACATGCACAACAAAGGTATATACCTCAATAAAGGAGAGAGGAAAAGCCAAAGAGCTGTTAGGTGCATTGTGGATTGCCTGACATGTATGCACCACAGTGTTGATTTAATGGTGCCTTTCCACAGCAGTGCCTATCTTCCACTGGAGCACCACAAAGATTTTTTTCCTTTTACTCTACATCCTCTATACCAACTATTGTAGGAGTCAGTATAGTGATGGACACATCCTTAAATTTGTTTACACTGTCATCAGTCTGATCCAAGATAGACATCTCATGGGCCTGTTATTGATGTTTGAACACTGGTGTAGTAATCATTTTCTAAGGTTAAATACTACTAAAACAAAAGACATGACAGACTTGACATTAGAAGAGCATAATCACTCCCACCCTTTGACCACTGTCAAAGGTCAGTGAGTAGTGAACGTTGCGGCAAGCTGTTAGAAAGGCCAGCAAAGGCCTACGGAGACTTAATGTCATCGATGTTGACCATAAAGTAGTGGTGCTATTTTATATAAGTCCCCACACACACGCGCACACACGCACGCGTCAGTCACATTTGTCCATACCAGCAGAGGGGAGGACTCCCCAACCGAAACACACGGGTAATCCTCACCACTGAACAGTCCACTTTCATGTATGATGGATTACCATAGCATGTCAACAAATCCATCAAAGTGTTGGTAGGATGAGGCCTTGAGTCCCCTGAGTAAAAGGGAGCGAGAGAGAGGTTTAAATATATGGAATTCTACATTTTACATAAACATACCTTTTTAAAAGTGCGTGCGTGCTTTCAGTTTTCAATATTTCATATGTCCTCCTGGTCATGTTGCCCTTGATGATTGATATCCCAGTTCATCAATTTGGCAGTATAATGTCTGCAATACACAACACAAACACAGTAACACCCTCATGGTTACACTGTAAAGACATAAAAAATCAGAATCTGGTCTTATTATAAATGTTGTTACTGTTCACAAGCACACTTTCCTCTTTTTTCCATAGCTGACAACAAAATAGAATTTTGACTTTCCTTTTGTTCTCAAAAACTGGGCTTATGCAAACTCACACACAGATACACACACCTGCTGTCTAGAAAAATGAAAACACAGAAATAACAGCATCTGGACTCAATCCTCATGTGGTCACTTTTCACCCACACACACCCACACACATGCCATGTTGGCAGCGTCTGACTGACTAACGCACGTCTAATCGTCGCGTGGTTGCTGCATAACTTTAAACCTTAATATACACAGATGTCCTGAACGGGGACCCGTTTTTTTAGTACCAGGCTGTAAAACATGTTTATTTATGCTGTAAAGGTGGCCATTGTAATATGGGGGTCTATGGGGAAGACTTGAAGGGTGTACACGTGATGGCCTCCACCCCCCCGTGTGTGAGTGTGTGATTACTCAAGCAGAATCCTGAGTTGAGTCTCATCAGCTGCCTCCCATTCTGCAATCAAGTCTCTTACAAGAACACAAGCGCTGTCACACTTGCTGTTACAGCAGTTCTGTCTTCTCTGCTCCAATCCCTGCCTCCAACAGGTGACCTGTAGGTTTTGCCTCTCAGTTATGGACCCTGCTCTCTCACTCTTTGGACTCCGCTCTGGCACACACCACTCCTGGGAGGAATCCAGACAGGGGAAACCCTGTCTGGATTCTTCCTCTTCGGTGTACCTCCTTGGTTCAAGTTCACTCCCAGTTCACATTTGTTAAGGTTGTAAATAAATCATCTTGCAAATTATACCCCTGCCTCTTGTCTTACTGTATCTTGCTCGTGGGTTCACTAGCTCCGCCGTAACAGTGCCGTTGTTGTAATGCTTCCATCTCAATTCCAAGTAGTTAACTGGGTGTAACAAAGTTGAGTAGACAGGTAAAGGTGAAAGCTTTTGTCAGTACTGGCTTGTGTTAGCTGTCCTTTTTCCCTGATTGAAAGTCGATTTTTTTGATTTTAAACTTTTTTTTTTTTTTAAAGTTCAAACTCTCCTGATGTACTTTAGCCAGAATAAACACTGTGATCTAAAGAAAAAAATATGTACTTAAAAAAAAAGTAAATAAAATAGGAGTGGTGTGCTGTGATGTCAATCATCCTCCAGCAGGAATTTTATACCCAATGTGTGTTGTCTTACTAGAGTGGTATTTGATTAAAGTGAATAGTTCACTGGGTTCTGATTACTCTGATTAAAATTAAGTACCAACCCTGATGTGACAGCTTCGACAGCCATGACTTTTAAATATACAAGTATTTTAACATGACTGTGTACTGCAGCTTGCATAGAACAAGTGAATGTTTCTGTCCCCACTGAGCCACAGAGCTGCTTCTCATTCAGCTATTAGAGGCTAAAGTAGTTTGTCTGATTAGTCGAGTGTTTACCAGCCAGGCCTAATTCCTGACAGAGCCACAGTATCCATCCACATATCCATTTTAATTAACACTTCATCACAATTAGCTTTGTGATCAGCAGCACAGTGGGCTGGGTGAACACTATCTCTCTCTCTCACACACACACACACACACACACACACACACACACACACACACACACACACACACACACACACACACACACACACACACACACACACACACACACACACACACTCCAGTGAATGAATGAAGAGCCTACAAAGGTGTTAGAATATTTTCCATCGACGTGTTCAGAGAAAAACATGAAAACATAATGGAGGTCAGCTGACCTCTCTACACTCTAACAAACTGATGTGTAGCCTCTGCGCTGCACTGTGAAAGAGTAATTTTGCACCCAGTTTGAACTTCTCTATGCCTGCTGCCTGCAGTTGTAAGACAAACAGGGGACAGTAGAGGTTTGGGGTCAGGCTGGACAGAGAGAACAGAAAGTCTCAATTCTGTGGCCTGCTGGCACTCAAATTTTGACAATATAAACCACATCGCTGTTTAAGGTTGTGCAAGGTAACTGGGACATCTCAACATCCTGTACAGATATGTTCTCTTCTAGATATGACCGGTGCCTGAATACTACTGAGCAGTATCTGTCATTAGAGAAGGAATCAAATGCAATTGTAATAGATTTCACAAATGTGTTTCTACTTGAATTTATTGGACCATTTAAAAAATGCGGGTTAGGTAGGCAACTATTATATCATCACAATGAAGCAACTATGTGAACATACCCACACAAGTCAAAATATATTTTGTTGCACAGCCAACGGGATATTTTTTCATCCAGGTGGTTGCAATCTTTCTGGGTTTTTCAAAGATCACAAAGTAATTATTTTTCAGAAAATCGGATGCTTAGCTCTGTGGCTCAAATACTTGAGAAGACTGAAGTCTTGATCCAAACATCAACACATCAACCAGCATTAGAACTGTGTATGATGTTTGCACAGCAACACAAAGCTCTGCGCACCAAGCAGTGTCAAAACACAATTTGCCCACATGTATAATGAGCCGTTTCTATATTATTGCAAACACTGTCATTTATTCAGCAAATCTGATGTTCTGGCAAATTAAAAATAAATTATTTAAAAAAAGAAAAAACTGGCGGTGTACAGTAATATTTCTGTCACTTTGCATGCTCTGCAGATACTGAATCTAGTCTTGTTTACACATTTCTCAGCTGTGTAACATTTCTAACGATTTGTTTGGCCTGTGTTAACCAATGCATCAAACCACAATCATTCATTATTAATTCATGAAAGCTTCATATCTACTCAAGCAAATTCTTCCCACAACAAAACAGACCACTACAATTATACTACTATTCAGACCAAGGATTCATTAGCACCATCCAATCAGGCTTGCTCTGATGAGCTGACACTGATACAATAGCTGGATAGACTACTTAGGGCGCAAGGAGTCTGATTGAGCTGATGTGTTTGAATTTTCTTGTGAGCATTGTTTTTTTTTTTTTTTTGTTTTTTTTAAGACCTTCCTCTTGCTTCAGCCGTTAAAAAACATTAGTACCAACCCCACATGATATGATTTTTGCTCTATCCCAGCTCACTAATTTGATACCTGATGCTGCACTGCAAACTAAACAAAGGAAGTTTTATGAGATTATATTGAAATGAAAGATAGCATATTGATTTGAGCCTATTCTATTTAGCACTTAACGCGCCACTGTAGCAACGTGTGTGTGTGTGTGTGTGTGTGTGTGTGTGTGTGTGTACAACTGTATATCGCTTCAATCATTCAACTAACAGTATCTTTTTTTACAGGGACTATTTATTTTTTCTGTCAAAATATGACTTTAACTAAGCCTATACAGCAAGCCACATCAATTCACAGAAACATATCGTCGTTGAGTGTAACTTTGCCTCTCTTCCAGTCTTCTTAACACAAACACACACACACACACACACACACACACACACACACACACACACACACACACCTCATTCATAATTTTCTTTTGAGTAATGTATACTATGGCATTTTATTGCTATCAGCTGAATTTAATAAGAACAAACGTTATTTATTTACTTATTAAGTAAATAATTGCCTAAGACAGACAGAGAGAAAGAGACTTCATTGCTCATTACGTGGTCAACACTTTCTTTCACACACAGCAGCACAATATTTGCACCAGATGTGTGTGATACTGCAACAAAGTTTAAGTTTCAAAAGCCTGAAATAAACCAACAAAGACCGCAAATCCGCCATTTATGGTATCATTATTAATCATGTCGTAATGACATTCATGCGGTGTGCAGCATTTTGAAAACTTGTTTATTTTAGCTTGTTTATCTTATTAATGTAAATAATAATTTCAATGAAAATACCTTTGTGATTAAAAATAATGGTTGTTGGTAAATGACTTAGTGACCCCCACAGATGCATGATTTTACTGCTGCCATAAGAGCTCAGACCCTCCTTATGGACCATAATTACAACTCTGCTGGACTATATGGACTAAAGCTTGTGGACTATCTAACTGTAAAATCTGTAAAAATGAACATACATGCAATAAAATATGTATACCTGTATCAATAAGTTTGTAAATATCCACTTTTTAAAAATGAATGGAGAATGGAGTTAGTAGCCTACTGTAATAATACTTTCACTTTATTCACTGTATACACACAGATTACACAGTTAGAAAAGGAGTTGGCAGCAGTGACTGATTTGGAATATCCAAAACAAGTCCAAAATAAGTCTGACTTTTTATTTTATTTTACCTTTATTTAACGAGAAAGAAAACTCATTCCAAGAGCATCCTGGCCAAGACAGGCAGAAGCACAATTAACAGTTGACATAGCTTAATGTTACCTATATAGAACGACAAATAACCTAACTTACACACTTGTAACGTTCTGTAATTTGTGTGATTTAGATGTACAATATTGTCAGCGGTAGCTATTTTGATGCCGAACACCTACCAAGAACAATGCATTCAGACTTTACTCAATATTTTGGATAATGCTAACCAGTCACGTACTGTTGTCGCGATGTGTCCTGACAGTGGAGCTGACCTGACAGTGGAGGTCTGCACCAGAAGCAACCCCACAGTGGAGGTCTGCAGTTGGACCCCTCTCAAATTAAGAGATATTGACCAGTTAATTCTCACCAACTCAACCTCATTTAGCTCATTGTTTTGGCTTTTTACAGCACATTCACTGTTTGGTTCGGTGTCAATAGCCTCATTTGAAACCAGCAGCAGGCAGCTGTTTTCATCAGACAACCCACTGTCACTACCTGTCTAAACAAAAACTAAATGGGGAGTGAATAGCTGACTTACATTCATCCAGTGGACAAAACATGACTACAATAGTGTGATTATGTTGCTCTGTGTGTGCTGGATGAGTAAATAATACTGGACCATGACTGGCTTCCAAACTACAGAATAATGTGAGAATAATACACTTGAGTACAAATTTAGCCCAAGGAATGAGCCACAGTAGCCAATGAGTGAGCCAGGAGCGAGCAGATCTAACTAATAGAACAGCATATTTTTCAAAATATGCAACAAGTGCAAGTTTCTTTGAATTTCACTTTTTTCATAGTCAACCAAGTCCAGGGTCACAGGGTTGAGCAATATGACCATAGGCCTTGGTGTGAGATGATAGTATACTAATAGAGATTTATATACTAGTATTTTCCTTATAGTGCCTAAGGCCTACATTGTGTAAGGTTATTGTGTGCAATAATCAATCAATCAATCATTTATTATTTGTTCTGCAGCAGACATATTAACGCAACAAAAAAATAAAGGACAATATGACATGAACATACAATATAATACGGAAACACACACACACACACACACACACACACACACACACACACACACACACACACACACACACACACACACACACACACACACACACACACCTGTACGTGCCTCATAGTGAGGTCCAGGTTAATTAACTGGTGGAGTGAGGACCAACCTTTCTGCTATACTTTGAGACAAATGCATGATAGAATCCAACACTGGGTGGCTCCTTGATGCCAGTTTCCACCTCAGTTCCTTAAAAAACAAGAAGGAAAATTTAATTTTTTTTAACCCAGTTTACCACTGTAATGGGGACTTTTTCAAGGGGGCGCTATTGAGTTCGTTTCACAATGGACTAGTTTAACTATCTTTTGTCTTTAGCTTTAAATTTTAATAACTTTAATGTTCTAGCATAACACATTATGTAAAAATAAATCAGTATGGACATGTTTAAAAAGAATTGCCCAGTCTGAGATTCATAGATAAGCAGAATACCTAAATTTAATGAGGTGACCATCGATTTGACTGCTCTACAAACATACATACTTACTGGTCACTTACTGCTTTACTAAAGTAAATCTAACTTATTCAAAGCTGCAGGGATATAACAGAAATCCATTGATTATTAAACATAAACATACCGTAAAATAAATAATTCCAGAAAAAAATTATTGCCTTTTGTACAACTCAGAAAATACAGTAGTGTACTGTATCATTACTTTTTTTCTTTTATTCTTTTAGCTTTCGCTTTTATCCAAAGCGACTTACAATTGCTATATATGTCAGAGGTTGCACGCCTCTGGAGCAACTAGGGGCTAAGTGTCTTGCTCAGGGACACATTGGTGGATGGGTCACAGTGGGAATCGAACCCTGGTCTCACAAAGGCATCTGTCTTATCCGTTGCACCATCACCACACCCTATTAAATTACCAATTAAATTGAAGGCCAATACAAAGAAATGGGATATTATCAGACAAACATCACTTCCTATTAGTCAATGAAACCTCAAGTATAATGGATTTATTTTAAATGTTCATGTGTATTTAAGTGCTTTAAGAACAGACATTTGATTGCTAACTCTCTTACCATGGAACAAAAAAGGTTAACTGTCACAAAAAACACATTGGCCGTCATGAATTAGCTATCTGAAAAGAGTTACAGACGGCACTCAGACAAAAGGTTGAGCTGTTAAGAGTTATACATACACTTACAGTAAGAGTACAGTAGTACTCTACTTGTCTTTGGACAGAGTTAAAGCATGGATGAAGGATTTTTTGTATATTTCATAATAAAAGCCATTTAACTCACCATCAGTGTCTGAACTCCTTATCTCTAACTCAGCGCAGGGGTCAGAACCTCCATCTGAAAAACAAGAGCATACAAAAGGTAACACCTTGTACTATTTAGTGTGGGTAAGGCTGATTTACTGAAATCTTTCTACACATTTTAAATAACTTACGCTTCTGTTTGCCTTTCTTCTTCTGGAGAAGCTTTGGGCTTTCACCTACAACATCTACAACAGGAACAGTCAAACATCAGTTCCTCTGCAGCTATAATGGATATTTAAAAGGGGTCCATGTGTATTCAAGTGCTTTTATTATTAAAATCTGACAACTAAGAACTGACAGCTGGCTAACTCTTAAATTACAGAGATCAAAACTATAAGTAGCAGAGTGTCCTTGAACGTTACAAACTAGTTCTTACACACAATTGTGTCACCATGGGACAAAAAAGGTTAACTGTCACAAAAAAACACATTGGCTGTAACACACTGTCACACACAGTGTTGTTTCCAAAAAACAAACCATTCCAAAACCGATACATAGTTGCCCCAATCTCTTGTTGGCATGGTCATCGTCAACCATCCCCTCAGCATCAATGTTGGCTACCTCCTTCTGTTACTTGCATCTGAGACTTGAATGGAGACCGGGATGAAGGAGTTCTTATACCTGTTTTTTCTGGCGATTGGCCAGATAGTAGTAGAGTATACTCAGAGTTAAGAGGATGGGCACTATCTGAGCAAATAACCGTCGCTTTTATAAGCACACGCTTAATGAATATGAATGAATATATATATATATATATATATATATATAATCATATATATATATATATATATATATATATATATATATATATATATATATATATATATATATATATATATATATATATAATCATATAAACTGAAGTCCCACTATCTTGCTGGCTTCTTTAGTGATCCTAGCCAGGGCATTTTTATCTTTGATACCAAGGTTACCATACCAGCAGATGATGGAAAATGAAATGACAGATATCAGTATACATGTGAAGACACTGTGGACTGTGGTTTATTGTCAGCTGTCTATAAAACAGAAAGTTCTACATGATGATTTGATTCATGCTTTTTTTTTAAGTGTGGTATATCAGAGATAATTTCCTTGAATGTCCTTTGTGAAATATCATTGACAAAATATAATTATAGTACCATATCTAGAGCACAATTAGGGCTGAATGATTAAAAATCTTTTCAAAAATGATTGCGATTTGAAAGAACAGGATAAGCTAATTGTGAAATGTAAAATGTAGGTTAATTATACAGCACATCTGTCTCTTTTAAACGGTCATGCAGTTACAAATTCTTGCTGACCAATCACAAACGCCATGCACCTGCTGTTACGGTCCTACTCACTAATCAGAGTGGGCACAGGGCGTGTACAACAAACAAACGAATCTGGAGGATAACGTGGGATCATGGCGTCAGGCGAACCGACGTCAACTCACACTGAAGTGTTTCAGCAGCGGAGCATTTAGCTGCCCTACGTTTTTGACGGGCTGTTAATTTGTCATTTTTTGTGCTTCAACTACGAATAACAGCTCTCTGCAAGCTGGTTTTGTTCCACTCTCCGCAGGCTACATATCACATGTGGAGCATTTCAGAATAAGAGAGCATTGGCTGCCTGATTTTGCCGACTTGTTCAGATTTTGTAAATTTGTTCAACTGTCCTTTTTTCGTGCTTCTATCATGATTAGGTAGGCTAGGTATGTTGATATACGATCAGGAGTATGCACAGGGTATTTTGAAAATCAACCAGATTCTCTGTGCCATTCAGTGTTTGACTTCCTTCCTTTGATCTATATACTTTAACAATTGAAAATGTCCCTAGATGTGTTTACATGCAGTGATTCAGCTTTGCAGTAATTTAAATGCTAAGAGGAATCACTCTATCTCACACACACACACACACACACACACACACACACACACACACTGATCAGTCTATTTATCAGTCAGTTAGTTGACCTCATTTGCTATGATGAGAAGAACTCCCTTCTCAATCAACAAGTATTGATCTGCTTGTGTGTGCATGCATGATATTTCTATTGTCATGTTTGTGTGTACTATCTATGAATCTGAACGAGTGTGTGTGTGTGTGTGTGTTGCACAGTCAATGCAGTATTCCTCTCTTTTGTCTTTACAACCTACAGTCTGTTGGAGGAGGTCAGTTTGCGGACTGAATAATGACTACAGAGAAAAACTTTAAAGCATCACTTGTCAAAATAATGTAGCACTATTGAGCTTTTTAGCCTGATTTAGCTCATATTTTTTTACAGTACATTTAGTCATCATTTCCAGCATTAGCAGGCAGATGTTGTCATCAAACTAACTGTGATGAACCCACTGTACCCTACCTGCCCAAACCAGAACTAAATGGGGAGTAAATAGTAGATATAGTATAGAATAGTGCTTGAAGTGGGCCGGAATGCCCCGGTACGCCGTACCAGCACCTCGACATTTTACTCTTTGGCGTACTGGGATATTTTCTTGCGTACCGGGACTTCTCCCAAGCTACCAGTATTCTCCTCTGCCCTCTCCATGTCAGGTTCTTTGGGCGCTACGTGACGCTCACCCTCAGATGGGGTGCCTTTCAAGCAGCCGTGTGCTGAATGTAGCTCGTCAATGTCACTTGACGTGAACCAACCAGTCACAGCCTGGATAGGGTGGGACATTTAAAAGTATTGACAGATAGGTGTCATTTACACTGGGGACGCTGGGGACAGGTCAGATTCCAAATGTCTCCATCACTTTTTGAAAGCTTTTGTTAAAGATAATTCTGAAAAACAGCTTGCAACTAGAAATGTTAAACAACAAATCAAACAATGCACAATAAGAAAACATGCAATGCAATTGAAATATAGAAGAAACAAATTTGCATTGTCTAAAAAGCTGATAACTGACTTGTATTCCATTATATTTTGAATTGTCACCTGTCACCTTAATTTAGTTTCCCCGCATGTACACCGCCTTTCGCCCGATGTAAGCTAGGATTGGCTCCAGCCCCCCGTGACCCCGTATGCAAGATAAGCGGTTGACAATGGATGGATGGATGGACTCATACTCACTCAGTATTCTTTTATCCCTTTGCTCTGCTGAAATTTCCCCAAAATACTGAACTATTGCTTCCAGTGTATCTAAGTGTGATTTAAATGCTCGTGTCACTCAAAGTGTATATATTTTGTGAGTCTGCTTGCCCTTTAGCATGGAAGCTGAGAGGAAACTGAACCTGTTATTCAATGTTTAGGGCCTTATTCTGCTCATTGATCCACATAGTTTTAGTGACTGTGTTCAACTGTAAAGGGGTGTGTGTGTGTGTGTGTGTGTGTGCGTGCACGTGTGTGTGCGTACTGTCATTAATGCCGATACTAATTGCCAGCAGAGAGAATAATGAAGTAGTTTCTGTGTGTAATTGCACCCTCTATCATTTTGCTGTTGTTAGCACTGATGCTAATTGCTAGTGCGCAGAATAATGAAGTTCTATGGTGTGTGTGTGTCTTCCTGCATCCATTTGTGTGGTTGAATACCATCAGTCACTGTCCTGTCATTAGCACTGGTGCTAATTGCTAGCAGACAGGGTAATGGAGTGGTCCCTCAGGACCGTTCAACAACCTAAGCCTCCAATACATCCGACACACACAAGTGTGTGTGTGTGTGTGTGTGGGTGGGGGGGGGGGGGGGGGGGGGTTAATGAGAGACTGGAAGGATTAATGATGGCACCGTACGTCCGTCTGTCTATGTTGTGTGTCCCTTAACTATAAATATATTAGACAAACTCCGGGTAAGAATTTATCCAGTCTATCAGACCTAGATTGCATTGAGGTTGAAGATGGAAGTCAGAGTGAGATCCTCATAGAAGAAACAGCACCATTGGTTCTCACCATAAAGTCACATTTTACTATTGAGTTTTAGATAATTTCACTAGGCCTATACTACTTTGTTATGGACTGCAGTTTGAAATGTTTAAATTGTTTTTAACCAATCACATTTACATATTGGAGCGTCAAAAAGAATACAAATACTGCAGTACCCATAAGTCTCTGCTGTTTGGCCTCCAGGCAGACACGCAGTTCTCAAAACTAGGCAACCGTCCAACCTGATGGAGGATAGAGCCGTTGCAGGGGGACTGCACATGATTGGGGGAAAACTTTGGAGCGTATCGCAACATGAACGCAACTGATTAATGAAGAAGAATAGCCAAACAAGCTCTCTGATGCTGACAATGCTATTAACATTTTCATGTTGGTAAAATTTATTCAGACAGCAAAACATGTAAAGCTTTTTGACAGGGAAAAGTGATGCTCATTAATCAAACATTTCAGTCAAATGCAAATACAGTATTAAGAAACCTGTCTTGCCCTTGAGTTTACTCTCAGTACATGTCTTTAAACTTATCTAAAACTGGCAGTTTCGACAACATTTAACTAGTGTTAAACGATCCCAACAAGGTTTACTTTCCTTTAAGATCTTTCAACCACATTCCTCAGTAACTGGCGTGAACAAACAGTCCCAACTTAAGGTCCAGTTACAAGCTTTTTCTGAAACTTTCAACCACATCAAAGTCTTCATCAACCAATAAGTACTTAATTTAAAAGCCAACGTGGATGAGAAGTCTCAAAACTGCTATGGATGGTTCTTTATTTTGTTTTTCACTCTTTCCATCTTGTTTAGATATAGGGATGCAACAATTACAGATTTTGTTGTTACAATTATTGTCAGAGAAATAATCACGGTTTCACGATTATCGCGATTATTATGCATTAATTCATTTCACAATAATAATGACGTAAGTTGATTTTTAATATTTAATTACATTAACAATTATATTTCTATAATGTGTATGTATTATTAATATAAGAGGAATATTAACTTTTATCCTCTAGGGAAAATTGTTATAAAGGAGGGGAATGAACTGTTCTGTTACTGTCATCAACTCTCATCCATACATATAAGTTTTAGTGAAAAACCGAGTGCAGTGTTAACTGAAATGCAGTTAATTGGTTGCCTATAGTCCTGAAAGTCTATAAACTCTTGATGTATGTTAGTGTTTAACACCTGGCAACATTTTATCAACACAGACAGGAGAATGCAACAGGATGTAACATTAAATGTTCGGTGACTGAAGGTCTTGTGAGCACTACGTTCTGTCTTCCATAAAGGCCCTTTCAGAAAAGAAGTGACTTGCAGTGCGTGGAAGCTGCTCAGCGCTAATGTTCAACTACTTTGACTGCGGTGTGTGTGCGCCAGCTCGCCGTGCTCGACGCAGCAACAAAAAAATGGGCCTTAATGCTGTTGTTTCGGTGGGTCTGACAGGTTACATGCTACTTTGTTTGTTTACGTTGCACTTAAAGCTTGAGTCTCACCGTCACGGCATCGATTGTAAGTGACACATTTATATTTAATTCCCTACCAACTTGCTACATTATTTAATATAATGTTAGGCCTAACTTTACTTGGGCGTGCAACTCTGGGTGGTGATTCCGCAGGTTCTTCATCAAGTTTAATGTAGATATTTGCTCCTTTTGCAGGAACCTTTTAACGGCAAGTTTTTTGAACAGGTGATCCGTCATCTTTTACCCGCTCCCACACTGCCGACTTCAACCTTTCTTTGGTGGAAATAAAGCTTCACAATTTGGTCCCTCTGACAGAGTTTAGCCAGTGTGCAGTAGCCTCTGATAAGCATGACACTTTAAGCTGGTGCATCGCTTGTGTAACTTTGTTTTCATTTTGTGAAACAGAAACACTCGGTGTAGCGGAGCCTTTACAATTAATTAACCATTTTAAAGAGCGGTTAATAGTGAAATCCGGTAATCGCTGCATCCCTATTTAGATATTGCCTCTGTGCCTCTGTGCCAACTCCAATGCTAGATGCACAGGTATAAGGCTGTGAAAATGAGTACTCAATTAAGATGTTTGGGAGGAAAAGTGCAACGGATGAAGTCATAACAGCTAGGGATCTTGCATGTCAACAGATCCATCTCCATCCCCATCACAACTGAGCAAACTCCTTTTGCTGATGAAGACCATGTGATAGAAAACCCAGTGAACCTTGAGTTGGGATTGTTTGTACTTTCCCCAAGGTCAAGAATAGATTTTCATTCCTTGACCTTGACTATTTCTCATTTGCGCAAGAAACTCATGAGAAACATGCATGAAAAGACACATGCAGTTAATCATTTATTTAATGTTAATTTTCAGTTCCCTGTACTGGTGAGTACCTCTCCAGTTCAAGCTCTGGTGTCATCACATGTATTTAAAACTAGCTGCCCAATTAATTTTTAAAGGATCGACAATGAACCAAACTGGTTTTCATCAGGTTTCTGTAAGTGTGAATCCACTGCCTTGATTTGAGTAAATAGGACATTTATATATAAATGTGTGACTTTAAACATTGTGGGCCATTCAGCTTGGAGCATACAGTTTAATATCAGCACAACACATATATATTGATTTATATACTGGCATTCTGGCAGGTTTCCAAATATAGGACAATCCGACTACAGTGCAAAAATGTAATAATGTTATCAGGAAAGTAGAAAATGATTAATACGTTTTCCATGGAACAGAACTTATGACCCAAAAACCATGGCTGTGCTACAATGCAGATGCCCGAGCTGCTGACACTTCAGTCCGTCGCCTGCAGAAAATCAAACCACACGTCAATTATTGCTTTGCAAAGGGTTTGGGATTAACGATTCCTGGGGGGAAAATTCATCTCATCTGCACATCCATTACTTCCATCTCTAATTCTGACTAGCCAGCAAAGCAGATGAGCGCAAAGTGTAGATGTTCCTGTTCTGGACTTTAATTTGTGGATCTGTTACCTGAAAACAAGTGCTGACATAAAATGTGTCATCTGTCAATATTTCAACTATGCTGACAGGCATCAATCTGCAGTGTCTGTGCTGTATTATAGCATATTTACAAGTATATTCGTTTCAAGTGACAAAATATGTTGCATTTTTTGATCTGAGGCCACTATCAGCAGGATGTAGTAAGTTGTCTGTTTGATCGTGTAATATTGTGGTTAATGTTTGGTTGGGTTTAAGCACAAAAACGACTTTGTTAGGTTTAGATAAAGATTGTGGTTTGAGTTAAATTAATACTTTATTAAGGGTAGAGGACCTTTTGTAGTCACGGTTACAATAAAAAACACTGTTAAAGTTATGGAAGGATCGTGTTCATGGTTAACAGAAACCAATGTTCACTATTAGTGAAACGGGAAATGAAAAGCAGCCTTCTGTTCAACATTTTATTGACACATCCATCCACCCTGACCTCCTAACTCTGTGGACTTTGGAGCTCAAACAACATCACACTTTGAAGGAAAAGAGTCACATTTCCTGTACTAGAGGGCTTTGTCACCTGAACATAAATATATGATGTTATAAAGGATTTACTGATATCTGAGAAACAGTCAAGCCATCCTCAAATTCATCAGTCCTATTTATTTTTATCTAATTTATCATAAGCCATTACATATGATTTGTAACCTTGGAATCTTAAATTCTTTTTTTATGATTCTTTATCTCAGTGCAGCCCTTTCATGAATGAAACTGTAATAAGCCTATCCACATGCAGAACTCAGAACGCATACCCTGGTGTCAAAGTAATTCACTTCATACACCCACTGTCCACAATGACCACCTCCCTACGACAAACATTTCTTTGATTGAGAAAAAATGACAATCACAGCATCATACAAACTCCATACATTTCGGACAGCAAATATATTTATGTTGAGTGGTAGAACTGTCCTGAATCCTACAAATCTGATTGTAGTTCTGATGTGGATGCTAGTGGTAACATGTTGTATTTAGATGTTTTGGGTTTTCATGCAAGCCTGTAATTATTCAAATCAGTGTTTCATGTTAAAAGATAAAGACTCTAACCAGCAATCAACAGTTCTGTGCTCAGTGAATAGTGGGTCATTACGTCAAACATCAGTCTGATATTCACAGATGACAGATGAAAGAAAGACTCGATCAGCAAATCAGACTGGAGTGTTGAACTGAGTTGTGTATTAGATGTTTTAAATCAAACCCTTTCTGCTCTGCCCTGACAGCTGCCATTCTGAGTGGCCAAATCCATACACTGCTGATACATGATAGATATCCACAGTACAAATACATTAAATTTCTGCATGAAAACACTGCCAGAAACAGTCACACACACCAAGGTAAAAATGTTGCTCTGAATGAAGCCTAGCCTTTTTTTCAGCAGCAAACAGAAAATCTAAATCCTAGTACTCTTGTAGGGTCTGAAGTATTGACCCTGTAGACAAGGAAGTGTAAGCAGAGAAAATAAATGTGTTGCTTCAATAAGAGATGATGCGTGTGAGTGTGAGATTTAAGTTAAAAAAAAAACATCAGCTCTGAAAGAAAAGAATGAAAAACTGTTAAACCACAAACTGCAATCAATCACAGAGACACATGTAAATGAGTAAAAAATTAAGAGTAGGAATAAAAGAGGGAAAGGAAGAGGACGTTGGTTTGTTCTTAAATGCTGAGCCTGTGTGTGTGTGTGTGTGTGTGTGAGCAGGTGATTGATGTTTAGCTGACTGTGCAGTCAGACCAGAGGAACTAAACACAATTACTCACCATTCATTTTCTATCTAGAGGTCTCTGAGGGAAACACGCGCACACACACGCGCGCGCGCGCACGCACACACGCACACACACACACACACACACACACACACACACACACACATTTAATCACAGTCTCTTGGTATCTTTGGTCTAAACAGACTAAAAACGGATTTTACCACAAACCCACACATTTACTTAGTACATATTACTTCAAACCATCAATGACGACATAATACATTTCCCAACCTTAAGGTTCGCAACCTTTTTTGGCTCAAGACCCTAATTTTAGATTTTTTAAACATAAAATAAATTCAGGTCTCACCTAGAATGGTACACTGATTGCATGCAAACAAATGGTAAATGGTCTGTACTTGTATACGCCGTCCCAACCACTCAATGTTTTACACTATGTTTTCCAACAGGCCGAGTATAGCCCACTTTATTTGTGCCATGCTGCTCAAAGCCATGAATACAGATGTTCTTCTGCATCCACACAGACCATGCCGACCATACCTTGCCCTGGTATAAGGGCTGACAGCAGCCAACTGGTGAAAGCTTCCTCATTCATATGAAAAATGTTTCTTGTTCTCAAGTGAATGGCTCACCACGTGTCTGCGCTGCTGACTAGACAGAAGTGTCAGCTCTCATTTTACTGCATATTCAGTGCTACTTGGTCAGGTGATCAGTTTTATATTGGAGATAAGAATGGAACAAGCGCAAACAGCCACAGTGAGCTGTTAAATAAAGAGCTGCAGACAACTACTGTGGTTTGTGCAAACCAGCTTACCTTCAACAAGCAGGACTGTAGTGGGAAACATCACAACACATGGACTTATCCATTTTATACAAAATATAACCACACTAGATGTCCTAAATAATTACATTTATGATGTGTTTTGTTGCTTATTTGTTGCTTTAGTCAGGTCATGCCTTTTTGGCTGGCTAACCAAAGAGCATGCACACCAGAGACTTCCACAGGCCGAGTCGGCTAACATCCGGTTTAGCTTAGTTTAATTTGAATGGGGATAAAATAATTAAATTGTAATTAAATTCTTCTAGACTTCTAAATGTTATTGGGCCTAATTGATCAAATTCTGAAAGTGAAATGAGTCATATAATCCACTGTTTTACAGCCGCAACAGTAGCGATGTAGTAAGTAATTGTGGAGCTTGTAACATAAGCACAAATTTAACTTAGTTGTGATTGACCAATGAGCCCAGTCCCGAACGGCACATGCAACGCAGCATGACCAGTACACCACTGCTGACAAGTCATCAAGTAAATAACACAATTTACCATGCCATGCTCTGCTCTGCTGTAAATGGCTTGGTTTGAGTTGGCACAAGTTTTATCATACAGGTAAGTGCTTGCAAAGGAAACCATTATTTTGACCCCCTCTTGCTCAAACCTTCCTCCATTGAAACTCTTAAATCCTTTAAGCACTCAGTCACCTGACAGGTCAGACAGGTGTTCAGTGGCCCTTGGCTGGCATATTCAAAGAGATCTCATTATAGTTGAATTGTTTCCTTTGATATGTAAAGTAGTGGAAATTGGGGGTGGTGCATGGGAGTGCCATTCTGAGAGTAAAATTCAGGAGGGGACGACGTTCCAGCTCAGATGTTGAAAATCTATACAATGTTATTTATAGGAGAAAAACGCTTATAGCTGTTTCATGTAACAAATATAAAATAATCTACTTGTATGCACCACAATTCCAGCTACTACACATCCAGCCAAAAGGAAAGCCTGACATTGCAGGGACCCTGCGTTTCTATGTCAGCGTTGTCATTGCTACTGGCTACAGGTGTACTGGAAGCTGCAGTGATGTGTCCCTGATGCATTAAAATCCAAAAGGATGCAGTAAACTCACTATTGACGCACCCTATTTTCCCTGTGATTATGTCATTACAATGTGAACAACAAAATCCTGCTCTCTGTGAGGTCCCACACACACACACACACACACACACACACACACACACACACACACACACACACACACACACACACACACACACACACACGGAGCAAAGTCAGTGAACCGTAGAGCTGAGAGGCCGTACTGGAGAGAGTGAACCAGGTGAAGGTAACTTAACGATTACTCGGCTTGAAGACAACTACGCTTGGAATTGCTTCTTGCAATAAAACCTTTGCGAGTATAAAGCAATGTAAAAAAATAATAAATTTTTAAAGTACTTTTAGTAATGAAAAAGAACCAATAACAGTGTTGATGAAAACCCGAACTGATAAGAGCAGTAGTATCTATTAAAAAGAACAATACCCATCCCTAAACATGGGTTTAACACTACAATTTGTCAAAAAACACATTTTAATGGGGACCCTCTTAATTTCCCTGGGACCCACTACATTGAAAACATCACTGAAGCTGTTGAGAAACTCATCAGAATCAATGGTGGTGGTTACTAATTTCCTCCGTGGTATCTTTGACATATCTAGTCTATTTAATGTAACATAATCTTGATTATTTGCTGATTCGTGTGTTTATTGTTGTTGGACAGGAGAGGAGAGAATAGTAGGAGAACATGTTTTTTGAAGCTCAATAAGCAGTATAACAGTAAGAGTAAAGTCAATAAGAATTTGTTTATTAAAAAATCTGTGAATGTAATTTTTGGTGACATGTTTTTTTTTTTTTTACATTCAAAGTGAATTAGATTAACATAAATGTGATATTTACTTATTTCAAATCTATTTACTATTACGTTTAGCAAAGTAGAAGTACATTTTGCAACCCCACATGCTGACCAGGTGACCCAATGTGAGAAAGGGCTTTCTGACCTAATTTAACTTAATAAAGTTTAAAGTTTACCAGAAACAGCCTCTTAAAAAGTGACAACCAGAAAAAAAATCCTCACTCTCAAGGACTAAACCTGAAATTGGTCCTCACAAAGATAGTACAAAGTACAAAATCACTACATAAACACACCATGTGTTACTTTATGAGGAATAATACAGCCTTTAACCCTGTAACCTCTTACAAGACTGACAGACACACAAATAACACCTGTTATCACCATCAGACTCCTCACAATCCCATTCCTGTTCATTTGTTTAGAATTTTGTGAATTTTATTTTTTTTAAACTGTGTTTCTTCTGACATGAGGGGGCATAAATAATGAGTTTAATCTCCAGCTGTTCTCTGGTTGTACTGCAAATATAAATATAAATGTAGTAGCCTGAAGCCGACTGTAGCTGAAAAAGAGAAAAGAACATGAGTGTAATGTTCCCTTCTTACATTTAAAAATTAAACGTCATACATCCACATCTGCCTGATTTCCCTACTTTACCTATTATGTATCCACTAACTTTCTGTCTTGTTCCTCACTGTTTTGGAAGACACTTTTGACCCACATTAGAAATATTACAACATGAGTTTTGTTATTTCAAAGCCCCCACACTTCAGATTGAAAGCATCTAAAGTTGTACAGTTGACAGTTTTACAGCAACACCTTATACAGTGTATTCTTTTACAAATACATATCATTTACACGTACCCAACCACACTGTAAATTCTACAGATTATTTTTTTTTTTACAATCTAGCAATCTTACACTTAATGCCAAGTTTATCAGGAAGACCCTCCACCCCACCACCACATTATAAATTCTTTGTTCGCCATGATCTTTAACTTGAATTATCATTTTACACCTAATAACGGTAAGTTATTTGTTATCTATTCTATATCTATATCAGCCCTCCATGTTTCAATCCAACCCAAATAAAATTAAGAGGTCTTTATTAACAGCTCTTCGGCTGGTTTAGTGTCTCTAGGAATAACAAGTCAAAAAGCTGTTTTTTGTTTTCTTAAAATTTTACAAACCAAACCAAATTAATGTTTCACGACATAAAAAAATTATATTGTTGGAATTATCAAATGAAGTGTAAACTTTGCTTATCTTAAATTTTACCACTAGTGGGTAAAAGAAAACGTTTGTGCTGATGGTGGCGCCAGAGAAAAGATCATTTTATTACCTAAATGAGAAGGGTTTAACTTCTGAATGGTGGCCATGTCAGAAAACAGCTTTACATTCTCAGGTCAGTTTTCATCTGTCTACAGGTGAAATATATAGCAAAAAGCAGGTAGAACAGGAACTAATAATGGTGGAGTTGTAAACATTAAAATCTACAGCTAATTTGGCTAGCAGTAGTAGAAGTAGCACAAGTATTCTAAATTGTGAAAATTATGCACCATTAACACTAGAACTACCAGAATTCTGTAACTACTAGAATTCATTATTTTACTTAAATTATTATTATAAATTCTGATAGTGAATCTGTAATGTTAGGATAGGTAATAATAAACTTCAGGACACAAAATTTTAATTTTAATGTGAACATGTATTAGTTAATCGACAACAACAGAACCCGTTATTGTAGTTACAGATACAAAGTCGAATAAGATTCTATTATTTTCTTTGTAAAATAAAAACAAATGTATTCTTCCTTGGATCTTAGGATACAATAACATATGATAAAAACATCACCAATTTGCATTTCAATGCATAGTAAAAACATTTATGGATACATACGAAACACATATATCCCAAGATGGCCCAAACAGTCATCGCACCACCACAGGAAAATAATGTGAAAATTTGTTAAATTTCGTGAAAACTAACTGATCTTGGGGGTGAACATTGTGCATCAGTTTCACGGATGCTTGTGTAGTGTTAATTTTGTCAGCCATTTTAAAATTTAGTCTTAGTCCTGTGTCAAATGTCCTAGTTAGTTTTTGTCATATTTAATCCACTGTATTCTATTTTTTTAATCAAGTTTTAGTTGACTAAAAGTCTGGGTATTTTAGTCTGATTTTAGTCAAAAGAAAAACAAAGGTATTTTAGTCTAGTTTTAGTCACTAACCATCATTTTAGTCTTTTCAAACTCATTAGTATAATTTTGATTAGCATTTTGGTCAATCTGCAAGCTTTGTTCTCATTTTTATTGCAAAGGAGAAATTAACTCAATTCCCAGGTGGTTAGCCTTGATGTGCCGTTTCAAGTTCATAGTGTTTTTTCCAAAAATCTTATAACCACATCAATGTGCAAACTATCCATAGCTTTCGGGGGAGCTCAGTTTTTTTTTCCATGACAGGAAGGAGGGGGACCAACTGTCACTCTTACTGCTGAATCATTAATAGCTGCAAGCATGTAGGCTTGGGGCAGACTGTGAAAATATCAGGCATCTTTGTCTAATAATAATTTCATATGTAGCCATTTTTCTACAATTTCGCTTCACAAAACGGCTGCGGCTGAAAATAATGATGGGCCTCATAGCACAGCGGTGCTGTTGTTGTGGTGGCTCTGAAAGGTTACACCTGCTTTGTTTGTTTACATTGCACTGAAAGCTCGAGTCTCACCGCTACAGCATCAATTGTAAGTGACAAGTTTATTTAATTCCCAACCAACTTGCTACGTTATTTAATATATTGTATTAGGCCTACCTTTAATTAGGCATGCAAGTTTTTTAAACCGTCATCTTCAGTAACACCCTGGTCAGACTTTGTGTACCCGAAATGCTCCCACACTTCAGCCGTTTCTTTGGTGGAAAAAGCTTCACAATTTGGTCAGAGTTAAGCCAGTGTGCAGTAGCCTCTGATAAGCACGACACTTTAAGCTGGTGCACCGCTCGTGTAACTTTGTTTTCAAGTTTCCACAGTTTCATTTCGTGCAACAGAAACACTCGGTGTAGCTGAGCCTTTACGATTAATTAACCGTGACGTTTTAAAGCGCGGTTAACAGTGAAATCTGGTAATTACTGCTTCCCTAATAGAGATTAACAGCAATAAAGCAAGCTGTCAATATTTGAAAGACTCCCGAAATATCACAAATCATGCTTTTAGGGGAGCTAATATCTAAGCAACTCTTTCTCCCAAGCATGTTTGGTTTAACACCAGAGTTCATATCCTCCACAGCTGTGGCGTAAAGTAGTAACAACAGGCCCCGGTGCAGGCTGATATGATGGGCCCTTGGGCTACCCCGCTCACACTGCTGTCTATAAGGGAACCCTATATTTAGGGGAGGATTGGCCATTGGGAATTTTCATAACAATCGGCCATTCATCTGCAGTGGAACGCTGTCTGTAGCTTATGTCTGTCAGACTGGGCCAAACCAAAGCCCTTTTAGGCAAGTTGTGCCACTTGGCAGCCATCTTGGCAATGCCTCTGAGCAGTAATTTCAGACTAACAAAACCAGGCTCCTAACGAAATGAATCGGGAGAGAGCCAGATCTGCACTTTCACTGGTCACCGGGACATGAAAACTACATGAATAGAATCAGCATTAAAATCTGCTAAAAATCGCTGGAAGAGTTTCACAACTTTGCCTCAAAATAAGGTTTTAAAAAAGCGTTTTTCACGACTGGTTATACTTCTCTTACGCATGCGTCACTGCTTCCGCGCATGCGCAGTAGAAGTAACACGGACCCTTACGTCAGTGGAACCACAGGATTGGCTGAAATATGTTTCCCGCTTTGGCTGTTTAAAGCAGACGATTGGCATTCTAGCGGGAGGAGTAGGATAACCGCCATCTTTGCCGTTATGGGCTTTCCCCATAGAGTTGTATTGAGGATGTGACTGGCATGTCTCCTCTAAATTGTCTCTGGCCAAACTAATACTTTCAATATTGAGGGGGGATACGGGCGGCCTCTTCCAACTTTGCCTTGTTTTACTGAAATCTGACTGGCTCAAAGGCACTGATCAAAGGAGTTTACTCTCAATACCTGTCGTCGGGGCTAAACTCAGCCCAGGGTTATGTGACAAGCACAACAGAGCAGGTAAATATGTGGAAAAGAAAAAAAGAGGGGGGAAAATTTTTTGAATATAATAATTTATAAGAACAAATGTTGGCACAAGAGGCAGCTAAATGTGCAAAATTAACCAACCTCTTCCTTGGTGAAAAAGTGCTGTGGCAGGCACAGCTGAGGCAGGGCCCAGCACAGCCACTGATAAGTAGGCTAATGCATTTATTATATACTGAAATTATTTATATATGCATTTATGTATAGGCTAAATTATATATTTATATTATAAACAACAATTGAAGGAAGAAGGAAGAGGAGGAACAGGAGGAGCTGTAGGAGAAGGACGATAGAGAAGCAGGAGGAGGAGGAGGACAATGGAACCAGAAACAGTGACAGGTACAGGGCCAGTGTGCAGGGCTGGGTAGGCAATCATCCATAGATAGAATTAAAGAATGGATTATTGTTAGACATATTTATTACTAATGTTCTTCTCATGCATATGTAGCTGTAGAATTAGTGTGCAAATAGCTGGCAGTTTCAGGTTTTAAGGGCAGGTCACTTTAAGTGACAGGTGGTTTCTGCAACCAGGCTTCATTTTGCCCCTCTTAGCTCCACCTCTTTGCCAATCTTTGGATTAGCCAGAGTCAGAGACTGCCAAGATGGTGATGGCCACAGTCTCCCACATTGACCTTCATTACGGCTCTTCAGAAACCTGTGGGTGGGTCATGGAGACTATGTCCGTGTTGTAAACAGTCCAATGATCATCACATGGGTAAGAGCAAATCAGTGGTCTGTGCATTTTTTATCTTCAAATAGTGTTTTCTCATTGTTTTCTAATTTTCCTCTCATTCAGTTTTTTTCAAACAACTCTTACAAATGATCTGAATGCTAACTTTAGCAGTGATAACAAGCTAGAAAGAGGTCAGATCATCAATCGTTACTACAGAACTGATGTTTGTTCACGCACGCACACACACACGCACGCACGCACGCACGCACGCACACACACACACACCCCTAATTTCCTGCAGTTTGTTGTACTTGTTCTAAGTTGTTTTTTATTAGTGGTTTTAATCTGAATTTCTGTCCTTCCTTTGTTCTGTGAAGAAAAACTTTGAGCCTCCCTGCTGCATTAAAGTAACTCAAAATGGACCCATGAAAATAACTGAATAACTTATAATATAAAACAAGGGTTTTTTTCAACTTGGCAGAAGCTGTACTTTTAAATCCAGCTATCATTTAGAAGGCATTGAAAAGACAAAGAAGGGAGGAGGGCTAAGGTCTGATCATCTTATCATGTGATTATATTATAAACAAAGATGGAAAAAAACAATGCTGTTTATATTCTCTGACCTAAAAATTAAGCAGGAGAGTTTCCACCCCTTCAGTTTGAATAGCCATGATACTATAGCTCTGCTTTTATCTTCTTTTTTTCTTCTCTGGTCTAGTCCACCTTACTGTTTCACACTGTTGTAGATAACACATTACAGTGTGACATTTTACTGTAACATTATGGTCCAACAGTCACACAAATCTGAATTTTCATCTCATGTGAAACAGATATTTAATAAATAATCACAGTGAATGCAATTTTTTTTATTCTGTTCTATTTTAATAGCACTGAATCTGACACATACAGCATCTGGTCATCATGGTGATCTTAGCTTTAAAGACAGCTGCTCTGAAGAAGTAACACTTGGTTTTCTTGAAGCAGCGGACGACATGTTGACCGACCTTCATCTGTGAGTGCAGATCTTCACCATGACACTGTGTCCGTGTGTGTGTGTGGGCATGTATTACCCATGTTGTGGGGACATAAATCTGTTTACACAGTCATATTGTGGAGACTCGCCTTCCTTTAGGGGACAAAACTCCAGTCTCCAGGAAATGAATGAAAGTCTATTTAATGTCCTCTGAAGTGATGGAAACACAACTGTGTGTGTGTATGTGTGTCTGTGTAAGCTTTTAAGGAAAGGCCAAGTGGCTGTCTTGGATGTGAATGTCGGAGGCAGCTTGTCTGCTCTCCTCTCTTCACCTTGTCACCACATCTTGTCTTTCTTCTCCCCCCCCCCTCTTTATTTTTCTCTCTCACTCTTTGTCTTTTCACTCTCCGTCTCTCTCCCTGTCTTTTTTTGTCTGTCTGTCAAATCCTTTCTCGTCCAACATCTTTTCTTTGGTTGTTCAAGAGTCTGCCCTCTATTTCACCTTGTCTATGTCTCCAAATCAGCTCTAGAGTATATCGGAAGATAATTTTTCTGTCCTTATCTTCTCTCCCTATATCCTCGCACACACTGTTCTTTTAGCATTTGCTGCAACACCAACTAATTGTTTATGTTCTTTAAGAAAAAATTATGCACCATCTTTATGTAGACATATGCAGTTCACAAAAACCAACAGACCTGATCCCTCTAGTTTCACACAGAGCCGACTGCTGCTCATTTCTGAGATGGCGATGAGACCTGAGATGTAATTTATTCTCACAGTAACAGCCTCTGCTCAACATAAAGAACTGAGAGAACAGAATTATTCGGCTGAGCAGTCAGGGGTGGAAAGGACTGCATTCATCTATGCACGGGGTCTACAAGTCTCTAGTCTAACTAAAGGCTGTAATGAACAGTATAAACCAGAAACTAAAACTGTTGGATGGCTGAGGAAAAACAACTTTAGCATTTATATTTAAAGTCTCCCTCCACTCAAAAATGCGTTTTTGTTATTGTTACTTTACTTCACTGTGCAGAATGATGTATGTGCAGAGTTTGTTTTCACATTCATCTGCTGACGGGTGAAAGTTTCTCTGTGCTTACTAATTTTATGTCTTCAAGGCTGGAAGGGATCTTTAATTATTGGTGTTTTCTTTCTGTTGGTGGAATAAAATAAATAATGTAAATTTTCTCTCAAAGTACTTCTTCCATGTTGAGTGGTAATCTGGCAACGTTCTGTTTTTTTCCCATAAAAGGGCCAAAACCTATTGTGTGTGTGTTTAAAACCTGATATGATATTTCTCTGTGCCATAAAGCTCTGTTTTTGCCAGTGAACCACAGTGTTGCACATTTTGACTCAATCCCACATACACCGTCCTGCTGCCTGAAACATAGAGCACCAAATGTGGATTAATCCGCTGCTGAAAATAGTCCCCAACAGTAATTTGTGAAAAACTACCATGCCCAGCTTTTTTAGGAAATTGCACTGAAATCGTATGTCAACATGGCGAACATTATTGACACCCATTAAAAAGCAAACTGTTGTGGGGACAGCCCAGCTGACGGTGAGTGTCCTGGTTTCCCTTTTTTTTCCTCGCTTTATTTCACCCATTGTTTTGCTCTGCCTGCCTCCCTTCCTCAGCTCCTGAGCCCAGCCAACTACCCGCACCTGCACCTCCATCAGCCACCTCGTCAGCAAGCATGAAACACTGCATGAAGCATCAACACAAACATTACAGTAAGTAAAGTAAAACACTTCCTCATCTTATAAGTTATCAGCTTTATACAGCCAACAGCCAAATATTTTAGAACGCTAATAAAGCATTTCTTTACTTCCACTTGATATCTGCACATACTTTTAATGTGTCCTGCACACTTGTGGCCCATAAACACCTTTTTGAAAACCCGAAATGTACCTGTAAAGTCTACATTTACCATAAGGTGCAAGAATGTTCACAAGAAGACCTATTATGCTTTTCCACATTTTATGACTTATCTATAATGTTATAATGTTGGATGTTCATGTTAAACATGAAGTTTCAAAAAATGAGGTTAAAGCATTTATAAGAAATCACTGTGAGCCAAAACATCAGGTTTCCTCCTGTTCTGAACGCTCTGTTTTGAACTGCTTTTTCTACCAATGGCTCCATTCTACATAATACCGAGCCAGACGGAGCCCGTGTTTCATATATGGTCATGTGCTCCCACGCCAACGGCACAGCGACGCTCAGTCTGCCTGTTCCGCCCAGCAACAACAACAGCCTGGTAACATCCTTCAGGTCTTGGCCAATTAGAAAAGACAGTGGGCTTTGAGAGGAGGGGCCTTAAAGAGACAGGAACACCTACAGCTTGTTCTGACAGAGGCTCAAATGAAGGCCTACATGAAGAATCAATTTTTTTTTTACTTTGAATCATGCAAAGCTGCCTTACAGTGCCAGGAGTCACAGAACTAGAATATAGGACTGGAAAAGCAGTATAATAGGTCTCCTTTAAAACAGGCTTAATTACAAGCCACATCATTTTAGCAGACTATTTTATAATCTAGCAGACAGATTGCCGTGATATTTGCTCAGTGCATTCAAGCTACCAAGGGAGCGTTATCAGGCTTTCACATTGATTTGATCTTCCTGTAGACTACAAATAGAAATCCACAGTATAGTCAGTGTGTTCTCTCTTTTCTAAAATACATTGATACTTTTCGTCTTGGTTGAAGTTTCAGGGAGATGAAAGCAGCTGGTGGATCTATATTTGTGGGGGGGTTTTTTTTTTTTTGGTAAATGAATAAATGGAAGGGCTTTCACGGGACATGGGAGGTGAAGGTTGGTTGAAGGGTTGTTTTACCTACTGGCTTGTCCAGCTGAGTGTTATGCTATTAGGTTTTGATGCTTAATTTATAGAATTTAACTCCATTTTATTTAAGGTTGTTTTTACTTCACTTGAGAGCCACATGAACAGTCAAGCACTCCCACTTCATGCAGATATTGACCAGCAGTTTGGAGGTGTGAAGGTAGACATGATTTGAATATCTCTATTAACCTTGCTTTTTTGATCCTTCACACAATTTTGTCTGTAACTTTTGAAGAACAGAGTGACATTGTGAATTACTTGGAGGAGAGACTGTCCAAATGTGTGTGCTGTTATCCCCATTTGTTTCCCTTAAATGCATCCACGTTTCTCTCACTTTCATCTTTTCCGCAGGAGGAATTGATCAAACGTGTTTTTAGAGAAGTTAGACAGCTCTGTAGTCTTTTGATGCCTTGAAGTTTGTATTTGCACAGATGGTGTGATGTACTGTTGAAAATAAGGATGCACAGTTTCTGCCAGGCTAACATTTTTCGTGTCCTACCACAATCAAAATTCATGCATGCAAAAACGTTTACAGTGATTGTTTAGTTTTTATTACAGGGTACCCGCGGGTTCTTAAAAGTATTTTAAAAAGTCTTAATTTCATATTCCAAAAATAAGGCCTTAAAAGTATTAAATTTCATTCACCGAGTCTTAAATTTCATTTACCAAGGTCTTAAATTTTTTCTGGTCCTTTCGTAGGATTAAATTAATGCCGTAACGTCATAAATAAATACTTTGTGTGTGTGAGACTTACTAATATACTCCGTTTGGTGTGACTCTTAATTTATACGGCAGTACAGTTAACATCAGTGTTCAGCTTTACGCTCTGGAGTGTGGTGTGTTCGCAGTGCACGAGCTCTGGCATCCAGCTCTGGCGTGTATAGTTGTCAGGAAAGAAAACAGAACTTCTCTGATGTGCTACTAACAAGCTAACACTAGCTTGTCACCTGAGAATGGGCAAGTGTCAGATATTCAGAAAGCCAGAGCTATGGACAAGTTGGCGGTTGAGGCTGAGGGCAGTGCCGCTGAGGTTAGCATAACAAGCGAGTCGGAGCGTGAGCCAGTCACACTTTGGCAAATGAAATGATGAAACAGCGGAGCTGGAAGACCAGCTGCAGGTTACTGGTGTTGTGAACCAACAGTGTGGATTTGTTCAACCCTCTACGGACAGCCGAAGCGACTCCAAGGAAGAGGTGAAAGGTTTCTCTCCCTAAGTGCTGTTTCTGGGAAGTCTGATCGTAAAACTTGCCACCTCTGATACCGCAGCCAGATAACGCGGTGCCTGACTGTTAAAATGACGAAAGAAACACTCACCAGAGACTAGCTTTCTCCTGAACTCTTCTCTTCGTAAGAGAGCAGGAAAACCTAAACCGCCCCTCCACACACGTCACCATGGCAACTGACCTTCCTCTTTGTTTAATTACCTCACATCAAAGGACATTCTCCTCTTCACGCCCAGGTGTGAGGAACTCCAGCCCTAAATTCCTTTGTGTAAACAGAGTACTGTCTCCTCAAGACTCAAAAATTACCTTGTTTAATTACATTTTTCAGTCACTCAACTAGGTCTCCCCATTCCATTTTAGTAGTTATGTTACCATGTTGTTGTTGTTGCTATTTTTGAAAAGAATCTAAATAAGTTAATTTTGCAGTGTTGTAATTTCCATCGTCACCTGACTTTATTCATTTTATTTGTAACCAATGCTTTGTTCACAATACTTTCTGACACTTCCTAGACATGATGATAAAGAAATGTCATCCTACACTTGATTAATTTTCCAGCTCAAATTTAAGGTAAAAAATGACTAAATTCCCCAGCTCCTGAGAAGATTGTTTTAGGATCAATCAGAGCTATCCTCATGTAACCCGAGCTCCCCCAAGTGGACAAAATAAGTATTACATGCCATTCTGAAATGCTAGCCTCAAAGTTGAACTACTGATAATTGTTTTCCTTTTATCAAGTGCTTAAACTAAGAACGGTATAACCATTTGGCAATTAAGGTTTGATTGTGGGAAGATATTTGATTAAAATACGTGCAAATAGATTTTCGATAGACATATTGAAAGTTAAGAAGACAGTCTCTCAGGCAAACCGAAGACAAGCCCTCCCTCAGGGAAACAAAGGACTGCCCTCTGGGAACCACACCCCAACAGACAAAACAGCGACACACGTGCCCGTTCGCTCTCTTGTCCTCTGCTTGTTCCTGGCTCTCCAACTGTGCTTCGGCACGCGCCCAGCGTGCCCCTCTCCCAGCAACGCCATAAGATTCGAACCGGCGCAGCAAAGGCTTGTTCGTTTCAAGCCACACACTCGTGGAGTGCCGCGACCTCAGCTTTCCCTCATTTCAGCAGCTTACTTGCGTTTTATTTTCTTTGGTTTTATTTTGTTAAAAGTTATCAGTCCGTTAAGTTACACTAGTTTAATTCAAGAACGACCAAGTTCTTTTTAAGCCTTATCCGTCGAGCTAACTTCCACTGATCCCTACTCGGACTTTCTGCGTGGGCCCACCAGCAGTAACAAAGGACGACCAAACCTCTGACCCGAGCCAGGGTTGGGAAGGCCCCACTGCGAGTTTCTTCAGTAAGCCGACAAAAAGACGGACCTCCGGAGCAATTCTTCTCCACAATAGAACTTCACCTTCTCATTGTTTAGCCATTGTTTATTTCTTTGATGTATTTAACCGCATTTTTATATCACCTTAGTTAGTTAATAAACGCTTCTGTAACCAAGGAATTGTGTGTATTGCCAATCTCCAAGTCCCTGCCAAGAGAATTTACCCCTTCGATATGAGACTGACTGATTGATTTAAGATAATTAAGCGATTATTAACTAACTGATCACTAGTGAATAATTGTATAATGACTCTGGGTTAATTAAAACTCTGGTGGTGCCCCGCAAAACGAGAGATTTATAGATTAATACTTTCTGAATATTAAAATTCATAAGTTGGTATTAATTCAAACATCCAACTAACGCACTTTAAACTTACATCACCCAAACCGGGGCCCAACTTCTTATCCCTGCTGCCTTCAAGCCAATACTATCTAATACTGTAGTTCAAGCAGCCTTTAGATGCTAACACAGAATAGAATTTAATAATCACAGAAACAATTGGCATATTATATTACATTTCATTACCTTATCCTAGCCAAGGTGTAACTAATTGCAACAACTTACCACACAATATTTTGGTATTTTTGATTTCACCCCTTAAGAGTTCTTAGTGCACAAATATTGTATTCATTACATAGTTGTCATTTACATTGTGGATACTAGGGACATGTCTTCATCACTTTTTTAAAGTATTTGTTCTGAAAATGGCTTCAGAACAAATCAAAATGCATTGAGAAAGAATGATTTGCACAATAATAAAACAAGCAATGCAATTTAAAGATAGAAGAAACAAATATGCATTGTCCAAAAAAAGTTTCTTTAGCTAAAAAAAAACAGCTGCTGAGTATTGCATTATATTCTTTCTATTATATTCTTTGAATTGTCACCAGAATCAATTTATATAAATAAAGACAATTCTACCATAACTTAGTGCAGAAAATGTCTGCAGAATGCTGGAAAATAAGTGTTTTAGTGCTCAAAATTTTCTAGGGGACCCCCAGACCTCTCATTTTTATATTTCAGCATTGAATACTTCATCAAATAGTGTTAAAATGTCTTCTTGTCTTGTTCTCGTGAACCCAATGTTGTAAATTGTGCATGTGAGCTAAGTGTATCCTCGCACCCCTAATCTGAACCCTTATGTCCCCACCACTTTTCAACACAAAGTGATGTCCTTGATTCATTTTGTATTATAAGTACAAACACACCCCAAAAAGCTATAGTGTGTTAATTATGAATGTATTATAATAAAATATTTTATTAAATTCACATAGCTTTGTAAAAAAAATTTCTCGGGCTTAAAATTCATACAGACTTTCCATTCTACAGCTGTGATATTGGTATTAAATTTCATCCTAGGTGGTATTAAAAAGGTCTTAAAAAGTCTTACATTTTACTTTCCTGGGGATACCCTGTAGTAAATATTTGTATCTGCATTAATTCATATTGTTTGTAAATGCATTCTTTAATAATCCATATGATCCGGATGTCTCTAAAATAGTATCACTGATACAAGGAGAAATGACATCATAAAAAGAAAAATCCTTTATGATGAATGATGAAATTTGTCCAGACAGCGCTAGCTAAGCTAATAGGGCCACTAGCTGCACGACTAACTGAGAAAACTAGCTAACAGCAGCTACAGTTAGCAGCAGTTAGCTGTTGCTTTAAAGCTATCTGTCCATCAGGAAACTCCGTTAATCAACGTGAGTTGAGGCGGAGCAGCCGGAGGACATCAGAAGGAAAATCTTTAAATATTTTGTAAATAAAATATGATCCAGTTTGACCAAAATCAGTGAATAAAGTTGTTGTTTTTTTGTTAAGTAGCAACATCTGGGGCATACCTGTCCACACTCCCATTTTTCCGGGGATTCTTACTAATCTCTCCCACTGGGTGTATTTGAAATGTTTGCTACTTTCCCCAAGCAGGTGGCAGTTTGTAGAACATTAGCTGAAGTGTGACGGGAAGTCATTGCACCTGCAAGCAAGAAGAAGTCCAGGATGGATGATGCAGGGCTCTACAGAGTATTTATACATGTGCAAACCGGAAAAATTATTTATGAGCACAGTGTGCGAGTAAAGACTACAACCTACCATAATTGTTCTGCATGAATGGTTATGATTATTGACAAATTAGTACTTTTTTAATAAAATAGTGACCAGTATAGGCTGTTTTTCTTTAGGGTTTAATGAATGAAAACAAACCTACAAAAGTGAAACTGCTGTAACTGGAATTAACATTAGGTTTATACTAGTGGTAAACATTATACTATTATATGAAATGATACTGACTATAGTAACATTTTATAAGTATTAACATTATACTAACAGTATACTATGAAATTAACATTATACTGTTATTTATTTAATGTTAGAATATTAAACTAATACAGTTGTTTATACTTGAGATTGTGGATAGTGATAGTGAAAATTTCCCTTTTTTTCAAATCCCACGGTTGACAGGTAAGTTCAGGGGCTGTAAAATTAAGCCAGGAGGGTCATGATGACTGAAAATGATTTCACATTCTGTCTGTCCAAAGGACAAGCTTCAACACTACACAATTCAACACAGATAAAACATGAACTTTTGCTAAATGAGAGAGGTTTAGTACGTAAGTTGAAAAGTAAAAATACTCCCAAAACATGTTTTATGTTTCACATGAAATGTAATTATGCATTGTATTTCTGTGTGCTGGAGTATGTTCACTTTCTACTTCTTACTTAGATATATTATGAGTCTTACACCGAGTACCAGAGCCCGATGTTGTTGAAGAGTGCCTTGTTTGCTGCTCTGATTTAAGTCTAGTTTAAACACATAAGAATGTGTGCACATCCAAACCAACCTAGTAGTAGTAGTTATAAATCCAGCGAGGTGGTATCATTAATTGTGAGGTTGAAAACTCTAAAGTTTAAAGAGGTGGTATTGTGCTTATTTTCAGGTTCAAAATCTTATTTAGGGGCTGTACCAGAACAGGTTTACATGGTTTCATTTTCAAAAAAACACCATATTGTTTTTATACTGCACATTGCTGCAGCTCCTCTTTTCACCCTGTGTTCCTGTGTTGAGAAGGCTTTGTTTTAGCTTTGGAGTGATACATCTTGTCTCTAAATAAGCTTAGTTGGGAGCTGCATATGCGCAGCTGTAGGCTACATGTTGCCGACCAGCTTGGCAATATGGACTGGAGGAAGAGTTTCAGAGTGGTATTTATCTGTACCAAAATGTCTTTCATCCATAAAGTTTTAACTGAGCTCTGTCTCTACATCAATTCAATTCAATTCGATTTTACTTTGGGTGGAAGGAGAGAGAGAGGGGATGGGGGCCTACACAGTATCCACACAGAGGTACAGACAGTAAAGGTAATGTTGCTATAGCCTGCGTAGGGTTTTGGGCGGGTAACTGCTGAAATAGAAGGGCAGAGAAGTGTGTTAGACTGCAACTCTGTCTCCTTGTCTCAACTGTGGGTTGTCATGGATTTGGTCCACTAATAAACTTGGCCAGATTTCTAGAAATGAGAGCTGCTCTTTCCCAAGTGGGATGGATGCCGTCTCTCCGTCTTCCCCAGAAAGTCTGCCAATGATCTACAAAGCCCACATCGTTTGCTGGACACCACCTCGACAACCAGCGGCGGAATGACGACATGCGGCTATACATGTCATCACTGGTCAGATTTGGAAGGGGTCCAGAGAAAACTACGTTGTCCGACATTGTTTTTGCAGATGTACACACCAACTCAACCTCCCCCCTCCCGTTTCTGTATTTATGAGGTAAATAAAGAGGAGGCTGTAGGCTTACCAATTCAAAATAATAGCTGCATAACGACAAGACATCAAACTACTGTCATATTCTTTAATTATAATGAAAATCTCCTAATCCAAACTGCCGCTTCATAACATCATCATATTATTTTGACTTAATCAGGTGTTTAGCGAATTTTGCAGTGTTGCTAAAGTATTTCACTGTCTTTGCACACACATCACATACAGCGTCATTATTACCATCACAGCTAAAATACCGCCAGATGTGACTGCTTTTACAGTCAGCCATAGTCAGTATTCAATAGCGGGAAATGTAAAGGGCTGCAGTGGTTCACTTCAAAGAAGCTCCATCACAAAGCCTTAGCGCAAGCATGACTTTGACATGCGGAAGGAAAAGTAGTTCCTATCAACCGAGTATCATTAGACCATCCTGGTAACAGAAAGATACTTATGATAAAACACTCACTCACTCCAAATTACTGAGTTTCCAGACCGCAGTGTGAAGAGGAGATGTTAACTAGCGCTAACCGCCTTCACTTTTCCAGCAGTTGGAAACAACAGATAGACTTTGATTGACACACTGTAACCTACACTGTACATTTACTGCCACGCTGAAACTTAGCGCTCATATTTTACTCTGCTCCGCACGCTTTCACGTTACTTTCTGCCACCTGTCACGTAGCTTTGAAGAATGAGGAGAGGATGCTAGCTAAGCACTACCATGCTGCACAGTATGTGGGTGAAAATCATTAACGTTATCTGAGCATTGATTATATTGATCATGTGAAAGTTTAGCTGTGGCAGTCATTCACTGAACAGCTGACACACACACAAAAACATGCATACATACATGCAGCATATGTAGTCCTTGATATCAGGAACAACATCATTGACATTCCACTACAGCCTGAATCTTTTCCCTCGGTGTGCAAACCTCCTTCACAGTAGATGTAGAGTTAAAGTGATACTCCACCCAAAATTTCACCTCATGTGGATTAGTTTCCTCCTCACAAACAGTCTGCATAATTTAGGAATTTAGTTACAATGATGACAGGTAATAATGGTGGATAAAATTTTGGGTAAGAGTATTAACCAAAGAAAATTCCAAATGGTGAGTTCTGCCAGCCAGCTCATATGAGACAGATTCTAATGTGTAGAGGCTGATATTTATTCATTCATTCATCACTCCACACAAGCTCAGCACAGCTGAAATTGCGGACTGACAACAGTCCATCGTCATCACACACAACATATTTGCAATTTGCAGATATATCAGTCTACGCTGACTCCAAGAGAGACATGTTTGATGCACAATACGTGAACCCCCTGCATTTTTTACTGTCTGAGTGTATTCTGTCAGTCTTTTCAGTTCTGTTTTTTTTCTGTTGAAGCCTTAGTGAACTGTAATATCCACAGGTAGCCTTTCAAATCACACAAATTCCCTACTGTATATATGTTGTTAGGTTAAAAACTACCTCTGTAATGATTGACCAAGACCCTCAGTCACACTGTTTGCTTTCTGATTTCACAGACTCAACCAGTTACATTTTCTCAGCTGCTTTCTGAGGACACGGATGCTTTAATGGAGGTCAGGGTCAGTGTGGATTGAACAGATGGATGCTTTAGTACGGCTGAGTAGGCTTTTAGTCCAAAAATGGCATTGCATTAAAACAAAGCAATTGGAGTATTGATGTGGCCGTGTTGTACCAGTGAGATGATGAAATATGCTCCAGCACGATTGTTTAAGTAATTTTATCAGTTTCATCATATGCCCAAACCGCTGCACAGCGATTTATTATATATGAAGAAGTTTTTTTTTCTATAAACATTTCACTGCAACAATCATTTCATCCTCCAGATGGATGATTGACTGGTAAACACTGCAATTACCTAAAAATTTCTATTAATAGCCGACTCCCAAATTGCCGCCTGGCCTGGTGTAGGTACACATTTTTGACAAACACAGGTCTCAATTAGACGCCTGGTCTTTTAGAAGTTCTTGGGATGTATAAAACCTATAAAAGTCCACTGGGTCATCTGCTTGAGCTAGTTCTAAGCTGCTTAGATTGTGAATTCAACTATAAATGTTTAAACTTTTGTCAGTATGGTCAATCATTCACTTCATTTTATGTAGACAACGAGCCCCAAAGTCTAATTCATTGAGATTTGGTAAACAAGAGATGAGAAAAAAGTGCCGTCTCCCTACCTTTGAAGAGGTTGTCTTCATCCTGTACCTGTTGTTGGGAAAGCTTCTTTTCCATACTTTGCTGCCTACAAAATAATAGCTGTCAGAGCTAGATCAAATGAATGATTTGATATGATTTGATATAATACTTTTTATACAAATAATATTCATACTTGTTGAAATAAATAGCTTGATAGTAGTCTATTTCAGTTTTAAAAGCCCGGGCTATTAATCATAGTTTGCGAATCATGTTCGCGTAATCCACCTGAAATATATGCTAACACATATTTATAGACCATTGACTTTTGCCGATGTTTTTTTTGAGTGAGACCCCTGAATCAGGACCTTATACGTCAAAAAGTGTTCTCACTGAAATAAATAAGTGTGCAGACTGTTTTTTCACTCAGTGTCACTGTCCATCTGAACATGACTGATGTCTTGCTTCTGGTGTGAATTTGGTTTAAATTTTGAACATAACTGAAGCTTTTAAGCAGTTTTGGATCAGTTTGTTGTATTATCTGACCGCCAGTCATCAGCTGCAGTAGAAAGATAAAATATAAAGACTGTAGTTAGCTCCATACTCTTATGACAAATGATACCGCCTTGTAACACACATACATACACACACGTTTCCGAGCTATTTGGCAGAAATGCTTCTCTCAGCATTTATCACACTAATCTGGGTAATTAGCTAAGATCTCCTCCCCATCTTCCTCTCACCTCTTTACCTCTTCATGCTCTTTCTCTCATACAGCTCGCACCTAATGAATGACTCATGGGAGAATTACTGACTTCTTGCTTTATGCTCAGAATTAACCCCGTGGGACTGAAAACATTAGATGATGATTGCAATGTGTGTGTGTGTGTGTGTGTGTGTGTGTGTGTGTGTGTGCATGTTTCATATCCTGGTGGGGACTGCACAGTAACTGATGTGGGAGATTTATGTCACTGTGGTGACAAAAACTGAGGTCCCCATGGGTAGAGACTGCTTTTTGAGGGTTAAGACTTGGTTTTAGGATTCAGGTTACAATTAGGTTTAGGTTAGGGTTAGAATAAGAGTTAAGGTCAGGCATGTAGTTATGATGATTGAGGTTAGGGGCTTGTGAATGCATTATGTCAATGAGATGTCCCCACCAGGATAGAGGAACAAACGCGCGTGTGTGTGTCTTTTAAACAGGGGTAATTATTCCCCAGCCTTTCAATTAAACTTCCTGCTCAGATATTTCACATTCCATCAACTCAACATCCATAGACAGTCCATTTCCTGGTATGCTTTTAATGTGAACAACGCCTGGTAACATCAAAAAGTGCCACAGGGAAGTGATGAACATGAAGGTGCTCGTGAGTAACAATTCAATTTCAATTAAATTCAGTTTTATTCATAACATTCAATTCATAACAGATGTAATCCCATTGCATATGGAGCATATATAGCAGGTCCATACTCTTGTAATATTATTTACGGAGAGCCAGTTGGTGACAGTGGCAAGGAAAAACTCCCTTCTAACAGGCAGAAACCTTGAGCAGAACAATTGCAGTAAACCATTCCTTTTAGGAAGCAGTATATAGGCTACTTCAACGAATGATGGCTTCCTTCGTTTGGGACTCTTTAGCTGCCTGTTCCTTAGTGCCTGTCAGCACTGTCAAGATTTTTGTTGTACTTAGTGTTGTACTTGGAAATGTGTATTATGCTAAATTTATCATGTGAGCCACTAGTACAAGTAGTACCTGGCCTTTATTAGGTGACTGGCCTTTATTTGTATGTGCAGGTCAGAACCTGGCTTTTGTTTGAGATTTTACTTATGCTGGCCACACACTAGAGTATAATTGGGCCTTTTTGGGGTCCGTTTCAACCCTCCTGACTATTGCTGTCACATTTCCAAACCGAGGCAGGTCAGAACCGAATTATCCTGTAGTGTGAGGGGTTTACAGACATAATCTTAAGGTCACCGACTGTATCGGACGCTCCCTTTATATCAAATTGTAAATATCATCATCATCAACATAAACATATGTAGGATTCAAAATTGGGAAACTAATCCAGTTAAAACCCGTAAGAGCCAATGAGAGCGAGCTGACCAGGAAGCGTCACCAATGTGTAAATTTGCTTTCACTTTAAAATGTATAAACTATGCTGGTTCTGTCTTCTGAGTCATCAGTAACTTGGTTCATCCAAGAATTTGAAAATCCTCTAGTGTGCACCAGACATTATTGCAGCATCAGGACATGAAACAGAGGTCCATAGCAGCAAGGGCTCTTTGAAACACAAAGAGGAACACCCCCCCCCCCCCCCCCCCCCCTCAGTTGACCTTACCTTGTTGAACCGACAAACTACTTATCAATAATCCCTTCCTATCACATTTATCAATACTCCTCACTGCTTGATAACATCATCAGATTCACCGATCGATACCCGCCACGGTTGTATCAAATTATACCTCGTTGTTATCAATACCCGGGACTGGGTGTACTGTATTCCATTAGAAAGAAGGTCCGATCAATAGCAAGCAGCGACTGCAGCCAGACCTGAAGCCTTATCAATGCCAGCCGCTGTCCTGACAAATGATAATGCAGACAGATCAATAGGTTATGCTGGTGATAACGTCACCTCGCCCGGGTGTTACCCCTAGATCAGCAGACGGAGGTACTTGCTGAGAGTTTGTAATGTTACTGACAGAGACACAATGTTACTAACATAACTGTGGTGGTTTGCTGTCATGTTGTGTGATTTGCTTTTGTGGTTTGCACTTCAGGGCCACCGTACTAAACAGTCGGAACCAGAGCCTGCTTAATCCCTCTGACATAATTTGATTTAAAAATATAGGATAATAACTTATTTGCTTATAACTATAATAACTATGTGAAGTCTGTGTATGTGAAGCCTACAGATCAGTTCAGATCATCTACTAATCTCTTCCTTTAAGATTTTACTTTTCAATTTGATAGTAATCTGCTATAGTCTACAACACAGAGGAATGAAAACAACAAGGTAGGACAAAGCTTTAGCCCTTACCTGGCTTACAGGAAGAAAAAACAGAAATACAGGTTATTGTTTCACTGAGACACAGATGCAGAGAAACAATAAGATTCACCATCAGAATAAAAACACTGTCTAAGAACAACGGACAGAATCTTAGAAAAACCATGGCTAAAGGATAAAGTCCTCTAAATTGAAAGGAGTGGATTCACCACTGACAGGCTCACTTTCAGTTTTTGCTTGGTGCCCGCTGTGTCTTCCATTTTCACTCACAGAGAAAACAGCTTCACGATCAGAGGAGGATCTCTCTTATCCTCTCTGCCATGACATCAAAGGAATCCTGTTGTCCTGTCATGTAGCCACAACTTCTGTAAAGACCACCTGCAGAGAGGGTGGAGAAAGAAACAAGTACTTTCTAAAAGAAGGTCTTTCCTGGGTCATCCACCTTGTAACTTGGCATTAAGGAACCTGTGAGAGGCCTTCTCACTAGAGAGAGATCAAACAGCATCGGCAGAGTCTGAGGCTTTCTTCTCTTTGGTCTGGACCATCAGCAGCCAGTGTGTCTCATCTGTCAAGATTTAAAAACACACAACAACCACAGATTCAGACCCATTTATGAAGCTGCCCAGGATCATAGAGAGGAGCTCCGGAAATCCCTGAAACCCTTACAGGAGAAGCTGAAGCTCTTTGAACAAGTTAAAGGAAAGTGTGATCGAACAGCAGAACACATGAAGGTCCAGGCCCGACACACAGAGAGGCAGATTAAGGAGCAGTTTAAGGCTACATTCAGACTGCAGGCCTAAATGCTCAATTACGATTTTTTCCCAGATCCGATTTTTTTGTTCGACAGTTCACATTATAGTTTAAATGTGGCCCATATCAAACTCCAGTGTGAACTGTCCGCGGCCTGAAAGTGACCCTCATGCGCAGAAGAATAACACGACGTCACACGCAGCACGCTGTTACAGGCTACAGAAGTAAACAAGGAGCAACATAGCTCCGGTTAGCTCGCGGGAGACTCCCGTTTGTCATTGTCCTCTCACGGGTCACATTTCTCCCGAATTATGACAAGTGTTCACAACTTTCTGTTCTTTTCTTTACGGTTTCTGGCGCTGTACAACGCAACTGCCCCGCGCTTTCAGACACAATCAGAGGCACAGAGGAGGAGCTGAGAGCTGAAGACATTTCATTCCTGCAGAACCACAATGCTGAAGTGGAAAGAGTCCACCTGGGAACACCTGGGCAAGCTGACCTTCAACATCTGGAACACGATGAAGAAAATCATCACCTGCACTTCTGGATCCAAACTCTGCCAACCCACAACTTTCCTGTGTAATAATGTGACCAGTGTGAGATGTGGACAGAAACAGAAGCTTCCTGAAAACCCAGAGAGGTTTGATTCCTTCGTCTCTATCCTGGACTAGTCCAGTTTGGAGTGAGTAAAGTAGACTGTCTAGCTTATTGGGAATTGTGTTCTGTGATGATGAGTACACAGCAGACTCCGATCCCTCCCTTTCTGTGTCCAGTGCTTAAAGTGGGCAGTTGTAATCACCTGTAGACAGTACCAGTACTTCGACTTTTTATTCTTCTTCTCACAAGCTGCCAGTTCTCTTTTTCTGACCGCTCAGGCTCTCTGGGCGTCTCATAATGGTCATAAGTAAACTGCATTACCCAGGGGGCACTATGTTATGTTAACCTGTTAACAATCTCGCCGGCCTGCTTTTCCCAGTTGGCGGTTATTATAAGTAACATTACATAAACCTTACAAAGCCTGGCTCCAAAAGGACAGAAAGAGAATGCCAACAGAGATAGATCATGATACAACAGAGCTTTGAATGGAAAATCCTGCCATACCAATGCTAATCATTTGTGTGATGCGCTAAAAGTAGAGAGAAGAGAAAGGATCCAGGAATTTCACTGTGTATACAAGGAAGTTAGGACATATATTTCTGCTGTATTGTACTAATCCACTAATCTGTACTAGTTACTCATCCAGTTTGTGAATAGTGCATCTGCAGTGGACAGATGCAGATTTAGACTGAGTCAGGATGTCAGGGTCATTGTGCCAATACGTGCTGTTTCTAGCCAGCCTCCTCCTAGCAGCAACATCTTCCCCTTGTTTTATTTCTTTACATCTATTTTACTGAAGGTATTGTGGTGTGAGGTGGGTCGTCCAATACACATACCAACATATGTATAAGGGGAGTACTGGCACTTTCTTTTCCCACTTCAAGCACTGCCTGTATGCCCCCCATGTACTCAAAGGTCATTGGAATTCTTCCTCGCTCTCAGGAATAGCTGACAATGTTCTTCGACTGTACTGCACTCCTGTCTGAATGAATTATGAATGGTTTAATTGAGTGATTCATTTGGTTAGTTCGACTGATTGCATAGATTTAGGATGCAAAGCTGGGATTTTGCTTTCATTATACTGAAGTCTAAAAGTAAAATGTTGCACACTTCTCCTAACACTAATAATAATTACGGACAGTAAATTATTAGTTAATAAACTGGACAAGAATCAGAAAACTCTAACTCGACAGGAGGCAGAATGTTAATTGCAATATTCAAAGACCCAGAGCCGGCACCAGCCACTAAGCGACTTCTGGGTCTTGCACTGCCATTAAGCTCAGTAGCACTGGTGGATGTTTCCTGTTTGACATCAAACATAGTAGATATAATAATATGGAGTATAGTCTAGTTATTGTTTTTCATCAGAATCAGCTTTATTGTCAAACAGGTTTAAGAAATTTGCTTCGGGTCTTATTTAAAAACAAGAGACATTGTTTCTGTGTCATATATAGTGACAACGCCCAACAGTCTCCAACTAAATTTTAAATAGGGCCCCCGAAGGTCTAGGGGCAGCTCTGCAAAGACCACACAAGACAAGATACGAGCAGGTACCTTGTATGTGTTTAACAATGAGCAATAAAAGTAATAACTATATGTTCAATATGTAATTCCCTTAATCAAGACACCCCAGTTATAATCCATCAACAAATAATTTCTTTTATCACCTTTCCTTAAGGTTGAAATCACCGAGCTCTTTCAATTACCTCTCTTTTCAACTGGAATGAAATCACTGATCTATTCTCAACTATTTCTCAAGTTTTTTTTCTTGCTGGGTGCACCCTATTGTCAATAAATTCTCAGTATTCACAATGACCATATTAAACAATACCTGGTTCAGTATTTTCACTTCACAACTCCTGCCAACTTTACAATCGTTCACTATTCACTGTATGAGCAACAGCAAAATCACAGTAACCAGGACATCATAATACACATTATAAACCACATGAATACTCAAAGGGATGAATTTCAAAAAAAGATGATGTGTCAGAAAATAGGGTCTGTTGATTTAAAACAGGTCCTGTACCTGTTTATATGTATTATGTGTATATAAACTACGTATTTTGTCTTATGCACCATGTTTAGTATGTATATGAATGGTTATGCGTGGTACATGGTGTGTATGGATGGTTATGCAGTTTAATTATTCCCACATGGGAAAGGTGGACCAAAACAATAAAAACTGATGTGGCAATGAAAGAAAATCGGTTAAGAACAGGGATGGGTTTTGATGTATTAAATACCTGATTGACTGACTGACTGCCTGAACATGGAGACTTTCACTTGTTCTTCTGTAGCAGTGGAGAATAGTAAGTGGTAAAGGTAAGTGTATAGTGAAGCTTTGTGCTCATCCCTGTCAGGTTGTGTTATGGGCGGCAGGGCAGCTGTGAAAGGTGACGACAGCCTGGAGAGAGCTTCAGCTCAGGAGATTTACCCTGCTGCTGTAATCACTATCGACATCAACAGCCGCTTCCTCCCTCCTGCTGTGTGCCTGAGTGTGTAAATGGGACTATTCCCACCAATTACAGTACTAGTTCTTCCTGGGGGCATTGCAAGATAAATGTGAGGGTGAGAGATGATGTACAGGATCAGAAAAAGAATTGTTTCTACTGTACAAATGTATTATCATGTCTAGTTCTTCAAGTTTACCCCTAACTGTGGCATGTTTCATGTGTCCGTACGCTATAGAGAATGCCAACATTATTACACAATGAAGCTCATGTAAGTAATCAAGGTACTAGAAGTAGCAAGTATTTTTTGATACAAAGTGCATCACGGCACCAGAGCACCACATATATGTTAATCTGCTGCTGAAAAAAGTCACAAACAAACCCCTGTTTGTTTCAGTAATATCCTTAAAAAAGCTCTAAGCCAAGGCGCTTGGGACTGTGTGAGTCTTGAGAGACGGACCGACACATTGTTGGTTTTGGTCGTTTCATGGCATTTGTTGTTGACAATAATTATACATATATATATACAGAAAAATGACAACGTTAAAGAAAACATACAAAAGACACAAAAAGGCTACGTAATGTCTGTGTTGATGTTGCACGTTAATGTGCCTTTGGTAATCTTCACATATCAAAAACACAAGTGTTTCTGTCAAACAGCAATATATTAACTGTCTATCTTTCAAAGAAAACTGAAGCTGAAAAATGAAACAATAAGCAATTGTAGTTATAAATATGTGATGTAAACTTCATCAACCAGTCATGTCTTGGAAGTGGAGATTCCCATAGCACATGGATGCACCACAGCAAGTGTCATATACAGTGTGCACACAGTTTTTCAAGCAAATGGGCTAAAACAAGTAACTTCGGGATGAGGTTTAAGCATTACTATAAAAAATGAATGAGGAAACAGGGAAATCACTGTTCTGTAGCCAAGAGCTTAACAGCAGCAGGATATAACACAGAGAGAAAAGTGAGGCGGTGTGTTAAATATGTAACAACCTATCAGTTTCTCCTGAAGATCATGTATTTCTCTGACTAGAGATATTGGTCTGTAGAAATCACATCAAATGCACAATGATCTTTAGTTTTCAGTCTTGGGAGAGGCCCCTCCCAGAGGTCAGAGGGCTTTACTGAAGTACAGACACAACAAACTGATTGAGCCACAGTAACTCAGTTTTTATCATTTTTGGTTGAGACCTAATTTTTTTTTTATCACTATAGAAATGTGGAACTAGTGATGGTGGAGAATCTGACTATGTGCAATCATTTTTGAGTTTCTTTTTCTTCAACAGAATATAAAATATTGTGATGTAGCCTTTGGTTACGGAGTCCTGCTACTCAGTGGAAAAAAGTAGCTCACTTCTGAAAACACTAATGATTTTAGAAAATATCTACGCTACCAGAGCGTTACTGAAAAATGTTGTTAAACTCCCTAACACTTGTACACACTAAAGCTCTACAAGGCAGTCAAACACAAATCTTGGCTTTTCTGAATCAGAGTAGTAGCTTATATATTGAAACACACTTTCTAAAGTCCTGGTTTTATTAATTGGCACTTCTGCCGCGTATCGAAAAACAAAATGTTACCTTCCATCCGTCCTTTGACAGTACCCGTGAACTAAGTGCCATCTTCTGAGCAGTGCCAAAACACAGGCAACTCACCCCCAAAGCAATGGGAGAAGAATGAGAAAATAAAGCACAACCTTTGACAATGGCTACACGTTAAGTTATGGATTGTACAAAGTTCCTGGAGCGTAAACAGCCTATTACACATGCTGACTGGCGGGAGAGATATTTGTTTTAAAGACTATTTACAGTTGTTCCAAATGGTCGTAGTGGTGGTTCAGAATTACATTACATACATTTAGCTGACGCTTTTATCCAAAGCGACTTACAATTGCTATACATGTCAGATGTCGCACGCCTCTGGAGCAACTAGGGGTTAAGTGTCTTGCTTAGGGACACATTGGTGTCTCACAGTGGTCTCTCACATCAAAGGCAGGCGTCTTATCCACTGCACCATCACCACCCCCAGAATTATATAGATATCTGTAGATAAATAAACATTAGGGTGTTCAGATTAATCTATAGTCATATGTTTTACTACTGAGATAAAACACAACAATAATGTGCATGTCACTTGTTCATGTGTTTGTGAGGTAGCAAGTGTAGAGTTACTTCTGTATGTGTCATGCTACCCTGTCTATATGCTACTTGCATACGCCTCTTCCTTTTTATCAGTGAAGTGCTAAGGGGCATTGTTTGTGTGTGTGTCAGGTGAGGTAAACAGACTGTGACAGCAGGAACACTCTCTGTAATGGGAACAACCAGAACTACACAGTGGTGAAGTGGAAACAGTGAACCTTTCATTCATTTTGCACTCAGCTTCACTTTGCTCTCTGAATACAAACCTGTTTGAGTCGACATGGGAGAAGGTCTCATGGGCTTAGTTAGGCTGTAGGGGTAAACAGCAGAAAGGGCTGGGGGGCAGGGACACGTTGGAAGTGAGGCAACTGGCTGGAAATATTGCCACAAGTTAATTTTATTTTACTAACCAATTAACATTTTTCTATTGTACTGGTAATTCAGCCAGTAGAGATTTATTTCCATCCAAGCCTCGAAGGTGCTCCAACTGTGAGACATTTACTCAACTTTTACTAAGTCATGGAAACAGTTTTATAACTCATTAATGTCCCAGCGTGGGTCATTATTTTACAAGCATAGAAAGAATATTGTTACCAACAGCATATCCCCTTGGAGTTTTCAGGACCACATAGCCACACTAACCATAAGTTGGGGCTGTGGTCAAGGTTTTGTTCAAGGTTAGTTTCTTGCATCTCACAAACCCATTTATTCACACTAAGCCCACTGTTCCCAACAACAGTAAAAGTTGAAAATTTCATTCCAACTCCCTTCTCATCATAACCCAATCTGACTCCACATTCATTCTTCAAGAGACAAAATCCACCACTTTGTCAGCATGCTTGTGGTTCAGCTGTGGTGTCCCTAATCTCTGCAATACTCTGTGTTAGTCTGATTTAAGGTCCCACATCAGCACACAGCTTCAACTGCAGGGGTCCATCCTACATTTCCTACTGTTCTCCCTCCATCTGAATAAAACATGCTACTGAGTCAATTAAATATAGCACAAAAGCCAAATAGAAGAATAAAAAAACAACTCCTGGTTGGATCCTGAATATTGTTAGTTAGCACCCCATCTTTTATGTAACAACTTTCTCAGAGTGGGCAGACCACTGACTTATTGCACCACTTTTGTAGACAATTTTGACAGTGTTAGAGCCTAGAAACAGTGATGGGAAAAGTATGAATATGTGTGTGTTTTGTCTCTCTTTGAGTGTTAACGTGTGGTCAGACAGAACATGAAGTTTAGGGGCTGAACAATTGCATATAGTCAATGCAAAGATGTAGACACGAATTCACCCTGGGCTGTAAAAACTGAGGTGCAGACTCTACTACACAAGTTGAAAATATTTCAACTTCAGAAATTTGTTTATATCCTGAAGGTTTATGTCTTCAATTCATACATGTACAGAGATAAGAAGAGCAACTGGAGTTCTCAGGAAGTTTTGAGATCACTCAGAGTTGGACCCGTTACGCATAGTTCAACAGCTAATGTTTGTAGACTTGTTGTTTGGCGACTAAATGGATGTAGCACAAAAAGTTGTGTGTGAATAAAACAGGGCAAAAAATATGTTTGCAATGACCTCACATTTAAAACTGTAATGGACTGGTGACCTGTGCAGGGCATCACCCACCTCTCCCCGAAAACAAGATGGGATATTTCAAAGGATAGCCTGCATGGTTCAAGACTTCTGAATGACTACCTATGATTATTTCAGTGCTTCAAATAGCTCTGATGGTGTGCTGAGAAACTATCAGAGCTTTGTAGGCAGTGTTGAAGAAAAATATTGTGAGTCAGGTTCAGGTGTGAAGAAGTTTCGGAGACTGATTCAAGACTTAACATCGCATTGTTTATTGAGCCCGGCCGAGGAGATACAGTGCCAGCATACAACATGTGAACACATCAAATGCCAACACCAAATCTGAAGGTCCCTTTTATGTTTCTGTCTTCCCCCTAGTGCCTGTAGGTTTCTCCATTAGGTCATCTTTAGCTGGCCTTAACCTAGAACAACAAATCTATCTGATCTGATGTTTAGACTCCAGTGCTTCGTCATATTGGAATCTATTACTATTCATAAGTTGTACTCTAATCTGTGGAGTCAGTGAATTCTTGTAAACATTCTTGTAGGACTCAACCTTGTAAGATTCCCAGTAAACACTGATATCTGCTAGCCTGACGCCTGAGCTACTGACTCTAACTAATCAGTCTATTGTTGTCTGCCTGACGAGGGACAAGTACATGTGACAAATACCTAAAGCTAGAATATCAGAAAACACTTATGGGGCCATTACTCTAAGCTAGACCTGTCTTACCTTTCCCTGTTACATCAACAAAGCCCCTTAAGAAATATTCTCAACAGGCAGCAGAATAGGGATGTCACCTGTGACACAGTGATGTATTTGGTGGCTACTTCAGCTTGGATTTCTATCTTCCACCTCTGGGTAGCCAGGGGGCTTGTTCTAGATGCTGCTCTCTTGTATTACTACGTTTGCAACAGAATAAATTTCCATTGAGCGAGAGTTTTTGTCAACTAATGCTATTTGCCAACAAAATAATAGCTAACATTATAGGCTAGTCGGATGGAGCGATGTTGGACTAATGTTGTAATAATAAGAAGACAGGAAAGAGGAACTGTGTGAACATTAGGTCAACTAAATATCAAATAGTAGAAGACTGGATGCTGGTAACTGTTTTCTCATGTTGCTTTCTGTAGAACTTCACACGGCAGTGATAGCTCAGCTAGCGTTAGCTTTGTTGTTATGTCAAAGCCATTCTGCCAACTACATCACTGTCACGTCAAATGACAGCGCTGGATGCAAGAAGAACTATTTGGCTTTTTCAAAATGCCCCTTCATACGTTCAACCACCTGAATAAAAGGTGTTGAAAACACTGAAAAGAGGAACACTTGTCCAAAATTGCAACTTTCTCCTCACCTCACCTCCACCCAGAACCCCCCTAACCCTTCCTCACCAGCTTCTTCTCCCTGTTCTCATTGCCCCACCTCTCCTCCCTCCACACGATGTTCATCTTGGAAATTCGGGTTTAATTATTCAGTGATGTCGTGGGAGGTGGAAGAGACGGTTTGATGTTCGCTCTACTTGTCTGAATTAAGTATCCATCAAGGTCACGAATATGCAATGACCTGCTTATGAGTCTCAAGGATGCTGTGTGGCAATCAGACCGCAGTCATCAGCGCTTATTAATAAATGTATTGATCTGGCGTGCTGTGAGACTTTGAATGCCTTATAACTCTGCAGAGAGTTATGCAAGGTCACTGGTATGAGGATGGATATGTTTGTTCAATGAATTTGTATGTATGTGTGTAGGACTGTGCAAGTGTGCATGTATTGTCTTGTCTAGCACACACATTCTTCACACGTCTTTAAGCAGGATAACACAAACAAATATGATTCCACTCTGCAAGTTCAAACTATCGCCCTCTGTAGGCTTTAAATGCAGTTACAAGACAGTTAGATTAGAAGATCGACATACCTTTCTTTTCTGTGCATTAAGTATGGAGCTAAAGCCAGGAGTCTTATTAGCTTAGCTTAGCTTAGCTTAGCTTACAATTATATTGTATTGATTGCACTTTTTTGTTAATTCTTTCCCTAGGTATTTACCCCACTGATGTGATATATGCTATTAGCTCTTACTAGTATTTATTGCTGCTCTTACTAGCATGTATTGTCAGTTGTAGATTTCGTGCTGTATTTAATGCTCTGTTGATGCTTGTTGTTCCCCAAATGTAAGTCGCTTTGGATAAAAGCGGCGGCCAAATGAGTAAATGTAAATAAAACAGCTAGCTTGGCTCTGTCCAAAGTTCCAAAACACACCTACCTGCACTTCTAAAGTTGTAATTATTAATTGACATATAGAAATGTTAAATTACAAATTGTGGTTTTACAGGAAGTTACATGGTGATGCTGTTTCTTGGTACAGTGACTTGCTGATGTTTTGTCATCACTGCGAGGTTGGAAAAAAGTGATTCATACGAATATGTGTATTTACCAAAATGTCAATTACTATTTTAGCAATGGATAGTCTGCTCCATGTGGCTAGACGGCCTAAATTCAGGTCAGATACAGTGGAATTCAATAGTACACAGTGTTAAAAGATGATTAATTTACCTTGTGTGCTAAAATAAAATAAGAACTAACATGTTTGGGACTTTGGGGGCTCCATGTAAAAACTTTACTATAGGAATATAATAATTTCTGTTTGCAATTTCCTTAGCAAACTCCAAAAGTTGAGCTGTTCATCCATAGAAATGTTTTTTTAAGTGGTGTTACCTTGTTTTGCATATTGTAAATTAGAAGCAAAAGCTCTGTGCACTTAATTTATGAAGCAAGTTTCAGCCTTCAGAGTATCCAAGCGCAGGCAGTAACAGATCATTGGGGGGAAAAATTGAGCTGAGGAGATGAAAAAAGTACTTTTTGGTGAGCAGAGATGATGAGATGTGATTCAATGAAGAGAAGGAACTCGAAAAAAGATCTTGTGAGTGAATATACAAAGACTGGAAAAGAAAATTATACATAAGATGCATCATGATGCAATGATGGGCTAATGCTGCCGGCTAATCTTGGTCTTTGATCCAGATCAGAGAGACTGCGCACACACACAACACAATGCAACTTCAAACAAAGGACACCAATGACGATTCAATGTCAGTCACTTATCTGGCCTCGAGGAACCCAGTACATTTGGTGCTCATACCCCATAATGTGCATTACATGCATTTATGAAAGATATTTCTACGTTTGTACAACAGGTAGACATTTCAGTTGAAAAGCCAATCATTTATAGTGACATTTATAACATTTGTCAATCTCCACAGAAGCAAACAAAACATTAGGTACAGAAACATACATATTTTATGGGATATAAAATTAACAACATTTACAACTGATATTGTGTCACCAAATTAACTTTTGATACTTCTTTCAATTGAGAAAATACAAATTAGTAGGAGTTTGACGATAATCTCGCGAGATTAAAGTGTGACGAGATATCTCGTCAGGTAAAAAGCTGTCTTGCGAGACTCACGCAATTGACATTTTTTCAGTCAAGCCACTAGGGCTTTCCCCAATTAAGACTGATGAATCATGTGTGTTTTTGTGCAAGGTGATTGCGAGCCAAAGCTAAACTGAGGCTTATTGTTGACCCTTCTCTCTCTCTCTTGTCTCTCTCTCTCTCCTGCATGCACGTATCTTCGACTATTGGGGGTCAGCCCTACAAGCCACACATAAATTTTCTCACAAAGTGAAATACAAATGTATAACTGATAAGACTCGCAAAGCTAGCTGATGCCACACCGGCGTACGACCTGATAGCATTCAACCTCACCGCTCTCGCTGTGAGTCCAGACAGCTGTGACAAGTGGTAACGTAGCTGGTAGAGTTTTGCAACATAAACAAAAACTGGAAACTAAAGCGCAGCCTTGCTCTGTTTGAGACTGTGGGCTGCACTTTATCAGAGCTGCTGAAGTTAATGTGTGTGATTTGTGGTGAGATTTCTGCCTGATCACAAGTGTTTCAGTTACTTTCGGTTTCACATGCAACATGCAGTCCCAAACTGCACTGGACAAACGGTCTAAAGAGGATAATGTTACTTCCAGCGGATTAATAACGTAAAAGGCAGGTAGACTTCTCATCAAATGATTACGTTATTCTCTTAATATTATGACTTTTTTCTGGACATCAGAGAACACAGATGTGTGGGAGGGATTCTGAATGTACAGAAAGATTTGAACATGAGCAGAACATCTGCTGAAACACAGAAGCTATTAAAGTCCAGGAGTTTGTAACTGAATAAAAATTTAATAATTTATCATTGAGGTGAAAATGTGCCACATTTAAAGAAGTTACTTCCCCAAACAAAGACTCAGAAAAGGAGGCAAGACTAAATCATGACTCAGCAGGGATGATATTACATGAGAAAAGTTGATCTCTAGGAGAAACAGGTCTGAAAGCACCACAGAATGACTGAGAGCCTTACTGCATTATATTCTTTTGCAGTTAGGCTATAGATTTTGAATCATCTCCTGCCACCTGAATTTTGTGTTTCTCTTTACATAAATAAAAAAAAAAAATCACCAGAAACTGCTGAAAAAATCTCAAACATTTGTTCTGACCCGATAACCAGGCAAGATTACCACACCCGTGGTCATCCCCAGTGAGAAGAGTCTTATCTTGGCAGTCCTTTTGGTAATTTACCATTGACAATGATGTCTCCATAGCATCTTAAACTCTGCTCTGTGGTGGATTAAAAAGAACAATAATTGCTACTTGGTATGGGAGGCTTGTATAGTAGTTAAATCATCCACCTGTTCTGTTCAGGCGCAGTAATTCCTGCATCGTGTTTATCTCCAGACATCAGTATAATTAATGCATCAGATGTCATGGACTTGGAGCACAGATACATTTGGCTGTCAAAGAGCTGCTCAGTGTGATTTACGTCTGACATGACACAAGTAACGCACACACATACGCACACGGATCTCTGAACAACCGAACTGAGCAAACACATGCCTTCATTCACGCTCCCTGTCATGAAAATGGACACTCACACAGAGACTGATGCACAGCCCGTAATCTTCAGCCAACATGACAGCTAACATGTCTATAATTACACAGCATGTATCCACGGCAGCCAAGACCTGGGACAATTGCTGCCAGCTCTGCTCATCAGTGTGTGAATGTTGATCTCTTCCACTGATTTTTTTTTAATCCAAATGTATTCTGTTGATGACTCCATCGTAATGAATGTATTGTGCACCTGTAAATACATACACCTTTGTTGTGGTAGAATATGTGTGTGCATTAACACTCAAAAGAAAAGCCAAACTTTTGTCCCTGGACATGCAACATAAAACCATAAAATATCATCAGTGACTTCAGCTGTCAATGTGAAAGTGGTAATCTCATCTCTTTTTAATTACACAGATCTCATTTCTTTGCAGATCTGCAAAAAACAATAATTTTAATGCTGATTGAAAAGCTCAATGTTAGTCTCTCCCGAATACAGCTGCACAGAATTCAAGAGCAACTGCTCCCTCAGCTTAAACATGACAACATTAATGCTGCCGTTTTTAACCAACTAACTGCCACGTCTCCAAACTGAAGAGCAGAAAATACATAAAGTGATTTACAAGTAAATTCACAAATAATAGGACATTTGAATTGTGCTTCCTACTTAAAGAAAACCGTGTGAATGTTAATTAGAAGCCAGATTTATTGTATGCCTCGTGACACTTGAGCACATTGAAAAACACAAATGAATGATGATCTATACTCTTTTAAGCAGCTCGGCTCATGTCAACCACTTTACCAAAAGTGATACCAATAACATTTTTGTTACAACTTAAACATTTCCATGTTTGTGGTTTTCAGGCTCCCTGGAGGATTGTGCACAAATAATCATCTAAAAATATTCATCATCATCATTTTTTGTCACTTTTCTCCAGGGAGTACAGTGGGAACTGGAATGGCCAGTTCCCTTTTCTGCTGTTGTTTCTTTTAGCACTAAACAGTCAGTTGTGTCCATATTTTCCAAAATGCCTAAGGTGTTGCACCATGGTTCCTATAGAAAAGGAACCATGCTAAAATTGTGTGTTTGAGATAATTTAATATGCATTTCCGGACATTCCTAGGCAAGTTTCTTCAAAAAGTCCCTGCACCTGCTTTATCACTGCCGACTGATTACTGTGGCAGAGAAATTTGCTTTTTAAATGTAATGTCTTGGAAAAGCAGGTGTGAACTCTGCTGCACTGTTTTATCAGACACGCTCAGAGAAAGAGACTATAGCCAGGTTGAAACTGAGAGAGTGAAATCGCCCATGATGTCTCAAGTTGCTTCTTTTCACCTGCCAGCGATGAGCTTCACTTGGGGGTGTAACACACCCGCCGATACACTAGATTATACCGTGTCAGTGTCAGGTTTTGTTCGTCTAAGCGTGAAAAGTACACATCTTTATAAAGGTGCAGTACCAGCAGGGGGCAATAATGATGGAAGGAAAGGATGAATGCAGTATAAAGAGTGACAAAGTCCACATGAGGAGGTCACGGCGGACAGATCAGTCAATATCAGTATCAATATCAATTTTATTTATATAGCACACTTAAAACAACCAAGGTTGACCAAGGTGCTTCACAGGTTAAAATACAACAACAAGACACTACTTACACAGTAAAAGTACAGCAGTAAAACATTATAATATACAGAACACGATATAACACAGGATTGTCACACAAGACACTGGGGTTCATTTCTTGTGTGAAACCAATAGTTAGCGTTGATTTTATAAGAAAGTATTAATTTTAACCCAAACCATGATCTTTTCCTAAACCATACCAAGTACTTTTAGGTGCCTAGACTTAACCAAACTGCGGCCATAACCTGAAGCTTTATTTTGAATGTCTAAACGTATGTTGAATATTAATCATGGCTAACTTAAATGCAGAATGCAGAAAGATTTAGAAAGCGAGACACTGCCATGGTGGGCTGCCATGTGTGTTACATGCTTTGCCATGATACCAGGTTGAACATGTTGGAGGTCATGCTAGACCATCAAGGATACACACATAGTGTTTTAGTGAGTAAAACTGAATGCAAGCATAACTTATGTTTGCTTACTACCATAGGTCAACATCAACAAACAAACATTTGTGTTCACTGTAACACACAACCAGAGACACCACTACCCAAACAAGTGTTTACTGTGCCAATATACTAACAAGATCAAGAGTCCAAAAATGTAAGATAGCAGCCACATACAAAGTATCAGAGAAACCAAATCACTGTACATGTTTAAGAGCATCTTAAAACCCTTTTTTTTCTAGATCTTATATTTTGCGTTTTTTGTGTGTTTTTTGTTCTTCTCTTAGATTCCTCTTTTCTGTTCTGCCTTCAGTAAAGCACTTTAAAGTGCACTTACTTATATTTCAGGGTTTTGAGTCTGAGTTATCTCTTCTGTTGGTTATTTGTTGCTCTAAAATTAAAATGTTGTCCACTGTTCTACTTTTTCAAATTCAGAGTGTGAGCTGAATGGCTTAAGTATAAAACTAAAGACTTCCGCCTCTTCATCCCACTGTCCCTCTAAACTTGCACATCAACAATAAAAGTATGAAATTGTCCAACATATCGGTTGATGGATCCTCTGATCTGAAAGCAGAGTTAAACAACAGCAATACATTCCCATCAATCCATAATGCCAGCACTGCACTGTGCAGTATTCCACCAGAGTCATCAAACATAAACACACACACACACACACGCAATGATAAATGAAATCTTTATTGGATATGTTGATAATTGTAACTATTGAGTCCTTTTTATTAAAAAAAGTTGCTGTTGTTTAGAGAAATACATAGTTATAACATATTTAATCATGTCAGAGCAGAGTCAGTTTTAAATTTGATTATATAGAGACATTATTAGAAACACAGTTTTCATTTTTCCAAGTGGAACCTTAAACCAAATGCTGTGTGCCTAAACATAACCATAAAAAACATTAATACTTAAGTACACTTGGTACAAATGAATAAGATGAATTAAAAATGTAAATACTCAGGTGACATTACATTTCTTTTCAAACATATATTTTAAATCAGTAATTTATAAATGTCATATCTAGGAGACAGGGTTGCAACTGTTAACTGAGCCAAGGCTGACATGTATGTACACTGTCATGTAACACTACATTGGAATTAGTTTCATTTCTTATATGTATGTGACTCTGTGACATCTAGTTTGAGTTTTAGACCAAATGTGAAGGAATGGAGGATGTTTTGTTTGGTATTTACAATGGATTAGTTCTCTGCTAAAGTAAATGGTCTGTACTTGATTAGCACATTTTTGTCTTTCCAACCACTCAGAAATACACATTGATTCACACACTGATGCCATCTGGAGAAATTTGGGGTTCAGCATCTTGCCCAAGGATACTTCAACATGCAGACTGGGGGCGCTGGGGATTGAACCACTGACCTTCTGATGAGAGCAGCTCTACCCCCTGACTACAGCCGCCACCAGGGATCCATTAGGTTAACAAGACACATGATTCTCTTAGTACTCTCTCAGTAATTTGAAAGAGTTGGAGAGGTTGACTGGCAGTAGTTGGTTCTGTAAAACAAGTCAAGTTAAATTGTGCTTAAAAGGATAATTCAGGTTTATTACAACTTGGACTCGTTTTTTTATAACACAGTCAATAGCTGATATCTGAAAACACTCAACATCACTACAATGTCTGATGGCAGCCAGTCAATCAGACAGGTTAGCAACAAGGCAAGAGTTTATCCAAATCCCCAAACCACTTCATTTTTATTTGGAGGTCAAACTGAAAGTGAGCCAAATAATCCCTCAGTGTACAGGAAACCGTTGGCCTTCCAAATAAGCTATTCTAACCTGAAGGTTTGTTTACAACCTGTCTGATGATCTGACTGCTCATGTTTCTTTTTCCTATCAGACTTATTGTAGTGATGGAACTGTGCTCCCGCATCTTTATTAATATTATTGATAAGAAAAACTACACAAAACTACAAAATAAGACCCATGTTGTGACTCTTCTGGTGTCCAACACACACACTTGCATTAGCATTAATGGCCTTCCACAAAGTATTTTATTTTTCTATACAGCAGCTGGAGCTGTAGCAGTTTTCATCTAGCTGTACATTTGGAGAGTTCGTATGCACAGCACGTACCTGGTGGCAGCGTCACAGAGAAGGCATCCTGTCAAGCAAACATGACAGGCCATGACAGTCACTGCTGGGGCTGATGAATAGTTTATTACCTACCTGCTGTCAAACATCAAATATCCATCTGCTCTTTCACCCACAACCAACTTCAATTCATTTAAACAAGCTGGGTGTTTTTATGTATCTTAATAATTCAGGCTACATGTTTGTTCTTTCATTATTCAAATTGTATCTTCCCTCTCCATCTCCTGTCTCTGATGGATGTTAACTTAATTCTACATTTGTCTGAAAGGTTTTCGGTTTTGACTATTTTTTTTTCCATTTACATATTTAAACATGTGATTCAGGTGATCAATTCCTGCTGCACCAGTTACTCACAGAGTGTGATAGCAGATTTTAAGTTTGGTCCCAGTCAAACAGTTTGATCAAATTTGGATTGCCTTTTAGATACCGGGCTCCAAAAAATATTCATGTTCCACTCCACCTGTAATGTTAAAACATTTTAGAAATCTATAGGTTACAACACAGACGTTGCTTCCATGTTATCTACATTCGTGTGGTTCTTATACTGGATGAAGTTCATAAATATGAATAAAAACATTCAAAAAGACACACATGTTTTGTTTGGAACCTTTTGTGAGTGTGAACCATAGATGTGAACGCTGTCCCCGTTTATATTGTGATGCTGTGCTTCCATCTTCTGGAGGACAGGAGAACAACACCTTCAAATTCGCTTTTGCCCAGTTTGGGTTTGTGATACAGGAATAAAGCTATTCAATATTTCAAGTATGTCTTAAAACAATAGTCAGGTGCCCATATGCACATTTAAACAGTTTCTGCTTGCTCCTGTTCATACTGGTCATTTAAAGACCTCCATAAGATGGTTCCCATGTGAGTGATGGGGGGAAAATCCAAAAATAAATACCACGTTTACCTGGCTGAAGTTAATATGAGGCTGCCTCTGTCAAAATTATACAAATTAAGGGAATATCTGCAGAATATCCTTTTTAGTATAAAATCCCTTATTTGTGTTAAATGCCCTCCACCTCAGCTCAGCAGGGGGAAACACACCCTTAAAAAAAAAAGAATACTTAGAGCAGGAAGAGCATTACAATTAATTGCATTTCATCTCTGTAAATAAAATAAAGCAAAACAACTCAAAACATGACCAGACATGGACAGTCTTCACACCACTAAGGTTTTTGACTGGTAGTTGAATAACATAAGATGTCACCTACAGTTATGGCCAATGTCTCACAATTTTTCTGCCATTTCAAATAATTAAACCATCGAAAACGTAATGGAAAACAAGTAAAATGTTCTATTTGACTTTTTAGTCCTCAACTATGGAGAAAAACAAATGAGAGAACATATTGAGTCTACTGGGAAAAGTGCATGTTGTCATCTCTTCAGTGGTTCAATAAAGTTTTCTCTTTCAAAAGCTATTTTGGGGTCATAGACTGAATGTGCAGAAAGAACTGCCCTTATATCAGTGTTAAACATGAACAAAGAGCCCTAACTGGCAAAACGATGGCTTTAATTAATGGCATTATATAAAAAGGCTTCTGACATAACATCATGAAACTGTTGAGCTACTCTCTGACAGCAAATCCTCAATGTCGGTCCAATGTTATGAAGAGTCATGAAGCAGCCACTGGATGGAGACTTCACCTCACAATCCCATAACATCACTTTCACGTCTGATTCATAGCAAACAAATTGATTCCTTTTTGTAAAAAAAAAAAAAATACAGCAATTTGAGAAAACAGCTGTGAGTCTATTCTATTCATTCATTTCATTTTTTTGTTTGTTTGTTTTTTTGTTTTTGTAATATGTTACAAAACACTGCGAAAATTGTTGTGTAAATCCAGGTTATGTAAAGTTAGCCAGAATCAGCTCGGCTATGTAGTTCCGGTTTATGGGTGAAGGCTACCTTCAAAACAAGAGCACATGACTGACACTGGGACAAAGGGGAAATCCATAACATGAAAAATAAAAACATACCACGCAAACTGTATATCATTCAAGATATTAATTTACCTAACTTGATTTAGTTTAACAGAGTAATAGTAACATTTGTGCCTTAAATTATCACAATTGTAAAAGGAAGGTAAAATTGTGGCTTATAGAAAACACTTTACTTTGAGTGATTGTATTGATCACAGTTTAGGTATTTATCATATTGGTTTGTTGGTAGAGTGACACCTGGACCGAACTCTTATCTATACTGTCTTAGACTTTATATCAAGGACTATGGTGCAAACAAATCTTGGACTTTAGTGTGTTATCATGTTGTTTCTTCAGTATGACTCATTGTCTCATTTTCTATTATTTGGCTCATGTACATTCAATAAATTCTAGATATTTTTAACACATCTAATAACATTTTTAAGAAAATAACAAAGGGTTTTGCAGCTCAAGTGTCTAAATTAATATGTTAAATTCTACACATTTGTCACATTATCAAATACTTTAAGGTTTTACACTATTACAATTATTAGTACCTCTAAACTTAAATGAATTAAATACCAGTGTTGAATTTAAAACTGAACAAGTAAAATTTAGAAACTATTATTCTAATCTGGTGAGCAACTCAGTACAATAGCCTTCACAATAGCCAAATTACTTACTTGCATTATACATGTAAATTTACATTTATTCATTTAGCTGACGCTTTTATCCAAAGCAACTTACAATTGCTATATATGTCAGAGGTTGCACGCCTCTGGAGCATACTAGGGGTTAAGTGTCTTGCTCAAGGACACATTGGAGGATGGGTCACAGTGGGGGATTGAACACCACCAGCAAATAATGCTAAACAAAATAAACGTAGCTTAGTTTCTAAATTTTATAATAAGTGTTGCAATGAGTGTACTTATATTCATTATGTGCACTATTGTTATGGTTTTTCATACAGACTAGATGTGATAGGGATAGTACTTCTGTTGGTTTTACTCTGACAGTTGTGACCGGGTGGTCCCGTGTACAATTCACTTCACACAGGCTTTTTATTTTGAAGGTTGAAACCGGAAGGATTCTGTGTGTGGCTCGACACTGGTCCGGGCAGGCAGCTCCTTTCAGCTGAGAGAACTGCAGAGAAGATGGCGGCGCTACGAGTTGTGGCGTTATCGGGGAGCGGTAGGGCTCTCCTGAGCACGCCGAAAACTATCAAGACCCCGATGGTAGGTCGATAGCTCAAGTAATATATTTACCACTCATGGCAGAGTGTGTTTATAATCAGATCTAACAGTTTAATACAAAAGCGCTGCACCGAGCTACTGTTAGCCTGGCTGCTGTGAGCGGGGTGAGACAAGGTCACTCGTGTTCCCATACATTTTTAGGATGTCGCCAACGACTGTGGCAATAGCTCCTCGGATGTGTGTTCGTTCTTAATATATAGAGGTCGATATGATGTCAATAACTGTTGTAACACACGCAACATATGTCTAAAATCTGGTTAGCCATCGCTATGTGCAGCGAGCTTGCCGGTTAGCTTACTCATGAAACCAACCGGCAGGTGGACAGGTTCAGTAAAATTAAACTTCTTTCTTAGTTAACGGTACAGAGATATGAGTCTACACGCCGGAGTGTGTGAGCGTAGTGTTTGTTATTGTTTCAGTCCGTATATGAGTGACGTTGCGTTCATATTTTTCACAAACACCAGGGGATAAAGTAGGTGAGCTAATCAGCTTGCTAACGAGTTAGCATTTCAAGGACTGTAAGGACTTCCGGTGAAGAAAGCTCTTTTTAGCCCTGTACCCTTCATCTGTTAGCTTACTGTCCTGAGACGTGTATGTGTGTGTGGACCTTTTTATATACAGTCTATGGTGTGGACGCTTAATGGGATTGAGGGAAACAACATGAAGCTATGTAAACTTAATACATGATGTCCTTATGTCATTTTCCAAGTAGCATTGGTTGTGAACTTGTGGCCTGGTTTAGGTACAAATAGAAACTGGTCAGCATTGATTATGTAGACTCCTGTTTGTCTGAGCTTGTTGAGGTTGTTTAAATTTGAACAAAAACTCCATGTACATAGATCACAGCAAATTGTGTCTACTACAGAAAAGTGGCTGATGGTATCGAATTCTTGTAGGGCTTCAATCAACTAAAGATCTTCCTAGTCAACTAGTAGTCGTTACTTCAAGCCATTAGTGGAGTAGTTGTGGCACGTGTATGATGTTAATTTTATTATTTAAATATATGTTTTGGGTGCATCAGAAAATGGTTTGAGGTCGAGGGCTAAGAAGGAATGTTAAAGTAACACTGTGCTACATTACAGAGAAATAGAAACGAGTGTTGAAACATTAAAATATGAATATTACAAGGGGCAGGAAGCGAGCCACCTCTCAATGACAAGCCAGAATGATTCTGAATGTGTCAGAACAGCAAGTCAGGAGACCAAACATTTTCTTAATTTATTTCAATACAGTAGACATCACGCAATTCTTCTTTTAACTTCACTAGAATGTATTCTCGGATTTAACAACACGATGGATGATGTGTAACATTACTTACAAATTAACTCACTCCTCCTCTGCTCGATGGCTCTCCTGTCCCAGCCTGAACCCCCTTTGTCTTCGCCGTCCCCGGAATCAAATTTATGGTCTCAAACCAGATCGTCTGAACTGTCCTCCATCGGTCTTGGAGGCTGTGTTCAGTCTTGGTTCTTGATTACTGGGAGGCTGCTGAGCCCGGTTCCAAACACCAACACCAACACTCCCCTGGTACTTGTAAGCTCCCAGTCCAGGCAGAGACAGCTAATAGGGCCACTAACTGAGCTAATCAGCTAATGGCAGAGCCTACTTTTAGCAGCAGTGCTATGGAAGTAATATATCTTAATTCTTAATGCATCTTTCGTGTTACAAGAAAGGATTTCGAACCATCTTAATTTTGCAACACAGAAAACTCACAATAAGACCTTTATAAGATAGAATAAGATTATAACCTTTAAAAAGAGGTCTGAACATCAGGAGCTTTTTGTTTTCCAACTCTGAAACCAACTATAGGTGCTTTCACACTACCTTATTTTCCGGGATTATTATGCTAATATGCCGGTTCACCGCGCTGGATGACGGGTTTGGAGCTGGAAAGGGGGGTCAGATTTGATCCTCCTCTGAGACAGGAATTTTGGCACTTGGTAGTAACAGAGGCGGAGCGATGTCTGTGAAGATCCATGGAATAGGTGTGACATTTCAATGCTGTTGTGTTACAAGTCAGGATCTTTATTTTTTCACAGTCTAACCAGGAAAGCCGGTTGCGGGATTATGCCGCAATATTTTGTTCAGTATTGCCACTTTCACACTGCCTTATTTTCCCAGATTATTACGCCAATATGCCGGCTCCCTGCGCTGTAAATCCGGTACGGAGCTAGAAAGGGGGTCAGATTTGATCATCCTCTGAGCCTACAATGTTAACAAAGCCGGAACGTTGTCTGTGTGTAAAGCCACAGAACAAGTGTGGCATTTCAACGGTCTAAGCCAGATCGCTACGTGAAGCACACAGAAATGCGGCATATTGGCGGACATTCTTCCTGCGTTTATTGCGGGATCTTTGTGTGACAGCAGTTTCTGTCCACACTAATGCAGAGGAACCAGATGTGCCTTGCACATGAAGAGTGCCACTTAAGGAGATCTCCTTATGTGGCCTTTGTAAGGTTTCCTTGCCTGTGGCTGCTCTGAAGTTGACAGATCACTGCACCCCTGACACTCTGGTTCCTGGGACTGCATAGATTCATCTGAAATCCAATGAAAACAATGGTAATATTTCCATTGTAATTCTAACTGTATGTACAGTATAAGTTGCTGATGGAAATAATCTGAAAGCCAATGTAAGTGGCTTGAGGATGGGGATTAATCAATCTTGCTCTCATATAAACATTTTAAAAAGTGTTCAGGTGGTATACAAATACAGTGGCCCTTCCTGTGTATAAACAGTCTGTGGCATGAAAGACGCATCTGCTTTCCATGGTTTCACTTATGTTTTTTTTTTTTCACCATAAAAATTGGACCAATTACTCCTTTAATGTCTCAGCAAGCCACAGGTAAGTTGCAGCTGGCTCACATTTCACAAATATGGGAAGCTTAGATTGGCTTCCAGATATACTCCAGCTGGTCAAAGAGTTGGGGGGTGTGTGTGTGTGTGTGTGTGTGTGTAATGATATAGGGATGATGTCATGTGACGCCGACTGCCTGGTTACAGAAGCACTAGTGTAGGGCAGTTTCATAAGGACAACCTGCGTGCACACTAAAAGCAAGGGCATTATGATGAACTGCACTTTCTAATAAGAAAAACTGTGTCTGGAGGTAAATTATGACTTGACATGCGAATGTTGTTGGAGCAGCAATTAGAGATTCATGCTTTTCAGTCCTGAACATTACTGTTAAATTGATGGACACAGAGTTAAACATTTTTATAATACTAATAACAATCTTTTAACCTGTCATAAAATAAGCAGGTTGAAGATGTCACATCTTTGAAATCTTATATATACCAACCCAGATTCTAGAGTTTATCAAAGACTACAAGTCTACAAGATTAGGGCTGCTAACCTTTCAGTTATTAGTTTGTTTGTAAGTTTCAGAAAATGGTAAAATTGTGCATCAGTGTCCCAGAATCCAAGGTAATATTTTTAGATTACTGCTTGTTTAGTCCCTCCACTAACCCAGAATGGAAAAAAACAGCAAATACTAACATTTTGGTTGCTAAACAGTGAATTTGTGTCATTTTTGACACAAACAAATCAACTAATAGATTCACCAACTAATGGTTTCAGCCCTAATCTCATTCTTATAACAGAATGTTAATCGGATGTCTTATAATAATCACCTGTACATAGGGCTGGACAATAAAACAATAAGAATAATTTCCGCGATATAATTTTTTTTCAATAACAATATAATAAATATTCAATAAATGTTTGATTTTATTCACTTCATACACGAAATAAGACTTAATTTTTTTTTATTAAGATGTTTATTGGTGTTTGTTGAGGAAAAAGGACTGGAAAAAGCTTGTACTTAATTTTACTCATGCATATTTGTTGACAAAGATTTTATAATTGTTTTGAATTTTCTACCTTAGATTTGTAAAGTGATCCACATCAGGTGTTGCCCATGAAGAAGAGTTTAAACCACAATTAACCTTCAGGTTTCTTCAACTTTCACTCAGGAGCAAAAATCTTCAAACTTGAAAGAAATAACGATTTGATATTTATCGTGATAAATATCGATACGAAAACTTTTTATCGAGAACATTTTTGGCCATGTCGTCCAGCCCTACCTCTACATTATTGCACTGGTATAATTTTAAGAAAGTAACTTACTAGTGTCTTGTTGTGCTCTTGTTCTCTGTAGGCCAACATGTCCTTTGGCAGCCTGCCACGGAGCAAGAAGGTTGCCTTGACAACACTAGGTGTGGTCACAGCTGGTGGGGCGGGGCTCGCTCTGATGCTGCACCAGTCCGTTAAAGCCTCCGACCTGGAGCTTCACCCACCTCAATACCCCTGGAGCCACTCCGGACCTCTGTCTTCTTTAGACCACGCTAGGTGTGTGCACACACGCATTCTCCAGAGTCTGCAGTTATAATCACTGTGAGGAAATGAAAGTTAAACTAGTACTTCAAATGACAGAAGAAATTATTTCACTATTTTGTGACATTTAAAACTATGAAATTAGCTTGTATAGCCTTTCATTAACCTGATGGGCTGACAAGTTAGTTGCACAAAGGAAAAGATTTTACCCAAACAGACAAAAACAGCGCTCTCTTTTCATTTCACCTACATCAGAGTTTTCACTTCTGGAGTTGATGTTATACACATACCTGTCAATGTTTTGACAAAATTCCACTGATCTACAATGTGCTAGCAAAGGCAGGGAAGAAGAAGACTGCCAGCAGAGAAACATTGCTGGGTTTAGCATACGTAAAACCTTAGCATAGCTAATGCAAGGAAATTTGTTGGAGCTCAAGGATATACACAGAGCAGTTTGGTGAGTAACACTGATTGTAAACATAACTTTTGTTTACAAGAAAGCTCCACTGGGCACCTTTTTAAAGTAGTGCGTTATCTTTGCAAGTGTTTTACTGGACATTTTTCACCCTAAGTGTCTCTCCATGCTTTCTTTATCTCTCACTTTCTCCGCCCATGCAGTATTCGTCGTGGTTACCAGGTATATAAGCAGGTGTGTTCAGCCTGCCACAGTATGGAGTACCTGGCATTCAGAAACCTGGTGGGAGTGTCGCACACAGAGGCAGAGGTTAAGACCATTGCTGAAGAGGTAATGATGTGTCTGTGTGAGCATAGGTGTGATAAGGAGTTAGTCAAATTGAGCATATAACACTGGTTTTGTATCTTACTTTATAAATATTTTAAAAGACAGTCATAGGTTTAATTTATTTTTAGAATCAAACTGTTCTACCAACAGGTGATGACACCCGGCTGTATCTGGTGTTTATATTTTTAGGTTTTTGGCCATATTTTAAAGGTGTCTTGTGTGTTGTGTTCAGATTGAAGTAGTGGATGGTCCCGATGAGAGTGGAGAGATGTTCACCCGGCCAGGAAAGCTGTCGGACTACTTCCCAAAGCCTTATCCCAACCCTGAGGCAGCTCGTGCTGCCAACAACGGGGCCCTGCCTCCAGATCTCAGCTACATTGTCAATGCAAGGTAAATCCCGAATAACCTAAAACATATACAGTCTTCAAAGTCATGAAATTTGCATATTCTTGGTGTTCACTTGTTGTGTCCGCTTGCTTTCTTCAGACATGGAGGAGAGGACTACGTGTTCAGCCTGCTGACAGGATACTGTGAACCTCCAGCAGGAGTGTCGGTGAGAGAGGGACTGTACTACAACCCATACTTCCCTGGCCAGGCTATAGGCATGGCTCCGCCCATCTACAACGAGGTGCTGGAGTATGACGACGGTACGTAAAATGCAAAAAACAAAATCTGGACAGTTTAGTTTCTAGTTTGCCAAGATAGGCTGATCTTGTGATTGTAACGATAGTAGCAGGAGAGTTGTGAATATCGCTGTCTTGAGCTGGTGTGCTGGTTCTGAGACCATCTCGTACTCCTCTGCATGTTAGCTTCACAGCAGCAGCAACTGTAGCAACAGAATGCAAACCCTTAACTTAGCTAATGTTAGTCACATTTCTTGATGTGTCGATGTTCCCTTTATATCATTGTATTTGTCATGGTGTTGGATTTCTCCACCATCGCATACCCGACCGTTAAATGTTTAATATGGTGTTGATTAGCCAAAAACAGACTTATATAAACTTAGTTAATTAATATCAAATGCTAATTGTTTGTAAAAAATACTGTGATAGAAGATTTAACCATATTACCCCCACACACTGTGTCCAGGAGAGTGCATTACAGTTTGCTGTAGTAAAAATCGTTGTGCTGATAGTTGTTGTATCTTTTGCCATAGGAACCCCTGCCACCATGAGCCAGGTTGCTAAAGACGTGTGTACTTTCTTGAGGTGGGCTGCCGAGCCGGAGCACGACCAACGTAAACGCATGGGATTGAAGGTTTGTTTCTCTACAAAACCCCTTTTTCATTTGAAAAGAAGCCAGTGTTTTCAGATGTTTAATGACAACACAATTAACCATGCAAGAAATATGCCCAAATTTAATATTGTCTAAAATGATTGAAATCAGTAAATATATTAAGAAATAAATTAAAAAATTTCATGTCTGATCAGACATTTCATGCAAAAGAACAAGATGACTGATGTAGGCCTACTGAACATATTACTGAGAAACAAAAAAAAACGTTCTGAAAAACTGATTTCAGCGAACTGCTTGTGATTAAGTTACCATGTTTGGAATGCATTGGATTATCATTATCAGAGCATATAAACAACACAAGGTAATTTTACCTTGATCATCATAAAACGCATCATTCTAACTCAACAGAAACAACCTAAAACTCTGCAAAACCATCTTTGTTTCACTGTTCCATCAATCACCAACTGTGGTTTGGTCAAAATAAACCCTTAATTCACCACATTTAATATGTGAAAATATTCTTGCTCTACACTGTTTCCCTGCTGCCTCTCTGCCGTTTCTCAGCGTCTTGGTGCAACTGGGTTAGCTCGCTGAATGAGTCTGTCGCTCTGATTGGCTAAATAAAATGACATCTCTCCCCAAAAAGCCAACAGGTGACCCGGTTCATGTCACTGTCTCCACCTTTGCGTCTCTGCTCTGCTAAGTTACACCAAAATGTTAAAGTACAGATTTAAAAAATGGTTATGTCTGAGCTTATCAATACTTTAGTCCTGTGGTCTTTTTAATGCCAGGTTTCAGTACACATCCCTACTTGCCTGATCATACAATTGCATGAGGCATTCCACTTGCCCAAACACAGAGGTTACTTGCCTCAGGCAGATGTCAATGTCGAGCCCTTCATACACAATGGAGCAAGTGGAAACGGGGTGTAAACATGGAGCTTGTTGTGACATTAATTCTCTTCTTCCTCTCTTTCCAGTTGCTGATGGGCTCGGCCATTATCGTCCCTCTGCTCTACTACATGAAGAGACACAGGTGGTCTGTATTGAAGAGCAGGAAGATCGCCTACAGGCCTCCCAAGTAAATGGAAACAAACACACCCCTACCTGGGCTTAAACCTACCAGAGAGGGCTGCGTTCAATGACCCCACAACGCTCACCTCCCAATGATCATGTGGACACAGAACAACTGACTAACACACACACGTCTTTCTAAGAGGGGGTGGAAAAATAAGAGTATAAATACTATGTTTATTCCTACAGAAAAATGCCTTTTTTTTAAGTTGTTGGCGTGGTAGAACTAATTGTGACAAATTTTCCGACACCTGGAATATTGTGGTGCGAGAGTTGTGGCGTTGTTGAACGCGCTTTCCACAAAGTTTTTTTTTTTTTCTTTTTTCTGCATCAAGTCATTGCTGATAGCAGTTCCCGTCTTGACATCTTGTATCAGACACTTTGTCACAATTGACTGATAAGTTGATTGATTGTCCATCTTTATAAGATACTCATAAACAACAGGAGTGCTGAGAAATGGTTGCCCTCAAAGTTTGTAACATCTTGGGTGTTTGTTAATCCATCCTCCCCTGTCTTCTCCACACAGCCACTCAGTGGATCAAATGCAGCCTCTGAACCTCTGTTTTACTGTACAAAATAAATTATCTTAAAGGAAACTATTCTGTGTGGCAGTTTATTTTGTTTGAAGCAGAAGTAAACGACAACTTTTGTAATGCTGCTTATGTCTGACTTGTAGAATCTGCAACTACACTTTGTTTTGTAAATATTCAATAAAGAGGTGAGTGAACAAACTTTCTTATGAGGCTTTAGTTTGTGGACCTCCAGAGGGGAACATCACAAATGTTTTTGTTTATGTTTATTTGACAGGGGCAAACACAATCTATGTACAGTACCAGATATAGCTAAAAGTTTATTCCCATCTGCAGTCCCTGAGGCAATATATTACAATGAAAAAAATTAAATAAATCCCAACACATTTAATAAAAAGCCGACCAAATCAAACCACATATAACAAGCTTAAAAACTGATCCAAACATACCAAACCTCCTAAAACAATAACTTACCATATAAAACACAACATCACAATCCCAATGCAGAAATACACAAACCATGCAGGAATGAGAGGTCTTCAGCTCTCAGCTCCTCCTCTGTGGCTCTGATTGTGTCTGAAAGAGCTGCTATCTCTCTGCTAAGAGACTCAGTCTTTACCTTCATCACCCAACTCTTCTGCTGCTCTTCCTCCCTCACAGCAGTGATCCTGGCTTTCTTTCTCTCGTAGAAACTGGCGAAGCTTCTTAAACTGCTCCTTTATCTGACTCTGTGTGTCGGGCCTGGACCTTAATGTGTTCTGCTGTTTGATCACAGTTTCCTTTAACTTGATCAAAGAGCTTCAGTTCCTCCTGTAAGGGTTTCAGGGATTTCTGGAGCTCCTCTCTGTGATCGTGTGCAGCTTCATAAATGGATCTGAATTTGAATCCAGTGTGTGTTTCTGAATGTAGACAGGCAAGAACACTGGCTGCTGAACCTCAGACACTGCTAAACTACTCCTCCTTTAGTACGATGGTCTCACACAGCTTCTGCATTTGCAAACTGGACACTCCTGTATTTCACTCTTTTCAGATGTGTGACCTCATCTCCCCTGAGCCAAGCCACCCTACAACAGAAACTCATTTTGTAACCATGATCCTACTCTTTTGATTATATATTGCTACCTCTTCACCATGCACCAATTCACATTCCATCTTGTCCTCAAACGTTAATAAAACCCACAGGTACTTGAGCTCTGCAATTCAGACAGCGACCCAAAGTTTAGTATCCACACAGATTATCTATTCCAGAACAGGTTGCACTGCAGTTTATCAATATCAATGAAATTACATTTTATGAATGTATTTCTTACTACTTTGGCTTTATATGTATTTTAGTTTTTATAAATATATATGTTGATAGGGATGCAGTCACTCATCTGGTGTATTTTAAGAAATGGATGGGTTAAGAATAGACTCAACATGTTAATGAGTGAGCTTTACAGGTTTTGGTTGATATATTTTTGAACTCTGGAGAAAGCCAAGTTATCTGTTTTCACCTACTTCTACTTTTTACGCTAAGCTAAGCTAAACCAATCACCACCTTGCCACAACTTTGGACTTAACACACAGACATAAGATTGAAATATATACTGTACATAATATTCATTTTCCCATGTCACTCTCGGAAAGAAAGTGATTAAGTCTATTTCCTAAAATGTTTACATATTCCTTCAACTGCACCAATCACACTGCTGCTGAGTTGAACTGGCCTTCCTTTCTGCCTGTAGTCATCACGTCCTTACATCCATCCTGCCTTTCACTGAGGGATAAATAAACAAGTGTGCTGTTAGTTTAAAGCTGCTTCAGGCCTTCATTAGGAGCTAATCTGGTCCTGAAAAGGTTTTCCTCCCTGCTGCTCCAACCTGCATTCAGACACTACGAGCTTCATCTGCATCACAACACACACAGATTAGGCTAATAGCATTACTGGATCACTATTATTGCCATCATTATCATTATTATTATTATTATTATTAGATTAAACTCAGTCTCAAATGTGTAACAGAGGGACAGCATTTATTACTGTGAAAACTAAACAGATGTTCTACTTTGGTAATTCAGAAGAAAAGGGTGCAATTATGCTTTGTGTTTGTGTGACACTGGTGACAGTTTTTAAAAAGGCTCCTCATCCTAATCTCACACATTCAGTCATCAGTATATCGCATGAGGGAACACTCAGATACACACACACACATTTGCACATGCTCACACACAAACTGCAAAGTTAGCAAATGCTCTCTTTTTGCAGAGTTGTAGCATTTGTCGTGAAACAAGTAAACTAAAAATGTAAATATATGCTGTCCCTCAGTAGAACACACACACACACAGCAGAGATTAGCTGTTGTATGGAACCACGGGGACTCTCATTCACATGGAAAACCACTTCTTAATTCTAATTGGTGGCCAGTGTAAATCCTCCACTCCCATTTAAACCAGCAGTCAGCTGTTTGTATTCCTGCTGCTTCACATGTACCTCAGACTTAACCATCCATTCACGTTGATTTTAGACCACAGGTCCACAGTATAGAAGCTGTAGTAGCATCAAGATTTGTCTTCAAAGAAAATCGACTAATGGAACTGTTTTTTTTTGGAGTGAAATCAGAATAACTTTGTTTTGGTTGTTGTCGGTAATTTTGTTGGCACGCCCGGGGATTTCTGCTGTCAAGCTGTTTATTGATCAGTTAGTCAGATTAATCATTATGGCTTCCATGATGGCTCCTGTGACAGGAGAAAACAGGCCGGCGTTTTCCATCGAGCGGATTCTGGGTGTGGAGCTGAAAAGACCTGGAAACTGCCTGAAACTCCACCGACCCTGGGCAGGTAAGGAGCAAAATGTGTGAATTTTAAGCCTTTTCTTTACAAATTAAGTGAAGAGTCTGTTTCTTATTGATAAAGCACCAACTGTCAGTTTAAAATAAAAATTAGACATCAGTTGAAGTTTAGCAAAATTGTTATTGTAAACATCATGTAGTTTGATATTAATGTTTATATAACAGAGCCCCAGAATATCCTGATTAAATGTATAAAAAATATTTTCAGAGTAAAAGTAATAAGATGTTGAAGTTTGTGGCTCATTTGTGTAATTATATAATTTCTGAGCCAAGTATTTCTATTGATATTGATATTAGCTGCAACATTTACATTAAGAAGTTAACAAGTAAATTGCCTAAAAATATTTCAATTAGCATTTTTATTTTGGACAAATAATAACCAATTCCAGCCATTTTTTCCAGCTGTTAATATTAATAACCATAGTATGCAAACAAACACTCAAACTCTTACTTGTTCTTTTCAAAAAATTTTTAATGATTGATAAGGAAAAAAGCTAAACAAAAATAGGTAACCATAATAGGTAATTTTCCATACAAATAGTTTTTCTTTTTCTTATTAAACTGATCACTGTTAAGTTAACCATCAATGTTAATATTATTCCATTTAAATATATTACATGTTATGAAATAGAGGCCTATTAATATGTGTAAAATCTTTTGTTTGGTCCAAAGGTCCTGCATTTGGTTTAATGCTCTGAGAACAAATTGATTATTTGTCATGTTTTAATTATGAAAGGTTTATAATATGTGATCTTCTTCTATTATGTTTGTCATCCAGAGATTGAAGCAGAGAAGGAGAACAGAGGAAAAAGTATGTTCTCTCAACAACAACAACAACAACAACATCCTCATCATCCTCAGCAGCTGAACTCTCCCAGGCCGACATCAAGTTGGTATATTGGACGCAGACCACGAACTGCCTTCACTAACAGCCAGGTAATCACTGAATCTGTCAATTCGTCATTCAGACAAATAGACCTGAAGAAAGGACTCTCTGTCATAAAGTTGAGGACATCCAGCATAAAGGTACAACACTGAAAGCAAATACAGGTTTGTCTTTAGTCTGTTAATGTCTTTGTGTGTTTGTGTTTGTGTTTGTGTGTGTGTCCTGCAGGTGAATGTGCTAGAGACAGTGTTTCGGGTGAACTGCTATCCAGGTATCCAGCTGAGGGAGCATCTGGCAGGGAGACTCAACCTGGACGAGGACCGCATACAGGTTCAGACAGAACACACAGAGAATTTAATGAATTTAATATAGCTCTTCTGCTTCTGCTGCTGTTACTACTTTTAACTTCTTCATAACCCACTGGGTGGGTGTCTGTCTAAACTCAGTGACCCTAATTTTAAATTTCAACTTTCCAAAGATGAATATGTCGTGCTGATTTTAGGAGAAATGTGTGTAAAGTCATTCACAAGACATGCAGAATATTTCCAGCCATAAAACTACATATTCCACCAGGACATATGTTTAGTGTTTGTAGTCCCATTTCACTCACTCATGTCGTCTAATGATGCCTTTAAAGAAGAACTCCACCGATTTTACACCTCAAGGTCTGTTTACAGGTCTACTGCCACTAACAGGTCGATAAAGGGTGTGTGTGCAGCACCCTACCAGCCACAAAGCTTAGTCAGCAAGCTTAATAAATTATTTATAGATAATATTTATATATACCTATATAGTTTTAACTTTTTAAGTATTTTAATATTACTTACTTCTTGATTTTACTTCTATCTAATACATGTAAGTAGGTCTAAAAAAGGAGCAGAAGACAGTAGCCTCGTATGAAAGCATGTTGTACGTAATGACAAGTAGCTATTATACTGTTAGCTCTGCCACCTTAATTTTCCTCTCTCTCTCTCTCTCTCTCTCTCAGATCTGGTTTCAGAACCGGCGGGCCAAGCTGAGGCGTTCCCTCAGAGAAACCCGTCTTCAGCTGGTTCAGACAGCCGTGGCTGATCTTGGGGTCAGACATGAGGTCATAGGTCAACTGAAGCAGGATGCCGCCCAGCAGCTCGCCTCTCATCTCCAGCTGGAGGTGGAGGAAGGGGAGGAGTGATTCTGATGACCTCGTCCTGTTTCTGATGTCAGGACTGGCTGTTTACATGAACATTGATTCATCAGCTTCTGACAGCTTCTGTATTTCTTCTTCCTTCCACATATCATGAAAAAACACAACTGTGGACAACAAATTGTGACAAATAAAAGTCACAGTTTGCTTACAAACCACTAGTAACACAGTGTTTATTGGCGCATCAATGTTTTTTGGATATTTGACATCTGTGCTTTTTGGTTATCAGGATTTAATGCTTACACGAGGTAACACAAAACAGGTTCCTCTATCCAGCATACTGAGGAAGTATGTCTTGCAAGTTGTGAGATTCGCTTTGGATAAGTTTGTTAAACGCTCTGTAATGTTCAAGTGTCTTATTATGTGAATAGGTTTCTGTTTTCTGAACTGTACAAAGTCTAATTAAAGCTAATTAAAGTATTTGAATCTTCTGTCTGTTCCTTGGATGACTTCACCACAAACCCCGCAGTAGACAAAGTATTCACATCCTTTTCTGAAGTAAAAGTAATTCTACACTTTACTCTGTTGTAAAGTAAAAGTACTGCTCTGAAAATGTTTCTTAAGTAAATGTATGTTAAGTATCAGGAATATGCACTTAAAGTGTTAAAAGTAAAAGTACTCAATGCAGAAAAATGTACCTGTGACTGTAGGGACTTTCCAGTATATTATATCATGAGATTATTATTGTTCATACATTCATGTAAAAGCATCTTTTACTGCTGTAGCTTATTTTGAACTATTTTGTAACAGACTTCAACTAATAATTATTGTCATTATTATATAATCTGCTGATTATTTTTGCCATTGATCGATTGACTGTTCGTGAAAGTTCTGAAAATAGTGAGAAATGCCGTCGCATTTACCCAGAGCTTCATAATGTTTGTTTTGTCCAACCAACAGTCCAAACCTCAACACTAACACCACATTCAGATAATTCAAATAAATTAAAAGTAAAAGCAGCAAATCTTCACATTTGTGAAGCTGGAACCATAAAATATTTTGCATGAAAAATGACTTAACAATCAAAATTGCCAAATAACTTTTTGTCAACCACTTGTTCATTTCAGCTGTACTTGCATAAACTGTTGGGTAGTTCATCTGCATCACAACACACGCAGATTAGGCTAATAGCATTACTGGATCACTATTATTGCCATCATTATCATTATTATTATTATTATTATTAGATTAAACTCAGTCTCAAATGTGTAACAGAGGGACAGTATTTATTACTGTGAAAACTAAACAGATGTTCTACTTTGGTAATTCAGAAGAAAAGGGTGCAATTATGCTTTGTGTTTGTGTGACACAGGCTGATACACATTCAGTATCAGTACTCTTCATAGATTTTGTAAAGTTTGTAAAGTAACTACTAAAGCTGTTAGATAAATGTAGTGAAGTAACAAGTACAATATCTCCCTTTGAGAAGTACCTCAAACTTGTACTGAAGGACAATACTTGAGTAAATCTAATCATTGTTATATACACAGGTTATTACTGGTCAGTGAGAAAATAAGCAAAGTATTCACCCAAACTTTGAATAGTTTCAGACAATCAGCACTCATCTTAAGTCATCATTTTGATTTTCATTTATTTATAAAACTGAACATTAATAAACACGTGCAGGTGAACTTAAAAATATACCGTGTTAATGTGAAACTGTGTGTTATTTTTACTTTGTCAAAAAAAAAAGAAGAAGAAAACAAAATTACGCGGCCGACGCTGATTGGTCCAGCCGTGCCTCGTGTGTGTCCCGGAAGTGAAAGCCGAGGACTAATGTAAGTCTGGAGTGTAGGAATCTGTCGGTAACATTTGTGTTCAGCGGTGGTGTTTTCTGGTGTAGAAAATGGACACGTTAAATAAACTGAAGCAGTTTGACGCTTATCCCAAAACTCTGGAGGATTTCCGAGTGAAGACGTGGGGAGGAGCGACCGGTGAGAGGCTTTAATTAGTCAGAGAGCAGCAGCCATTCAGACACACAGGTTGTTAGCTGCTGCGGCTAACAACAAGGCTAACTGAACAATTTCTCCTTTAAATCATTAAAATATAGAAAACACATCAAGTTACAGTCTTAACGTTATCCATATACCTCTAAGGAAACCCCAACAGCAGCAGAATAGACACCGTTAATATTTACAATTCAATAGTTAACAGCAAAACGGCGAGGCTAGTGATGAAAATTCACAAATATACATAAACAAGAGATGTTTTTTCAAAGAAATGTATGTGCTGTCATTTAATTTTGAGGTGATTTTGCAGCATGTTTTCTGTACCAGTTGTTTTTCGACATTAGAAAAGCTGTATCAAATATATACATTACACTACATTAACGTTAGACTGTCTGAATTGTGCAAGTTGGCAACTCTGGAAGCCATAACTATAACTAACTATATAAATATAGTATAGGTATATTATATAGTAGAGCTGCAGCTATTAATCTATTAGTTGTCAACTACTGAATTAATCACGAACTATTTTGATAATCGAGTAATTGCTTTTTTAAAGAAAGAAATGTCCAAATTCTCTGGTTCAAGCTTCTCAAATGCAAAACATGTTCTGTTTTTTTTCCTCCCGTATGACAGTAAACTTAATATATATTTGGGTTGTGGACAAAACAGAACATTTGAGGACGCCACCTTGGGCTTTGGGAAACACTGATGGACATTTTTCCATCATTTTTATAGACCAAACAACTAATCGATTAATCGTGAAAATTATCAACAGATTAATTGATAATGAAAATAATCGTTATTTGCAACCCTAATATATAATATATTAATAATAAAGACAATATACATAATAATAATGAATACATTGTTATGAATGGTATGTGCAGTATATGCAATATACACACTATACAGTAGAAAATACAATGATCTTAAATATATAATAGAAATGGAAGAGAATACTGTGATATAGTACAATGATAAAAACACAGTAATTACAAAATATAGCTGGAATATAGTGTTTTTAAATAGTGACACAAGAAATATAATGCTATGACAATAGTGTTAGAAATGTTACTAACATAGTATTTTAAGCTATCATGCTGTTGAAACTTGCTTGTTGTGTAGTGCATCACAGTGAACATGACCTGTTTTATGTACATGAGTAATTGAGTTAGCCTGTTGATGATTTGACTAGAGCTTAAAGGCTTAATCGTTTAGTCGATCAGTGTCGTTTCAGTCATTCATTTTTGCAAAGATGCCAAACTGTTGCTGGCTGTTTTTATAAATTGTATAGACAAAGCTATCAATCGATAATGAAATAACTGTTAGTTGCAGCCCTGGATTTGATACAAGCCTGCCTAAAGACGGATTTGGTTGTCAGTTAATTTACAGGAAGAGTGACAACTTGATCTTATGTTTGTCTCATTAGTATGTAACCTTCAGGAAGCCTTTCACTTGGTGCTCAAATGATTATTCAAACAGTTGATCAAAATAAAACTAATCTACACACATCTTTTTTGCAATTTATTTCCAGCTTCTCAAATGTATAGATTTGCTGCTTTTCCTTTTTGAATTGTTGATTTTGTTTATGTGTCCATCCTTTACTGTTGAACATCATAGAACAGTGGGTTTTGGGTGGGCAGGAGTCATTTTCAACATTAACACTCCGTCCTGAATGAATTAGTATCTTAATTAAGTTTGCTGACGGTATGATCCTTGCCCAATAATATTATGAGAAGTCACTCACATGATAGTGTCTTTAACAAGGTGAAAAAATTAATCTATTGCATCTCTGAAAATGTTTCTTGCATTTGATTATAAAACAAAAACAACACTAGAAGAGGATTTCTAACATACACACTTCCTCTGTGTCTCTGCAGTCACCATCATCAGCGGTGTCATCATGTTAATTCTGTTCGTCTCTGAGCTGCAATACTATCTCACTAAAGAGGTGAGTTCATTCACATCACCTGATTATGGTTCTCACCCTGGGGGCTGCGAGACAATTTCATGGTTACAAGCAGCATAGAAGGAGGAACAGCTCTCAGTGATTTTAACCCTTTAATGACATTCATCACAGGGGACAAGAAGTCAAAAACACACTACATACTCTGTTATTATACATGTTAACAGGCCCAGTCACCTTAGTAATGTATTTTTATCTGTTATTCTTTAAGGCCTAAAGCAGACATGTTGAATGTTTCTTCAGATTATTCTGTGGGGGTCACGACTCTGAAAGGTTGAAATTCCCTGCTCTGGTGGGCAGAAGGCTCCAGGTGGTCACTCCACTGTAGCCTTTCCAGGCGGGCCAGCCCAAATTTCATACAGCCTCATTTACTGATTATACAATACGATGTTTTGTCCACTAGCTACTAAACTTGAAAAGTCTTTAAAAGCATTGACTTCAGTTCCCTCAAATAAGGCGTTAGAAGGTAATAAATTAAAGAGGCCCTGAATATTTTTTTCTTGCCTTCTGTAGATAGTTCAGTACTTTAGTAACCTGTAGCAAACACTGTCACTATGGCTAGCCACAGTAGCATATTATTTTTTTTATTGATTACTCCATCAGTTTTCTGACACTTACCTGGGTTCAGGTTGCGATAATTATATTCCCAGGAATTATTTGTAAAATTACAGACAAAAATGTAAGATAAATGTCAATAAATTAATTTACTTAATGAATAATTGTAAGCCATATGCCCTTATTGAATTGCGTTTGTGGCAATAAAAAGGTCTTAAATTTATTAAACTTAGTGAACACTGCAGAAACCCTGTACCACTTACCTGTTTGAACAGACCAAACAATCTTAACAATGTCTACTTACCAGCTCGTTCCCAAGCTTTAGACCATATCACCTTTCATTAGCAGAAGGAGTTTGCGCAGTTGTCACGGATCACTTTTAAGACTCCTCATCAAGGTCAACTTACAGGCCAACATAGACAAGAAGTCCCAAGTGTGTTTGTATTTTCAGTCGATCAAAGTCACAGATTGGTGAACTATCCAAAATGAATTAATTATGAAAATAATAAAGACTGCCTTGGGTTAACATTAAGCAGCATCCTGTGCGTATCCTGTCAGTCCGGTCTGATTAGTTCGACTATACAAACAGTGAAACTTCTATATGCTGAAGGCTCAGAGTTATAACTGTTAATCACAACTGTAACACTAGTTTTCACCATTGTGTTTCTCATAGTTGTTAATCATGATAACTGTATGTATAATGTACATGTTTTTAGTCACCTTTAAAGTTACAAGATAATGCACCTCGTCCTGTTTCCCTAAATAGTTTCAGTTAAATGTCTTCAGTGTTTGTGTTTTGGCGTGCTGTTCGCTGCAGGTTCACCCTGAGCTGTACGTCGACACGTCGCGGGGAGACAAACTGAAAATCAACATCGACGTCATTTTTCCTCACATGCCCTGCGCGTGTAAGTAGCACTGCTGTTATCTTGCTGCCTTAGCAAGGAGCTTCAGGCCGATGTGCTGTCACGCTAATGATTATAAACACCCCCCCGGCTTACCCCATTCATCTTTTTTCCCCTGCTCAGATCTCAGTATAGATGCGATGGACGTGGCCGGTGAGCAACAATTGGACGTTGAACATAATCTGTTCAAACAGCGGCTGGACAAAGACCTCAAACCTGTCACCCAAGAGGCTGATAAACATGGTAAACTTAGACTTACACTCTGACATATTACCTCATGACACTGATCGACAGTTCTTGACTGGTATTCAGGCCAAAAATGGCGCTCCATTCACAAATCGAAACGGCAACAAAAGTGCAAGGGGCTACACTGATATGTTACAGGTTATCTGTGAATAGAGGAAAATATGACCCAGGGAGGGATGTTTGAGCAACACATCCATGAGGTCAAAACACTGCACAGCATTTTATAAGAGTAAGACAGGCAGCAGCAGTTTGCTCCTCTTCCTTAGTGCTTGTGAGGTTAGCAGACATTAAACACTACAAGGTTCTCACTGGAAAGTTTGGGTGCACATTCTTGACTTTCCTTTTTGATTGTGCGTTAACAGATATCACTGGAATACATGACAAGAAACGTAAGTTTTTTGCTGGGCAGCCCTGCGTTTTTTTGCCAGAGCCTCTGCGACGGGAATTTCTGAATCGTTTGTTGGTGGTGGAGGAGGAGGAGGAGGATGATGATGATGATGATAATGATGATGGTGATGGTGATGATTGTGTTGGGGGGTTTTTTGTGTGTAGAACTTGGTAAAGCTGACGATGGTGAAGTGTTTGACCCCAGTACACTGGACCCAAACAGATGTGAGAGCTGCTATGGAGCTGAGACTGAAGACCTCAAGTAAGACACCAGCACACACAGGCCTTTTCTGTCTTTGTGTTTTCTGTATAATCTTGTATTTACATCCCTTGGTGTTTGTGCAGATGCTGTAACACTTGTGATGATGTGCGAGAGGCGTACCGGCGTCGAGGCTGGGCGTTCAAGAACGCCGACACCATCGAGCAGTGTAAGAGGGAGGGCTTCACACAGAAGATGCAGGAGCAGAAGAATGAAGGCTGTCAGGTTTACGGCTTCTTGGAGGTCAATAAGGTACTCCAATTCTTACCTGTGAATTATTGTTGGTATCACAAAAATGTCAGTTTTTCAACAAAGAGCAACAACCTTGTTTTTCATTCAGTGTGATTTGGGGGAAAATAAAAAGTTCAGAGCAACATGTGAAAATATAAAAATTCAATGACATGTAATACTTTAGCCAATACTAGGAACTCCTCTGATAATAGTACTTTAGATCAAGCTGCAAAATTAAAGTGGTATAATTTTATGATTTGTTCAAACAACTCATAGACAAACAAACACACGTTTAAACTCTTCCTCAGACTGTCATTGCTACTCAAAATGAAATTCTTTCTGTTAAATTTGAGAGTAAAGGGGATATATTTTGAGAACAAGGATGTCATATGTGAATAAAATTGTAATTTGAAGAAAAAGATAAGCTTTATACCTGTCACTGGAAAGGGACTTCAGTCCAAAATATATATCATATCTTGCAAGGAAAAATAGTGTCAAAACTGTCATATATGAACTATATTAAGGATTGCTTAATAACATACAACACTTTGTTCTTAAAATACAGTAACCTTCTGATAACTATGAATTGAACAGTGAATTTTTGCAATGTTTTTGACTTTTTTTCTCAAAATTTGATATGATATATTAGTTTTTCTTTCCTGACAGTGGCCCTAATACTATATTGATTGGATTATTTGTATTTACCCTCTCATCCTCTTTGTGTCTCAGGTGGCAGGAAATTTCCACTTCGCTCCAGGAAAAAGTTTCCAGCAGTCTCATGTCCACGGTAAGACCTGCTGTTTATCCACTCTCTTCATACACACAAACACACTGAACCATTCAAAGGCTTTTAAACACCCTGCGGTAGATTCCTGTAGCAGACAACGTACTCTGGATATTTGTTCTATAATTAAACGCCAGCCTTTCTACATGTTTCTAACTTATACAGTGGTAGCCATTTTAAAACTACCTTTAGGTCTTTGTTGGAAGTTTTTTTTATAGGTGAAGACGCACTACACAGCTGTCATGTTGGGAGATCAGGCACAGTAGTCCAGGGTAGTCGCACTGTATTTCATCTCTATACAGTGTGTCTTTGAGTGAGACTCCAGTTAAAGACTGAAATCACAACATGTTATAAAAACTGCTCTTTATTGACAAGTAGCCAACTGACATAATGACTAACTTGCAGCTCTACAGCAAAAGTCTTGCACAAAATCACAGCTGCAGCAAGCTGTACCAACTCCAAATTTGTTTGGGGTTAGTGAGGAAAAGTGTTTAGACAGGTGTTAATGTGTCAGGGAAACTGAAACTAAATAAATAAAACAAAATAAAGGGTGTTCAGAAACGTTTGACTGGTAAGTGTGTTGATCAGTCTCTGTTCATTTATCAATTCATCATCCCTCATCATAGATCCAACATCCACACCCATCACATCCATTAACAAAATCATTGCATGTTGAAATTTTCCAGCAACAATTCATGTGTGATTTTCATTCAACATGTTTCAATGCTTGTGAACTAGAAATTACATTTTGTCAGTATTTTTATTTAAAACATCCATGGTAGTTTAGGGGTAAGAGGTTATCGCAGTATAACATCTCAGAAAATATCACAGTTCACATTATAATTATTGTCATCATGAGTTACAATGACCCTTAAATAAATGAAATACTCATGCTTTCTTAAAATTTCACAAAACATTATGTCCTGACAAAAGTTGTAAAAAGTTTACCTTTTGAAAATAAATAAATAGATGCGCAGGTGAGATTGCTTTTTTTTCTTCCAATACCGTTAAGAACCGTTAACTGTGAATCCACTGCAACCCCATTATGGTTGAATCCTAAAGGTGTTGTTTTAGGGCACACAGTATTGTTTTGAGCGTCTGTTTAGCTCTCTGTTGTACAGTTTGACTCGCACAGGTGAAGGTTGGACACCAGCTCACAGATGCTTTATTCACTCTGTTGAGGTTGCGTTGTTAGACATATCTTCAAACCCAGCATGTTGGACTTATTATTAACTCACCAGGTGATCTGGTACAGATTTGTACAAATGCTTTGGCGCAGATGTCTGATTTGATTGAGTCCTGTGATGAAAGCTCAAGTCCTCTGTGTGCAGGTCCAAGTAATCAATATTCAAGTACCAGTCTAGTCGCATGTTCATTTAAAATCAGATCTCTTGCTTAAATATGCACCACCAGTGCTGGAATTAGTTGTTGTGTTTTTCACCCTTTGAGGATTAATGCAGCCGTCTAGACTGGGTGTTTATTAATTTATTTAGTTAGTTCATTATTTTTTGCCCACTTCTATGTTTGCTTCTATGTTTTCTGTGACCTTGAACACTGGGACGATGAATGGATGTCACATGACACCATGTCATTCCTTTCATTTTTCAAACAACGCAGGAGAGTTTGACTGATACAAGGTTTCTAAATCTGATGCCAGTGTTATATGATTGATGTAGTATTCTGTAAGTGTAAAATCAACTATTTTAATCAAAGTCTGTCATGATTAGATTTCTATGGCTCTATTCTTACACCAAAACTAAATTCATACAATTGTTTTTCCGAAGATGACAAATAAAATCAGTCCCTTTAGAGTATCTGCTCTGACTGGCACATTTTTGTGTTTTCTTATTTACTACAAAAAGAACATTATCACTAAATCACTTGATTATGCATTAGTCTAACTCCATTTTTTTGCATTTCCTCATTCCTCTGCATTTCTCTACATTTTTATTTCTTTCATCCTTTAACTTCTGTTGTCAACTTTTGCTCTGCCATCATTGTGTGTCACTTTTGGTCTTTGACTGGACTGTTCTGTTTTCCCTGCCTGCTAAAACTTTCCCTCATCTGCAAATTAAAGAGCAGGAAATTAACAGTATCCATCCATCAAATGCTTAAATGAATCGTCTCTAACAGCCACTTCAGCAGGAAAAGCGCCACAATTTATGTGCTGCTTCTAATTTGAACAAACAGTAGTTGGCTTCTAAAATGGAAAACGTGGTCAGTAAGTTAGATTCCTGTTCAGGTCTGAACTGAACATACTGTGATGTGGTGCCAACCTGGTTGGTTGATAACATATTACAAGTGGCTTAAGTCTGAGCTGCACTTACCAGTGTTGCTGTTAGTTTCCTACCCTGAGAATCCTCTGATCTCTGGCTCTGGGTTGGGAGATAAATTAATCGGATTGAACTTATTTAAATTATGTTGTTTGGCGTTACATTTCAATGCTTGGCTGCAGAAACAAGAGACAAGAATCACTCATGCTGAGTATTTCACTAAATGCGGTTGAAATAAATCGGCCATATTCTGGTCCCAAACCCCCTTTTAGTCTGGACTGACCTTAAAGTGTTGAACACTGCATCATGCGTTTGGGGCTGCACGATTAACCCGACAGAAGTTATACAGACTATTTTCTAAAGCTCTTTTTCTTTGGCACAGAAAAAAAATAATCCTCCTCAATGAGATATTCTGCGAAACCTCTGGATTGTAAATCAATTCATAAATTGGACTTGGAAATCAACCAAAACATGAGCACAGAAGCCTGAGGGAAGTTTGTCCTCCATAAAATTAGATTTGTAAAAAACATATTGAGCATAGAAAATATGAAACATTTTGTCAGTGTTGTGCAGCCCCTACCGGCACCCTCCCACCCATTAACATAACATGGTTTGTTGTCTACCTGCATCATTATAGTGACTCTTCTCTCTTCTTTCTGCAGTGCACGCTGTGGAAAGTAAGTCCATCTTTATTTGCAGTTTTATTTTATAAATACCTCTAATAAGAGCCTCATTAAAGTACAGTAACTTTTTATTGATATATGGGAAAGTACTAATGGGAATATTTTGTAAAATTAAATGAAAATGACTTGGTTTAAAAACGTTGAATTTAAGTACAGGATCATACTCGCTGTAGAAAATCCAGTTTCCACGTCAGAAGAAAATCTCTGGTCATTTGTTAAATTTACAATTCTGATGTGATCATATTCACAAGACACACCCATAAATTACTTAACACATAGTAACATAAAACCAGTTAATATACCTAAATATTATTGTGGTATCTTCAGCATGTAATTTGGCATAAAGGGCTTGTTCCAGTTCCGACTTTTCTCTCACATGACCTTCTGCACATTAGCCTTGGATCTCACTGTAGCACTGTTCTGCATCTGCAGACGTATTCAGAACTTTTGATTGTGTCAGTCACAGTGTGAAATTCACACCATTGACCAAACCAGAACTGTCTTGTTAGAAAATAAATGTGTCTCCGTTTAGAGGCTCATATACTTTTAATTATTAATAAAAAAAACTAAAGTTTTATCCTGAACAGACTGAACACCTGCTTTGTAATTGTGTTTTTGTAGTACTTTCCAACAGAAAACAAAAAAATAAATAAAATAAATCTGCTGTTAGCTATATTTACTATATTAGCTGACACTTTTACCCACTTACTGTACGTATTTAGTCAGACATCAAATCTGAAGTCTTTGATTGGGGTTATTTAGCCAGTTTTACATTTACATTTATTCATTTAGCTGACGCTTTTATCCAAAGCGGCTTACAATTGCTATTTATATCAGCATAGGGGTTAAGTGTCTTGCTCAGGGACACAGTGGTGGATGGGTCACAGTGGGGGATTGAACCCAGATCTCTCACACCAAAGGCAGGCATCTTATCTATTGTGCCATCACCACCCCATCAGTTTTAGCATTTTTAGAAATGTAGTTAATATTAGGTATGTGGACAGGTTTGCAGCCAATCAGATTTTAGATAGTGGGAAGAAACACTTCATATTAACACTTGCTTACACAGTATACTTAAAAAGCTTACACTATTTAATGTGAAGGAATAATATCATAAAATGTCAGCATGCTCAGGCATTTCTGAATTTACTGAAGGATTCAAAAGCAAACCAAATACTTTGTGACTGTTTATAAATACAACCAGCAACATTTAAGGGATGTCAGATGTCACCATAGTACCCTGAGAAAAGATGTTACTGATATCAACTTGTGTGTGACTTTTGGCTTTGGATTATTTGCTTCCTTTCATCTACAAACTGATCTGACCGAATCAATATGCAGTAATCAATCACAACCAATCATCAATAACTCACATTTCTGACAGATCCTTTTTCTTTACTAAATCTATTTGAAGTTAAGTGATGTGTTTTGTTTGTGTTTGCAGTTCATGACCTGCAGAGTTTCGGCTTAGACAACGTAAGTAGCACAACTGATTTTCTGTATCTAAGTTTGTGTTACTTTACGATTTCAAAAATATTAAAGATTATAGATTTGTATGAATTTTTTCTTTGCTTACTTAAAGATATTGTTTCTTTTTTTTGTTGTTAGTTTGTATAATTTAAAAAAATTTCAAACCTTGAATTGACTGTCATATTCAAGACTATATATAGTAATGCTATATAAACACTTCACATTATATAGTAATACTATATAAACACTCAATATAGGGCTGGGCCGTTATCGCAATACCCTCAATAGCAATATAATACATTTTCAATATATCATCAAACATTTGGTTTAATTCATTTGAATCATGAACAAATTAGCACTTCATTTTCTATAAAATATTATTTTGTTGAGGAAAAGGGACTAAAATAAGATTTTACTTAACTTCACTCATGTATTTGTTGAAAAACAGGTTTTATCATAATAGTTTATAATGTTATACCTCAGATTTGTTAAGTGGTCCGCTGTTTGGCATCAATTGTTTGTCGCGTTGACCGTAAAGAAGAGTTTAACCACACAATTAACCATCTGGTTTCTTCAATTTTCACTCAAGAACAAAAATCAGCCTTTAAACTTGAAAGAAATAATGATTTGATATATATCGTGATAATCATCTATATCGAATCATATGAACTGTTTTATCGTGATAACATGTTTGGCCATGTTGCCCAGCCCTAACTCAATATTATGTGTCTCTTATTATAAATACTAAGGAAAGACTTTAGAGTACAAGCAGTTATGTGATCTTATTTTGTGTTGGGCGTCTGATACCATGATCTTTCACAAACAGCTGGGAATGAAGACATTTTTAATAGACAAAGGTTGCTAAAGTCTGTAAACTTCTAATCTCTGTTATGCTCCAGATAAACATGACCCATCTGATAAAGCACCTGTCGTTTGGTAAAGATTACCCCGGCATCGTTAACCCTCTGGACGAGACAGATGTCACAGCGCCACAAGGTCAGTAATATAATGGTTTTACTGTTTTCACTAAGCAGCAGTGTAACACTAATGTTTGGTTTTCTTGAAATACATCTGAAAATACATGCATTTGATCTAAAGGTTACCATTCCATCATGTTAATGCTTAGTTCAAAATTTTACCTCTTTTGCTTGAAAACCCTACCATGACCTACATTTTCCTCATCTGCTTGTTTATGTGGACGTTCATGCAGTGCCCATAACTTATGACCATGTGGACTGTCCCTGTCTACCACACATGAGCAACAAGAAAGCGCTTTTATTAGCTACACATAACTGCATCTGTCATAATCAATGCATAATTTCACGGGATGCTGTAAACATGGCATTTGCTGTCGTAGGAGTGCACTAACTCAAACTGAAGTGGCCACCAGTTAAACCACAGTTGTTTCCGATTAATGTGGAGCACTGGAAGAAGCGGTTACTGGTTCAGCTTCTGGTTACCTGTTAAGAATTTTAACCCAAATAGAAACAAGAGATTTGAACATTAAGGCAAAATCCCACTTGTGGTTTCACTCAGTTTCATAAGAAGACCAATGTGATGATTACACAAACAAAGCGTGCTGTGTGTGCAGGTGGAATTTTCCTGCAAGAAATAAGCATCAGAAAGTGCAACACATCCACTCTAAAAGAACATCTGACGAATCCGAACTTTTTATTGACAAAACTAGGCTGTCGGTTGAGAGAGTGGCGACATCGAGCAGACAGAGAGCTGTAGTTGTAATTCCTGGAAGAGTCCCATAGCTGTACAGTTGTGTGGAGGTTGTTACTCGTCAGCAGCGGATGCCCATACCAATGGCCATGAAGGTGCCAAATGTACCCCCGCTCTGCATCATGGTCTTCCCTACTCCTCCCATCAGCTCCCTGCCACGCATGCCGATCCTACAGACAGAAGAGACGGCTTTTATTTAGTGTCAACTGATTTGGGAAGACAGTTTACAAGCTGTTCCCTCAGGAAAGTGACCATCAGTCTCCAGTTTGAATGTTGGACTCAACTGTAGGTTGAAATGTAGACTTGTAATCTAACATGTAAATAACAGAGTCAGGTGGTGTATTGTTTAAACTTTTAGGATACCAGTACCAAAACCAGTACCCTTACAGTGATACTGATACCAAGAGTACTTCATTCGATACCTTGCATAAAATGCCACCTGTTGAAGCCATAGTACTTGATTGGTAGCCTATTATTATTTTTATTGTTGTTATGGACAAGCAAGGCTCTTTCTGCTGTTCTTGTTCTCTATTTTCTTCTCGTTTCAAATAACTGTTACATAAAAGTATTGGGAAACTGTATCAGATCCTCCTCATCCTAATTAGTTCATCCTCACGGGTAGTATTATACGGGAAAAGACTGCAGCTTGCGAATTCTTTTATATTTGAATGAGAGGAGGAGTGAAATAGTTTTTAGGTAATTTTTTGATACGTGTGTTGAAAGTAAACAACAGAAAAAACTTTCGATGAATTGAAAGATCTCCGCGAGTGTTTTTTCCTTTAGTGGTGAGTCACAAACCTCCAAAAATGACAGTCACAAGTATAAAATGAGAATGGAGTCTGTTTAAACAAGTCACCATGAGTAAAATCAGCTAATTGTTGCTGTGCTACAATAGTGTTTAATTGATGTGATGGAACGCAGTGATCGATTAGTGACAAGTGATGTGAATAGCAAATAAAATGTGCAGAGAAGTGTTAAATGATACCAGAAGATGAAACCAATGCAAAGCCAAGCTTGTGATGATAAACTTGCAACAGTGAAACATGCCTGAGACCGCAGCTGAAGGTAAGCGGCTGTTAAAATCACGCATTGATTTGGCGCGTGCAGACTTTAGACTCTCTTTCGTGTGTTGTTTGCATGTTTGGCTTCAAGCAAAACCATACAAATAGTAATATTTTTCCGCGATCTGGTTACAAAAAGAATAGAATGAAGTACTGGTTTGATTGGATTCTACTCGATACTGGGCTGTTTCGGTCGATACCCATCCCTAGTGTCAGGTAACTCTGAGTCGATATGGCTGATCCATAACAGTACACACTTTGAACTACTGGAGAGTGCCATTTATGACCATTACTGGTGGATACTAAGAAACAAATAAGTACTCCTGAATGAATCGAAACTTGAAAGCCTGTTGCACCAGTGATACGCAAGTTCTATCTTAAGTTAAGGTGCAAAGTCCACACTAAACAACACGTTGAAACTAATTAGTTTGAGAATTAAGCTGTGTCGATGTTTGGTTGCACCACCGTCGTAAGGTTCATCTTAGCTACTCTGGCGTAAAGTCCATACTAATCAAAATATTGAAAACAGAAAGTTACTTATTATTATAAAGAGGCTAACTGCTAAAAGTAACAACAAAACACCAACAAAAATGTAAACAAGGACAAAGAATTATGATTAGGTGATAACTATGAAACCTTAATGTACAGCTAGTCCAACAGTGACAGAGTGGTAATACACTGTAACATTACCTGTAACGTACCGTATAACGGGCATATGAAATTGTAACATAACTTTTAAACGCATAGGAGCCATTATACATGGGGGCACATGTCCCCCTATTTCAAAATCTGTGCTAAGCTTCAAAGTCCAATCGGGTGGCTGCTGAGAGGAAGGCTCACATTATTCTGCTTTTTAAAAGACGCCGTTTTACAGTAAAGTTACTGAGAGGAAAAAAGTTGTGCCAGTTTTTTTTTTATTTGACAGAAAATGTAGAATAAATCACCCACCAGCCCCCAAAGTGACCTGACAGTTTAGAATAATGAACAGGGTGAAAATGACAAATTAGTTATTTAAAAGGCTGGCTGTGGCTATCAGCATCATGGATATAACAGTTGCGTTTAGGGGAAATGATTTTTCATGTGTATGATATGCCAATATTTTAGTCTGAATGTTTGGGGGGCAGTTATGATTGATTGGTCCGTTGAACAGCTCACAATGGCCCCCGGACTGTAACAACTGATCTTAACGGAAAGTTAAAGTTACGGTTTCATCAGTTGCTTTTTCTATAAAGTCAGAATAGTTTGGGGGCACACTAAGTTCAGAGTTACCTGAGACAGGAGAAAGTGCCAAACATGGCACCAGCAGCCATTCCTACTGCAAACCCCATCATGAAGCCCATCTTGACCCGGTCAAAACAGCTGGGCTGGGTCTGGCCATATGGACCTACAGCCACTGGCATCTGGAGGGGGAAGACAGACTCAAGACAGGTTAGAGATGAAATCGATGGAGCAGTAGGCGGTTAATATTTTCAAAGTGACACACAGTATGATCTGATAGCATGAGGAACAAAATAGCCAGACCACATCCTGATACAGTATGGCTTATGATCTACTCTGTTCACATGTGTGACTACTACCAAAAACGTGACTATGTGAAGAAGCAGTGCTACTTCATAGTCACGGAAGCTGTAGCCTAATTCATGTTACTTCAAGGGCCCTTGGTTCACTGTGTGGCAAGTGGTTTGTGGTAATAATAAGTTTGGAAAAGATAAAGGCCTTAAGCTGGATCATGCTTGATTACCTGATCTTGAGGTTAACGTTCTAGCTAAAAGTACAGCTGCTATTAGTGCCTACACTTTAAAGTACCACTGCCAAGTCTGTTTAAAGAGACTGCAAGACATTTATTTTTGTTTTCTGGTGTGTTGCTTCTATTTCGTTTGTGCGTTGTGGAAGATTAGTGCAGCACTACATCAGCCACACATTGAAATCAAGCACTTTTTACTTGGTCTTTTTTCCATGTGAACTTACTGGAAGCCTGCCAATAGTTAGTATGTAGTATGGATTTGGGTACACTCAATGTGTAATGCTTTAAACATCACGTTTGAAAACACATTTTTTGAGTTTTCTAAAAGTCAGACATTTGACCTTTATATCTATCTTGCTAACAACGGTAATTCTTTTACCAGCATGTCATGTTTCTACTGTCCACTTAAATCTACCAGCGGTGCCTTAAATACAGACGACTGGTAGTTAAGCTGCTGGTTGACACTGGCCTTAACGTTAATGATTAAGTTGTGTTGCTAAGCCATGAAGTGTTAAGCTAAGCTAAGCTAAGCTAACCGCAGAGAGCACACTTATGTTCACGTTTGCAGACAAAATAACAAGCGGGTTGTTTAACTACAGTCGTTAAATTGTAACTATATAATACCATACAGAAACGTTATTTCTGTTAACATTTCACTATTTATCCCACCAGATCTTTTGTTGTGCTAGCTTAGCATGCTAACTAGCGTGCTAACGTCACCTGTGGCCTTGACAAGTAAACACGGCACGTTTTCTGCCACAAATGGTGTCTTTCATCAACACATTCTTGAAAATCCGTCTAAAATTGACCCTTACCTTGAACTATCTGTTTAAAATAAGGTTCGTTTTCTGGTTCCTAAATTGGAGGACTGTCGTATTTTTGAGCGCAGGTGCGTTTAAATCATAGACTGTATATAAGAAGGTTTCAGCAGACCTCCATAACCAGATAGAGGAAAGAGAAAGGGAAGCAATTAAAGAGGAGAAATAGCGCGCAGGAGAAAATGAACAGCGCCACCCGAGGTTTATTTCAGTCAGTGTTATAGATTTTAACAGTGGTGGACAGGAGCTAAGTACATTCAATTTGAGGTACTTTACTTGAGTATTTTCTTTTCATGCCAATTTCTTTTTCTACTCTGCTACATCTCAGAGGGAGATATTGAACTTTTTACTTCACTACATTTATCTGACAGCTTTATCAGTTATTTTGCAAATGAACATTTTTACACAAAACATATGTAGAGCTTATAAAATATGATGTTTTGTTATAAATTAAACTACCCAACAATTTATACAAGTACAGCTGAAACTATTAAGTTGGCAACTCTTCTGATTCATTTAGTCATTTTTCATGCAAGAATATCTCATGGTTCCAGCTTTACTGTTGTGAAGACCTGCTTTTGCTTTTATTTTAATTATTTGAATGTGGTGTAAATAATGTTGAGGTTTGGACTGTTGGATGGACAAAACGAGCATTATGAAGGTGTCATCTTTGGCTCTGGGTAACTGTGACGGCATTTCTCACTATTTTCAGAAATCATAATCAGCAGACGAATTCACAATCAAAATAATTATTAGTTGCAGTTTGATACAAACTAGTTCATAATGAGCTTCATCTTAACAACTACAGCAGGAAAATATTGCTTTTACATGAATGCATGAGAAAAAATAATCTCGTAAGATAATATATAATATTAAATATTATATTAAAAAACATTTTGATCTTGAGTGTCTTCTGTGCGTCTGCATTCATATTTCAGTATAATTTCCTTTCTCTTCCCACAGCATCAATGATGTACCAGTACTTTGTGAAAATTGTTCCCACCATATATGTGAAAACTGATGGAGAGGTGAGTCCATAATTGTATTAAGTTTATTTTACATGAGGTCTGAAGATTTTGATCCTCTTCTTTTTGAAACATTGTCTTTAGTAGTTTATTCAGCATTTAAATGAGACTTGTTGTGTACCATGAAGCAAACATTCATTTATCTTTGGTGTTTGAGTTTCCCCAAAATACTCCATCTATCCTAACACAGTATTTTGTTGTCATTATTTTTTTGCAGGTAGTAAAAACAAACCAGTTCTCAGTCACCAGGCATGAGAAAGTGGCCAACGGACTTATAGGAGACCAGGGCCTGCCAGGCGTGTTTGTTTTATATGAGCTGTCACCCATGATGGTTAAATTCACAGAGAAACACAGGTAGGAGACAATTGAGGTACTCTCATAATAAAAAGCTGCCAGTTACAGCACTGCTAAAACTTTTTTTTTACACATTAAGCATGTGCAGATGGCTTAGCAGTGTACTTATCCAGCAATATGGTAACTGTGTTGTTGAAACTGTATAATACAGGAATAATGCATGAGCTGTATCTGTACGCGAGCTGGTTCTGATCGTGTTGTTGTCAGAAATCAAAAGAACCACTGTTGGTGGTCGATCCTGCAAGACATTTGGATCAGGCTGCCTGGTACCTTTTGAGTTTCTGATTCTTGTGATCAGCAACGGCATGTATTGTGGTCCAATTCACAATATCTCGGATCTTGTGGCTTCTCATAGATCATACCAGCTCTAATTGCAAAAAAGCTTTGTTGAAACTATCACAATGTAATTTTACGAACTAGTAGAGAGAGTGCAATGAATTGGTCAGACTGACAAGTTGACAATTAAAGACCCGCTCAGTATGTATCTTGGTCACAAATTAAATAAACCCAACAACAAATCTAAGGTATCTCTTTCAAGATTGTGTTTATGTTTTTAAAAAAACAACTATGGGCTGATATATCGTTATCAGATTATTTAAATTCCCAAATATTAAAATCCAGTACCGGGCCGCGGCGGTCTATAGTTCAAGACATCCTTATTTGTAACATGGAGATGTAATGATTCAAGCAGTTTTTAAAAAGGACGGGGTGTTTTAGGTTTGAATACTTCAAGTGTCTGATTCATACGGCTTTAGGAACAATTTTGCAATAACATGATTTAGAAAAAATAACCAGATACTACATTAATAATTAAAATAATAGTTTTAAAAAGGGTAATAAAAGAATAAGTACATTTAAATTGCCAGTCTGTCACATCTTTAAGGAGGATTTTACTGACAGTTATGTCAGTTAAGAAAGAATACAAGTTTCTCTAAATGTTAATAACCAGAACACTCTCTCTCTCTTCAGATCATTCACACACTTCTTAACAGGAGTTTGTGCCATTATTGGAGGTGTATTTACAGGTTAGTCCCTCAATTTGACGATGTCATTTGACACTGTGTGTTACCTGATAATATATCGCAGACTGAAATTATATGGATATGAATAGAAATTTAGTGTGGATGAAATCTGACTCTCTTCTTCTGTTCTTTTTCTTCCCCTCTTCTGTTACTTCTCTTTCATGCAGTGGCCGGTCTGATCGATTCGCTCATTTACCACTCAGCTCGGGTTATTCAGAAGAAGATCGAGCTGGGCAAGGCGTCCTAACAGTGCCCCCTGCTGGCTTCCACGGTGCAACACAGACCAAGACACGGACACGGAGATAGAAAGAAAAGGGACAGACAAACGGACAGGAGTAGAAGTTTGGAAACAGAATCAAGCAGTTTGTTTTCCTTCAGTCTTTCTGTCAGATTGAGTGAAAGAAATACAGAGAGATGTTTTGAATCAGCCAAGTTTTTAATTCCTCTGTCTCTCTTTTCGTTGTGACAAAGCACTGGAGAGGAACTTGTGGGCTTTTTCTGAATTTTGCTCTCCACTGTTAAATTCGTTGCCAACAGGACAGAGTCAGAATCAGACACTGACCAGAGACTTTGAGACTGAACTCCAGCAGAGACGAGGACACCAGGCTCCAGAAGTTCCTTCATGGGGAACAGGAACTTCCCTCCCTCCCTCCTGTTTATGACCTGCTTCAGCGCCGTTCAGTGCTCTAAACACTACACTGAATGCTCGTCAGAGGATCTATGCTCAAGCGTTTGTTCCAGAGGGGTGAGGATGAGAGGGCAATGAGACATTTTAAAGGAATTTGTCACCCACATGTTTAATTTTCCCATCAGTTACTGACCCCATGTAAACCTGGACTGCTTGATTGGACTCGCCTTTCTTAATGCAGCATCACAGAAATGTTTTCTAATGAGTACAAGAAAATTACATTGTGATATCAATGTAACAGATGTATTGAGATCACAGAGTGATTGGTTTGGCTGTAGGTTTAATGATGTCTGATGATATATTTCATACTTTTCTTTTTTTTCAGCAAATCCCATGAAAAAAGACAACAATAATGTATTTAATATAAGTATTCTAATGATCCAAAGCCTGATATATTTAATTCTTCTGGGCCACACAGTGAGCCACACTGTTGCACTGGGTGAGCACACACACTGGATTTTTTTTTGTCTCAATCCCACACACACTACTGTGCTGCTTGAAATGCTCACTAGAGCACCAAAAAGTAGTCACCAACAAATATACTATTTTGTCGTTGTTTGAGTAACTTTTGATAAAAAACTACAGCTGTTTAAGGGGAAAAATCCTGAGCCACCTTTAAAGATCTGTGGTTCAGTAGGAACAAGTGAGCTTGGGTCTTGGAGAGCCACAGACATGATGGAGACGTCAGAAAGTAGAGCGAAGGACTAACGCATTGTTGGTTCTGGTCTTTTCATGGGATTTATTGACACTAAGAACAATACAGTATTGTCTGCCTTCTAGTTCTCTCCACACGCACACTGTCTGTTTTTTAGACAAATCAGGAATTTAGTGTTTAAGTGTTTAAATGTATTAACCTTAAATAAAATTCCACTCCTTCAGATAAACCCACGTTCAATGCCAAGCAGGATCTGAAAGGAGTATTAGAATACAAGTTTGCCAAACAAGTCACTTGTTTTGATATTGTTGAAATCTCTCGCTCTAATCGCTCTGTTCTCTGTGAATGTGAGAAAGAAGTCATCCGGTACTTCAGGCATCAAGTTGTGAGTAGTTGCAACGAAACATTTTGGGTGACAAGTTCCCTTAAAGACTTGCTGTATTCAAAATGCGTGAGACCAGCTGATTTTCATTTGAAACAGCTAAAACGACAGCACTTTGCAGGCATATTTTTTAGCCCTCGCTTGTTTTAAAGCTACTATGTGTAGGATTTTGTAAGTTGAGACAATCCCAATGGAGGTTGGTGCAGCCTGGTTTGCATTGGATCTGTGGGTGGTGGTGCATGTTAGTCTATCCTGATAATCGAACAGAATTTTGTTTACGTCATTATTGACGTGTTCCTGTCTGATCCAGGATTCAAGTCCAGCTCGTCAACACAAACTTATGCAGATCGTACACATAGTAGCTTTAAAAAGAAGTTGCTTTTAAGACTAAATAAATGACTAAATGACTTGAACCATGAAGGACTACCTGCAGAGTGCCAAATTCTTTCAGTGTTGTAAGTGTTATGGCAAAACCAACATGTGGCTCAGTTTCTTTTGTCCCCCAGCTTTCTTTATCTCAGAATATAAAAATGAACCTTGACCAGAAAAATCAATGTAGCTTTTCCGACTGTGCTCTGCTTTTCTTTCTCCCCTTTCCTCGGCATCCATCCTCAGTGACCAACACCTCATGTTTTAAATTGTTTGCTACTAGAAAATGTATGCAAATTCAGGCACAGTTTTTGGGAAAGTTGCCTCCCTTATTGACAAAATGACCCTTTTCCTGACTTTTCCCTCAACGTGATCATGCAGCTATTTGGAAATGAACACTTCACATGATTTTGCCTTTTTTTTTGTTTAACCTTCAGAGTGTAAATACTGTACAGACACATCCACCACTGCCTCAGAGAAGGGAGGGAAACTAAACCGTATATAACTCCCAACAGATGAAGTGTTATGCTGCACTGTGTCAAGTGTTAAAATGCACTCAGATTAGGTGAGATTCATTTTTAATATAGGGAAAAGGGCTGCTTCTATTCTGCCTATTTCATTCTTTCATTCGCTGGGATAAGAGAACACCCTGTTAGACTGCTGTCAAACAACATGCTTATGTTTTTGTATTTTAGTTTTGTATTTTGTCTGTGGTTGTAAGGAATGTTAATAGGACCATAACACAAGCAGTTGCTTAAGATGATGCTCCTCCCCCTGTGGTCCTGTGAGGTCTCAAAAGTGTTATTCTCATCCAGAAACTCATTCAGATAATGACAGGGCCGGCAGGGAGGCAGCAGGAAGCTCCCGACCACAAGAACACAGCGTGTAAATGTTGGGTTGATTCTGACCATATGAGACCCAGATGTTTCTGCTGGTTTGATCTTTGCCTGTTGTTTGCCTCTGTTTATTTTGACCGTCCTGAGTGTTAGATAGACAGAAACAGACTCAGCAAGGTGAGAATGTTGCTTTAAAAGGAATTTGTCTGAAAAGACCACAATGGTGGTTTCACATGTTTTTGCCCATTAACCACAAATCAGGCAGTGTATATCACAACCTTCCAGTTTTATTTTAATATAATATCCGATATTTACAGATTGGAACTTGGTTCATGAGTCGACTGCCTAATAATTCACAGTTTTTGTTCAGAAGTTCCAGATCCTGAAGGCTCCTCTTTCACCTGCAATACACAATATCAGTCTGTCTAATATTCAAATGCTACAGGTGCTTTGCTTTTTACTGGGAAACAAATAGGGCTGAACACTATTTTCTTGATGCATCAATACATTAATTCTAATCACTTTGTCATTTGATATAGTATAAAATGTCTGATTGAAAAAACCCTCAAAGGGTTCCCAGAGCCCAAGGTGACACCTTCATTTGTCTTTTTCCGGCCAGCTGTCCAAAACCCAACCATGTTTGGTTTACGAGAGCAGCAAATCTTCACATTTGAGAAGCTGGAATGAGAGAATGCTTGGCATTTTTGCTTGAAAAGTGTTATTATCAAAATAGTTAATTTTCAGTTGATCCATTCTGATTGGTTATCCAAAACAGCAATAACAGGTTTCAGGTGACACTTTCAGTTTGACTAAAGGCAAGTGAAGAGGTTGTCCATTAAATAATTGGTGCTTGGTCTTTCTGAATAAACCACCAGTTTAGCCAATTTAAATCACCTGTGCGTTTTGATGATGTTTGATTTAATCTATGTGGTGCTCTTTTCTTTGTGTGAAGGAAGTCATGATGTTGCTCTCAGTTCTTCTGTTTCTGTCCTAACAAACTAGAACCACGAATGTATCAGCTCCTGCAGGTTGGAGGATTTTAATCCCAGTAATGGTGTAGATTTCTTAAAATATGTCATAGTTTATTGCTTTAAGGACAAAATCAACCTTGCAACATTGACCAAAACTTCATTTTATGGTTTGAACAAAACTGAACTTCTGTTTGGCTCTTCTCTAGATTCACTAAGTTGATAGACAAATACAGTATGTAATAGTAGATATAGTTAACGTCATGATGAAGTTCAGTGATGTTCAGAGTGAGTCTGAGACTGAAGCCTGTGTGACTGTTGCAGCTAACAGCAACATGAAAAAGAGTATTATGACTGCAAAAAGACACAAAACGTCTGGTATTTCTTCTCTGTGTCTGTGTTTAAATAACTTCTGAAATCAGATACCGTGATGATACAGTTTGATCATGAAAGTTCCTGATGATTCAGTTGTTGATGGTTGATTGTTGCATCTTTTAACATCTAAATCAGGAGCAGGGGTTATGTGTATGTATGTGTGTTCTGATGCAAGTTGCCGTGTGTGTGGGAGAGTGTGAATCAGTGTGAATGAGTGTGACAGAGAAATGTATTTATATTTGGATTGTCCTCAAACCGTTTTTAAAATGACATAAAATAAATGTTGAATACACCTTCAAGTTTGCCTCTTCATTATTTTGGTTTGATGTTAAAAATCAATATTTTTTTAATTTTATCAACTTACATTAGTACATCAGATTTACAGTAGTAGTCACAGTAGTTAAATATAGTAGTTTACAGTAGTTAAATATATTCTTAGTTGATTAACAATGAGAGCTGAGCCATCAGGGACACTGTTCTGCTTGATGTTTTGGGTTGATTTCAGTTTTTCATAACAACAAAACTGGATTCACACAAATATAGTAACATTGTCCCTCGTGCCAGAAAGACACAAAGCGTCACCGGTGAAAGGACCACATTAAATCCCAGCAGGAAGCACAACAGATTGATCAATATAGTTAGTGAATATACAGTGTCCACAAGAGTAAAAGTAAAAAGAAACAGTAAATTAACAGCGAAACATCAACGGCAGTCATGTTTTTGCTGCTTTATCCACATAATCTTATATTTCCAAATCAGGTTGCTGAACAGAAAAACAACAAAGCATTTCACAACAAAGACAAATCACTCTGTCCCTGCTGCTGAAGTGAGCTAAATGATGCACCCCAGAGTTCAGGTGTGGCTCCTGGCTGACCTCTGACCTCGCTGGCCAAACTGACACCTGTATGTCTTTTCAGAGGGAGATGTAAACGAACAGATTTCTCACTGAGTCATCTGAAGCAGAAGATACATTTCTCTTCATTCTACACAAATCAGATTGAACAGGAAATCTATAAAAACAAGGGCAGCAAATTTTTATGCACATGCACAAGGGCAGCAAATTTTATGTTACTGTTGTTTTTTTCCTGCAACATCTAACAGTTACATCTGTTAGCCAGTAGATGGCGACCATGTGCTTCAAACAATATCAAAGTTCTTGCCGTGAGAGAGTAGAGCATCTGAATGAAATTACAGCCAGCTTGAGTAACTTCCTGTGGGTGTGAGTCAGAGCCACGCAAGACTGAGCAGTCCAGCATCAGAGTCCACAGAAAATAGTTTGATACTGGAAATATAATTATCTGTCTGGGTCGTGTGTGTGTGTGTGTGTGCGTTAGGCTTACTGGATTAGTATCACTGATGAATCGAAATGTAAGCAGCCTTTTAATGATGTTCCATAAGCTGATCATATACATCCAAAAATGTTAGAGGTAAATACAACTGTCAAGTAAAGTAAAATGGTTTTATCAACATTTCTCTCCGACATGTGAAGTAGTATAAAATGACCAAACTGAGTAAATGCACTTAGTTACTTTGTCATTTACGCCCACCAAGCAGTCCCATTCATCATCATTTGTCAGTCAATATGGTTGAAAAACCTGTGAAGAGATTTCAGTGAAATGTGGTGGAACATTCAGCCATGAGCCAAGGAACAAAGTACAAGCTTTGGAGCAGATCCAGAAACTTTTAGAGGGATCTTTTAATATTGTGAAACAGGACTTTTTTGCTGTTTTCTCATGAACCATTGCTCTCACTTGAATGGGAATCTTCCACATGTATCTAATAATCATTTCTCACTTCTGAAGGATAAATGTTTTCTGTTATTAAAAAGGCTAAAAGGGGGTGGGGGGTCTTTGTTGTTTTACTTTTAGGAAAAAGTCCAAACCTATTATTCTGTACAGGTGCATTTCTTCTGAGGGGCCCGAGGTCAGGATCAAGCACAGTGCAATGTCCATGGTGCTGTTGAGAAGATTTGGTGCCTTGCTTAAAAAAAGAGAAGCACTGACAGCTAACTAATCATAGCTCAAGGATTATTGCAAGGCATAGGTTATAATTTTAAGATTCAAAGAGGAGGTTTTTTTTTCAAATGTATTGTGTTACGTTGAATAATGGTTAAGGTTGGGTTTCAGGGTCTGTTTTTTAGATTTAGAGTGCAGGGTTAATGGGTTTTGGGTAATGATTAAAGGTCTCTAGTTTGGAGTTAGGGTTAGGCTTGAGGTGTCGGTTTCTGTGTTTATTTCTAGGGTTTTTGGTTTAAAATGTGTTGGGTCTAGAGTTAGGGTTAAGATTTAATTAAAGGTTTAGGATTCTGGTTTATTCAGAGGGCACAGGATTTAGACTTTAGGTTATGGTTAGGGTCACGACTTTAACTTGAGGTTTAAGAAAAACTTGAGATTTGGTTTGTATTCAGTTTAAAGTTCAATATCTTTGGTGAACTGCAACTTCTTCATGTTCCAGCCCACTAACATGGCTGCTCTTGAGATGTTGAGTATCTATCCTTGCTAACGAAGCTCGTACTTACATTTTGTGATGTACCTGGGAATGTTACACACGCTTCACTGCTAAGGCAACAAGTTATCATGTAGGGTAGCAAATTTAGCTCTTGTTGTTTTGATACTTATCATGGCTGACTCACAGGCCACAGCAAATAATATAAGAGAAGCATAAGAACTGTTAACTACTAAAAAGAAAAGATGAGATGGTGTCATTAGTAAAGTCAGTTTATGTGTGGGGAATGGGAACATTTGAGAGAAACATGATGAAGAAACCAAACCACAGCACATGGAGAGATCCTTGTTGGCTGAGATGGAAGCTCTTATACGGTCTGAGCAGCACTAGGCCCAGGTACTCACAGCTACACTAATGTGACAGCTCCACCCACACAAACCGCAAGATAAGGACAATGAGCAGCGGCATTCAAAGAGGCCACATGGCTGTAAAACAGACCTCATTTCTACCTGCTAGTAACAAGTGATCTATATCTGTACGTGTTATCTAGATCAGAATAAACACATTTTGTAAACTCTGCCTCTTCCTGCTGTCAAAACACTACCGATGAGCACTTCCTCTGTACAGTTCAAATAAGTACAGCTCAAACGGCAGCATTGCTTCCCTTGACCAAAGACGCGTGATGTGAAATTTGCATATTTGAGATCCAGTCACAGTTCAGGCAGGATGAGAACTCATATTGATACCAGGTGTAAATGTAAAAACCCCAAGATCAGATGAGGTCGGGCTAGCTGTTTCCCTCCTGTTTCCAGTCTAAGCTAAACAGCTGCTGGCTTTAGCTGCCTGTTTATTGCAAACACGAATATAGTATCAATCAGAGCCAAGAAGGTTGAGGACCACATCTAGATTATGTCATGTCATCACATGGTTCAAATGTGTTTATTTGGAGGACACAGACTCTCTCTCTCTCAAGGAGAAGTCAGGATAGTTATCTCACTCTTGTGTGATTGATTATTTGTTTTGGTGTGACACACAACTGGACAACAACAAAACCGAGAATACGTAATCATGACAGACATCTTCCTTTTAACCCAACATATCCACCACCTCACACACTATCCCACACTACAGCAGACATATGCACCCATATATGGCTGTCACTTCACACGCAGTCGAGCTTCATAAACACACACAGGCATTTTTCTTTAACCTTAACCATTCATTGAGAGTATTTAGACCTCACAAGTGCCGTTACAGTTGGTACACACACATACACTCAATGAAAGTACTCCACAGATTGATGAGTAATGGGTCAGACAAAGTTTGTCTTTCTGTATACGTTTTGTGGTTTGTGATAATTGCAGTCGTGTGTTGCAGTCAGCTGCGGTCAGACTGAAGTGAAGGAGGCTGTTAATGATTAAAAGCCAAACTTTTCTGTTGCCAGTTTTTTATCTTTGGGATTCAGAGGCAATAACGGAAAAACCTGTTGGCTTGTTAAATTGAAGTAAAGTCAGATTTTTACTGATCCGTGGAACATTACATTGATACCAGAGCAAAGTTCCTTGTGTGTTGTTGTGATTACTGGCAGTACCAGAAGTTATCTGGTGTATCTGCATCAAAACATTGAAAAGTTTCTTGGCCCTGTCCATTTAAGATGTAGGCTTTACACTGGGATGACCGAGAAAAATAGCATTTCTAGACTCTGAGGATGTTTTACAAACATACAACCTTCATGGTTTTGAATTCATAATACAAAGAGTAATAATTTACCTTGAGTAATAATTTACCAAGTTTGGATACCCATGAAGGTCTATAGGCATAATCTGATAATTTTCATTTCCTTTAGTGCTTGGGTTATTACAAAATAAATCAGAAACCAGTTCATAGACCTCGGATTGTCCAGAATATTGCACAACATTTAAAGATATAGAGAACAGAAACACACAGCAGATGTTTTGTGAAAAAGTAAAACCACACCCTCCTAGAGTCTCTAACATCCTGTAAATGTTCTCATTACATCAACTACGATGCCTCCTTCTGTTTATGGAAGAGATATTCACATCTGTTTTAATGCTTTGGTATTATTTGGAAAGAGTAATTTCTGATCCTGGAAGCATCCCTCCTTCTTCCAGAAGGCTGACGTACTTACTGGCACTCGCGTATAAACAACAGAGATAACATACAACATTTTCAACTCCCTCTAATCTCTCTTACTCTGAGACTTTCTTTCTTTCTCCAGAGCTTTTCTCCATCATCCATCTTCATTAACTGGCACAGTGGGAGGTTTGTCTGCAGTCCTACATCATCCTACATATCAAGTTAGTGTCTGTATCAATAATAAAGCGAAGGAAATCCCTAGAAGAGTTGCTTTTGTGGTATGGTCAACGTAATACCACACTCTTCACTTGCTGTATTCAGTTTACAGCAGCAGGAATTCCCTGCTCTGATGGGAACAACACTAATAAGACCAAAGTCATAATAAACTGCTAATGGCCATTTGAGTAGAAATAGTTATCTTCTGTCCTCACTGTGAATGTAGGTGTACAACTATGCGGCAAGATGAACATACCTTTGTAGATTTAAATTCAGTGGTACTGATGACAAATCAGAAAAAGATGCAATACTATAATAGGAGTTAGGCCAAAGATATTGCAACCAAACCACAAGGTTGTAGCTGTACTAGCAGCTCTGTGAGGCTGTATATAGGCTAAACAGGTAATGTGTTTACCATGTTTACCATTTTGATCTTAGGCCCCATCCGCACTACTGCGTTTTTGTTTTAAAACTGAGATCCTTTGCTACGTTTGCACCTCCTGTCCACACTAAAACGGTGAAAACGAAGACCTAAAACGGAGAAGCTTTGTTTTCAGACTCCGGAGAGTGTTTTAGTGCGGACAGGCAAAAACGCAGACCCTCACGTTTGGCTCTCTGATTGGGTCTCGCAAAGCAGATAAACAATGCTACTGACAGAGTTTTTCATTTGGTATTTTTATTAAAATATTTTGTACTATGCAAATAACACTTGTAGCTACTGTGCATGTTGCCGTTTACTTTGCAATGACTTCCAGTCATTTTTCCGCTGCCAGTCGCTTTTAACTCCCATGTTACATTCAGAAACAGTCCCACCTCGTTATTTGTCCATGCAAAATAAACATAGATGGAGATCAATTCTAAATCGCAGGTTAAACGCTGGTGTGGACGGAGATCATATTCATTTTAAAACTCTGTTTTTAAACAAAAATGGAGGGGTGTTGATAGGGCCTTAGTTTAGTGTGCTAGCATGCTGGCATCTGCTAATTAACACATGTAAAGCTGAGGCTGATGGGAATGTCATTAGGTTTGCAAATCAGGGGATTACAAATTTCAAATCATCCTGAGGCGGGATGAATGGGAGGTAGGTAGGTTGATTTATTTTGTCACAATTTAACAGGTTACATTGTGAAATTGAGTTTGTAACTCCCTTATGCTAAATAGCAGACAATATACATTAATTTAGAAGCAATTATAAAAATGGTAAACAGAAATAAACTATATTCAATGGAGCAGTGCTGAGGATGAATGTGTGTATTCATGGCAATCCATCAATAATAGTATAATAGTTAATGAGACATTTCATTCAAAACCACAAATGTGAGCCTCGAGGAAAACCCATTAGCATTCACCCTCTGGATACCATGGATATACCCTATATGGACAAAAGTATTGAGACACCTACACATTACTTTTATGATATCCCATCCCAACCTTTGCAGCTATAACAGCTTCCACTCTTGTTTAAAGGCTTTCTACAAGATTTTGTAGTTTGTTTGTTGGAATTTTTGCCCATTCTTTTAAAAGAGCCTTTGTGAGGTCCAACACTGATGTAGGGTGAGAGGGCCTAGCTCACAATCTCTGTTCTGGTTAATCCCAAAGGCGTTGGATAGGCTTAAGGTCAGGACTCAGCCAGTCAAGTTCTTCCACACCAAACTGGGAAACCATTCCTTTATTGATGGACATTGTCATATAACAGGAAAAGGCCAAACACAAACTGTGAACTATTTTCTAAAATTGTATGCTGTAGCATTAAGATTTCCCAAAGTTCACACCATGAAGAAACAGCCCCTCCCAAATTTTTTTTGTCTATTTAACGTATGGAAAAAATATAATAATAATAGTTGTTGAGATATTTCAATCTGAATAAAAGTGTTGGGCCGACTGACTGAGAGACCATCATTGCTATCCATAGAGCCATCATCACTATGAGCTAAAAGAAACTAAAAAGCTCAGTAGAGCTGCAGAATTGGTGGGAATCCTCTGTGGCTTTGTCAGTAGAAAAAACCCTTTCACATTACACCGGACATCTGCTTCAGTGTTTATATAGCACATATTAATTATTGGAGATTTAAGGAATATTTCATTATACCCAAACAATATAACATATGCAGTAGTTTATTAGAACTTATAGCTTTGAACTACCCACTCAAGAAATATGACACCTTTCTGAGGCTTAAAAGGATTACATACTTTCCCTTCATGTCAGCTAAGCGTGTGTGTGTGTGTTTGTGTGTGTGTGTGTGTTGGTGCTGTATTCACACACTCATCCACCTACTTCCTGTCTCTGGATTATGATGCCATCAATGCGAGCCGCTGCTCTATCAGCTGGGATTTACCAGCTACGGATGTTAGCTTTGGGATTTGCACACACTGTGGACCCCTATACACAAACACACACACACACACATACACTCACTCTCTGGCTTGCTTGTAGAAAAAGGAAAAGGCGTAGTCAGTTGTTGGTTTGTGAAAGTAGAACAGTGAGCAGCACTGGGTTCATTACTCATAAATACGTTTTAACTTACTTGAAAGTAATCTCACTGCCAGTAATCAGATAGTTTCTCCTTATCTTCTCCTCTTATCTAAACTGGGTGCGTCTTTCCCCGGTTCAGTAAGTTGTGAACTTCCCAAACATTTAATCTAATTTGGTGATTTGGAGGTCCAAAGATGTTCAGACAGTAAGGGTAAGACAGGTCTACGTTTGGTTTGATTTCTTTGAGGTCCATGAAACCGATAACCGTTGTTTCTATGGAATTTAAATTATTATGTTTCAGTGTGAAGCAGGTCCTAACTACAGATTTAAATATAGTGATTTTAATGCTGTAAACAGTTACATGCAACCCAAAAATGTCCAGCTCAGTGCTTACAGGGAGGTTTTCTAGTCTGACCAAATCATTACAGTGGAAGTTAAGCTTTAGTGCAGTGTAGAAAAGCAGTGGGTGATCATGTTTGATGTACTCTTAATTGATCTACATTAAGAATATTTTTTATGACACTGTATGACACCCCAAACAAAACCACTTTATGCACCAACATGTCTTGGCTATTTCCTCACAGTTGAGGATCAGATGCAGAATTTGGCTTAAAATAAATTTTAAAGAGACACATAAGCTAGTTTTATATCGTTGGAGACATCAGCTGCGCTAACATAATGTGTGTGATCATGTGCACAGTACAAAATAAATAAGTCAAATTAAAACAATAATTGATGGGACACATTAAACACAGTGGAGGTACATTTGAAGAAAAAACAGGAAACAGGAGAGGACTGGGATGATTTTGGACAGGATGACTGAGCGAGTAACTTCCTGTAGTGATTTCCTCTGCCAACAAGATGCAGACAGTTTTGTGTAATAACCGTACTTCCCTCAGAGAGTGGACAGCTGAATTTGACTCATCATTTTGTCTGAAGGTGGTAAATTCCCTCCGGATTAAAAAATGGAAAACATCAAACATGAAGCAAAACGTCCACCATAATTCTATTCAGATTTTTTCAGGCATTAGTCTGTCTCTGACCCACAGTGACTCACACTGAGGTTGTTCTGTGCTTCATATGCTCATGGAAATCAGATAATCAGTAGAAATCTCCAAAACTCAGCTTAATCAAGCACAGTGGTTGTTTGGAACAGTTTAGCTTGTGTCCTTCCTTCCAGGCAGCCACTGGTTGATGATACATCACAGCTGGTGGTTAGTTGGCACTTCTTTGAAAATGTTTTTAGACTGTAACAGAAGCAATGACTTACCTCCTGTTTGACAACTTAATTAGATTTTCTGATAACATGGCTCATTAGCGAACCACTTATCAATTCTCAGGCATTAGAGCATCCTTGAGTTCTCGATGCTCATTACCACATAACCAAATCAACTAAATGTTCAATATGATGGATTTTAAGACTGTCGTCATGTTGTACTGAAATTAATTAACGTCATGGATGCCTTAATGAAGGAAATAAATATAAGACTAAGGGGTAAAACATATTAGCGGCATACAGCAAACATCCTCGCCCACCGTTTTCTATATAAGCCCATAGGACATGCCAATGTCCTTTTCACAGGGGATGACACCCATAAGTCAGGTTTCTATCCAAATGTGGCACAGCTTTTGGGAGTGGGTTCATCGAGATAAACAGTCAGTGCTGCTAGTTCTCCAGCCGGATGCCATTAAACCACTGCAGAAAAAGAGGGCTAAACAAGATGGCATGATTAAAAAAGCACCAGTCAGACCTCACATGGGGGGAAAGAATGTGGAAACCATGATGAAAAAAATTATATTTATGTCACCTCATTGCTGCACACAGATCTAATGTTTGCGTCTGCAGCAGTCGCTCAGCCCGTAAGAACTTGGCTTGGAACTAAGTGGCAGCCCCACTGGCTCTAACATCTCTCCATGTGTATGTGCATAAGGTCCTGTTTGTGCATGTGCATGTGTGTATTTCAGACCTGTGTGCATAATAACAACAATAATAAAAGAGTGAAAAAACATTTAATTTCCCCTTGCTGGATTAATAAAATATGCCTTCTTCATCTTCTTCTCCTTTTCACATGTTCATGTACATCATGATTTGATGCATTTTGCTTTTATCGATACTTTTCAACCTCAGCCAAGCATTAAAACTTGTTTTTTCTTTGCGCAAACTGAAAATGAACATAATAGATAATATTAATAATAATGGATGGAAACACACTTATAGATGCATCCATTTTTCTCTATGGGCATCAAATTAAAAAAATCCTAAACGATGCAGTTGGTGTGTTTTGCTGTTAAAAGTGGCCCTGTGAAGCTATAATATTCATTACATACCAGAAAACAAAATGCTGATACATTTTGACCACTTGGGTATAAATGTATGAACTATGTATATACTATAGTATGAAACGTCGCCAAAAATTTGGTATTCATCCTCTGGGGATAATGACTGTCTAAACTGTATGTGTAAACCCGAAAAGACCAAAGACCAACAGATTGGTTACCATCCTTAAAGCTGCATCACCAGTGGGCCTCAAAACATACTGTAGCTTTGGAAAATAGCTGGCAGTATAATGTAAAGTAGATTAGGTAAAGGTATTGTAGTTAATTGGCAAAACATTCAAAACTCCAGCTATTGTCCTTTTAAAACTTGTTTTTATTTATTGTTTTTCTCTGTCTGAAGTCTGAAACTACTATTTAACTCAGTTGATCCTAACCAGGCTGCCAGGAGACATGATTAGCCTGACAAATAGACCAGAGAAATACATTTGTCTTACATTTTGTGGACTATTTTCTCATTTGTTGATTTTTCCTGGAACACTGCTTTGTTTTCAGGCTCATAAGTCAAAATGTTGGGAACCGCTGCTGCAAGTTTGGTGCTCCAGCTTCACTTCCCTTGTTCTTTAATTTTTGTGAAGCTCTTTGATGCAAACCTGGTTGCTCTTTAGAGTTGTATAATTGAAGCTGACTTAATTTTTGATTTCAAAACATTTAGTCTAACATTATGTCGCTGTTTATAGAGTGTTTCAAGACTTGAATCTGCAACACTGTCTTCTTCAGTTCAGTTTGAGAAGGATGCCAGGTTGACAGGTCACCAAAACTGTCTAGCTAACAAGTTACCTTGTCAGTCATGTGTCTGTTTACAATCTCTAGTTTGCTTGTAAAATATTTATTATGATCAAATCAACAAGCCAAAAAGAAACATACAGCTCTGAACTCCAACATGCATACTGCTGAGTCTGAGCTTTATTTCATAACATCACCACAAGCTGTTTTATATTTACAGATGATGAATTGAGAGTCACCCCTCACTGTTGTATTCCTCATGTTCATTAGTTGTTTTGTTTTGGAGGAACTAAAGGCAGCAGACGACTCTGCAGTGAGTCAGTCCAGCATCTGCAGCTCTGAGGAGGGAAGTTCAGGCAATCATTTTGCAGTTCTTCATTCAATGTCCTTTAAATATCAAGGATTGTGTCTGTACAAGTATCTGTCTGACTGTGGTCAGACTGCTGACAAATCTGTTTTTGATAAATCTTTGGCACAACAGGGTGTTTCCAGAAAAGTCTCAAAGACATCCCTATGTCCAAGTCACTTTTCACCTCTTTATGTGAAAATTGTCCAGATTGAAGTCTTACCTTAAAGTCAATGTCTGCTCCTGTGGAGTCTGAAGACAGACATGTTGTACCTCTGTCTCATGTTTTTTCCAGTAGCTTATTTTCACACACCAGTGATGAGCTACACTTGAAGATCCCTCACCTTCTTCCCACACATGAACACATTCAATTGTGTCCACTGATTGGCGTGATATGGACCAAAGTCTCTGAGGAACGTTTCCAACACTTTGTTGAAAGTATTCCACAAAGAATTAAGGCAGTTCTGAAGGCAAAAGGGGGACCGACCTGGTACTAGCAAGGTGTACCTAATAAAGTGGCCGGTGAGTGTACGTGTGTATGCATGTGTACTTAATGCATACATCTGCATGTATGTGAGAAACTTCAGCTGGCTGAGCAACAGTCTCAGCTTCATTTCATTATTTCACCAAAACAGGAAGTGAATTAAAGTGTGTACATGTACATTTTTGCCTGTGAATGTAATTACCTTCATGCTTATGTGTTAACTATAGTGTGTGTGTGTGTGAGAGAGAGACAGAGAAAGAGAACTTTAAAGGTGGACCTCCCCTTTAAATCCCTCCAGCTGAAAAACTCTCAGCATTTTTCTTTCTCTCCACGTGCCTTGTAGATGCCACGTCAGCTGTGTCAGCCTGACTCTGCAGTGTGTGTGTGTGTGTGTTTAAAGAGCTCTGTATAAGGCTGCCTGCAGCAGCAGGGAGCAGTCAGAGTCCATATTTTATCATCAGACTCTGGAGTTTGGATGCAGATGTGAGTTTAAAATTTCTTTAAAGCTGCACTGAAGCTCTTCACAGGCTCAGAATGTCACTTAAGCCCCCGTCCACTGAGCGTTTCAGTTTACAGGCTCTGTGGTTTCCTGCAGGAAAAACATTGGAGTCAAATAAAAACTGCATTCAACAACTTGGATGTTGCTCTTACTGAAAACTGAACTCAAACACATTGACGTCAATGTGTTTCCTGACGCATTTTAGAGAAGAGATGCCTGAAGCATGAGCCTGCTCGTGTTAAGTTGAGAAGAAATTATTATGTTTATCAAACATAACTTTATCGCTTCAGGGTAGAAGCAGAGGCGCTACACACAGCAAAGGTCGCATATTTAATTAGGGAAGAAGCTTTTTATACCACCATCTAAGAAATGTGTCACATTCTGCCTGATTCAGCTTAGCTGGTGACTGATTAATGAATCATCCCAGTTTGCTATTCAACTTCATTGTTGATTAATCTGTTTATTATTTTCTCAATGAATAGATTAGTTGTTTGGTCTATAAAATGTGTTTCTCAAAGCCCAAGATGACATCTTCAAATGTCTTGTTTGTCCACAACCCAAAAATATTCAGTTTACTGTCATAGGGGATGAAATAAACCAGAAAAATGCACTGTTAAAATGCAGGTTTATCCAGGGTAATTTAATTCTAGATTGGTATTATGTTACAGTTCCTTTAAATTAAGTCCATAATTATTGTTACGCTCCACCTTAGGGCAAAGAGAGTGCAAGGAGTGGCAATCTTTCTCACAATAAACAACCTTTTTTCACTTTGTCTGTGGTTCAGTTCTGAAGGAGATCCCTCCCTTTAAAAAATTTAAGTTTAACAGTAAATAACAAGAACTGATAGAGGAGCTGCCACTTTGCCTAGATGTGCTTAGAACTGAAAATATTTAATATACTGCTAGATCTAGTTGCTCTAGCATGTTAACTACATTACCATGAAACGCATACAGATAAAAATCGAGAGACTTCTATCAAACCCGTTGAGATACTTTTAAAGAGCATAAAATTAATTCATGGACATATAATAACTGTGTCTGTGTGCACTATGACTCATGTGCAGTCTCTAATCCATTGTGTGCATCACATGATAGATTACCATTTGTCTTGCAGGCTAGCCAGGCATCGCACGTGGTGTCTAGCATCATGCAACCTATCTTCATGTTAGCCTTGTATTTAGCCCAGTTTGCAACTGTGTTTCTAAACTGTAAAGTGAATAGGTTTACCCAAGGTGTACTGTATGCTGTAAGGTAAATGTAAGGGTGAATGTAATATTTGAGAGGTTTATGTTGAATTCATGTACTTGAGGTAAAGGCCTACTGTGAGTTGCACTGTTATGTCTGCAGTTGTGATGAGTTAATGAAAATGTAGACATTGTAGAGCAGGAACTATAGTAAAGTACAGACATGGGGACTTGAGTTTGACACTCGAGTCCGACTTAAGTTGCACACACAGTGACTTCAGACTCGACTTCAGACTCCACTCGGACTCGAGGTGCGGGACTCGTGAACAATGTTTATTTTTAGGAAACGTCTGATGAGCGTGCTGTTATTCCACTCCCTGCATTACATATAACCTGCCTACGTAACACGTAGAATGAGCTGCGCACGGCCACATGTTAGAGAGGACAACAAACACCGGCAGCTGCTGAGCCATTCATCATAAACTTTGGATTTAAACCTTCATACAACTGGAACCAAACAAAGAAGCGCTGAATGCAAATTAGGTTAGTAACCTGAGGTTAGTGAACATGTTTAGCTCAGCATCGGCCATGTAACGTTAGCTTGCTTCTTGCTTTAGCTACGACCTACAGGTGATTAGGTCCTACTGTTGTTCGTTATGAAAGATGAATGAGCATTTACAGTGCCTTGCGAAAGTATTCGGCCCCCTTAAACTTTTCGACCTTTTGCCACATTTCAGGCTTCAAACATAAAGATATAAAACTGTAATTTTTTGTGAAGAATCAACAACAAGTGGGACACAATTATGAAGTGGAACGAAATTTATTGGATATTTCAAACCTTTTTAACAAATAAAAAACTGAAAAATTGGGCGTGCAAAATTATTCAGCCCCTTTACTTTCAGTGCAGCAAACTCTCTCCAGAAGTTCAGTGAGGATCTCTGAATGATCCAATGTTGACCTAAATGACTAATGATGATAAATAGAATCCACCTGTGTGAAATCAAGTCTCCGTATAAATGCACCTGCTCTGTGATAGTCTCAGAGGTCCGTTTAAAGTGCAGAGAGCATCATGAAGAACAAGGAACACACCAGGCAGGTCCGAGATACTGTTGTAGAGAAGTTTAAAGCCAGATTTGGATATAAAAAGATTTCCCAAGCTTTAAACATCCCAAGGAGCACTGTGCAAGCAATAATATTGAAATGGAAGGAGTATCAGACCACTGCAAATCTACAAAGACCCGGCCGTCCCTCTAAACTTTCAGCTCATACAAGGAGAAGACTGATCAGAGATGCAGCCAAGAGGCCCATGATCACTCTGGATGAACTGCAGAGATCTACAGCTGAGGTGGGAGACTCTGTCCATAGGACAACAATCAGTCGTATACTGCACAAATCTGGCCTTTATGGAAGAGTGGCAAGAAGAAAGCCATTTCTTAAAGATATCCATAAAAAGTCTCATTTAAAGTTTGCCACAAGCCACCTGGGAGACACACCAAACATGTGGAAGAAGGTGCTCTTCACCCTGAACACACCATCCCCTCTGTCAAACATGGTGGTGGCAGCATCTTGGTTTGGGCCTGCTTTTCTTCAGCAGGGACAGGGAAGATGGTTAAAATTGATGGGAAGATGGATGGAACCAAATACAGGACCATTCTGGAAGAAAACCTGATGGAGTCTGCAAAAGACCTGAGATTGGGACGGAGATTTGTCTTCCAACAATGATCCAAAACATAAAGCAAAATCTACACTGGAATGGTTCACAAATAAACTTATCCAGGTGTTAGAATGGCCAAGTCAAAGTCCAGACCTGAATCCAATCGAGAATCTGTGGAAAGAACTGAAAACTGCTGTTCACAAACGCTCTCCATCCAACCTCACTGAGCTCGAGCTGTTTCAGTCTCTCGATGTGCAAAACTGATATAGACGTACCCCAAGCGACTTACAGCTGTAATCGCAGCAAAAGGTGGCGCTACAAAGTATTAACTTAAGGGGGCTGAATAATTTTGCACGCCCAGTTTTTCAGTTTTTTATTTGTTAAAAAAGTTTGAAATATCCAATAAATTTCGTTCCACTTCATGATTGTGTCCCACTTGTTGTTGGTTCTTCACAAAAAATTACAGTTTTAAATCTTTATGTTTGAAGCCTGCAATGTGGCAAAAGGTCAAAGTTCAAGGGGGCCGAATACTTTCGCAAGGCACTGTATATACTTACCAAACTTATGGTGGTTGTTTAACTTATTTTGTATATACTGTATATTCAGTGTTTTGTCTTTAGGGGTTTCTGATTATCTGTTTGGCCAGTTGATGGTTTTGTAAGTCCACTTGCTGTAACTATGTGGAACTGTAATACAATTAAGACTATTGTTGGACATACCAATTATATAAATAAATACCAATTACTCACTGGACTTCTTGATTTGATGTCTGGTTAATTCTAACACGTGTGTGCATTATTTTCACTCATTTCAATACACTTATTGTTGACATTAGTTTGTTGAAATGAGTATTATTTGGGGTGGATTTGTCTTGCCTACTTTAGCTATCAGACATGTAAGCCACAGCAAATCTCCTCACTGAATCTAGATTAGAAAACCTAAAACCGGCTATCTAAATCTAAAGAACCTTTGCACTATCCCTAAGGTGATGGGCAGCGGGGGTTACACAGGTGAATTAAGATAAGAGACAAGATGTCCTCTTAAACCAGTCACTGGTGGAAGCGAAGAGACAGCCGGTGGATGATGAAACCTCCACTGGTTGAGTCTCCCAGGACAAGCTGACAGTCTTGGTAGTGATAGGGAGGTGGAGTATGGCATATGTATTTTATTATGTATTAATTTGAACATATTTTGATTTTATTTGCTTTTAATTAGAGTTAAATTCTATTATTTTATGTATTTTTATTATTTTGTTTCATTTCATTTTTATTTAGGAGCCCTTTTTTCAACTTTGCTAGATTAAGATTACTGACATCTACAGTTTATTCATGACTATTTTAGACATTAGTTTAAGATATGTCAAATTAAATTCTGATTCTGGAGTTTTTTCTTTTTGCCATTAAGTTTTATGCTGCTCTAAAACATTAGTGCTATACCCAAATCCAGATTTCCACATTTGTTTATTTGATTTTTATTTGATTACTCAACGTCATTCTGTTCTCAATTCTTCACAATCAAAGATATCCTAATTATATTTTGTTGAAAGTGAAGCTGAGGTATCCTGCAGTTACTAGTGAACATCTCTTTTATGTAACCTAAAAGATCAGTAGAGGAAATATCTTCACTGATATCTAGAGAGCAGTGTCAGGTGTTAAACCTGTGACGAACTCTGACAAATCAATTTTTTATTTTTGTCTCCAGAGTTCGCAGCACGGTGCAGCAGCCAACACATTCCTGCCTGAAATAGAGCGAGTGCTGGATTTCATCGACCTGACCTGCTCAGTTGCATTACACAGATCGTATCCTCGGTGATGACATAGTAGCACATTTATTCTTGGAGAGGACTGGGCGCACCGAACGAGGTACGCCACGGCAGCATGCATATGGGTGGGGCCAGCTGCTGAAGGACTGCCAGACAACCGGTGGCGTCTGCGCCACCTCTGCTGAAACACATGGTCAGGAGTGAGGGAGTGCAGCCTGGAATCTCTGGGACAAAAGTGATTTAAGCTGCACTCCCTGTTAAATAAATCGACTCGACGTTTGAAAGCACCGTTTGCTTTCCGCTTTGTGAGTAGGAAAAATCTTTCTAGTCTTTCTTGAAAATGACAAAAGGCCACCTTTAAAAATAAATGGTGGAATGGGGTTGTTTGTTCATTGGTTGGAGTTATTCTATCATCCTTTCTTTCCAAAGTGGATATGATGTTAAACAGGTATAGAATTACTCTGTAGGCAAACAGAGTTTGGGCTCAGTATCAGTCTGTGAACACTTCGTCATGTTGCCTGGGGAGAAAACTCCCGCCAACCAGCTGTCCAAAAAGAGTGTTGCTGCTTTTGATTCTCAGAAGATCACCCAGTGAACATGAAGGAGGAGGAGGGATATAGGTTGGCGGGGGGTTCGTCAGGTTCTTGGGTTCAGTCCCGGTCATGGAGAGAGAGGGAACAGCAGGAATGTGTGTGTGTGTGTGTGGCAGCAACTGGTTGCCAAATATGGCGAGGAGAGATGAGCATCCAAACACACAATGTGTGAGAGTGTGTGCTGGAAAAAGTTGTTCTTGTACAGCTGATGTTCAACACACAAACTAAGAAAAGCAGACTTGTGTTCAAATCTACATTTCAATAACAGTTGGGTAGTCAGGACACTGAAGTGTCCCTCAGATGTCAGGTCAGGGCAGAAAGGAGGCTAAATAAATCCTGGACAAGTAAATGGCACTTTGTCACAGAGAAGTTGTGTTCTGTACTAGTTATTAACAGTATTGTTCTCACAATAATTAAAGGATACGTTCAAATGTTTGTCAATAATAATTGCTTAAATGAACACTGACAGTTTTGCTTGCTGCAGTCATTTCTCCTGTCTATGCTGGCCCTTATAAGCTCCAATGTAAGTAATCCACAGTCCTCATTCTGTGCAATATATATTTGCACAAAACAAAGACTGTAAATTTAGTCCCTATTCTCTAACATTGAATCTGGAATTGTCTCTCTTCACGGTCAGTATGAACATACATTACACGTCATTTGGTAGGTTTTATTGCATAAAGCAACAACATCAGGAGCATTTGGGGCTGCTGACTCACTCCAACATCTCTGTTTCTCACTACAGTTTCATCTTGCTCTGTAATCACTAAGCCATGGACACTTTTTAGCGATCAATTGAATCTGGAGAACCTCATTTGACTTTAAACACATCATTTGTTTATGGAGCGTGTTGGTAACACCACATGGTAGGAAGCACAAAGGTTACCTTCAAAGGAAAAAAACACTTGAGGGTTTCCAGCTTTGTGGCCAGCTGCACAGGCTGGCAGCTACCAACTTATGAAATCCTCTTCCTAAACAAAGTTTTACTCTCACTGGAACTTGATTATCAGTAGGTTCTTTAAACAGTCAAATTTTATTTCAGCTGACTTTATTTTATTTTTATTACTGCATTATTGCAAAATCAGTCACCTGATGAAAAAGAAAGAAGAAAAAGCTGCAACTGCAGACATGGAATCTCACTCTCTCTCACGCTTACTGTCTTTATTTGTTTCGGTTTTCCTTTGAAGAAGAATAACAGGGAAGCTGTGTCTAATGTGTTGGATAGGCTCAGATAACTGTCTGGTGTCTGGTGCTGAATGCAGAAGTGATGCAGCATGCTGAGGGTGCATGCAGCTACAGAACAATCGGCTAAAATGCTCAGTATTAATATTTTTTGTTAGGATCACGATGAAACAGTTTATTTCTGCATTCCCTCTCTCTCTGTCTCTTTCTTCTTGTAGTCCTAAAAATAAAGTTCTCTTGTAACACCACTCCACCACACTAACCCTGATCTCCCGCCCTGTTTCCACTCCTCCTCCTCCTCCTGGTTCGTTCCTGAAGTTCCTAGAATCTTCCACAGTTCCAGTTTCAGGGAACGTCAAGAAGCTGCCAGTTCCAAAAACTGTGGTTGGCCTAAGACAACATCTTGTTCTTTCTGTCTCTCCACATGTAGTTCACATGTGAGATCATCTGCTGCTGAACACTCTGTCTGTATGTCCATCTGCTTCTCTGATTGGTTCACTGCATATCTGTCCAGCTGCCTTACAGGCTGAAAATAGACCTTTCTGTATCTACAGTATGTGCACTCAGTAGCATCATGGTTAAAATCCAATTAAACATCTATTACAGGAAGGTTAATCAAATAGTTAAAAACAGAAAAATAAGATGATCTGTTTCTGTTCTACACAAAGTGGTTTTAAAGCTGCATTGTTTTTATAGTAACAATTAAGTAAAAAGGGTGACTTCTAATAACAAACTCACAGAGAATTATCTCCCATCTCCAGTTCTCTTCAGCTCTTCTAAACGTTTTTCAGTCTTTTAGCTTTTATTGTATGTTTCAGTTGCTTCCAGCAGCAGCAGTTTTCAGCAAACAAGCTCTGATAATCCCATTGTACGCTGCCTGTTCAGCACCAAACAGCAGAAAGACACAGAGATGAGCTGGTGCAGAATTTAGCACCTAACCTGCCAGATATTTCACTTTCAGTTGGTGAAGACCAAACCAGAGGTAAAAGGAGAGTCAATATTGTGTGTACATTTGTTGGGTGGCCAGAAACATGCCGCCAAATTGTCCTATGTGTGCCATTTGTAAATAAGCAGCTGTTTTCTGAGTTGTTAGTTATATGAGCTTCGATAATGGTAATAATTTTGATAATAATGATAGTGATAATGTGTCAGTGTGACGGTAGCCAGAGGGCTTTGCAGTGAGTAAACGTCTTTGCCCGATTCCTTAAGAGACACACTGGCGACGGACTCTAGTGCACATGGCTTTTAGCCTTCTCATTCCTCCCGTACCCGAGATTGCCGATCCAAGTCAGGACTGTGCATTAGCACAACCTCAGGGGAAAACCACATCAGCTTGATGCGCTGCCCCTGCTGGTCAAAGTGGATTCTTAAAATATTTTAAATTCTTAAAATAATGCTCACCAAGTGAACAACTTTATGAACAAATCCTTACCCGTATACTTATTGTGTCATTCTAACATACATTTTTAACGTAGAGCATGACTGTTTATTTTTATGTAAATATTAAATACTAGTAGGAGCACTAATAAGTATTAGCTCTTACTAGTATTTATTAGGGCTCCTATGTATTTTCAGTTGTAGTTCTCGTGCTGTATTTGATGCTTTGTTGATGCTTGTATGTTGTTCCTCAAATGTAAGTCGCTTTGGATAAAAGCGTCTGCCAAGTGAGTAAATGTAAACTTTGTATTATTTGCCATAAATCTTTAGCTACGAATTGTGTTGTATAGCAACTGTATGATGGGTAAGTTTCGGGAAAGCCACAACAGTTTATTTTAGATCCAAACTGATTATTCCCAGGGATGCACCACATCCTAAAATATATGTACATATTGTAGTTGGAGACCTTACTGTTTACTTTAAAGACACATCAAGTAAAAACTGGCTCAACTCACCCGGCTCTCTCCTACTCTTCAAAAAGTTCTATCAATGTCTTTCCAAACCAGAGGATTCACTCTTCCGAACTACAGCACAGAAAAGTTTCACATCAAGTTTAACAATAAATGGATCCTGAGACAAAATGTTCCCAAACTGAAACGTGCCAGGAGTCATGACATTAAAACGTTGTGGACCTACTGTCCTAAATAAAGTAATAACCAACCGGAAAAACAGACATGTGATGAGACACTGAAGGAGACAAAAAAAATTGTCTCCACAGGGCTGAACGGGTGTTCGATCACACAAAGGAGCATCTGTGACTGTGTATTCAGAGGCCTGCAGGGGATTAACTTCAGCTCAATAGGACAGTGTGTTTTGTTTATGCCTGTGTACAATATTGGCTAAGTGACAATAGTAGCAGTGTAACTGAATTTACTGAACTGTACCATAAGTGGGGCAGGCCGGTGGCTCAGCAGGCAGGGACAACTCACTCTGAGCCAGCGGCGGTTCGGGGCTCACTGTTGGCTTCTGTCCTGTGTCACCCGCTTTATTCTTACAGAATTAAGTGTGAAATGTCATGAAAATAATCTCAAAGGAAAAAAGGTCTGATTATGCCACAAAAGAAAGTTGTATCGGGCAAATTTAAATGTCAGAGCACTTTTACAGTCAAGATGGTTGTTGTTTTTATTGTGCTGACACACACACACACACACTCATTTTCCCTTTTCTTTGCCTGTTCGTCTCTGGTGGCTAACGTTACTCATGCACTCTACATATCCATACAGACACAGAGAGCTCCACAGTGAATGAATCCAGTCGGCTGTTGGGTTTTAACCCAGGACCTTCATGCTGTGCTAAGGCCTTGCTCAGATTGATGTTAGCACTATGTGGAAAACCATAACCTCCTCATTAATTTCAGAAGTGGCCATATTCGGACAAGAGGGCGGAGCTAGCTAGCTAGCTTGATTAGTAAGGTGCATCTGTAATTTACGTTAACTGTGATATTAGGCTGTGTTATATTGGTTAGCAGGCTTAAAACAAAAAGTACTTACCAGAAAAAACTAACAGAGTGTCTTTTGGTAAAACTGAACGCTGACATTTTAGGCAACCAAAATGTTACACTTGCCTTTCATGAACTGAAAACACACTTTGAAAGTTTTTCATGACTAGTTAAATACACAGTGCAGTGGATACGATTCACCTCTGTCCTGATTGACAAGTCGACGTGGTCAATCAACTCCAAAGCATGCTCTACTTAATCGTCTCTTTTACTCTAAATGGAACCATAATTAACTAAATGATCATGCTGTATTGAAGAAGATTTGAAACTAGTGACTGAGAACATAAACTCATTAGGAGAAGTAGGGTCATTTTCTCATAGACTCAAATGCAGTCTGACTTCTTTTTGCAACCATTGGAGTCACCCCCCTGATGGCCATCTGAACTTCCACATTGGCTTCACTTTTCAGACCAGGAGTCTAAAGAACTGTTTATAGTCCAGACCGGAGCTGTGCTATATCATTCAGAAAGAGAGACAGTAGGAGGAAGACGGTTCTTCACACCTCTCTGCTGACATGAATGGTGTTTTTGCAGGGTGTCCTGTACGTATGGTTTGCGGTCTGCATGCAACAACTTCTCAACACTTGCGACATGCAGCGTCCAGAACATCCTATACTTTCTATTATTAAGCAGAAAGCGGAAGAGAGAGGAGGCCTCTTCCTCCCATTCGTCCTGTTGCATGAATGAGCGGGTTCCTGTCGGACTGAATGGAGAAGTGGTGCATGTGCTTGCGTGAAGTGTGCAGACAGATCGCTTATCGTTCATGATTTTCATTCATTCAATAAATGTGTATGAATGTGAGTTTGTCATTTAACCCAAGTGAGGCATAGATCTTTTAGCTCCAGTACAAAGTTCAGAAAATTTGTACAACACTCAAAATTCTGTAGGTTTATGACCAAAACTATATGTTTGCACAAGGACAAAACATAAATGAGCATTTATCTCACAAGATTAATCAAACTGTGAATACGCACGCTTCTGTTCTTCCATTTTCTGCAGCCGGCTAAGCAAAGTAGCCAATAAATCCTTCACCTCAGCAACGCCCTCCAGGTCTTCCTAGGTGATCCCGGATCGTTCCTACACAAGATGGAATATGTAATCCCTCCAGCATATTCTGGGTCTGCCCCATAGTTTCCTCACAACTGGGTGTGTGTTGAATACCTCCAAAGGCAGGCGTCCAGCAGGCCTCCTGATCAGATGTTCAACGGAATGTGCAGGGACTTTCGTGATCTCTTAAGTTTGTTTCTAGTGCCAACATAAGGTGAAAATTAATATTTGTCCAAGACCATGGCTTATGATCAAATAGCTGCATAATTAATGGCATACTCACATAAGCTGTATTTTGTTTATTGCTAATTAGCAAATGTTAGAATGCTTACATGCTAATCAAATGTTTACCATGCTAAACATTACCTGCTAAACATCAGTATATTAAAATTGTCATTGTGTGTATGTTAGCATACTGATCTTACCATCACAGGGCCAGTAGCATGGCTGTAGACTCAAAGTCTTGTATGCATGTTTTTTGTGTCTATAAACATTGTCTGTACATCTGGACCATCTAAACCAGGTAAAACCTCTGACTTGAGACTAACGGGCCATTAACTGGCACATTCAAATCTTCCGTTGCCCAATTCACTTTGACATTACAGCAATCTAGCCTTGTCTTTTGCAACAGTGACATTTAAGTTTCAGCAGAAGTGATGTGGATAAAGATCTAACTGGTGTGTATCAAAAGGCTTATAGTAAAATTCACTGAGTCTGTCTGACTGCACAGCTGCCTCCCATCCAAAGATCTCTACCATGATGTCTAAAGGCCCTGATGTTGTAGACTGTTCCTTATCAGATCTGTAATATTCATGTTCTCCACATGAAAGATGACTTATACAGCAAAAAAGCAGATTATCATAAACATGCAGAACACAGACTCAACTCAAGCGCTGATTGATAACTGATGATGTACTGTGTAGTAGTTGCAGTAAAGGACAAGACAATAAGGAGAGGGAGAGAGAAATGCAGGATGACATGCAAAACTCCCGGCTGGACATGAACTGGGGATATTAATGTAATCTTCTGCAATTCTGTGTTTTGAAATTCAACACTAGATATGGTGAGAAATCATATTAATGCCAAATTTAAGGTCAAACATCTTTTTTTACTGCTTGATCTTATACAGATATTATACTTCCTCTTTTAGCTGAAACTTGAAATGCTTCCTGGCAAACGGTGTTTCACCAGTATGAATGTGTCTTTCTTTGTGTATATAAGCATATGCATCCTTCTGCTCTTTTGGCTACTACTGTTATGTAACAGCAGTTATAGCAGTAGTAATATTTAGTGGATAACTGCACAATCTTTTGTCAGTTTCAACAGCAGGACTCATGACACTGGCATCATGTCTGCTGTCACTGATTAGCTTTTTTGTTACAGATCCAACTGTTTGTCTTTATCACTATTCTCTCACTCTTTCATAGCTTCATTGTTGTCTAAGTGCCCAAATTTGAGGTACTAGGCAGCAAGAAATAGGAACAGAAATACAGACAGGCTGAGCAAAGCAGGGTCATTTACACAAAATTTTCTGGTCAATGAATAGGTGGCAGGTTTACACGCCAGGGGCTGTGCTGTAGGTCTCTGGAGGACAGGCGACGAATGATCAGTAGAGTTCAATAATAGATGCAGGGGTTGGAGAAAAGAGGGCAGGTGTCAACGTGACACAAAAACAGGGGAACATGAATGTTAGTAATAATTGTCATAGCGATCCATCTAATAGCTGTCCAGCTGCTCCAGTCGGTGCCATTAAAACATTGCAGAAAAAGAAGAGGACATGATGTCATTTAAAGCTCAAACTATGGAAAACCATGGTGGAAATGTGACGCTGAGGAAAAAGACTAGATCAATAATGTCAGTAGGATACACTGTATCTGGGGAATATCAGTGTCTGTGCCAAAGTACAGTTCAATCCATCAAGTACATTTTAAGATCAATTCAGGGATCACCAAAGTCAGTAGGATTCAACCACTGAATGTATATCTAAGGCAATTTAGTATTAATCCAATGAGATATTTCAGTCTGGACCAAAGTGGTGGATCAACTGACTGAGCGACAGACAATGCAGAAGAATGTTCTCCATCACTTGTTGGGAGCAGGGAGTATTTATGGCTAGTAGTTACTGTTACTATCTGTTGTTACAGATTACACCACTAAAACCAATTTACCACTAACTGACAGTTGATTACATGTTACATAGCAACAGCAAGACTGCCAAAAATGCATCAGTGTGATGGGAATCAAGCTGCATGGAGGCTTTGTGTTTGTGCCTTGATTTTATTTTTTTTTTAGGCCTCCAGACTGATCGTCCCATGAGGCCGCCATTGTTGCCATCTTGGTTACTATGGTTACAGGTGTAGCTGAGAGATCAGCCCGCATTTACCTGCTCATACACACACACACAGTAGTCAGTTCGCTCTGTTGTCCCACGCACCATCCAATCAACATACAAGGTTTAGGTTTAGCTTCATTTATTTTCTTTACCATGGATTGCTATTCTGTTTGTTTGTGGGGGGGTTGTGAGTATGTGGGTGTGTGTGTATTTGTTCATGTCAGTGGAAAGGGTTGTTGTTTCTGAAGAAAAACCACTTTCTCTAACGTTTCTCCACTTAAAGAGAAGTCAGGAGTTTCAGTAACTGTGAGACCAAAGAGGTTACAGTGTGTGTGTGTGTGTGTGTGGTGGGTACAGGCAGGAGGAAGTGGGGTGTGTGTGTGGAGTCAAGTGATAGTCTGTGTTTGTGTATGATCAGATGCTCTGTGTTCCATTATACTTATCAATTATTCTTATCAATTAGGCTGATTCTGGTGTGTGTGTGTGTGTGTGTGTGTGGTGTGTGTGTGTGTGTGTGTGTGTGTGTGTGTGTGTGTCAGGACAGCAGTATGTTGTTGCTGATAGCACTTTGGGGATGAACAGTGTGTTTCTGTTTTCCATTGATTGCCAATCAGGATTCACTTATCTGTCCTGACACAGCAGGCAACCGATTATACACACACACACACACACACACACACACACACACACACACACACACACACACACACAAGCAACTGATTTCCTCTCTGTTGAAACACAACGGTAGCAAACAGACATATTAAACTTTCCTGCAGCAGGAGGTTAAAAATCAACCAATTTGCCGATATCTGATGATGTCGTTATTACAGTAAAACTGCGAGTAATGTTTTTAAAAACTCAGTTTTCTTCTTTCTAGTTTCCAGCCGTTGTCCTATAAATTGTAAATTTTTCATTTACAAATAGAAAGGTAAAGGATGGAAAGCTGTGTGCATTTATTTTGTACAATGTATCTAACAAAGACAGGAGGAGTAGTGTCCGTTATTAAAAAATGCGTTAAGATTTCAGAGTTAACATGTGTAAAGAATACAACATAAAAAGATGAATATAATAAGTTCATTCCACATTTCCCCCAGCCAGCATGTCAAAGTGTCTTTGGGCAAGATGTTGAACTCTAAATTGTGAAGTGCTTTGAGTGGTAGAAAGGAGCTATACTAGTACATTTCATTAGTTATTTACTAGAGATGCACCGAATGTTTGGCCACTGAAATTAATCGACCAAAAATAGCATACAAAAGCACTTTCTGTGTTCGGCCTGATAAGTCAAAAGACCGAAGAATCTTTACCAAACAATTACGTCGGCACTGTGGAAGCATTTTAAAGTGTCCGAGAAAGACGCAAAAATCGTCACTTGCAGACACAGTTCTGCTGAATTGTCTCCTAGCACATCCACTCCATCTATGGCTGACTTCTTAGAAAAGGCAACAAATGGTCTGACCCGCTTTGAGTGTTTGTATCACTCGTTTATGATAAGGCAATTAAGCTAGCCGCGCCTAAATTTGACTTGATGAATTTAGCGCAAGGATACACATGTGAAATTTTTTTTCAAAATAAGGTGTCTATACAGGATGGAAATAAGATTAAATGGATTATATTCACAGAAAGTATATAACATATTACATTTGTACATTAAAAGTAAATGGACCCATGTAATTTACTTAACCAGACCCTCTCGGGCCTCGGACCCACTCACCATAGTCTCGCCAAATCCTGTGGGAAACACTGAGTAAAAAGCCCATTTTGACCATTTAATTTATGCAATGGAGAGAAAATTACCAAAAAACATGAAAAAAATGTGAATTTACTGGTTCAGTGTTGAGGTATTCGGCAAATTTATTTATTATATTCAGTTTTGGCTTTGGGCCAAGAATTTTCATATTGGTGCATCGCTACCATTTACTGAAGTTCACGAATCACACAGTCAATACATAAATAGTAAATTTGTTAGGGACTATTTTAAGCCATGGATTGACACACATTTGGAGCTCTAGTGACTATTTCCGGCACCAGGACAGTGTGGGTAGGGACTGAGTCAAAATAAACTCCTGTTCCTGGTAATGAAGAAACATGTTACCCAGTGCAACAGTGTGCCTCAATGTTTCATAGTTTTTGGACAACAATGGAGCTCTGAGGCTCTGAGGAATAAAATATATCAGGCTTTGGACAGAGACATTTCTTGTCCGGAGGATCATTGTTGATTTTGGTCTTTTCACAGGATTAGCTGGTTAGAAAAATATTTAATGTCACCAGTTATTAAGTCAAACCATCACATTGCTCTGCCATTTTTTTAAACTTACCCTTGTAGCCTAATTATCAGCATTCAACCATTTTTCATAACATAACGCATTCGCTACTTCTAAACCTGAAACATTATAGCTTCATGTCTAATGATACTAAAACTAACCAGGACCACAAAAAGTGTAATCCAGTCTCAAGGTCTAAAATTGTACTCGATCCTCCTGATTTGACCGCTTGTGTAACAAGAAAACAAAATACCTTGTGTACCAACAGCATGGTAAAACAATGGACACTAGTAAACATATGTAATGCTTCTGTCACATCAACTCAAAATGTACGACTCCAGAATTGGTTATGTGAGTGAGAAAAGGACTGTGAATTGACAATACAACACCATATTCCATTAAATTTGGGGTTTTACCTTGAATGATTTTATCTGAAGTGAGGTGTCCATATTTAAATAAAATCAATTGTAGGTGGTGGTGAAACAGTTTTTAAAATCTTGGGAAACAAAAAAAATTAATATAAAATCTTAGGAGAAAAATTCTGATGTTTAGCCTATTTGTGAAGTTTAGTTGTCTGTGAAATTCCAAAGTCACAAGCTGTGTTTCCATTAACGTCGAAATGTCCTTTGTCGAAAAAGAGTAATTGTGCGAAATGGGAGATGGAAACACTTTTGCCGATAAGTTCTGACTTAGCGAACATGTAACTCACGACTAACTCACAGCTGTTTCCGTTGTCGGCGTCTTCCTGGATATTGTCATAACGCGCGAGACATGGCTGGTAGCAACGTGCCCACTTAAAACACATGTTTGAGGACCTCTCTCCATTTTTTTCTGATCCATGGCCCTCAGGTCCATGCAACTGGTTTTGATTCCGGTTTGCAACCCATTCTTCTTGTTTATTTCAGCCATGCGTTCTGACGTAACCACGCTTGTTTTGTGACATTTCAAAAGTTTGCTTGACAATTGGATGGAAACATGGCTACAGTTTGATTGACAAGCTTCGCCACACATATTGTATCATAATCGTCGTTTAGTATAAAAAGGTAAAGAATGTTGATATTTTTGTGTACTAACTGCTAAAATAATATACTGCATACTGTATAGAATTAGTATGTAGTATGAATTTGGGATTAAGTTTGGGCAAAATAAGTGAAAACACCTGTGTGGGTGGACCACAGGGCCTTTAAAATGGCTTACCTGAATCCAAATGAAACAGGCGCTGTGGTGTGTGTGCCAACATGTAAAAGCTCTAAAAAAGATTAAATGTGGGTGCCTAAAGTTGTATAACCCTTGGTGGTTTGATTTTGCCCTTCCTTATATTGACCTTTTTCTAGCTCAATAATTGTTGGCTACAACTCATCCTCATCGAGAATCTCCACAACCTTCTGCTGTTTATCAGCTCAGATTCATCACCGTATGTGCTGCCTCCTGCCTACATTTAGAAGGGTCCCCTCACTTACTGCTGCAGTCAAATAGAGTCATATGTACAACATTGGTGATGCCGTGTAAATTCCAACATCCAGGCATACCTCCACACTCAGCTCCAACCTGGGCAGAGGTCTAATCAGACAGAGTAACTGAAAACACCTGTGTGTGTGTGTGTGTGTGTGTGTGTGTGTGTGTGTGTGTGTGTGTGTGCAGGGCGTACAATCAATGTGTCTCCAGCAGAACAAATTTTATGTTTAAGAAGACCTTGGGGCCTTTGGTTTTTACAAGGACAACAGTACATGTGCACACACACGCAAACACCTACATACACAGCCATGGAGAAAGTGCAGCAGGATGCACTTTTACATGTTCCTGGCAAAGCTGTGGTCACTCCCTTTGATGATTACCACCAAGCATGCTGAACCACACACTCACACACACACACACGCAGACGCCACATGAAGGCTGTTCCCAGAAGGAATGCTCCATGGCTGCCTGCCTGTTTTCCTCCTCCTTCTCCCAGCAGCTGACTGAGGTCAGACTGACGCTCTCTTCCATTAAAATCCTTGGAGGAAAAACTCCACCCGAAGCCACTTAAGCGCTTTAAAAACCAGCTGCTGGTGGTCTTCCTTAGAGTTTTGGCTCTGTGTGGTGTTTTTGTCGTCTTTTTCCTGGCCATGATGTCAAGTCCAGATATTTTCCAGTATGGTGGCAGACAAAAATTTCTATGTATTGTTTCTATGAAACAATAGTAATTGTTAGGATTTGGACTCTCGATAAAGGTTCAACGTTCACAAGTTGTGATGAAAGCTGGTGTTTTTTAAAATTACACTGCCCATGTAATTTTTCACTTATATTTTCTGTTTTATTTTTTGTCCGTCTTCATGGTGCTAAGATGCAGACTCACAAATGACTCCATTTATGAATAACCAAAGAAAAGCGTAAAAGTGCATTCAGATTCATCACAAGGAAACTTTCTGTCTGTCCAAAAAAGTTTGTACTATTGTTCCTGTTTAAATGTCCAAACTAGAAATGGGAGATTCGACTCTTTTTACTGACTCCAGTTTGTAAGAGTAACTTATTAAAGACAGTCAGGTTTTCACTTGAACACACCAAGTCACCCAGAGCTTGGTGAATCCTCCACTGGCCCCAGTGCCTATTAGCATGCGCACCAGAGACTTCTACCAGCTGAGAACTTCTGGATGGAATTGAATAGATCAGAGGTCACTAATAGGCGGACCGCGGTCCGGATCCGGACCCAGCCGCCGTCCTCTCCGGACCGCCGACCTACAGCACATTTATTATTGAGACTTATTACCTCGTGACGGAGCGTTTCTATTTTAACCCGCGCAGCTTTTCTAGCATTTACTGTACTGGTTTAGAGGACCAGGAAACTCACAGACCAATCGCATGTGCTCCAATCGTCTCATGTGACGCTGCTCAGGCAATCAAATCTGTGCATACCGATGCTTGCGAGTCGAGTCCGCGAGATTCACCAGAGATACAGATTTTTACATGTACATTCCTCCCACGGGCAGTTCAAAACCAGAATATCTCATAGATCTCCAATATGCTAGCTGGAGCTCACGTTTCTCACTGAACAACAGAAAGTAGGAAAGTGGTAGCTCTGTAAGAGGAAATGAAAGAGAAGAGGAGGCATTACAGCTGTTCATTTGTTATGATGTGTTGAGTGTTTATTATAAAATTGGTTAAGACTACACTTCATCACTTCAAGCTACACTTTTTATTACATTTATTCTAAAAATTAAGCACTTTAGTTTACTTAAATTTAGAATTTAGAATTTGAATAGTTATTATTTATTATCCCTCCAGTTTGATGTGAAAACTGACTGAAATATTATTTGATTTGACAGTCCGTTGTTGACTAAAAACATGTGTTGATACAACTATAGGTTATAGTATTGAATGATAATGCAAGTTCGTCGTTTTGATGTTCCGGACCTTTGCTTCAGGAAATTTTCTCTAACTAGACCTCTTTGAAATCTAATTGAATACCCCTGGAATAGATTTTAGTTCGTGCAGCCATTCTGGACATTGCAAATGTTATTGGACAGAATAGATCAAATTCTGATAGTGAAACGACTCATTTCGCTAGGATTGTGAGGCTGAAACATGTTTTTCCACTGTTTTACAGCCACCCTTTTCCCCATGATTTTGTGTGGGAAGTCAGTCCCATTGATCTGTTATCAGAACAGCATGCATAGCACTACAGTCTGCTGATAAGAAATGTCATGACTGATCAACTGGATTCGAGTACTAAAATTCATGAACAGTTACTGACTGGAATGGTACTTGTGAGTGAATGATTTGTGCAGCCCGAGTCAAACTTTTAGCTCAGGGCAGGGAGCGAGCTCCAGACTGGGAGAACAAATTCTGAGTTGAAACAACCGCCAAAGTTGTTGCTTAATGAAGTCAGTGAACAAGTTACTGGACATGATGTCTTGTGACTCAAGAGTCTGCACGAGTGTTTCATAAATCCAAACCAACATATTTTGGCTTGTCACAAGGCTATAGCAAATTCTCATTTCAGCTTCCTTGAAATATGCATTGTAATTCTTTTCCTGCAATAAATTATTTAGCCTATGGAATAAAAAAAACAAAACAATATGTCCAATCAACTCCATAGACCTTTTTCACAGCAGACATTTGTTCTTAAACAGAGATCAAGAAATACTGCTGTAAAGGAGACCCGTTATTACGCCACCTTTGCTTTATACATGGAATCAAGCAATGACATCAGAGGAGGTGGGGCATGTAACAGACTTACTCCTACAAGCATAAACGTGTGGCTACGTGCGTAGCCTATGGCGTAGGTACGCACATAGGCTACGCACGTAGCCACACGTTTATGCTTGTGCGTCGGTGTGTCTGTCATTCTGCAATTACACCCCCAAACGCTAGTCGTCAGTAGCGCTACAGCGTCCACTGTGTTGACTGAGCAGGCTAATTTCCGGTTTAGCGCTACGCTAACGTAAATGGGGGTAAAATTGTATATGTGCTACTGGTGTAGCCTTTTCAAATGTTACCGACCGAATGGATCACATTCTGATAGCGAAACAAGTCATTTCGCTCGGGCTGCGACGGTTAAATACACTGTGTTACAGCCGCCATTTTTGCCGCTAGTAAATGTTGCTTCAAAGCGCGGGGTACTTCCGGTCGGCTCGGAGGCACTGCGAGGCTACCCAGCCGACCAATCACAGAGTTTACGGTTCCCGTCGATTCGATGTGTAGTTACATTTTTGAGAAGGTGCGCGTCAGGCGACGGCGTGGCCTCTGCATAGCCCCGTAGCCTACGCTGTCAATTTGACGCAGAAGTATAAATTGCACTTTAGCTTCTATGGTAACGTATAACATATGCATTAGGCACGTTGGGTGAACTGAGTGTTGAGGTTCTTTTGCAAGCCGTGCACATTTACGCCACTCTGCAAACACAAGCACAGTTGCTGTGCATTGTATACAACATGATGGGAAAAACGTAAGCAATGCGTTTGTGCGATTGATTTGATGCTAACTGCTGGCAGCTGCTTTTTAAATTCCCCGGTGGTGGGTCGCGCACACAACAAGTCCTCAAAACGTTGCTCAACTGACCCGTACTGTTGGCACCCCCCTGATACACACAGATGTTGATTCAGCCCTGTTACTACCTCTGCTGCCGGCTTAACGGCAAAACAACAACGCATCCTCATTTCGTGTTTGTATGTTTTATACAGAACGACAAGGTGGAATAATGGTGGAACATCCCTGCCTTGAACAAGCTGTATAAAGGGGGATTTATACATGACAACTACTTAAGTGTACCAGTGAGAAAATACAGCAAGCCAGCGTGTACGATACCAAGACCCTGAAATCTGCACAACAAAATGGAATGCAGCCATCATTAACATTATTACCTGTGCTCATGGCATGTCTAAATGTCTCCCATGAAATGGGTATATTGCTTTGGGGTGGGGGCAGACAGACAGCTATCTAACAATTGAAACCAAAACTATCTGACCCATAGAGGTAAAATGCTTAATTAATTAACCAAATCTTTAAATTGATACACGAAACAGATGATAAAAGGGGCCTCTGCAAATATTTGCTGAAAATATATCAGAGAAGGAGGTGACATATGGGGGAAGTTGATAAAGGATGGGTTGAACAACAGTTGGTACCATCCAGTGTTGTTCTCAGCCTTCCAAACTGTAGAAATCAAAATGTCAAAACTACAACATTATGATCATAAATAAGCATCTGTGTCTCTCCCCTGGTTTTTGTTACATTTGGCTTGTTTTCTGCACCATTCATCATCCCTGAAGCACATTTTCCACTTCATGGGACTTCCATTCATGTTTCTCTGACACCACTGATGTTTCATAAAACCCTCCCTACATGTTTTCACGTTGGTTTATAGTTCCTTTTCCGTTCTCTGTAGGTCAAAATAATTTTTTGTCACAGCCCATGTGTGTGGTCTTCTCTCTTTGTCCTCTCTTCTGACATTTTGAGTACTTAACAGTCAATCATGGTGTAGGTGGCACTCTTTTCTTTGTTTTTCAGGCCTGGTGGTAATAGCCTATGTCTTCTTCTTCTGTTTCTTGGAAGAAACCTGGAAACATAAAAACGCATCACTGCCTGTGTGTGCGTGGAGGATTTTTCTCAGGACAAATTTATTTACAGCTCTACAACACAACAACACTAACATTTAGAGAGTGAAAGAGAGAGAGAGAGTGAGTGTGTGTCTCTGCCTGTCATTAAACAATTTGGTGCTGTGAAAGCTGTAATTTCAGAGGAATGAAGGGACGACGAGTTCTCTTTCTCTCTCTGACCTTAGTGACCTGCGATAATGACCTTCCTCCTTTTCTAATTTTGTCCCATTTCCTTTCCCTTACTTACAGAAAAGAAGCTGTGAAAGTTGTCGTAGGAGCATCCTGCGAAAATATTGATATAAGGGGGTACCATGATGGGC